>NW_027185616.1:14697525-14992188 GCF_028583685.1 Petaurus breviceps papuanus
GTGTGTGTGTGTGTGTGTGTGATTTCAAATAGAGAGGAGAAGGGTGATTTCAAATAGAGTTTTAAGTGGTAGATTAAGACCTTCTAGTGCCCCCAGATACCAGGACAGTGACAGCCTTCTCCTCAACCCTGACTTGATTGAACTGATGGAAAGGATTGACCCTATCAGTCTTTTCTTTAGATTCCTAAAAAGTTACTAGAAATGTCTTATGGGAAATGAGCAAATGCTACATTTCTATCTTCCCTTCTTTGTGATCTTGAAGTCTTATCTCTTCCAAGTGTTGTGGAGCTATAGTGTTAAACTCACATAGAATCTAGAAATGAGAATCCCTGTGATGCACGTATTAACTTAGTTTTTTGAAGTAATGTTATCCATGTTTAATTGGATTTTTATTCATTTTCCTAAATATTTCCCAATCATATTTTAATTTGGTTTGGCCACACTAGGGAATGTTATGGAGAATCTATGTGCCAGTCAACATATGCCAGTCATCCCTCTTTCGGTATTTGTGGTGAGTAGGTATTTGTGGGTATTTGCAAGCAAGGGAAAGGTATCAGAAAAAAGTACCCAAAGGATGTGAATCCTGATCTAGTCTTGTAGAAAGCTAAGAATACAGCTATTGCTGACATTGAAATGGACATTTTTGTCTCCTTTGTCATTGCACCTTTTGCAGTTGAAACTTACCTACATATGTTGTTTCCTCCTATTAGGATGTGATCTTGAGACCTCAGTTTTTAGCATTGCTTTGCATATAGTAAGTGCTTAACAAATGCTTATTTTTGCATGCCCAGCCCCTTGCTATATGCTGTGCCTTAAGACCTATAGCACTTAGCAGTGGGATCACAGGGTCATTGGAAGAGATAGTACAGGTCACCTGGTCCAAGCCCATTCTTTTATAGATAGGAAATTGAGGTCCATTCAGATTAAGCTGAGAGACTTGCCTAAGGGTCTTAGATAGTAAGGAGTGGAGCAGGAAGTTAAGCTCACATTCTAGAACTCTAACAACCAACATGTTTCTCTCTAAAGATACCCATAATAAGGGGACCACAAACATATCTAAACAGGGAAAGAGCCAGATAAAATGACTTCCCAGAGCTCAACTGTTCTGTAACACGAGAGTCTCATCGATCTCTCTTTATCTTTCTCTCTGAAGAATGCACCGAGCTGTAAGGGTTTGTCTAGGAAACAGCATCCAGAGACCTGGCTTAGCTCTGCCTTTTACAGGAGGGTCACAGAAAACCTCCAAGGGCTTTCCAGAGGTTATTTCCTCTCCCCTTTCTCAGCCCCATCCCCAGCAGATTAATTGGCAGCAGCTGCTTCCTTTTGGGTCTGTGGATCAGTTGCCCAGCATTTCTGACTATGGTAGCAGACTGTGCTGCAGTGTACCTGAGGTCTTGGGTTCAGAGAAAACCAAAGCATTTGGTGAAGACGAATCTCTGAATAAAGGTCAGTGAGAGCTACCTCCTCGACAATGCCTTCTCAACCTCTCCCAGTTCTTTCGGGCTTTCCTTACACTCACACTGCTAGTGCTTGTGCCAAAGACCAGGGAACCCTGATGAAAAGAACCATATGAATAAAAGCAAGAGCAGAGGGGCAAATGGGCAGCCCAGAGACTGGAAACAGACAGGTGGATAACAAGGAAATCAAAGAGACAATAATGATATATGAGGAAGAGGGGATTTAAGGAGGAAATGATGGAGCAAACAGCAGCTACGGCTTGGAACACAGAATGATCTGAATGAGTAGGAAGGGGGGTTGGGCATAAAGAAGAAGAGGAAGAAGAGCAAATTCTAGCTAAGGGAAGAGGTGGCCAAACTGTCCAAACCTCCCAGCTAATCTCTGTGTCCTGTGAATCAGTTCTGTGGCATCACACCACGTCTCACAGTCATCACCAAACAATCAGAAGACTGTGGTCCGTGACAACACATACATGACCAACACATACTTTGTAGCTCATGACTAACCCTCCTAAAAGATGCACCAAGATCCCTAAATGTTTTTGAGTTGGGCAGACTAAAAAAAAAAAAGTAGCTATAGGAAGTCTAGGCCAGAAGTAATACACGCTACAGCCAACAAAGAGAAAACTAACAAAAATGCATCTTTTCCTCCAAGACACAGCCTTGGGGTCAGAGGCTTTGGGTTCATATCCTTCCTCTTATTCTATCTGTATAAGCCTGGGAGAGTAAAAAAAACTCCCTGGACCACCATTTCCTCCTCTGTAATAGATGGCTTCCAAGGCCCCTTCCATTTCTACTGCCATGACCTTATTATTTCTTTTCCCATGGTTAATGAGTTATCTCTAGCTATAATTTGTTTTGGTTGCTCAGTCATGTCCACCTCTTCATGACTTCTTGTGGGGTTTTCTTGGCAAAGATATTGGAGCAGTATGCCATTTCCTTTCCCAGATCATTTTATAGATGAGGAAACTGAGACAAATAGGGGTTGTGTGACTTCCCCAGGGTCACGCAGCTAGTGAATGTCTGAGGTGAGATTTGAACTCAGGTCTTCCTGACTCTAGACCCAGTGCTCTATCCAATGAGCCACCTAGCTGCCTTACCTATAATAGCTCACCATTATACATGGCTTTATTGTTTACAAATTGTTTTCCTAAGAACCACGCTAGATAGTGCAATGTTTACTAAACCCATTACAAAAGAGGAAACCAAAGCTCAGAGAAATTAGTTATGAGATATGGTCATGGTCACATAGCTAATAATGCCTTTCCTCTGTTCCACATTGTATCATTTAACACAATTTAGAAAGGAATCTATTCAAACAGTTGTGGACTCATGAATGCCCACTGTAAGAATTCTGTACATAGAGTTCTATGTACATTAACAGCTGACCATGCCAGGAGCTTGGGAATTTCTCTCACCAGGTGGCAAGCAGCTGTGGTAGCTGGCAGGAAGGGATTTTCTTGGGACTTAGAGATAGCTACCAGGGAGGCTGCAGGAAGAATTCCCCTTTAACCCGGTGGCGAGTGGTCACTTCAGCTGGTGGGTAGAAATCTCCTTCTGTGCCATCTCACCCCACCCCACAACTGCAGTGATCTTTTTGTTGCTAGTTGATTCAGCAGCTGTGAGTGGAAAGAGGGAAGGAAGGATAAAGAGACAGAGACAGAGATAGAGACAGAGGAATAAAGAGGGTAAGGGATAGGAAACTTGTTCCTGATATCCTGAGTTCCAAAATCTGGTGCATTTTCCTCTTAGAAACAATGTATAAATGTTGGATAGGTTTTATGTACCTACAAAGGCTTTTGAAGGCTAGCCTATAGAACTTCACCACTTACAACAGTATTCCTGGGTGGTGGGAAGGGAATAAGTTCAAAGTTTCAATGAATCAATGCACAAAGGAACATATGAAGTATGGCCCATTTCCAAGTTGGGGGCTATCTACACTTGTGACAAATAAATACTGTAAGACAAGATTTTGTTCCCAAATGAAATTTGTGATTTGCAACCTTAAGTTGGAAAAAATCCTTTCTCTGACATACATGTAAGGTCTCTCTGAAGAACTTTGGAATGAATTGTGAGACTTGGAAGACACTGGCACAGGACTGCCCAATATGGCGTGCCTGCTTCAAAGAAGGTCTATGCCCTATGAGAAAGCACAATTGCAGGAGCTCAAAAGAAATGTGAGACGTGCAAATTTAGGGACAATGTCTACTCCAAATGTTCATGTAGACAGTTGTTGCTGGACTGTGGTAGAGCCCAAAGAGCTTTCATTGGTCTGATCAGCCAGTCAGATGCGTAGTGTCTACATAGTGATGTCATTTTGGTCCACTCAGCTTAAAGTAAAGTACAAGATAAAATAATCGCTTAAAATAAGTTGACTGAGCTGTCAAGTGTTCTCACTTCAACTGGGTGAGAATACATCTTAAATGGCATGGAGGAAGGAGTCAGGATTCTTTCTGGTGACTCTCTACTCTCAGAAACTTGAATCCTTTATTTCAAACTAGCTCACTGGTTTTATATCAGTCCAACTGAATATAACCAAGTCCCTCAACTGATACAAAAAGACTTCTTGCAAACCTTAGAGAGGTGCCCAGGTCTTGTTCATACCTAGTCAAGATGTGTTCTCACTTAATTAACTTGTCACTTCCTATAAGTGGGGTGGAGTCATTGTCTAGGCTGACCTCCAGCCATTACATGTATGCCACTCCCTATTAATAAGTTCAGACTCTTTGAATGTGAAAAATTGTTCATGGCCAGGAATCTACTAGGAGCTCTTTGGCCATTATCGAAAGAAAAAGAGAAAGAATGGCACCATATCCTGATCCTCTTTGCCTTCGCAGCCTTGTAACAAATTTTAGGCACTAAAGACATTAGTGTTGGTCTCTATTACCCTCTTTCCCCCTCCCTGCCTCAGATACTGATCTGCAATGGTAGATGATCTTTCATACTTTTGCCAAGCCCTCATGGGGAGGCTATTACTGTGTGTCTTTTGCATTCAACTCTTGCAGTCAAGATATGAGAGATTATTTGGGGCTCCAGCTCAGACCTGATCCGGCTAATGTTACTTTTCACTTTACCCTTTGTTTATATCTTTCTGTCCTATTTTCTTTCTTCTCCAATTTTCCTCTTTCTCCTTTTCTTCCTCTTCCTCCTTCATTTCTTCCTCTTCTTCCTTCTCCCTCCTTCCTCTGCCTCCTCTTCAAAAAAGTTCCAGACTCAATAGATCCTTCTTTCTCATCTATCACATCTTGAGATGATTGTCCAAAGCTGGCAGGATGACAATCACATTGTCCCACTGGGACAGACAACATGGCTTTCAATTTTTACTCCACGGTTGGCACAAGGCAAAATTCTTGAGACTTCTTACCTCAAAATACATGAACCATTTATTCAGCCTGTGTTTCTAGGCCTCTTTATCAGCAGCTTTCAAATAGGTTCCCAATAACTAGATGTGTGAAACTGGGGTACCTAAGGGTTTGAAATAGAATAATTTTCCAGATGTTAGTATTCCCCTGAATCATCAAAACAGTGGGTCTAGCCGATCCTTGTTTCTGACACATCATTAGTCCTTAACATTTTGCCGATATTGTTCCAGATTCCCTGGAAAGAGTCTATAATTTAACTTGAAGATACTGATGTATATACGTGTCTGACTGCACATGTATATATGCCTTTCACCTTTCATTCTGAGAGGAGCCACTTGAAACCTGAAGCCAGGAACTTTATAGTATTAATGTTCTGTTTAAACAAATATGCCACACATATATGCAGACACAAGCAAAACTTGTTCTCATCATTGGCAGCTTCTCCAACTCTATTGCTTCTGTGGCAGTGATACAATTCCCTTATTGATTTGCTTTCTTAGAAAAAAAAAACTAGATGCTGTGGGAGTAGACTCAGTTCTCCTAAGAATACAATCATGATCTTCCATTTAAAAAAATGGCGAAACTGTCTTCTACTACATAGATTTCTGCTCATTTTCAGGCTAAAGTTAAACATCAAAGTATCAAGTTAACTGTTTGTTTTTTGATTCAGGACATTATCGACTCAATTGTAGCCCAAAGAATTATTCTGATCTAGGACAGTCCTAATAGGTGGAAGGTTCATAAAAACAGGAGGCATTAGTTTCCTGCTTCTCCTCTGTGCTTATCAGATCCCATCAGGAATGAACTCTAGTGGACGAGGAAACTGAGGATCAAAGGAGTAGAATGACTTGCCCACAGTCACAGGGCTAATAAGAGCTGGAGCGGTATCTCAGATTCTCTTTTTCCAAGACTCTTTTCATTGTGCTTGTCCTGGGAAAGAAAAAGAAAAGGACCAGAGTACAGGCAGGTAAGGGCCCATTCATGGGGGAAGCGATTAACTGGGATGCAAAGTCTGAAAGAGTTCACAGTCTTTCCTGAGGAACTAAATCGTAGTCATTGTGGGGAAAGATCAGGATGTGATTCTGAAGAATAACAACTGTTAGAATGACACTTTGCTAGCAATGTTTCCCTTCCAGTATTGTCTGTTTGTGCCAATAGGGCATAAGGATCATGTGGTTTCCTTTTCCTGCTTTGGGCAGTGCGGCTGTAATCTAAAGGCAGCATATGACTTCCCTTCCACCTGCCCAAAATATGTGTGCCCTTTATCCTATGAATCCTTTTCACACTAGGCATAGACTAATATCTTACACCATATATAAAAATAAAGTTAAAATGGGCACATGATTTAGATTTAAAGGCTGAAACTATAAGCAAATTGGGAGAGCAAGTAATAGTTTACCTGTCAGATCTATGGAGAATGGAAGAATTTATTACCAAACAAGAGATAGAGAACATTATGAATGCAAGATGGATGATTTTGATTACATTAAATTGAAAAGCTTTTGCATGAACAAAGCCAATGCAACCAAGATTAGAAGGGAAGCAGAAAACTGGGAAAGAATTTTTGCAGTGTCTCTGATAAAGGTCTCTTTTATAAAGTATAGAGAGAACTGAATCAAATTTATAAGAATATAAGTTATTCTCCAGTTGATAAATGGTCAAAGGATATGAACAGGCAGTTTTCAGAGAAAGAAATTAAAGCTATCCATATGAAAAAATGTTCTATATCACTATTGATTAGAGAAATGCAAATCAAAACAACTCTGAGGCACCACATCATACCTATCAGATCGGCTGACATGACAAAACAGGAAAATGGTAAATGTTGGAGAAGATATGGGAAAATTAGAACACTAATGCTTGGTTGGTGGAGTTGTGAATTGATTCAGCCATTCTGGAGAGCAGTTTGGAACTATGCACAAAGGGCTATAAAACTGTGCAGACCCTTTCACCCAGCAATACCACCTCTAGGTCTATACCTCAAAAAGATCATACAAATGGAAAAAGGACCTACATGTACAAAAATGTTTATAGCCGTTCTTTTAGTGGTAGCAAAGAATTGGAAATTGAGGGGATCCCCAGCAGTTGGGGGAATGGCTGAACAAATTGTGGTTTATGAATGTCATGAATTTATGAATATTGTGAAATGATGAGCAGGCAGATTTCAGAAAAACCAGGAAAGACTTATATGAACTGATGCTGAGTGAAGTGAGCAGAACCAGGAGAACATTGTACATAGTAACAGCCACATTATACAAAACTACCTTTGATAGACTTATCTCTTCTTAGCAATTCAAGGATCTCAGACAATTCCAAAAGACCCATGAGAGAAAACACTGTCAACATCTAGAAAAAGAACTATGGAGTCTGAATAAAGATAAAAGCATATTATTTGTGCTCACTCTCTCTCATTTCTTCTTTCTAATGGTTTCTTCCATTGGTTGTAACTCTTCTTTGCATGAATAATGTGAAAATAGTTTTAATATGAATGTATATGTTGAACCTATATCAATTACATGCCATCCTGGGTCGGGGAGAGGGGAGAGAAGGGGAGAAAAATGGAACTCCAAACCTTATGGAAGTGAATGCTGAAAACTAAAAATAAAAAAAAATTAATTTAAAAAAAGACTATTCACAATCTAGTCCAACCTACTTGCTTACTTCAGTGAAGTAAAAGTCAATGAAGTATAATAGAAAGAACGTAGGGCCAGGAACGAAAAGACAACTTCAGATCCAGCTGGGTCACTTACTTGCTGGGCTTCACTTTCCCCTTAAACTAGATGATTCCTAAGGTGCCTTCCAGGTCCCACATTCTGACAGTGATAATATTTTGATAAAATAGATATCTGCTTAAATAGACCCTTTGGATGGAAGTTGTAAAAGCTATTTGTATGAGCATTTTAGAGAATATGGCTTTTTGTGGCGCTCTCTCTCTCTCTGTCTGATCTGCTTTCTACACTCTCTAGCTTTTATTAAACTTTAGAAGCACTTGTGCCCTCAGAGCTTTAGGGGATTGTTTAGTCACATATGGAAATGTCTGTATGCAGCGATGACCATAGGCATTCTTTTCTCTGAGACTCCTGATTGTCCTTGTCAATCATCTATAGCAGGTGTTAGAAATATATTGCACATGTTCCAGAGGTGGCAGGTGGGTCAGTCTTTGTTGGCATTTGGGGCACTTGCTACCACTACATCCCTGCTGTTGGAGAGAACTGGCCCCTTAGGGGTCACCATGGTTAGGACCTGACAACCTTCATAACAAAGCTGATGATGATGCAGGAAAGTTCTGGGACTTCTTTTGTCAACTTCGATCTTAGAGGAAATATACAGCAATAGATTCTACTAGCTCACTGCCTGGCACTTGATAAGGGCTTAATTCATGCTTAATGCTTGATTAATTAGATAGTAATGTTTTTGTTTTTTGCAATTGATAATTCTGCAAAGCAATTGCTTTGCAATCTTCAAAGTACTATATTAAGCCAGTCTATTTTGTAGAACAAATGTTTTCACATGCCTTAGTTGGGAAAACATTAGACTAAACATTTTCATGTGGGTGGTTCAGACCTGGGTGTTGGCATTTTAAGGGCAGCCTGGTACAGTGGGATGAGTGGGTTCTAGTGTGAGAGGACCTGGGCTTAGAGCTCACCTCTGACGCTTCCTAACCTTTGTGACCTTGTACAAGTCACTGACTTCCAGTATCTTCATCTATGAAATATACTTATCCCTTCCATGTCATGCCTTTCCCCATTGTGGTTTCTATATATCTGGGCCAACATAAGAAATTAAATGGGAATTTTGGGGGAGTTATGCAGAAATCACAGAAGACACACAAAGACCAGCAGAAAAAGTTTAGGAACTCAGAAACGCATAAAATATATGTATAGTATTGTACAAAATCAACTCAAATTTTACCATAAGGTGCTGTAAACACCCCGTAAAAGAAAAAAAGAAAAAATTCGGACGTCTTCTCTGGTATGAAGGGAGGGCCAAAACACTTTATGTGGATTTTCCAGATTGTGGAGGTTCTGTACCCCTAACCTCACCCCTCTCTGTGATATGAAAGGGTTAACTGTGAAAGGTTTGGAATAGATGGCCTTTGAGATTCCTTCTGCCTCTAGATCTGTTGATGAGGTATTAACATAACAAAGCAAGGAGCTAGAGTATCATCTCATTAGAACCTCTATCATCTGCAGTTTCCTTATCTGTAAAATGAAGATATTAATAGCACCGATCTCATAGGGTTTGTTTTAAGATCAAGTAAGATAACATATGAACTTCTTAAAACCCAGAGTGCTATGTGAACAAGCTGCTAATTAATGTTCCAGACATCGTCCCCTTCATTGCAGCCTAAGAACACATTAGTTTTTTGGGCTGCCATGTCAAAATGTTGACTCATAATAAACAGCTGACATCTACATAGTGTTTTAAAGTTTGCCAAGCACTTCATATTAGTGTCCTGCTTTAGCCTTATAGAAGTACTGTAAAGTACATAGGCTTGGTATTAATATCCCACTTTACAAATGAGGAAACCTAGATTCAGAAAGTCATGAAAACCTACTGTACTAAGACCTCTGTTGTATTGCAAAAAAAAAAAAAAGTATTGTAAAGATACCATTGCCCTAATGTTCTTTATTTTCCTTGAGTTACTGTTCAGAAGAGAGACAATGTCCTTAATTTCCAGAGAGGTTGAATCTTCCCTGAGCATATACCTACATCACTATTGTTCCCTTTGGTAAATAACTCAGATGTGTAAATGAAAAAAACTTTATTAATAATTCCTTTATCTTCTGCTTTAAATAAATATGATAGACCACTTTACAAATGATTGCTATAAAATATAAATTGACATTTTTTTAGGTCAAGAGTTTCTCTGATTAGCATTGAGAATTCTGCTAACTTGAATCTTTCTCCAAGAAAAAGTATTTACACAATAATAAAGGTATCTTTGACAGATTTAGCTAAATGTGGAGTACATGTTATTTTTCTACCACAGAAATTAAGTGACTTGCCCAGAGCCACACATTTTGTAAGCTCTGTTCAAACCTGGTAGTTCTGACTCTAAATCCAGTGTTTTATATACCATGTTCTGAATCTATGGACCACTGAAAACCCCATCTATTTTTTTCAAAAGAATTGTTGACTGGCCATGACTCCCCAGCTTATACTTGTGCTGTTGAATATTTGAACCCAAATGCAATACTTTACATTTAACCCTGGGAAATTTCATCTTACTATATTCAGTCCATTATTTTAACTTATTAAAATCTTTCTTGATCTTAATTATTTCATCCATTGTGGTAACTTTGCCTTGCAGCTTCATAGTACTTGCAGACTTGACAAACATGCATGCCTTTATCCAAGTCATTTGTAAATATGTTGTGCTGTAGTTTTTACTTAAGTGCAGGTCCGACCATATTGCCTCACTATTCAATAAACTCCAGGGGCTCCCTGTCAACTCCAAGATCAAATACCAAATCCTCTGCTTGGCATTCAAAGCCTTTCATAACTGGTTCCCCCACCCCAGTCTTTTCATACCATATTCCTTACCATATACCCTTTGATTCGGTGACACTGGCCTCCTTGCTATTCCTTTCTCAAGACCTTTCATCTTTTGACTCCAGGCATTTTCTCTAGCTGTCCCCCAAGCCTTCATTGTATCAGACTTCTCTGGTTCCCTTCAGGTCCCAACTAATATCCCATCTTGTACAGGAAGCTTTTCCCACACCCTCTAATTCTAGTGCCTGCCCTCTTTTAATTGTTTCCTATCTATCCTGCACATTGTTTATACATATGTGTTTGTTTGTTGTCTCCCCCATTAGATTGTGAGCTCCTTGAAGGCAGGAACCATCTTTTGCCCTTTTTTTTGTATCCTCAGCATTTAGCACAGTGCCTGACACATAGTAAATACTATGTAAATGTTAGCTACTATTGTTATTATTAACAACAATAACAAATGCTTATTGACTGACTGACAAGGATAGATCCCCTTCCTACCCATTTCATAATCTGTCCATATATCTCCTCTCTAAGCACCAACACACACACACACACATACACACACACACTCACATTCACTTTGTACTGGTTGTTTCCTTTGCCTGAAATAATGTACCTCTTACCCATGTCTCATTGATGCCCTCTATTCCTTCAAGACAAAGCTCAAACACCACCTTTTACATGAAGCCTCCCTAATACCTCCAAACATTAGTGCCCTCCCCCTCAAACTACCTTGCATTTAACCGCTTCTAGGTTATTTTCTTTTTTATTCCATACCTATTTATATATGTGCTTGTTGTCTCCCTCTCTAGAATATATGCTCTTTGAGATTAAGGAATATATTCTTAATTTTATTTATGTCTCCAAGGACTAGCACATAGTAGATACTCAATAAATGCTTGTTTACTGCTTGAATGATAGATTCATTCACTCTTTCATTTCCTACCCATGTCCTCTCAATTCTATGGTGACAGTTCAGTCAATGACAGTGAATTTTTTTCAATCAATTATAGATTCATTTGGGCTAAAAAGCAAATATTTCTAGTAAGGTTAAGAGGTGAGCTATCCAACATTTATATTTTAGTATAAGTTAGTTTAAGTAGATTTGCTTTCCTGTTTTAGGGAATATGATTCACTGATGGGAGTAAAGAAACCTAGGACGCACATCTCTACACACCAAGGACAGCTTCACAATGCTCCCAAGTGTTCTGACACCCTGGTTAGGAAACCATGATAAAATTCACAATTAGGTAATAACTTAGGCAATGGGAAGATGTGACTTATAATTGACTAGAATCGACATAGCAAAAAGTACCAAGCTAGACAGTAGTCATAATTAAAGTTAAGAATTACTTCATTTCTGGCCCCAAGATTTTAGGATAATAAAAATCAGTTTTCAAGCTTGGAAAGGATCTTAGAGATTGCTTTTTCCAATTCTTTTTCATTTACGAATGAAGAAATTGAAGTATAGAGTTTATGTAACACATGCATATGCATGCACACGTGTACATATGTGTATTATGTATTTTGTGTGTGCATGTGGTTATGTGTATATGTAGTTGTCTACATGTATCGATCCCTTTTAGAATGTAAAGCACTTATTTTTCTATCTATATTACCAGAGTTTAGCACAGTGCTTTGCTAAGGACTTAATAAGTACTCCTCTTCTCTCCTTCACTCACCCCTCCCCTCTCTTTATCTCTCCTTTTTTCCCCTCTCCTCACCTTTCCTCTCCTTTACTTTCTCCCTCATTTTCCTCTTTCTCTCCCTCTCCCACTTTCTTTCCTTCTCTCTCTTTCCTTTTTCTCTTTTCCAATAGTTATTTAAGCACTGGAACCTTCCCAAAACATCTATAATAAAATTTCTTTCTTTTTATTATTCACTATTTACTATTCACTCAAGATTGTAAGACCATAGATCTACATCTGGAAGGGATCTCAGAGGCCATTTAGTCCAACCCCATCACTTTATGGTTAAGGAAACTGAGACCCAGCCATAAATGATCTATCCAAGGTGACACAGGGAGTAAGCACCAGAAGCAGGATCCGAACTCAGCTCCTCTGATCTGGCTTCATAAAATTGGTTCTGCATAGAAGGATAGTGCAAAATGATATCTCATATAAACACAAAGAATAATTTACCTGTTAGCAAAGCTCTTGTGATCCAATCTATAGTCCAACTTTCAGTCTGTGTTCTTTATGCTCCTAAACCATATTCTTTCCACTGAAGGAAGTAGGGCAGTGCTATAGTAGAAATACTGGATTAGGCTTCAGAAAGCTTGAATTTTTTGTCTTAGTAGTCGCCTGTTGAGTGACTCTGGAAAAATGACTTCACTCTTTCCTCATAGCATTGATGTGGAGACAACAAGGGATGATGTGTTTAAGAGCACATAGGGAATAGGGGCGGCCAGGTAGCACAGCAAGTAAGAGCACCAGCTCCAATGTTGAGAAGACCTGGAGATCGAATCCCGGGCTCAGACACTTAGCACCCCCCCAGAAATACCTGGCCGTGTAACCTTGAGCAAGTTACTTAACCCCAATTGCTTAGGGGCGGCCAGGTGGCTCAGCGAGTAAGAGTCCCGGGCTCAGACACTCAGCACCACACCCAGAAATAACTGGCCGTGTAACCTTGAGCAAGTTACTTAACCCTGATTGCTTAAAAAAAAAAAAAAAAGAGCACATAGGGAAAAACACAAAACAAAACATAAAAATGTGAAGGATTATTATAGCCTCTCTCTCCCCACAAAACATCTTGGTTAATTTTGGTCCTAAGTTTTCTAGGTTTTGAGTAAATGTCTATACCCTGTGAGCCATAAGCTCTGCTGACTGAACATGCTTGAAGAGAGCTTGGTTAGCGGCTTGGGGAGAAATCAGCTATGTTGGCAGTTCAATTCCCTTAATCCCAATCCAGGTCTCAAGAGACAACCTCTCTGCAGTGATTTGGCCCACCCAGGTTGGAGAACAGGCTTGAGACGTCTTTCCTGGTGTTAATCCAGGCCTTACCTTGGGCAATAGTTTGGAGAAGTAGAAATTTAACTGAGGCCACCCAGTTAGACAAAGTCCAACCCCAAGAGAAGAAGGAAACAAGATGGAGACTGGAATTGGAGGGGGAACAGAGGCGCTGTTGCAGTTGGGATAACAGTATACATATATTCCATGATCGGTTAAGGAGAGAAGGGAAGGTAGATGTTCTGAGGCACTGCTGAAGATGTCTGGATCCAAGATCTAGGGAACAGGACACTAAATATGCCTGGTTTTCCAGAATGAGGAATTCGTAGCTCAAGTT
Source organism: Petaurus breviceps papuanus (assembly GCF_028583685.1). Taxonomy (NCBI): domain Eukaryota; kingdom Metazoa; phylum Chordata; class Mammalia; order Diprotodontia; family Petauridae; genus Petaurus; species Petaurus breviceps. The sequence continues at coordinate 14,711,126 of NW_027185616.1, forward strand.
CCAGGTAGTCCAGGAGTCAGGTTTCCTAAGCCATGCACCAGATATAGTGATCCTAAGGCACACCTGGTTTAGGGCTGAGTGTCTTCCTCAGTCATTCAGGGGTACTGGTTCTTCCTGTCAGGTTCCAGAGAGGAAGCTGAATGGGGAGGAAAAGGGAAGCTTTGTTATCCATAAAGTGAGGATGTTTGATTAAATGATCTTTAATATCTTTTGTTGGAAACATTCCATAAACTCATGAATTCTTCTTTCTTGCAGAGACTGGGGACTTGGAAGTACCAAGATACTTCATCCTACAACCAACTCCAACAGTAGGAATACAGTTTTACATTTAAAGTGGTAGACCACTATGCGTGTGTGTATACATATATATTAGGAATCTTTAATTGATATCTATTGTTTTCACATCAATTTTCTTTCCAAATATATTTTTCCCTACTCCTTTATCCCAAAGCAGTTAGGTGGCACAGTGGATAGAGTGCTGGAACTGGAGTTAGGAGGGCCTGAGTTCAAATATGACCTTAGACACTTAATAGCTATGTGATGTAAGTCTGAGCAAGTCCCTTAATGTGCCTGCTTTAGTTTCCTCCTCTCTAAAATGAGGAAAATAATAGCACCTACCTTACCTAATTTTTGTGAGGATCTAATGAAATAATATTTATAAAGCATTTTGTAAACTTTAAAGCACTGTATAAGTATATTATCCAGAGAGTCATCCCTTGAAACTAAGAATAAAAAAATAAGAAGGGGGAGGGAAGAATTCTGTAAAATTAACCAACATATGGTAGAGTTGTGAACTGATCCAACCATTTTGGAGAGTAATTTGGAACTATGCCCAAAGGGCTATAAAAATCTGCAAATCTGCATACCCTTTAATCCTGCAATGCCACTTCTAGGGCTGTATTTCAAAGAGATCATATAAATGGGAAAAGAGCCCACATGTACAAAAATATTTATAGTCGCTCTTTTTGTGGTGACCAAGAACTGGAAATCAAGGGGATACCCATCAATTGGAGAATGGCTGAACAAGTTGTGGTATAGGAATGTAATGGAATACTGTTGTGTTATCACAAATTATGAACAGACAGACTTCAGAAAAACCTGCAAAGACATATATGAACTGATACTGAATGAGGTGAGCAGAACCAGAATATTGTACACAGTTACAGCCACATTGGGTGATGAATAACTTTGATAGACTTGGCTCTTCTCAGCCATGTAAGGTTCTAAGACAATTCCAAAAGCCTCATGATGAAAACTGCTATCCACATCCAGAAAAAAGAATTACAAAGTTCTAAAAGCAGATCAAAGCATACTATTTGCTTTCTCTTTTTTGTTTTGTTTCTTCTTTCTCATGGTTCATTCCATTGGTTATAATTCTTCTTTGCAACATGATTAATGTGAAAATATGTTTAATGTGAATATATATGTAGAGCCTATATCAGATTGCATGCTGCCTTAGGGAATGGGGAGGAGAGAAGGGGAGAAAATTTGGACCTCAAAAAAACTTGTGGAACTGAATGTTGTAAGCTAAAAATAGATAAATAAAATTTTTAAAATTAACCAATATACCAACCAATCCTGATAATATATGCAATATTCTATACCCCCAATTGTCCACTTCCATAAATAATGGAAGGAGGTGCATTTTTTAGTCTCTTCTTTGGGGACCAGAATGACCTCTGTAATAAAACTGTTCAGTTTCATTTTTTGATTCTTTGTATTTACACGGTTCTATATATTATTTTTTGCTTTGATCTCAGTATATATCTTCCCATGTTTCTCTTAATTCTTCATCAGCCCAGTAGTGTTCCATTACATTTATGTTCCACATTTTGTTTAGTCATTCCCTAATTGGCAAACACATTTTGTTTTCTTCCTACCATGAAAAGTATTCTTATGAATATTTTGGTGTTTTTTGTATATATGTATGTTTGTATGTATGTAGGTATGGCACCTTTCTTTCTGTAACTGATCTTGTCATGAATTCCAAAGTGCTTTCTAATTTGGACCATTGCTATGGACCAATTTATAGCTTTACCATAAGAGTATGAGTGTACTTGTCTTTCCACAACATCTCTGATATTTACTATTTTTGTCTGTTGTCACTTTTGAAAATTTACTGTTTATAAGATAAAACCTTCAGAGTTTTAAAAAAATAATTAATTAATTTTTAGTTTTTAAGATTCACTTCCATAAGATTTTGAATTTTGAAATTTCTCCCTCCTCCCCAAGATGGCATGCAATCTGATATAGGCTCTACTTACACATTCATATTAACCATATTTTCAAATTAGTCATGATGCAAAGAAGAGGTAGAACTAATGGCAGGAACCACAAGAAAGAAGAAATAAAACAAAACAACAAAAGAAAAAGAGAGCAAATAGTATGCTTCAGACTCCAAAGTTCTTTCTCTCGATGTCAATTACACTTTAGATCCTTGCATTGCTGAAAAGGAAGGTCAGTCATTGCACAGTGTGGGTGTTACTATGTACAATGTTCTCCTAGTTCTGCTCATTTCAATAATATCAGTTCATATATGTCTTCCCAGGTTTTTCTGAAGTCCATCTGCTTCTCATTGCTTATAGCACAATAATATTCCATTACATTCATACACCACAACTTGTTCCACCATTCCCCAACTGATGAGCATCCCCTCAATTTCCAATATTTTGCCATCACAAAAAGAGGTGCTGTAAATATTTTTGTACATGTGGGTCCTTTTACCCTTTTTATCTCGTTGGGATATAGACCTAGAAGTGGTATTTTTTGGTGAATGGCTATACATAATTTTATAGCCTTTTGGGCGTAGTTCCAAATTGCTTTCTAGAATGGCTGGATCAATTCACAACTCCACAAACAATGCATTGGTTTTCCAATTTTCCCAGATCGCTAATATTTACCATTTTCCTGTTTTGTCACGTTAGTCAATCTGATAGGTGTGATGTGGTATTTCAAAGTTGATTTGCATTTCTCTAATCAATAGTGACTTAGAGCATATTTTCATATGAAAATAGATTTAATTTCATCATCAGAAAACTTCCTGTTCGTATCTTCTGACCATTTATCAATTGGAGAATGACTTGTATTCTTATAACTTTGACTCAGTTATCTATATATTTTAGAAAAGAGACCTTTATCAGAGACATTGGCTGTAAAAATTCTTACCCAGTTTTCTGCTTCCTTCCTAATCTTAGTTGCATTGGTTTTGTTTGTGTAAAATCTTTTCAATTTAATGTGATCAAAAACATCCATTTTGCATTTCATAATGTTCTCTATCTCTTGTTTGGTCATAAATTCCTCCCTTCTCCATAGATCTGACAGGTACACTATTCTTTGCTCTCCAAGTTTGCTTATAGTATCTGCCTTTATATCTAACTTAAATACGCATTTTGACTTTATCTTGGTATAGGGTTTAAGATGTTGGTCTATGTCTAGTTTCTGCCATATTTCTTTCCAGTTCTCTCAACAGTTTTTGTTAAATGGTGAGTTCTTATGTCAGGAGCTTTGGTTTCAGAGTTGCATTTCTCTAAATATTAATTACTTAGCAAATTTTTCATATGATTGTTAAAAGTTATAGTTCTTTTGAGAATTCACTGTTCATATCTTTTGGCAAATTGTCCATTGAAGAATGATTCTTGGTCTACATGTTTTCTTTTATGTCTAGCATATCAGATCTTCATCAAATATTTGATGAAAAGATTTTTTTCTTCATTGTATGTCTATCTCTTATTTAATTAAGAATTCTCCCCTTGTCATAGCTGATTTGGGTCTGTTCTATTACTTTTTAATGGTACAGCTTTTAATGGTCAAGTTGCATATACATTTTTAAAAAATATTTTTCCAATTATATGTAAAAACAATTTAAAATAGTTTTTTTTAGATTTTGAGTCCAAATTCTCTCCCTTCTTTCCCCCTCAGTTGAGAAAGCAAGCAACTCTATATAGGTTATGCATATGTAGTCATGAAAACCATATTTCCATATTAGTCATGCTGTGAAAGAAAACACAGAGCAAAAAAAAAACCCTCAAGAAAAATAAAGAAAAGTTTTTTTTAAGTATGCTTCTATCTGCATTCAGATTTCACTAGTTCTTTCTCTGAAGGTAAATAGCATTTTTCCTCATAAGTCCTTCAGAATTGTCTTAGATCATTGTATTGCTGAGAATGGCTAAAATTTAAATCATTCACAGCTGATCACCATAAAATATTGCTGTTAGCAACATACAATGTTCTCCTGGTCCTGCTCACTTCACTTTGCATCAGTTTATGCAAGTCTTTCCAGGTTTTTCTTTTTTAATTTATTTTATTTTTTGAGAGGCAATTGACTTGCCCCAGGTCACATAGTAAGTGTCTTAGGTCACATTTGAACTCAGTTCCTCCTGATAGCAGGGCCAGTGATCTATCTCCTGCACCACCTAACTGCCCTTCCAGGTTTTTTCTGAGAGCATACTGCTTATCATTTCTTATAGCACAATTGTATTCCATCACAGTCATATACCATAATTTGTTCAGTCACTCCCCAATTGATGGGCATCCCCTCAGTTTCAAATTCCTTACCACCACAAAAAGAGGTGCTATGAATATTTTATACATACATGTCCTTTTCCTTTTTTAAAAAATCTCTTTGGAATAGACACCTTTTACTTTGATCTCTTTGGGATACAGACCCAGTAGTAGTATTGCTATGGCAAAGGCTATACATGCTTGATAACCCTTTGGGAATAGTTCTAAATTGTTCTCCAGAATGGTTGGATCAGTTCATAACTCCACCAGCAATGTTACATATTGATATTGAGCTTATTTTGGTATATGGTGTAAACTGATGCTCTAAGCCCATTTCTGACAACCTGTTTTCCAGTTTTTCTAGTAGTTCCTGCAAGTAAAAAAGTTTTCTCCAAGTAATTTGTTTTTAGGTTTATGAAACACTGCATTACTGAATTCAATTATTTGTGGTTCTTCCATTTCTAGTTTTTTCTACTTTTGTTTTTCTGTTTTATTCTATTTCAGTTTTGAAGAATGCTCTTTCCTAATACCTGAACTTGAGGAGTGTTATTTCCGTATCTTTCATACTTCTTTCATTTTTCCATTGAGATTATTTATTCCTAAAATGTACTGTTATTATTTTGACTAGCGCTATAATGTACTTTCTTGATAGCATTATTGATATATCACTAACTATACAAATTCATTTAGGAAGTACGTTCATATTTATTGTATTGGTGCAGCCAACTATGAGCAATTCATATTCCTCTATTTATCTTTATTTCTTTAAAGATTGAGCCAGTGGAATTTAGAGGAATTGTCAAATAATTTCTTATCCACATATCTGTTCTCTACATTGCCTGGAATTAAAAAAAATCAATTACAGATTCATTTGAGCTAAAAAGCAAATGTTTCTAGTAAGGTTGAGGCGTGAACTATCCAGCATTTATATTTTAGTATAAGTTAGTTTAATTAGATTTGCTTTCCTGTTTTAGGAAATATTATTCACCAATGGGAGGAAGGAAATTTCATTTTGTGCTCATGGATACTACAGGATTGGTGGTGGTGGTGGAAATGTTTAGGTAACCAGAGGAAAACAGAAGGATGCATCTTTACAAGAAAGGGGCCTAGAAAAATAGTGAGAGTATTCGAAAAACAAATTTCACCCATTTTGTAATTTTTCTTAGGGATTGCCTAAACTCTGCCCACTTTTCTTCCTTTCTGGGACCAAATGAGAATAGTTCCAGCCATCACTTTACTCTTGTTAGGTACCTGGACACTTTTCCAACCCTAGTGCTAATATCTAAAATGGCTGAGTTACAGAGGTAAGGGTCAGATAGTTCCTTTAGCTCATGAGAGCGGGTAATTTTTGCCTTTGTATCCCCAGGATTTAGCTCAGTGCTTGGCATATAGTTGGTGCTTAATAAATACTTCTTGACTCCATATCTTATCTTCCCAACAACCTGGCTCCAGAACCTTAATGAAACCTTAAAAGGGTAGCATTTACAGAAGAGGAATTGATCTAGAAGGGGACCAACTCATGGAATATGCTTAGAATTGTTATTCCTGGTTGATCACATGGGATGCTTTGGGACCGCCTTCCAGCCATATGTGCTTCAGGGACTAAAGGGCTTACATTTTGAAATGATGGAGTCTTCTTATTGACTGCATGCTGTAGGAACTAATAACTCAGTGTATGTACAAAAAGGAGTGGCCATCCCCTTGGCCTCTCCCATCTTTAAACTGAGCATACTGCATGGGGTGGCCTATGGGAAGGTCAATTCAGTCTCTGCACAGGGTTAAGTACAGGGCTAGTCTGTGTGATGAGACAGAAAGAGTAGGCAGTAGTGGACACTTGTGCCACAGAGTTAAACAATGGTCCTTGTTCCTTCTTGACTTTTGACCTCTGGACTCTGAGCCTAAATAGCATGGCAGTTCTCGGCAGTATCTTAATAGCACCCCCAGGAGAGAGATGTTTTTAAAACCTATGAAATTCCATCCATGCTGAGTTCTATGGGTTGTCATCACAATTATTACCCTATTATCTGTTCAAACAAGTTTTATAATATCTTAAGTAGGAAAAAATAATCACCAGGAATTTTTATGGGGAGAAGATAGAGAAATGTTCTCAGTTTTTCTTTTTCCTGTTTGATATATTAAAAATAACAGAAAGGTGGGAAACAAATATTTTGTCTTTAAACAATTCAGCAAAAATGGTTAAGGAAGGGTGAATAATGTCCCTTAAACTTGTTAAGATACAGATGTTGAATCTAGAAATGTGAGAAATAAGCTACCACTCTATCTGCTAAAACCACAAATGAAGCAGGCTTGGAGAACACAGGCAAATGAGGCATTTGAACATGAAGCAAATTTTAATTCCAAAAGTTGAGCTAATTTATTGTTAGTTGTAAATCTATCAGGCAAGGACTCTTTCCAAGTCCTTAAAATGTAGAGTGCAAGGCTGTTGGGTCTCCGAGGAGACCAGACTGTACACTGGGGATACACTCAGAGGCAGATACTGCAATATCATATGGGAAAAGGGGAAATTTGGCAGATACAAGTACATTAATATGAGAAGTCAAATAGGAGACAGAGAGCTTTAATGATGACTTAAGTAGGTCTGAAGGCTCTGCTTCCTTCCTTTGCTTTGCAGAAGGTCTGATTGAATGATGAGTTATTGCTTAGGTTTTCTCACATTCAGGGTAAGCCCAAGGTGTAATCCTGAACAGATCAACTTTTACTTTATCTAAATTAGATTATTCTACTGCCAAGTATTCTATGGAATTTGAAGATGTCATGAGCTAAGGTAAAAACAAAAACAAAACAAACTGTGGTAATAAGAAGATTTTAAGCAAAATTTTCATGGAGTTTATTCAGAAAACATCTCAACATATTTGAAAACATGAACTTGTTGAACATCACGGGATACAGGCTAGCGACAAAGAAGATGAATGGCCCATAATTCCAAGATCTTCTGCAGCCTTGACTAAAGAATTTCTGTTATCTATAATAGCAACAAACAAACTCACACTTATTAAGTAGCCACTGTATGCAGATTACAGCAGTAGGAGCTCAGAGAGATACAAAGTTTGTATAAGGCACAGCCCATGCCCGGCTAGAGCTGATAGTCTATTAGACAAATTTATAACTAACAATATATTAGACCAAGTTTGGGAATTATAATTTGCTTCATGTTCAAATTCCTTATTTGCTTGTGTTTTCCAAGGCTGTTTTGTACGTGGTTTTAGCAGATATAGTGGTAGCTTATTTGTCACATTTCTTGATAGTACATTTGTATCTTAACAATTATACACACTTGATAGCTATATTGTGAAGTTGTCAGACAAAATACATGCTAGTTCATAATGGACAAGTTGTTACCAAGAGATGTGGGTTGGTGGTGGGGACCAGGATGGAGTAGAAAAATGATGAAATTGAAGTCAGAGAGCCTGGGTTCAAAAATTGTCTCTGCCATTTACTATCTGTAAGTAAGGTACATCATATAACAGTTGAGCAGAGGACTTGGTGAAAGTGAATGAGGCAAAGAGGAAAAAGTTAGAAGGCAGCAAGAGACTAGTGGTATTTCCTAAGTTAAAGGAAGAGAGAATATCTACTATTAGAGAGTGGCCAGGAGGGTCAAAAGCTGCAGAAAGGTAAAGGAGGATGAGAACTGAAAAAGGCCATTGGATTTGGAAGTATATTGAAGGAAGAAGCCCAAATGCAAGGAGTTTGAGAAAGGGAGATAATGAATGCTTGGCAGCATTAAGTATAGGCCATCTTTTCCAATAAATTTATTCAATGAAAACAAAAAGAGATATAAGATGGTTACTGGTTGGAATATGGGAGTCAAGAGATCTTTGTAGAGTCAAGGGTTTGGGATATTTCACATATATACACTTATATGCATGCATATACACACACACACACATACATACATACACAGACACACGGATACATTTCAGATATATTTGATGTATAGTTCTTTTCCTGAACTGCTTTTTCCCTTTTTTATTCTTTGTCACAATGGATGTTTGTATGTGTATGTGTGTATATGTGGAAACTATATATATGTATAAACAAAAGATAACAATCTTATTGCAATGAGTAAAAATAGACAAGAGAAAGATTTTTCGGTATAGAACTGATGGTTCAGGTAGATGGAGTAATTAGCCTTATAGAGTACCACTTTTACAACCAGAGGGAATAAGGGGAAAGTATGTGATGTTGCTGAGATGTTTTGAGGAATGAATGAGGTGAACACAGTCAAATGACCTCAAAATGGAGGAGTGAAGGACCTCAAAATATGAAATCAAAGGCTATATCATTGGTACCTGTTAGGGGTGCAAGGGAAAGAGAAGTGAAGTATGTTCTGGGAAATGAGAGAGGGAATGAATCTATAAGAAAGAATTAAAAACCAGCAATGGTTATGTAACATAAATTAGGAGTGGGTAAAGTTATGTTAACAGGATCATAGTCTCAGAGCTGAAAGGAACCTTAGAGGCTTTCAAATATAACCCCCTTATTTTACAGATGAATAAACTGAGGTCTAGAGACATAAGTGACCTGCCCAAATTCATACAGGTATTATGTAGAAAATTTCTCCATATCTAAATCCAGTATCCTTTCCCACTGTAACATGGTTAGTTAAATTTTTAAAAAATTTCTCCAGCAATGGCCACTATCCCTGAAATAGGAGTGGAGAGATCCAAGGATGAAATTGACCCAAAGGATATAGATTCACAAGTTGGGAATAATGGAAGATCAAAGAAGCAGATGATTATTAAATTGCAGAATCATAGACTTAGAGGAAAAAGGGCCTTAGAAATCATCAAATCCATCTTCTTCATTTTACAAATGAAGAAACTGAGACCCAGAGAGGTTAAGTAATTTGCACAAAAAGTAATAAGTAACAGAGCTAGAATTCAGACCTAGGTCCTCAGATGCCAAATCTAACATTCTTTACTCTGCAGCTCAGAAGCCCATGTGATTTTTAGTATAGCAGCTACAAAATGATAAGGTTATGAACCACTGATTATTAGTGCACATCAATTAGCCAGCCATAACTAATTAACTTTTGGAAATAGTTATTTACTAAGGTGGCATAGTAAGGACAATGGGTACAAAACATTCCCTCCAAACCAAGGGCACACTCTCCCATGAGCATATACCAATTCCAGGGGGCAGATAGACTCAAGGTTCCCGTACGTGTGACAAATAAGGTAACCAACAGTTTCTGGAAGTCATTTTGTTGGAAGTCCTATCTTTCAACTTCATAGGGGCCTCATGTGGTACCCGTTAGATAGGGTGTGTTCCTTTCAAGGTCCTGAGGTTGCTTTTCCTTAGGATGCCTAACTTGTGTTGGGGTCTTTTTCTGTTATAAAATGTTTCCAGGACTGGGAGGAATCCTATGGGAAGTTAAAAATCTGACCTTTTGAAATACACGAGGTTAAATGGTTAAAGGGAAAAAATTACAAAGCTCTTCTCCTCCATGCCCCAATCAAAGCAATTTTCTTGGTCCTAACTGCTTCTACCTCTGAGTTGGCCAGATATTGGGATTCTCATTTTCAGAACTGTCTTGCTATTTTATACAAATCCCCATGGGGCATGCTTGAGTTGAAATACTTTCCAATGATGAAGGCATTGTGGTTTTTCATTTGTGTGTCCAGTTCTTCTTCACCCCATGGACCACGGACACCAGACCCCTCTATCCTCCACTATCTCTTGAAGTCTGTCCACGTTCATATTCATTGTTTCAATGATAACTATCCATCCATGTCATCCTCTGCCATCCTCTTTTCCTTTTCCTTTCAATCTTTCCCAGTATCAGAGTTATTTTTTCCAATAAGTCCTTTCTCTCATTATGTGGCCAAAGTATTTAAGCTTCAGCTTCAGTATTTGACCTTCCAGTGAATTAATTTCTTAAAGTATTGACTTATTTAGGGAAGATAGGTGGCACAGTAGAAAGAGCACTGGTCCTGGAGTCAGGAGGACCTGAGTTCAAATCAAGCCTCAGGCACTTGCTGGCTGTGTGACTCTGGACAAGTCATTTCACCCTGATTGCCTCAAAGAAAAAAGTGTGCCACGTTATTCCACAATTGATAAATGGTCAAAGGATATGAGCAAGTAGTTTTCAGAGGAAGAAATTAAAGCTACCTATAATCATATGAAAAAAATGTTCTATGGGGCGGCCAGGTAGCACAGTGAGTAAGAGCACTGGCCCCAGAGTCAGGATGACCTGGGATCGAATCTGAGCTCAGACACTTAGCACCCATGCAGAAACACCTGGCTGTGTAACCTTGAGCAAGTTACTTAACCCCAATTGCTTAAAAAAATGTTATAAATCACTATTGATTCTCTAATCAAATGCAAATTAAAACAACTCTGAGGTACCACCTTATACCTATCAGATTGACTAATATGTCAGAAAAGGGATATGATAAATGTTGGAGATGTGGGAAAATTGGAACACTAATGCATTGTTGGTGGAGTTGTGAACTAATCCAACCATTCTGGAGAAAAATTTGGAACTATGCCCAAAGGACTATCAAATTGTGCATACCCTTTGATCCAGTAATACCACTTCTAGATCCGTATCCTAAAGAGATCATAAAAATGGGAAAAGGACCTATATTTGCAAAAATACTTATAGTAGCTCTTTCTGTGGTGGCAAAGAATTGGAAATTGAGGGGATGCCCATCAATTGGGGAATGGTTGAACAAGTTGTAGTATTTGAATGTAATGGAATACTATTGTACTATAAGAAATGATGAGCAGATAGATTTCAGAAAAACCTGGAAGTCTTACATGAACTGATGTTGAATGAAGTGAACAGAACCAGGAGAACATTGTACACAGTAACAGCAACTTTGTTCAATGACCACCTTTGGTAGATAGACTTGGCTCTTTGCAGCAATGCAATGATCTAAAGCAATTCCAAAAACTTATGATGGAAAGTGCTATCCACATGCAGAGAAAGAACTATGGAGTTTGAATGCATATCAAAGGATACATTTTCACCTTTTTTTGTTTTTCCTTTCTTGTGGTTTTTCCCTTTTGTTCTGATTCTCCTTTTACAACATGACTAATGTGGAAATATGTTTAACATGATTGTACATGTATAGCCTATATCGAATTGCTTGCCATCTTGAGGAGGGGAGTGGAGAAGGAGAAAACATTTGGAACTAAAAATCTTAAAAAAGTGAACTTTAAAACTAAAAAAAAAAAAATTAAAAAAAGAGTATTGACTGATTTGATCCCCTTGCTGTCTAAGGGACTCTCAAAAGTCTTCTCCAGTACCACAATTCAAAAGCTCTGAGCTTGTACTTGTACTCTGATTAATGTTTTGATTGACTGATTAAATAGAGGTATTCTCATTTGATAAATAGTGGGCAGCTAGATGGGGCCTGGAGACAGGAAGACCTGAGCTCAAATCCACCCTTAGACACTTACCAGCTGTGTGACCCTGGGCAAGTCACTTAATCCTTTTTTCCTTGGTTTCCTCCCAACTGAACAATAACAAATTACTTTAAATGGGATGATTGAGTTAATCAACCTCCACCCTTACATATAAATAACTTCTAGTTTCTCAATAACTCAAACAGAGGCTCTAGGCCATCCAAACGACTCTCTCTTCCCTTTATTTTCCTCCTAGACTTTTTTTCTTCTTTGAGAAATTAGAATTGGAGGCCATGGCTCTCAATTCTCTATCTAAGATTATTCAATTATAGTTCTTATTAGAAGATATGGAATAAATTTCATCTCCAATCTGTAGGATTCTATGATTTAAATTTTAATATAATGATAGCTTGATTAATGGGTACTCTCAGAATGAAGGGTTTTAACATTCATTAGCTTTTGCAAGGGGATATTTACTTCCAAGATATAGCAAGAACAAATGTTCACATATTTTCCTTAATAGCTCCAGGGCATATTTTCTCCTATACTAGCTCAGTTTATGAGGGAATAAACTCAAAATTTAGATGAGTTCTTATATAACATTGGTTCCACAAAAGTTCACATCTGAAGCCATCATCTGTGCTTGCTGAATCTGTCTCAGTTACCATGAGACTGGGCTTCCAGTGTTTCCTCCTTACTCCTTGTGGCATTGGTATAGTACTAGATGCAAAACTCAGACTGAATTCTAACTCTTGAATGTCTGTGACTTATTCTTCCAATATTTTGAAGCTTCCACAGTCAGAGATTCCATTCCCTTCCCCTAGAATGGAAAAGACCAAATAAAAAGACCTAGAACCAAGGTCTATTTCTCAGGGCCACATGTCCTTGGAAGGAGAGAGGTCCTTAAGGTGTTTCCTCTGACTTGACTTTTAGAATGCTTCTGAAACCAACGAGCTTTGAGTTCGCCATGTAGTTAGTTAGCTCACCAGAATCAGGCATGCCACTTTCCTTGAATTCTCCCAGAAGCAAGTTCCCTAGCATCCTCCACGCAGAAAGGTTGCACCCATTGTGCAAGCTGATGCAGCCTACACATATGCCAGACCCCTATTACATATGAATGAATAATGACTTAATGAACAAACAAATCAATGAAAAAGCATTTATTAAGTGTTTACCCTTGCCAAACACTGGCTTATGTGCTAGGGATACAAATACAAGGAAACTAAAGTCTCCGGGCAAGACAGAATGTAAAGGAGACATAGAAATTGGGAGATGGAGGACATGGTGATAAAGTAAAAATTCAGCTGTCAAAACCCAGGGTTGGAGAGGCTGTTTTCAAATTATGATGGGGGTTAAGAGATGGGGCAGAAATGACCAGATCCTATGAATTCTTAATGGTTAGCAAATTATGTAGGCACATGAAGTATTTAAATCTATAGAGATAACCAAAATGCAAAAGGAGGTGGAAGGTATTGAGTTTAAATTGTAAGGAATTAAGTCAGAAACAGGAAATTAGGGTTTGTTTGTACTTTTGAAATTCTGCCTAGATCACCCTGGCTCTACTAATTTTCTCTTTTATTCTTCTCCTTAAAGGACATTGGGAGAAAATTCTCTTTATTCAGAAGCAAGTACTTTGAGGGTCCAGTCCCAGAAAGAAGAACATACAAAAAAACTTAAAAAAAAAACCTCACTCTGTAATTTATCCACATTGGAGCAGAAATCAGGGAATGACATGATTATGATGAGAAAAAAATAAGACTAATAAGCCTTAGTTTCAAATATATGGGGTTGAATTATTTATGGGAAAACTATCAAAGACTCTAACTGGTCCAATCAAATCATCATAAGCAGAAAGCTACAAAATCAAATTCATAACAATGAAAACATCAGTCCCTTAGTGGAACAGTTCCAACCATCTGGCATTCATATGGGGCTTGTCGGAGCTGTTATTGTACAGACATTAATGACCCAATCTTACCTCCAAGCAAGGGGCTTTCATTAACTAAATTTACCCAAACCCTTTGTACCTGGCTAATATTACCAGTACTCTTTTTTCAGGACTCTGCCTTGTTAAAGTTTCAGATCCTGACCTCACTCATTAAGAGAGAAGGAAAAGGAAGAACGGACAATTTATTTGGGTAGAGTCAGGGGGGAGATAAAAAAAGGGGGAGTTGTTAGAAAGGGAAGAACTTCACCATCCCCAGAAAGAGAAATTCCCTCCAATGTAAATAATATTTTTTTGAAAGAGGTCCTATCATAGAGACAGAATATGGTTTCAGCAGTTTGTTAGTTGCTTCTTCTAAACCTATCACTTATATCTATTTAAATTATATCTGGGATTATTCTCTCAGGACTCTTTACAGAGTAGACTTTAAATGAATCTGTCACCATCAGAAAAGATTGAAGCCTGACCTGTGTACACAGAACAGTCAGGCCTGCCACGTTTCCCATTATAGGACTTTTATTTTTCTTTGTAAGCATTGGCATTTCTGCCTCAGTAACTTTTCCCCACCCTTTTTGAAATGGAATATGACAGATTTGTCCTATTTGGTTTCTTCTTCCTTCTTCCAGGCAGCTAGAGTGTTGGACTTGTAGTCATAAAGTCCTGAATGTGAATACTTCTTCAGACACTTCCTAGCTGTGTGATTCTAAAGCAAGTTATTTTTGTTGTTCAGTCATGTCTGACTCGTGACCCCAAATGGGGTTTTCTTGGCAAAGATACTGGAGTGGTTTGCCATTTCCTCCTCCAGTAACTTATTTAGCCTTTCTTAACCTTAGTTTCTCTATTTGTAAAATAATGCTAATAGTAGCATCTACCTCATATGGTTGTTTTGAGGATTAAATGAGACACTATATGTAAAGTATTTTATAAAACACTTTATAAATGGTAGTTGTTACAGCTATTATTCCATAAACCATTGTTCAAAATGGAATCCTATTGCAAAATTCCAGATTTAACTATTTTAGTTGCTTATTATCCCTTTTTAAAGTTTTCCAAGTAACTGGATGAATCCATTGACTAATTATTTATCTGTGCTAATTAATTATTGTCTCTGGGCTCTTGGGTATTATGCCATTCGAGTCTATGCTCTGGTAAGTTCTAGAGCACTATGCCAGCAAGACTTCAAGTGTAGTCCTGGTTTCCCAAGTCAGCTTCCCAGGAACCAGCTTAGCTGAATATGGAATGGATAGTCACCACTAGGCTAGCCACATTCTTTTTCTGTGGCAACCCAGGAAACAAAGAAAAATACAAAATGACTCTTTGGCCTACTTCTGAGGGGATGGTGTCAGAATGCTGATAAAAGGGGCAGAGATACACTGAGAGCTGATTGATTCTTGATACAGGATGAGACAAACATTTTTAGACAGAGAATATGGAAACTGATTTTGCTTGACAATGTATTACTGTTAAAAGGAGTTTCTAAAAAAATACAGTGAGGAAATACAGTGAGGCAGGCATGAGAGAAAATAAAGATAGTATAGAAAAAGCAAAGAGAGAACAGAAGTAAGGAAGAAGGGAAAAAAAGGAGTAAGTATGTCATTTTTTAAATGGAGAGAGAACAAAAGAAAGGCCAGATAGGGCAAAACAGTTTTGAAAGCTACAGGTTATTATATATTTGAAAATTCAAACAAGATATACATAGAATCCTGTGGTCTAGGATTGTACATATACAATTATTTTTATGTTCTATGCATACACAAATACTTATTCTAGTTGGTGATTGTTAAGTTTAGAATAAAAATAAAAGTTAAAAAAAATAAAAATAAGGGATCAGAGTGTGGTAAGACCAAATTTTTAGAATGTCTTTAAATTTTAATTTTGCTTTCAGTACCTTAAATTGTGATCCCTTTCAACTGACCAGTGAGTCAATCTAAATGTTCTCACTGTAAATGAAACCAGAAATGACAAGGTACATCTCCATAGAAGCATGGCTCACAGGTTCTCCTTAGAGAGGCAAATAAAGGAACCGATTGAAGTGGTTATAAGCCATAAACCCAAAGGAAATATAATTTAATGGAACATTTGGTCATCTTATATTGTGCTTGTTTTAAGTATTTTCAGAAAGACCACCACCATGAAAACAATTGTAGTTACGGTATCATGTGTTGTAAAGGACGAAGAATTAGATAAATTCTATGAAGAATTCAATTTGACTCTCCAAATTAAATCAATATACATGCTGATAACAAAGTAAATGTAGGAACAAGTTATAATGGCAAGAAATATACTGGAAAGCATGGGTCAGAATGAAGGAACGAGAGGCAAAATACTTGTATACCATGCAGAAGCCTCATGCCTTTGAGAAAACAATCAGTAAGCAATGAATGTGGCAAGCACTAAATACTATAAAAAATGAAATTCATTATATTTTAATGAACAGGAAATTCCTTATTGCTCATATGGTAAGCTATTATATTGGGGAAATTTAGTGTACTTCTTCCATACAAAGGAAAATCTAATAAAAAATAAACAAGAAAGAAGTTAAGGACACGACTATAATTTTAGGAAAGTGATTATTGAATGGGAATAGAAAGGAGTATACATAATTATCAATTGTGTATAGCACTTCTATATAAATTAATTATCTATTATGTTATAAAAACCTCACAAGCAAATGCATAAAATTCAGAAATATTGCAATAAAAACAATATTCAATATTAGGTTACCAAATAAATGATTAAAATTAATTGGAGACTAAATAATTTAATCCACCAAAATTGGTGGGTCAAGGGACAAATTATAGGAACAACAGATAACTTCATTCAAGATAACAACAACAATGAGAGAGCATACCAAAAATTTTGGGGATGGAGCCAAAGTAGACCTTCAGGGAAAGTTTTTATCTCTAAACATTATATGAATTAGCACATTACCCACACAACAAAAGCACTCAAGATATACCAACAGAGATAAACTTATTCAAATACCTTGTTGTTATACATGTCAGGCAAAGCACAAAATAGGGAGTAATATGTTCACCAAATGTGTTTAACAGTTCTGAGGATAACCATATTAGAGTCCATGTTAAAGAGAGAATTTTCTATGACTGATGAGGTCTTATAAATGTTTCTTTTTGTAGATGATATTATATAGGTTGCTGCAAGCCCTGGAACATTGCAGGACCTTCTGGCAGTGATTAACTGAAGAGGGTTTGGCCAACTTTACCCCAAAAAAGTCAGGGAAAGATGAAAAGACACGATGTTTAAAAAAGATTTACAGCAACCTCTGTGTGTATGTGTGTGTATAGTAGTAGTAGTAGTAGTAGTAGTAGTAGTAGTAGTAGTAGTAATAGTAGTAGTAGTAGTAGTAGTAGTAGTAGCATCAGCAGCAGCAGCAACAGCAGCAAAGAACTGCAAACTAAGGGGGTTGCTGATCAGGTGGCAAATTGTTAAATAAATTATGGTGTATGAATGTGATGAATTATTATTGTGCTGTAAGAAATGGACAATTTCAGAGAAATGTAGAAAGACCTCTATGAACCAATGCAGAATGGATTGAGGAAAAACAAGAGAACAAATTACATGACAACAGTAACAATATAAAGAACAAAAAAAAACTTCTAAAAGCTTGATAGTGCTGATTGAAGAAATGACCAACCACAAACCAAGAAGACTGATGATGGAGCATGCTCTCTACCTCCTGACAGAGGGGATGGATTCAAGGTGAAAAATAAGACATACCTAATTGGACATAGATAATGAGGGAATTTTTTTGCTTGACTATGTATAATTATTGCAAGGGCTTTGTTTTCCTTTTCCTTTTCCACTTGGGGGAGGTGAGGACAAATGGGAATTGAGGATAGAGCAGCAAAAGTAAAGAAGAGATAGAGGGTCACTGTGGTAGCTTTTTTTAGAATGGAGAACTGAACAGAAGGAGGACTAGAAAGAAGAAGCAAAGAGAAGCAGAACAGCTTTGAAAGCCATAGGTTGGACCTGCATTCTTAAAAAAAAATTAGGCTGCTCATAATAGATATTTGAAATTCCATATATAGTCAGTCCTATTTTCTGTTGTAATATGTATATGGAAATTTCCATCTTATTGGAATTCATTCAGCTTAGAATTTTTTTTAAAGAGAAAGTTTGACCTAAGCATCCATACAGGAAAAAGGAGAAGATGACAAAAAGAAAGCTGAATATTTGATGTACTCAGGATAATTTTTCCAGCACCAGCAAGTGAGCTGTTTATGCCAGGGATCATTTGCCGCTGGCCATAAGAAGGGAAATCAGAAGCTAGAACATGGTGATTCAGTTTTCCCTTTCTTTTCATTACCTTGACACCAGGGTTGGGTAGGTGGTATAGGGAGGGGTAGAGATGCTTGAAAGTACTTCCCTCCAAAGTAAGGCATTTTGATACAGAAGATTGTGGGAGAACTTCAGAAACATTAGCACTACTCAGCTTAACATTTTATTTTCACTTTCAGTGAAATGCTATTTCATGAATTCTTTTGAGGTTGGTGCTGAGTGAGGAAAGCAAAATAATGGATCTGTGTAAATAAGGGCAATGAGATAATGAATTTTCAATTATTATTAGGATTTCCATACCGCCTAGAAAGAAATCTTGAAAAGCACTAGTGAGGTAAATAACTTAGGAAGGCTTAGACAACTGATGCTAGCCACATGTATATAGTGAATGAGCTAGTAGCTTAGTGTTGGGGATAGCCAGGTGTATAGACATATACTCAGTTAAGTCAGCTGGTACCCTTTGAGTTTAGAGCATTGTCTAGAGGCTTGCCCAGATAAAGCATTCTGAGTAGCTTCTCCAAGTCATACCTCAAGAACTTCTAAATGAAACATTTTTAGCCTAAGTATTTCTGGCATGTTCAACAGAGTAAAATTGAAATATTCTAGCTGAGGATACTATTGAGAGTGACAAGGCATGACTCTAGATTTCTTAGTTTCAACCAAATTAGGTACTTCTCTGATCACTGACTCTCTAAGTATTGACCCCAAATGCAATGGCAATAAGGTTGTAATTTGGTCTGGCACCTGTACTGAGAAATACTTCTCCCACAAAACTTTGGTCACTGTAAAGATTATCTAATTCCAGTACATGCTTAAATAAAGCTAGAATGTTTCGGATGCCATTCTTATTTCTCTTCCAAAATGAGAGATAGGGATCCAAGATGGTGGAGTAAACTTGCTTGAGTTCCTGCTCCAACCACCTTCAATATCTGTAAAAAAAAATGACTCTAAACAAATTTTAGAGCTACAGAACCCACAAAGTGACAGAGAGAAACAAATCTCCCACTGAAGGCAGCCTGGCAGGCTGACAGGAAGGGTCTATAGCACTGGGCTGGGAGCCCAGCACAGTCCTGTGTGAGCCATACTATCCCCAGACTCTGGGCCCAGATCAGCCAGAGCAGACTTCAGGAGCAGCACAGCAGCTGCAGCTGCTGCTGTGTGGCTGCCTCCAAAGTTTTTGGCCTGCAGATAGTAGGGGGACCAAACAATCATTCAGAGGGTAATTGCTCTTGCTTTGACCTGCTTGGATCTGGGTCATAGTCTTAGGTGGTGTTCCTGGGGTGAGGAATGCTAATGTGCCAGAGCTTGTGTTGGCTATAGAGAGGGCACCTTCCTCATAGCTCTGACAACAACTTCAAAATCCCCAGAGATTTGGGACACAGCTCTCTCCACTCTGGCAGCAGAGTTCTACTGTGGCAAAGAGCTCAAAACTCAAGTAATTGGCTGGCAAGATGAGCAAACATAGGAAGCACAATCAGACTATACAATCTCTTTTTGGAACAAAAAGGATCAAAACATGGAACCAGAAGAGACAACAAAGTCAAAACTCCTGCATCAAAAGCCTCCAAGAAAAATATGAATTGATTCCAGGCCACGGAGGAGCTCAAGAAGGATTTTGAAAATCAAATAAGAGAAGTGAAGGAAAAAATTGGAAGAGAAATGAGAATGATGCAAGAAAATCATGCAAAGCGAGTCAACAGCCTGACTGAAGAAAATAACACCTTAAAAACAGACTGACTCAAATTGCAAAAGAAGCCCCAAAAATCCAATGAGGAGAAGAATGCCTTAAAAAGTTGAATTGGCCAGATGGAAAAGGAATTTCAAAAAACTCATTGAAGAGAATAACTCCTTCAAAATTAGACTGGAGCAAATGGAAGCTAATGACTTTATAAGAAATCAAGATACTATAAAACAGATACAAACCAATGATAAATAGAAGGAAATGTGAGATTACCTCATTGGAAAAAACCACTGACCTGGAAAATAGATCCAGGAGAGATAATTTAAAAATTATTGGACTACCTGAAAGCCATGATCAAAAAAAGAACCTAGAAAACATCCTTCAAGTAATTCTCAAGGAAAATTGCCCTGATATTCTAGAACCAGACAGCAAAATAGAAATTGAAAGGGTTCACTGATCACCTCTTGAAAAAGATCCCAAAAAGAAAACTACTAGGAACATTATAGCCAAATTCCAGAGTTCCCGGGTCAAGGAGAAAATATTACAAGCTGTCAGGAAAAAAACAATTTGAGTATTGTGGAAACACAATCAGGATAACACAGGATCTAGCAGCTTCTACATTAAGGGATCAAAAGGCTTGGAATATGATATTCCAGAGGTAGAAGGAGCTAGGATTAAAACCAAGCATCACCTACCCAGAAAAACTGGGTATAATGCTTCAGGGGAAAATATGGTCATTCAATGAAATAGAACACTTTCAAGCATTCTTGATGAAAAAAACAAGAGCTAACATAAAATCTGACTTTCAAATACAAGAAGCAAGAGAAGCATGAAAAGGTAAACAGGAAATAGAAATAATAAGGAACTTATTAAAATTGAACAGTTTACATTCCCACATGGAAAATGATAATTTGTAACTCACAAGACTTTTCTTAGTATGAGGATAGTTGAAGGGAAGATATATTGTATATAGATGTATACATACACATATATGTATGTATAGGAGGGTGTATGTGCATATAAATATATATGTGTAAGTGTGGGCATATGTATGTTCATGTATAAATTGACAGAGGGCACAGGATGAGTTGAATATGAAGGGATGATATCTAAAAAAACTTGAGGTGAGAGGAATATATTGGGAGAAAGAGAAAGGGAGAGATAGAAAAGGGTAAATTATCTCATATAAAAGAAGCAAGAGAAAACTGTTACAATGGAGGGGAAGAGTAGGAAGGTGAAAGGGAATGGGTCTATCCTACTCTCTTTGAATTTGGCTTAAGGAAGGAATAATATACACACTTAATTGGATATCTTACCCTACAGGAAAGTAGGGGGGAAGGGGATAAGAGAGGGGATGATAGAAGGGAAGGCAGATTGGGGGAGAGGGTAGTTAGAAGCAAACACTTTTGAAAAGGGACAGAGTCAAAGGAAAAAAATAGAATAAATGGGGGGGGCAGGATAGGATGGAGAGAAATATAGTCTTTTACAATATAACTACTATGGAAACATTTTGCATAACTACACATGTACAACCTATATTGAAGTGCAGGTCTTCCCAATGGGGGTGGTGAGGAGCGAAGAAGGGAAAGAATCTGGAAATCAAAGTTTTAAAAACAAATGTTAAAAAAATTGTTTTTATATGCAACTGGGAAATAAGATATACAGGCACTGGAGTATAGAAATCCATCTTGCTGCACTAGAAAGTTGGGGGGATGTAAGAGAGAACATATTGGGGGAAGGGGTGTTCAGTAGGGTCACTATCTTGGGGTGGGGGTAGGGGAAAGATGGGGAGAAAACTTGTAACCTAAAATCTTGTGGAAATGAATGTTGAAAACTAAAACTAAATAAATAAATTGAAATACTAAAAAAAAAATAAGTATAACAAAATAATCATGACCAATATTTAAATATTTAAAAATAACCAATATTTATATAGTGCTTACTATGTGCCAGGCACTGTGCTAAGTGCTTCACGATTATTAACTCATTTGATCCTCCTAATAACCCTAGGTAGCTCTGAGATCTTGCCGCTAATTACGCTTTCTGGGTAAACTGCCTGCTGGGCTGCATTATTCTCCCTCGGGGGTGGTGGGGTCATAGATCAGTGGACAGTCCAACCACAGGCAGTTATTTTGGGAGAAAAGAAAAGCCACCATCTTGCCCTTAAAGGTGCATGTCTGCAGAGGGCTGTCAAAGGTCAAGGGTCTTGCCATCTAGTCACCCCCAGAATGCAAGATTATTCAAGTAATCTTGACCCATCTTGGTGATGTTCTGTTTCAAGGACCCAAACTATAATTTGTGAATAGGAGAGAAGATTTGACTCTCATCTCTTCATAGTGAGTCTGAGGGATGGTTTTTAGAAGCCCTGAGTTTTATTTCAGATTCTCTCTCACACTGATCCTTGGCACCTGAGCTAGTAATGAGGTCTTATTTGGTTAACTTTTATTTCTCTTTCCATATTGCTTTCAATGCTTGTCTTTCTTTTTCTTCCTCATATAGTTTACTAATTGTGATTAAACTGAAGGCCGATTGTGCTCCTTGGGAGGTCACATATTCTACAACAGTTTGTTATCATAAGGCTCCCCTGAGTGCAATTCTTATACTATAAAGTCATTGTACCTTTAATTATAACTCAACATAAAAACTTTTCCTACTCATATAGGCACTGGAAACTTTTTTGTGAACTTCTTGAATTGTAGTTAGGAGCTTGACATGAATGTCCTGAGCGTTCTCTTTAGTCCAGTGCTGTCAAGCATTCCTGTAATGTAACAGATGGGTTTTCCATTTTTAACATACACAGCACATCAAATTGAAGCCTCTCTGAAGCTCTCTTAACAGTTGTCTTGGCTTTTCTGTGTCTAACATCTGACATTCTTATAGCATCTCAACAGCATATGCCATCCAGGGTTCAAGTTTCTTCTCTCCTAGCAGGGCAATAGTCTGTCTTGAGAGTAATGGAAAATTCCAATAGGGGGCCCACTTAGGGCATAGTTTTAATATCCATATTAAAGGCTGCCCAAGGGTCTGGGCCCATAATTCAGGAAAGCTCTACTTAACATTGTAGTGGCATGTGCCTACTCTAATAGTCTTGCCATATTTGACTTGGCATATACTTGCCCCTCTTTCTTCAAAACCTCCATTTCTAAAGTGTGTATATATATACACACACACACACAAGTGTGAGCATGTGTGTGTGCTCATTTTCCTTCTTTGAGAGTCAGTGTGCATAGCAGATAAGAGTATTGAACCTGGAGTCAGGAATACCTTGATTCAGATCCCATTTCTGACACTTTACTAGCTATGTGACCATGGACAAAGTAACTTCTCACCCTCAATTTCTTCATCTGTGCAAAGGGGATAATAATAGTTGCAGCAATTTTCAGGATGGTTGTGAAGATCAAATGAGATAGTATGGAAGGTGCTTTGTAAATGTTAAAGTAGCATATAAATGGGGCGGCCAGGTAGCACAGCGAGTAAGAGCACTGGCTCCAGAGTCAGGATGATCTGGAGATCGAATCCTGGGCTCAGACACATAGCACCCACCCAGAAACACCTGGCCATGTAACCTTGAGCAAGTTACTTAACCCCAATTGCTTTGGGGTGGCCAGGTGGCTCAGCGAGTAAGAGCACCAGCTCCAGTGTCCTGATGACCTGGGGATCGAATCCGGGCTCAGATACTCAGCACCACACCCAGAAATAACTGGCCGTGTAACCTTGAGCAAGTTACTTAACCCCGATTGCTTAAAAAACAACAACAAAGTAGCATATAAATGATAGTTGTAATTTTTCCTCCCCTTATTTCACCTCTGTCCAAGCATCTCTCAAAATTTGGTAGCCTATACCACCTCAAAAGTCAAGTCCAGTCAATAAGCCTAGTGGGGAAGGCAATAGGAAAACAATTATGGACAAACAAGGGATAGAAAGGACAAACTGGGGGTAGTATGAGAGGGAAGGCACAAAATTAAGGAGAACTGGGAAAAACTTCTTGCAAAAGATGGGATTTTAGATGAGATGTGAAGGGTAACAGGGAAGCCAGAAGGTAAGGTGAAGGCATGGGGGATAGTCAGTGAAAATATCTTGAGTGGGGAGATGCAGCATTATGTGCAAGGAACAGGAAAGAAGACAATGTCCCTGGATTGCAAGCACATGGAAGAGAGTTGGAGCCAAGATGACAAAGTGATAGGAAGCCATTTAGTAAACTGCCCTTCAAAAAACTCCTCTAAACAGATCGAGAACATACACTAGACTAAATCCTGATGAGGAAATCCAGAAAAAAGTCACAGTGAGTCACTTGTCCAGCCCGGCGTGCCATAGGGAGGCAAACAAGGAAGCCTACAGATACTAGGGAAGGGGCCCTGAAAACCTGCAGCTCCCCAGGCTTCCTTGGGATCTTGGAATAACATAACACTCAGTATCATAATTCTGTCACTCTGGACCAGATGAGTTTTCCCCTGGTCAACAGGGGCTGTATCCAGCAACAATCTACTCTTGCTGAGTTCCAGACCCAAGTCAGGATCTTGCAGTGTTCAGACCAGGGGATCAGCAAGCAGACTTTGCCCTGGATCAGAACACTTTGGGAGCACTGAAAGGTTTCAGGTCCCCAGACTGTCTTTGAGATCCTAGAATCATACAACATACAGTACCCCAAGAAAGCAACAAGACCAGCCCAGACCTTCCCTCCAGAAGTACCACAAAGGAAAACATAAAAAGGTAAACATGAATAAACAATGATAAAGAACTAAACAAGGATAAAGAGCTCACATTCAAGTAGGTGGAGATGATAAATGTGTCCCCTCAGAATCTGAACATTATCAGTGTTTGTAGAGTAAAACCAATCAGATAAGGACTAGGAATGGTTCTGTTATGTTTTGGTGAGCTTAAAAGAAGAATGGAACTAGAAGAGAAGAGGGATGCACTGGGAGGAGAGGAAAAGGAAGGTAAGTGAAAATTATCCCACATAATCAAGATGAGAAGAGGGAGTGGTAAACACGTGAACCCCACTCTCATCGGAAATGTTGTGGTTTGTCCTTTATTCTCAGAGGACCATGCATCATCATGGAGGTGATGCCATGACATCATGGAGGTGATGCCATGACATGCAAGTGAATTGGATTTAAGTGAAGGGGGGCTAGGCAAAGTCACCAGCCTCACTTTCTCTTCTGGAGCCATCTGGGTTCAGGGACCAGAAACATTAGGATGATGGGAGATGCCCCTAGATGTGGTAGAAGACCTTGACCTTTTAAAGCTAAGATCTTTAGCAGGTCTCATTTTGACTGAGGCAACAGTCATTCAGTGATTGAGGCTAGGTTTAAAACAATGAGGCCAAGAATGACCTATTTAACCTAGTCCAGATTGACTCAGAGCGAATGTAAAAAGGAAGTGTTTCTGTTTTGCCCATCTGAAATAGTCAAAAGGAAGAAGATGTGAAAACAAAGGTGGGTACAGAAATACATTTTACTTAATTGGAAAATAAGAGGGGAAGGGAAAGTAGGAGGAAGGCATATTAAGGGAGAAATAATAATAATAACAAAAACAACAATAGCCAATATTTATACGTAGTTTACTATGTGCCAGACACTGAGCTAAGCACTTTACAATTATGATCTCATTTGATCCTCACAACAACCCTGGGTTGCAGATACTACATATTATCCCCATTTTACATATGAAGAAATTGAAGCAGACAGAGGTTGTGACACTCAGCTACTGTCTGAGGCTAGATTTGGACTCAGGTCTCCTTGACTCCAGGATTAGCTGTCTATCCTCTGTGCCACCCAGGATTAATCCTACTCAAAATAGACCCTAAAAGTATGTATAAAAATATTTGTGACTCTTTGAGGTGGCAAAGAATGGAAATCTGAGGGAATGCCCATAAACTGGGAAATTGATGAACAAATTATGGTATATAAATTTGATGGATTTTTTTTGCTGGATTCTTATCAGCATTTAATTATCAACCACAATTCCAGAGGATTAATAATGAAACATGGTACTCACAAGGAGACAAGTTTATTTTGTAAATGACCATTGTAGAAAATTGTTTTGATTGACCATACATGTTTTGTAATGGGGTTTGTTTTTCTTCTGTTCTCCATGGAGGGAGGGTGTTATTGTGGAAGTAAGTATGAGAGGTTAGAGTTTGGCTGATTAAAACAAATTTTTTTTAAACAAAGTAGATGATAGGGGAGTAAGGTATAAGAAGACTGGAAAGGAGTCAATAAAAGAGATAAACCATTAGTTAATTCGGTTTTTAAAAGGAAAGAAGAAAATAAAATTACCAGTATCAAAAACAAAAAAGGTGTATGCATCAGCAAGAAGATGAAATTAAAGCAATTATTAGGAGCTCTTTTGCCCAATTATATGTCAGTAAATCTGACAATTTAATGAAATATATGAATATTTACAAAAACATAAATCGCCCAGATTAATAGAAGAGGAAGTTGAATACTTAACCCTATTTTAAAGAAAGATATAGAACAAGACATAAATGAGCTCCCGAGGAAAAGAAATCTTCAAAGATAGATGGATTTGTAAGTTAATTAAGACCTCATTTCCCAAATATATAGGAAACTGAGTTAAATTTATAAAATAAGAGCTATTTCCCAATTTATAAATAGTAAAAAGATATCAACAGTTTTTAGAAGAAATCAAAGCTATCTATAGTTATATGAAAAAAATGTTCTAAATTACTATTGATTAGGGAAATGCAAATTAAAACAACTCTCACACCTACTACCTCACATCTATCATGTTGACTAATATGACAGAAAAGGAAAATGACAAATTCTTGAGGAACTGTGTAAAAAATGGTACGCTAAAGCACTGGTCCAGTCATTCTGGAGAAAAATTTGTAACTATGCCCAAAGGGCTATAAAATTGTGCATTCACTTTGACCCAGCAATACTACTACTAGGTCTGTATCCTAAAGAGATTAAAAAAAAAGCAAAAGGACCTCTATGTACAAAAATATCTATGAGATGATTTAAGAAAAACCGTAGAAGACATATATGAACCAATGCAAAATGAACTGAGCAGAACCAGAACATTGGATACAGTAATATGAATACTGAAATGATGATCAACTGTGAAAGACTTAGCTACTCTGATCAATATAATTATCCAAGACAGTTCCAAAGGACTCATGTTGAAAAATGCTATTAACCTTCAGAGAGAGAGAACTGATAAACTCTGAGTATAGATTGAAGTAAATTTATTCTTCTCTTTCTCTATTTTTGTTGCTCTCCTCTCATCATGGCTAATATGTAAATACATCTTCTATAATTTCACAGGTATAACTAATGTCATATTGCTTGCCTTAGAAATGGGTGGGGAAGGAAATGGAAGGAAGGAGAGAATTTAAAATTAGGAAAAAACAATGTAAAAACGATTTAAAAAAAGACTGGAGAGTGAGGCGGGGTCAAGTTGTGAAAGACTTTAAAAGTCAAATAGAGTATTTTCTATAGGGCCATGACATGGTCAAGCTTAGACTATAGGAAGATAAATTTGACAATTAAGTGGAATCTGGATTGCAGTACAGAAATACAAGGGGGAAGAAAACCAACTAGTAGGCTACAGCAATAGTGCAGGAGGGAAGTGATAGGTGAATGGAACAACAAATAGCAGCATTTACGGTGTCCTTCCTCCTGGACATATTAAACAGTATTGTGTATCTGCCTAGAGTCTTCAAAACAGTGCATTGGGTCCTTTTATTGTTAGTCACATCACAGTTTAGTGGTATACTGCTTTGTACGGGTCCCCGTTCTCACCAATGCACCAATTTTCTAACAAGTCATTTCCATAACACCACCCCTCACACAACAGTACACAATGGTACAGTACTCTCTAGGTACAGAGCCTGCCTTGAAAAGAAAATTGTCCAAGTTTGATTACTGCTAATGCAAAAGATATGAGCTTCAAGTGAATAGTCTGGGACAGCCCTCAACATGTAACCTTTGTGCACTCTTTTAGAATACAGTAATATTCCTGAATAACTCAGGAACTTCAGGTCATTCCTGTGGGATTTCCATGGCAAAGTTAATCAGAGACAGGGTTAAGAATTGTGATATGAAGGAACTGAATACTATTTGGGGAATGTTCTTATTTTTTTTTTAATTATATGCCCTAGTCTGGGATATTCTATGGATGGTAACTCCCAATATGCAGATAGTAATTCTCTATCAGCAAGCACACATTTGACAATCTTTTAGAGCAGGATTTAACCTTTTTTGTGTCACAGACCCCAAGCCTAAGGACCCACCCTCAGAATAATGTATTTAAATATCTAAAATATAATACATAGAATACAAAAGAAACTAATTATATTGAAATACAGTTATCATTTTTTTTTAAGTTCACTGACAATAGGTCATAAGAACCTTTAGAGGAAAGTTACTTTAAAAGGAGGAAAACAAAACAATGGCACCACTGGGGTGTTATCTCCAGACCCATTTCTGGCTTATCTCTGAGTAGATTACCTACATTGCTGTTCGTTTGGAACACATTTTTATTTCAAATTCTTATTTGACATTGCTATGTACTCTTTCTTCCAGCCTTTTGTCCCACATTTCCAACTGTCTGTTAAATATTCGATTGCCCCCTTAAATTTAACAAGCACAAAACTGAATTCATCTTAATTTTCTCAAAATTTACTCTTCCATCTAACTTCACTATTATTTCTAGATGAGAACTACTATTTTAAACCTATTTAAATAAAACGTCTTTTAAAAAAAATCATAGTCATTCTACAAATTCACCTCCATCCCTCCTTGTGAATTCTCTCCTTGGAGGGATTGCTCAAAACAAAATTAGAACCACTCACCACAATGATTGTGTCTGGGAGCCACTATCCAAATGGAAAACCTAGTCATCACTTTTGCATTCTCTCTCTTACTTATTATTCAGTCCAAGCAATCAACAATTCCTAGTGATTCTTCCTTAAAACGTTTCTTGCATATATCCCTTCCTTTTTATTCTGACTGTCAAAACCCAGGTATCTATCACCTCATGTCTTAACTAATGCAATATTCACTTAACTGATTTCTCTGTCACCAGTCTCTCCAATCTCCAGCCTATTGTGGAGACCACTGCTAAATAATTTTTCCTGAATCACCACCTTGAATTTCTCACTACGCTGTTTATAAAAACAAAACAAAACTCCAATGTCTCCCCTTTATTGACCAAATAGCATATATACAATTCAGCTTGGTATTCTTAGCTTTGTTGTTCATTCATTTCATTTACATCTGACTCTTCATGACCCCACTGGAGTTTTTCTTGGCAAAGATCCTGGAAGGGTTTGATCCTTCTCCAGCTCACTTTTCTGGATGGGGAAACCAAGGCAAACAGGATTAAGTGACTTGCCCAGAGTCATATAGCTCTTATGTGTCTAAGGCCAGATTTGAACTTATGAAGATGAGGTTTCCCAACTCCAGGTCCAGTATTGTATCCACACCTACCTGCCCCACAAAAACTTTTCATAGCTTGATTCCAATCCTCCTTTCTAGTTTTATTTCTTAATATTTACTAATATATGCTTCATGCTATGGTTAAAATAGACAACTGACCATTCCAAAACCCTTTTCCAAATTTCACCATTGTTCATCCTTTTCCTTAAATATGTCCCTGACCTGCTTTTATTTTTGTATTCCCAACAGTATCTGACATATAGTAGGCACTTAATATATGTGTTTAAAAATTAACAAAAGAATCCTTCAAGTTCTCTCTATTAAAATCCTACCAAACTTTCAAGGAAAGGCCTGCTTAAAAGATACCTGATCCATTAAAATCTCCCTGCTCAGAATTAAAATCACAAAATATCAGAATTGTAAGGGAACTCTAAGTCCTGCTAGCCTAACTCATATCTGAATAATATCCAGAAAATTATCATTCATTCTTTACTCAAGACCTCCAGTGGGGTGTGGAAGTAGAGGGGGTTACGCCCTAAGACATCCCATTCCGCTTCTGGGTAGCTCTAATTGGTAAGAAGTTTTTCTTGTCATGAGGTCCAAATCTACTCCTTTGCAGTTTCCATCTGCTGTACCTTTTCCAGCCCTCTGTGGCCAAGGAAAATAAAATGGACTCCTTATTTCTTCACATATTTGAAAATATTTTTGCCCTAGTCAGAAGTAATCTTTCCTTCTCAGTTCCTACACTACCAAGTCATACACATACGACGTGACAATATGTACTTGTTACATATGACCTTATACTGTAATGATCTGTGCATATGGCTACTCTGCTCCATTAGACTGTAAGCTTCTTGATGTTAATGGTATATTTTATAGATCTTGGTATCTTGCAATACTTTGCACATAATATATTGATGCTCAAAAAGTTGTTCAATGAATGCTAAATGAATTATGCATGGTACTAATTTCAAAAGCATCAGCAAGATGTAATGAAAAGAGATCTGCATTTAGATTCAGAGGATCTATGTTGAAATCCCACTTCTACCCCTTTCTATGTGGACTTGAGCAAGTCGCTTAACATCTCTGGGCCTCAGTTTCCTCATTTGTAAAATGAGAGGGTGAGACTAAACAGCTTGTGAGTTTCTATTAGCTCTTAATTTACATTCATAGGACTTTTAGCTCTTCAAGGACTAAAAAGGAAATCAAGTTTTTGGTGTTGCTTTTTTTGGAGGGGGGAAGGTAGGGCAATTGGGGTTAAGTGACTTGCCCAAGGTCACATGGCTAGTTTTGTGTTGTGTCTGAGGCCAGATTTGAACTCAGGTCCTCCTGACTCCAGGGCTGGTGCTCTATTCACTGCACCACCTAGCTGCCCCTGTTGTTGCTTTTTAAAATCATCCCTGGAAACCAGCAAATGTTAATGAGAACACCAGAAATCCCTTTATTTAAATTTCTCAAGAAATCCTTCTTAGAGTAATACAGTATTCTGCTACTGGATGATATCAAAGTTCCTAATTAAACTTCTGTTGCCTAAAATGATGTGAAAATTCTGTAAAAAACTGACTTTGTGCTTATTGCCTATATGAATCTGACCAGGTCTAACTACCAACCTATATACCGACTCTTCTGTCTCTACAAGATTTTTATATCTATTGGTAATAAATTACCAATAACAAATTATATATAAAAAGATATCACTAAAGAAAGTACGGTGGGCAGAAGATGGGGGTCAGTCATATATCAAGATTAAGGGGTAATAAATGAATAACATGTATATCATAATATTAAGGGAGTAAGAGGAAGTCTTGAGACCATTGCATGAACCCTGGCAAAAGATTTCTGGGATGTTATAAGCAAGAATCTTACATGATGAGGTGTAGTTGTGTTGCAAATGGCATTGATTGGATCACATATCCATTGAAGTTGGCTTATCCTCCTAGATTGTTGAGAGCTAAGGATAAGCCAACTTGATTTACATTTATTTAAATAACAATAACTGTAATGCAGTATTGCAATATGTTCAAAATAATCCTCATAAAATTTTTTAAAATAAGACACATACACACACAAAATTTTTTAAAAATAAGACCAGACCTCTATAATATCTGGTATTTAAGGAGCATACATAATAATTTTGATTTTTCAAAATTACTGTCAATTGTTTCAGGAGCAATATTTTTCAAATAATTTGTTATTCTCTACTTGACAAACACAAATTAGCAAAAGCAATCCTATGTGCATAGCAGAAATGGTTTTTATACAAAATCACAAATCTCCATTACTGGGGTGGCTAGGTGGTGCAGTGAGTAGAGCACCGGCCCTGGAGTCAGAAGGACCTGAGTTCAAATCCAGCCTCAGACACTTAACACACACACACACACACACACACACACACACACACACACACACACAAAACTAGCCATGTGACCTTGGGCAAGTCACTTAACCTCAATTGCCCTCCAAAAAGCAAAACAAACAAACAAAAAACAAATCTCCATTACAGTTTGCCTTTTTAAAAAGAATTCAATAAATTCATCATGTTAGTTTCAAAGCAGTGTTGCTTATCTGTCTTCTTCCAAACCATCTTTTGTTTTCTACTGTATGTTTTTTTCAATGCTTCAATGACTCTTTACTTTCTATTTTTTGACATTATTAGCACTCACATTGATACATGTCCAAAAATATACATATCTCATTTTGCAACTGAAGTTTATCGCCGTTTTGTCATGAATGAGGTAGCAAGGTTTTCTCAGTGGTGCACTGAATTTGTGGTTGATCATGGCATTAATTAAAGTTCTTAAAGCTTTCAAAGTTGTTTTCTTCTGTACTTACAGTCATTGTATATTTTCCTTCTAGTCCTGCTAGCATCAGTTCATACAAGTCTTCTCATGTTTCTTTAAGTCAATCCCTTCCATAATTTCTTATGTTTTAATTATATTTCATTACATTCATTTTCCAGAATTTGTTCAGCATTTTCTCAAATGATGGATATTCCCTTATTGTCAAGTTCTTCCTACAATAACTGTGATAAATATTTTTGTACATATAGGTCCTTTGTCTTTGATATCTTTGGGATATAAGTTTCACTTAAATAACAGTATTACTGAATCAAAGGTCATGTATGGCTTAGTAATTTGGGGGGGGGTACAGTTCCAAATTAGGGGCAATAGTTTTTCCATGGAAAAGAATATATTTATTTTCTGAGGTCACTTAGATAAATATTTGGTCCTTTACTGATTATTAAAATTAATTTAATGCTTATAAACTGATGCAGTTTGACAAAAGCAGCAACTTCTGAAAATAACATCTTTTTATGGTTTTAAATTAAATTTGGAGCAAAAAATAAATACATTATGTTTGATAAGCATGTGAAATTTTGATAATATATCCAAATAGGATGAAACATTCATTTCTGAGATCATATTATACAAGGCACAATTAGGTTTAACTTTTTTTCCCTTGCCAACCCAAAATCACTCCACAGTGTTTATTTATGCTACTGATGACAAAGGGGGAATTTAGAAGGGAGGACAGGTAACCTCATTATCTTAGCCTTTACAATTGAATTCACAAATATTTGTTTTTAATACTGCTTAATTTCTATGTTCTTCAAGATCTTCATATCCAAGATACTCTTCTCATTAAATATGTGCGAAGTAAGATAGTTTTGATTTTAATTACATTTTAATTGAATTAGCATAATAGAGTACATAACGGGGATACCAATTTCTTTTATGCTGGTGACATATACAATTGTCCTTATATTGGAAGACACAATTAATGCTGATAGTATGATTCATGTATGTAGATGAGTCTCAAAAGAATTGTATTTGCTCAAATTGTTTCACACTATGAAACATGATTTGGACAGACTGTAAAAAAAACAGACATATGCCCAGGATCTGCCTCAATTTTATGTCAATTTTCCAATTTAAGGAGGAAAGAATATGGGTCTACCATCCTAGAAAACTGGGCTTCCTAATGACCTAGTAATTATAATGGCACAATGTCAACTTAGAGGTAGTGGAGGGGCCCAGGAAACTGTATTTGACCTTGTGTTATTTAATATATATATTTTTTAACCAATGACTTGGATAAAAGCATAGATTCCACATTATCAACCTTTTAGATGACACAAAGTTGGAGAAATAATTAACTAGTTGTATAACAGAACTGGTGTATGCCAACATCAGGGAAAAGAAATGAGGGTGATGCAAGAGAATTATAAAAAAAAAAAAAGAGTCAACAGCTTGGAAGATGAAAACAACTGCTCAAAAAATAGATTTGGCCAAATGGAAAAGGAGATACAAAAAAAACACTGAAGAAAACAACTCCTTAAAAAGTACAATTGGCCAAATGGAAAAGAAAGTACAAAAAATAACCAAGGGAAACAACTCCTTAAAAGATAGAATTGGGCAAGTGGAAGCTAACTGTGGAATGATACAGCAAGAGTCAATCAAACAAATTCAGAAGAATGAAAAACTAGAAGAAAATATAAAATACCTCATTGGACAAACACCTTACCTGGAAAGTAGATCAAGGAGAGACAATGTCAGAATCATTGGATGGACTTCCTGAAAGCCATAATCAGAAGGAGGACCTGGATAGCATCTTTCAAGAAATTATTAAGGAAAACTGCCCTGATATCCTGGAACTAGAGGGCAAAATAGGCTTCGAA
The DNA here is from genome assembly GCF_028583685.1 of Petaurus breviceps papuanus. Taxonomy (NCBI): domain Eukaryota; kingdom Metazoa; phylum Chordata; class Mammalia; order Diprotodontia; family Petauridae; genus Petaurus; species Petaurus breviceps. Next base: position 14,745,007 of record NW_027185616.1, read on the forward strand.
AAAATCTACTGATCACCTCAGGAAAGAGATCCCAAAACAAAAACTCCAAGGAATATTATAGCCAAATTTCAGAACTATCAGATCGAAAATAAAATGATGCAAGTGACTAGAAAGAAACAATTAAAACATCAGGGAGTCACATTCAGGATTACACAGGCCTTGGCAGCTGCAACATTAAAGGACTGGAGGACATGGAACATGATATTCTGGAAGGCAAAAGAATTACAATCAAGAATCACTTACCCAGCATAATTAAGCATAATACATCGAGGGAAAAAAATGGTCACTCAATGAAATAAAATGATTTCAGGCTTTCATAAGGAGAAGAACAGAATTAAACCAAAAATTTGATCTCTAATATCAAGACTCAAGAGAAGTATAAACAAATGAAAAGGGGGAAGAAAACATAAGGGATACAATAGAGCTTAACTCTTTATATCCCTGCATGGGAAGATGATATTTGTAATTCTTTTTCTTTTTAGAGGGGGAAGGCAAGGCAATTGGAGTTAAGTGACTTCCGTAAGGTCACATAACCAGTAAGTGTTAAGTGTCTGAGGCCAGATTTCAACTCAGGTCCTCCTGACACTAGGGCTAGTGCTCTATTTACTGTGCACCAATATTTGTAATTCTTAAAAACTGTATCATTAATAGTACAGATAGAAGGAATATACATAGACAGAGGGTACAGGTATAAGATGAATTTGAGGGAATGACATAAAAATAACTAAGAGATGAGAAAGAGGAGTAAAATCTGTGCAGAAGGAAGAGAGAGGTAGAATGGGGTAAATTATTTCACATGAAGAGATGTGAAAAACCTATTATAGTGAAGGAAAAGAAGGGAGGGTGGGTGATGGACATTGTTTGAACCTTATTCTTATCAGCATTGGCTCAAAGAGGGAGTAATATACACAATCAGTTGAATATGGAAATCTCTCTTACCCAAAAGGGATGCAGGAGGGGAGTATAAAGCAAGCATCCCAGCATACCCAGGATGGCTGCCAATATAGGCTCTTTGATATGCTTTTTTTTTCACCTGCTTTATTTATTTAGTTAGTTTATTTTTAGTTTACAACATTCATTTCCACAAAATTTTGAGTTACAAATTTTCTCCCTGTCTTTTCCCTACCCACCACCCCAAAACAGCGATCCCACTGAATATTTCCTCCCCGAATCTTCTCTCTCCTATATCTCCCACACACACCCTCCAACTTTCCAGTAGGGCAAGATGGATCTCCATACCCCAGTGCCTGTATATCTTATTTCCCAGTTGCATGTGAATAATAATAATAATAATAATAATAATAATGATAATAATTTTTTAAACATTTGATTTTAAAACTTTGAATTCCAGATTCTTTCCCTTCTTACCTCATCACTCACCTTTACTGGGAAGATAAGCAATTCAATATAGGGTGTACATGTGTAGTTACGCAAAACATTTCCATAGTGGATATATTGTGAAAGACTGATTATATTTCCCTCCATCCTATCCTGCCCCCGACTTGTTCTGTTTTCTACTTTGACCCTGTCCCTTTTCAAAAGTATGTGCTTCTAATTACCTCCCCCCCCCCAATCTGCTCTCCCATCTATCATTCCCCCTCTTATGCCCTACCCCCTACTTTCCTGTAGGGTAAGATACCCAATTTAGTGTGTATGTTATTCCCTCCTTAAACCAAATTTAATGTTGATCCATTCCCTTTTGCCTTCCTGTTCTTCCCCTCCATTGTAACAGTTTTGCCTTGCTCCTTTTATATGAGACAACTTAACTTATTCTATCTCCCTATCTCCTATCATGATATTACTCTTTCATCTCTTAATTTTATTTTTTAGACATCATCCCTTCCTATTCAATTAATCCTGTGCCCTCTGTCTATGTATACTTGTACACATATATACACACACTCACACATGTATTCATAAGCACATATACCCTCCTATATAGACATATATATGTATGTATACATATATGTACATTTATATTCCCTTCAACTATCCTCATACTGAGAAAAGTTTCATAAGTTACAATTATCGTTTTTCCATGTAGGAATATAAATAGTTCAACTTTAATAAGTTCCTTATGATTTCTTTTCCCTGTTTAACTTCTCATGCTTTTCTTGCTTCTTGTATTTGAATGTCAAATTTTTTATTCAACTCTGGTTTTCTCATCAAGAATGCTTGAAAGTGAGGGGGCAGAGTCAAGATGGCGGAGTAAAAGCAGGACCTCCCCGCTGCTCCAGCTTCCACCTTCCCCAATCCATGTAAAAAGGGGACTCTAAACAAACTTTGGAGCTGCAGAACCCACAAAATGACAGAGAGAAGCTAACCTCCCACTGAGGACAGCCCTGTAGGCTGACAGGAATCGGCCAGCTCAGTGCTCTGGGAGCCTAGCCCAGCCCCACATCAAGGCTTTAGCCCCAGGGTGGTCCTGACCAGCCCCCAGCCTGAGGCACTCCAGATCAGCAGCAGATGTGGCTGTTTCCAGAATTATAAACACATAGATGCAAAGGACAAAGTGAGAGGTCAGTGCAGTCTGGACTTTGAAACCCAGTAAGTGGGAGTGCATGGCTTTTGCCCCCTGGGGCAAGAAGCCACTGAGACACTGGCACAGCCAGCCAGTGCTACATGGCAGCTTCAGCTCCTGGCCTGCAGAGTGTAGGGGGACCAAGCACCAGTCTGAGGGGTAAGGGCTCTTGCTTTAACCTTCTTGGATCTGGATTGCAGTCTAGGGTGGAGGTCCTGGGGTGTGTATCCACCTTGCCAGAGCATTGTGGCTCTCTTGCTATTTGAGTTAGTCTATTTTTTAAGGTGTGTTTTTCCTCAGTCAGGCTGTTGACTCTCATTTCGTAATTTTTTTGCACCGTTCTCATTTCTCTTCCCAATTTTCCCCCCACTTCTCTTATCTGCTTCTTAAGGTCCTCTATGGCCTATAACCAGCTCATATTTTCCTTTGAAGCTTTTGTTGCAGGTGTTCTGACTTCACTGTCTTCCTCCTGTTCCATACTTAGATCATTTTTGTCCCCAAAAGAAGAGTCTAATGTTGGGTTCTTCTGTTTCCTTTGTTTTCTTTGCCTGGTCATGTTGCCACTCAATTACTTGACTTTTGGGCTTTTTGCCACTGTAGGACTCTGCTACCAGACAGGGAAGCTTCCATCCCAAACGCTGGGGTTTTCTCAGCTGCCGGAGGTATTAGTTGGGTGCCCTCTCTGAAGCCTCCACATGCTCTGGAAAGCTGGACATACACCCCAGGACCTCCACCCTAGACTGCAATCCAGATCCAAGCATGTTAAAGCAAGAGTGATCATCCCTTAAAGTGGTCGCTTGGTCCCCCTACACTCTGCAAGCCAGGAGCTGAAGCTGCCACATGGCAGGGGCTGTGCCCTAGCCCTCAGCAGCTTCTCACCCTGGGGGCAAAAGCCACGCACTTCCAACTACTTGGTCCCAAGGTCCACTGTGTACTTACCTCTCACTTTGTCCTTAGCATCTATGTGTTGATGAATCTGGAAATGGCCACAGCTGCTGGTGATCTGGAGTCCCTCTGGCCCGGCTGGTCAGGCCCACCCTGGGGCTAAAAACTCTGGCTCATGCAGTCCTGGGCTCGGTTCCCAGAGTGCTGTGCTGGCTGATTCCTGCCAGCCTGCTGGGCTGTCCTCAACAGAAGGTTAGCTTCTCTCTGTCATTTTGTGGGTTCTGCAGCTCCAAAATTTCTTTAGAGTTCCCTTTCACATGAATTGGGGAAGGTGGAAACCAGAGCCACGGGGAGGACCTGCTTCTACTCCACCATCTTCTACAAGAAACATACTTGAAAGAGAGAGACACACAGTGTAAAGGTAAGGGACTGGAGCAGAACATATTATGGTTCAGCTGAAATTAAAAAAAAAAACAGGGGTAGCAATCTTGATCCCAGACACAAGCAAAAATAGACCTAATTAAAAGGCTTAAGGAAGGAAACTACACCTTGCTAAAATGCTAAAACCATATACAACAAAACAATATAAATAACACCAAATGGTATAATATCCAAATTTGTTAAAAAGAAGCTAAGGGGGTGGCCAGGTGGCTCAGTGAGTAAGAGCACCGGCTCCAGTGTAGGGATGACCTGGATCAAATCCGGGCTCAGATACTCAGCACCACACCCAGAAATAACTGGCTGTGTAACCTTGAGCAAGTTACTTAACCCTGATTGCTTTAAAAAAAAAAGAAGCTAAGTAAGTTACAGGAAGAAATAGAGAGCAAAATTATACTAATGAAGAACTTCAACTGTCCCCTCAGAACTCGATAAATCTAACCAAAAATGAATAGAATATTATAAAACTTAGACATGATAGACCTTTGGAAAAAAAAACTGAATGGGAACAGAAAGGAATATACCTTTTTCTCAGCAGCACATGGCTTCTACACAAAAACTAGACATGTATTAGGGCATACAAACCTTAAAATTAATTGCAGAAAGGCACAAATATTAATCAGTCTTTTTATTCTTTTCATAATCCAACAAAAATTTCATTTAACCAAGGGCATTGGAAAGATAAAAATTAACTGGAAACAATAATCTAATCCTAAAGAATAAATGAATCAAAGAGCAAATCATAGAAGTAATCTATAATTTCATTAAGGAGAATGACAACAATAAGATAACATGCCAAAATTTATTGGATGCAGCTAAAGCAGTATTTAAGGGAAATTTTGTTTAACTAAATTCTTACATCAGCAAAATAGAAAAAGAACAGATCAATGAATTGGGCATTTGACCAAAAAAACAATAAACTAGAAAAAAGACAAATTAAAAATCCCCAATTGAGCACCACCTTGGAAATCCTGAAAATAAAGGTGAGATTACTAAAATTTAAAGTAAAAAAATATTGAGCTAATAAATAAATCTAGGAGCTGGTTTTATGGGAAAAAAAATAAACCCATAAGATAGATAAGTCACTAGTTAATTTGATTAAAAAAAGAAAGAAGAAACCCAAATATACAGTATCCAAAATGAAAAGAGTGAAATCACCAATGAAGTTAAAGCAATTATTAGGAAATATTTTGCTAAATTACATGCCAATAAATCTGACTATTTGACCAAAATTGAAGAATATTTATGAAAACATAAATTACCCTGAGTAACAGATCAGGAAAAAGAATGCCTTAGTAACCCCATCTCAGAAAAAGAATTGAACAAGATATTAACAAATTCCCTAAGAAAAAATCCCCAGGACCAGATGGATTCACAGGTGAATCCTACCAAACATTCCAACAACAATTAATTCCAATACTATATAAATATTTGGAAGAATAGGCAAAATGGGAGTCCTACCAAACTCCTTTTATGATGCAAATATGGCTCTGATACCTAAACCAGAAAGAGTGAAAACAAAGAAAGAAAATTATAGACCAATTTCCCCATTGAATATAGATGCAAAAAATTTGAACAAAATATTAGTAAGGCAATTATAGCAATATATCACAAGGATTATACACTATGACCAGGTGGGATTTATATGAGGAATACAGGGTTGGTTCAATAGTAAGAAAACTATCAACATAATTTGACTATATCAATAATAAAACTAACAGAAATAATATGATTATCTCAATAGATGCTGAAAAAGCTTTTGAGAAAATTCAGCACCCATTCCTATTAAAAAAAAAATGTGAGAGCATAAGAATAAAGGGAGTGTTCCTTAAAATGATCAGCAGTATCTATCTAAAACCATCAGCAAGTATTATCTATAATGGGGATATGCTAGAAGTCTTCCCAGTAAGATCAGGGGTGAAGCAAGGATGCCCACTATCAGCACTATTATTCAATGTAGTACTAGAAATGTTAGCTGTAGCAATAAGAGAAGAAAAAGAAATTAAAGGAATTAGAATAGGAAATGAGGAAACAAAGCTATCACTCTTTGCATATGATATGATGGTATACTTAAAGAACCCTAGAGAATCAACTTAAAAACTACTTGAAATAATTAACAACTTTAGCAACGTTGCATGACATAAAATAAATCCAAATAAATCATCAGTATTTCTTTATATGACCAACAAAGCCCAGCAGCGATAGTTCAAGAAGTTCCATTTAAAATAACTATAAACAATATAAAATACTTGGGAGTTTACCTGCCAAGACAAAACCGGGAACTATATAAACACAATTACAAAATATTTTTGCACAAATAAAGTCAGATTAATTGCTCATGGTTAGGCCAAGCCAATATAATAAAAATTACAATTTTGCCTAAATTAATTCACTTATTCAGTGCCATACCAATCAAACCACCAAAAAATTATTTGATAAAGCTAGAAAAAGTAACAACAAAATTCATCTGGAACAACAAAAGATCAATAGTATCCAGCAAATTAATGACAGAAAATAAAAATGAAGGTGCCCTAGCAATACCAGATCTCAAACTATATTATAAAATAGTAATCATCACAACTATCTGGTACTGACTAAGAAATAGAGTGGTGGATCAGTGGAATAGATTAGGTACGTAAGACACAGTAGTCAATGACTATAGTACCCTAGTGTTTGATAAACTCAAAGACCTCAGTCTTTTCAATAAGAACTCACTATTTGACAAAAACTGCTGGGAAAATTAGAAAACAACAGGACACAAATAGGTGTCGGTATAGACTAACATCTCACATTGTATACCGAGATAAGATCAAAATGAATACATGATTTAGACATAAAGAGTGATACCACAGACAAATGAAAAGAGCAATGAATAGTTTACCTGTCAGATCTATGAGGAAGGGAATTCATGACCAAATAAGAAATGAGAGGTTACAAAGTGTAAAATGGAGAATTTTGATTATAAATATTATAAATGCAGAGAAGCTTGGAAAGATTATACATGCAGAATAAAGTACTTCAACAATGTAAATGGAAAGAATAACCACAAAACACTAAAAAATGAATGTTGTAGATTTGTAAGGGACAAAAAAGGCCTCAAAAAGAAACATGAGAAGGCATCCCTCACTCCTTTGCAGTGGTGGGAGATCCACAGATGTGACACATTGCTTAGATTTTCGGATTTTTTCATTGTATACATTATATCTCTATCTTTATATCTGTATACATTATATATCAGTTTTGCTGGGTTTTTTCTCTCCTTCCTCTTTCTTTTTTTTTTCCTTTAAAAATATTCTTTGTAGTATGGAATGACTCTCTGGGAATGAGAGTAGGGGGATATTGAGAGAAATTCTGTGAAATCTAAAAAATAAAAGATATTAATAAAAATAATTAAAAGTTACTATGTGTTTGGCACTGTTAAAGATACAAATTTAAGCAAACAGGACTCCTTGCCCTTAGGGAAGTTACATTCTAATGGAAAAACACATTAAAATAGGTCTCTTTCTGGGGAGGCTGAGGCTAGTGGATCTCCTGAACTTGGGAGTTCTGGGCTGCAATAGGGTTAAAGTTGATTCAATATCCACACTAAACTGGTTACTAATATGTCAAGTCTCCAGGAACTACTCATTCCTTGTCTTCAATCCATGTAAAACTGTTAGGTCAGTTTCTTTTAGTCACTTGAGTGCCAGAATGAATACAGATTTGGAGACACCAAACATAGATCAAAAATTTGCATTATCTTTAGCTTCCAGGATTAGGGCTAGTCGAACAATAGACTTGTGTGACTCCTTCATAAAGTTACTTATAGTATCATAGATGTAGCAGTGAATAGGACCATTTAGGTAGGTCCCTTTGGACCTAGACTGGAGGCCATTCAGTCTACTAACCACCAGAAAGGTTAGGAAGGTGAGGAAAATGAGGTGCAAAACACATGAAGTGACTTTGCAGATAACCAGACCAGGAGTATGGTAGAGCCAGAATTCAGCCCCGGGTCCTGGGACTCCAAGTTCAGTGCTCTTTTGACTACAATTTGCTATTACGGAAATCAAATAAGAAAATGTTTCTAAGTTGCTGTGTAAGTCTTTAAAACTATATAAATGCCAATGATTTATGTTTCTATTATTGTTATTATTATGCCAACAGGGTTCAATGTGAGGCCAAAAGCATGAGCAGAGGATAAGAAGCAATAGGCAGTTTGAGAGAAGGGGGATAGGGAAAGGGAAGGAAAGTATGGAGAAAGAGACCAAGAAAAAGAAGGGGGGGAAAGTATGACTAATGGGGAGTGGTAGAATTTCATTAATAATTATTTCACATATCTCTCATAGTACCAGTACTAACAATCATCTATCCAGAGGAAGATAGAGGTAGAAGGTGCCACAGAAGTCATCTAGTAGAACTCCCTCATTTTATTTTTTAAAACTAAACTAATTTTTTTTTTACAATTAGCAGAAATTCACCTTCTATCTCTGCTACCTCCAGTCCCCTACCTTAAGTAGGAAAAAGGAAATAAACCCCTTGTAGCAAATATGAGTCAGGAAGACATCTTTTCTGAGTTCAAATCTGACTATAGATACTAGCTGTGTGACTCTGGGCAAATCACTTAAACCTGTTTGCCACAGTTTCCTCATCTGTAAATGATCTGGAGAAGGAAGTGACAAATCACTTGAGTATCTTTGCCAAGAAAACCTCAAATGGGGTCACAGAATCAGACATGACTGAAACAACTGAAAAAAAAAAACCCCACACAACAAACACGAATAATCAAGCAAAACAAATTCCTGAATTGGCCACATCCAAAAAACCTATATCTCATTCTGTACCTTGGGTCCATCACCTCTCTGTCAGGCGGTGGTTAGCATGCTTCATCATGGTTCCTCTGCCATCATGGTTGGTCACTTTATTGATTCCAGTGCTTGAGGCTTCAAAGAAGCTTGTCTTTATAATTTTGTTGCCATTTTATAAATCACATTCTTGCTTCTCCTCACTTCACTTTGCATCAGTCCATATAAGTCTTTCCAGTTTTTCTGGAACCATCCCCTCCATCATTTCTTAAAACACAAAAGTATTTCGTTACATCCATATACCATAATGTGTTCAGCCATTCTCCTTAGTTTCTAGTTCTTGGTTGTTCAGTCGTTTCAGGGGTGTCTTCATGACTCCATTTGGGGTTTTCTTGGCCAAGTTTCTGGAGTGGTTTGTTATTTCCTTCTCCACCTCACACTTTATGGATGAGGAAATTGAGGCAAGCAGGGTTAAGTGACTTGCCCAGGGTCACACAGCTAGTAAGTATCTGGGGTCAGATTTGAACTCAGGAAGTTTTCCTGATTCGAAGCCATACACTTTATCTAGTTCTTTGCAAAAAGAGCAGGTATAAATATTTTTGTATATGAGGGTCTTTATCTACTTTCTTTCGTCTCTCTGGGACACAGGATTAGTAGTGGTATTGCTGGATCAAAGGGAACTCACAGTTTAGTAGCTTTTGGGGCATAGCTCCAAATTGCATTCCAGAATGGGTGGACCAATATTGCAGCTCCATCAACAGTGCATTAATGTGTCCATTTTCCCACAGCGGGACCGTTGGTTCCTCACTGGAAAGTGACAGTGATTTCCAGTCCATCTTGATTCCCTCATGTCTGTGTTTAGAAAGTCCCACATTTTTTGGGATTTGGATAGGGACTCATGTTTTCTGAGATAGGAGGCTTCATATTAATTTTCTTCAGCAATACTCCTTGACCAGTTCTTCTCTGTTATGCCTGCAAGTCACACAGATTTTAAATGGAAAAATAGAAAATAAAACCCAAGGCTGCTGCTTCTTTTTTGCTTTTTGGAGGGGGGAAATCAGGGCAAATGGGGTTAAGTGACTTGCCCAAGGTCACATGGCCATTAAGTTCTAAGTGTCTAAGATGTGATTTGAACTCAGGTCTTCCTGACTCCAGGGCTGGTGCTCTATTCACTGCCCCACCTATCCATCCCAATCCAAGGCTTCTAGTTCCTATACCAGTGTTCTCCACACTCTTTCCATCACATCACAACTGTTTGTCAGATTCCTGAAATTTCACATTACCCATGCAACATCTGGAATCTGTAGCAATTATTCTTATTACTCTCATCCTTGATGTGCCATATTACAGGGATGAAAGTTACCTGTCTCCCATAAACACCCAGCAAGCAAGGGTCAACTGGCCCCATTTAAAAAAATATCCTCCCAAACATATCTCCTCAGTACCTAACTTGGTGCCAATTAACCTTGGCAGCCTGGCATTTCCTGTTTTGGATTGTATTTCTGGACTTCCAGAAAATTTTTTTATTTCTAGAAATTTGAGGCACCATCTTGAAGTAGTAACCCAGCAAGTTCCATATGTTAATGACTGTTTTTGAACTACACAGAAGAGATTGTGACCTACTTGGATTCAGAAATTTTAGGAGGAGATGGACTAGTGTGGTTAGTTTGAAGTTGAAGTCATGTGCCAAAAGGAATGAGGAAATCCCTTTTCCTTGTCAAAAATCTTCATTGGCCACAGCCCCATCAAAGAAAAATTGCAGTAGCTGAAAAGAAACATGGAAAGTGCAAATGTAGAGACATCTCCAGATGTTCACATGGATTATTTGGGTCCAACCTGTGGTACAGCATTCCGAGTTCATATCGGTCTGATCAGCCCTAGTTGGAGACACTGAACCTTGACTCCAATATAGTGATATCCTTGTGATCCTCTTTGAGAATCAAGGACACCGACCAACCAACCAACAACCAAAGAGAATTTCTAATCAATTATGTAATTGATTAGAAATTCTCTTTGGTTGATGATCTCTATGATTTCTTCTGTCAATCAAAGAAATAGAGATATTCCATGGGGGAATTGGGGAGAACAGATGACATCTGTTTGCTAGTATACATGGTTATGGGTATGCCTGGTAACTGGTGAAGACTTTTAAAAGAGAATTATTTTATTTTTAACTTATCAAATAAAACAAGGATTTCCATAACATAGTACAATTAAAAAAAAGATTGGTGGAGAGTTTTAAAACAAAAGAATGGGGGCGGCCAGGTAGCACAGCGAGTAAGAGCACCGGCTCTAGTGTTGGGATGACCTGGAGATCAAATCCTGGGCTCAGACACTTCGCGCCCACCCAGAAATAACGGGCCATGTAACCTTGAGCAAGTTACTTAACCCCAATTGCTTAGGGGTGGCCAGGTGGCTCAGTGAGTAAGAGCACCGGCTCCAGTGTCGGGATGACCTGGATCAAATCTGGGCTCAGATACTCAGCACCACACCCAGAAATAACTGGCCGTGTAACCTTGAGCAAGTTACTTAACCCTGATTACTTAAAAAAAAAAAAAACAAAAGAATGTCAGAGAAAATAGAACAGTTCTGCCAGGTAGAGGAAGAAGACCGGAGATTTTACTTTTATCACCTTGCAAGTGGGAGATGGTAACAAATGATTGGAGAAGCATAGCAACTTGTCCTTGCTTTACAGAAGGAGCATGTTAATTCCAGAGCTAGGGGAGATCAATGAAGAACGGGACAGGATAAAAATGAGAAGCTGCCTGCCTTTCTCTGACATTTTAATAAAACTTTACCTTGTAAGTAAAGGCAGCTAGATGGTATAATAGAGAGCTGGATGTGGAGTCAGTGAGATCTGAGTTTGAACCTTTCCTTACTAGCTTTGTGTCCCTGAGCAAACCTCTTAAGTTTCCTCATCTGCAAAAAAGGAAAAAAAAACTGGGATAGATAATAATGAACAGCTATCTTACAAGGTTGCTGTGAGGATCCAAGGAGATAACACACGTAAAGGGCTCTGCCAACCTTAAAGTGTGATATGAAGGCTAGACATGACACAGTGGATAAAGAATGCTGGCTTGGAATCAGGAAGACCTGAGTTTGAATCCTACCTTTGATGTTTATGAACAATTTATTAACATGGATGTTTATTGACCCTGGTCAAGTCACTTAACCTCAGCCTCTGTTTCTTCATTTGTAAATTTATTACAATAAATTCTAATTTATTCCATGTTGTATTCCTCATGAGACTGTGAACTCTTCATGGGCTGGGATTACCTTTTATCATTCTTTGTAACCCCAGTACTTAGCACAGTGTCTGGCACATAGTAGGCTCTTTTATTAACATTTTTTTATGTTTATTGACTGACTGAGAAAAATAACAGCATCAATTTCACAGGGTTGTTGTGAGAATCTAATGAGATAACATATGTAAAGTACTTTTTTAAACCTTAAAGCACTATGTAAATGATAGGTATTAATATTACGACTCATAATAATTATTAATATGTAGGGGTTGGACTAGATGATCTCTGAAGTCTCTTCCAGCTCTAAATTGATGAAACTATCAAAACTGAGATGTTGGTGCATGAATCTGCCTCAGTACTCCAGGATGTACTATGCATACATTTCCCCAATTTTCCTGGGTAGCTGCTATAACCAAAGAGAAGAGAGAAAGTCCTTAGGGCCTTCAGGGCAGGGGAATCTCTGACACAAGAGCTATAAAAATCTGTGTAATTTTAAACTTTAATAACAAGCCCTAAGGTCTTATAGGACCAATATATAAATAGCACCTAAAAGCAAATGCATTTGAAAATGGTAATGAATATCATAAGGCTGTATTGACTGGCAGATTTCAGCAGCTAAAAAACGTGACGGAAACTTTAATATTACAGACTCAGGAGCTGTACCTAGGAAGGAGAAGCAAAGTTGAAGTCAGAATTGTTGACTTGAGCAAGAATTTTAAATCATTAACTGATATTAATCTATATTTATATATATTTATGTAACACTTATCTCCACAGTATCTAGTTACTTCAATAAGCATGCCTTTCCACCAGTCCAATTTAAGAAGGAGGTTAAGTAACCAGCCTCGGGTCATAAAACAAGTTAGTAGGAGGTTGAAATTCCACAAAGAGCTTTCAGTCTGTTGCATATTCACCCCTGGGTTGCCATGATATCCACTTATTCAGGGTACACCTTATCAAGATGGCTTCAGGCTTAGGTATATTCGAAATAATTCTTAAAGGTATCAATAATGAATTGAAAAGGGGCGACCAGGTAGCACAGCGAGTAAGAGCACTGGCTCCAGTGTTGAGAAGACCTGGAGATCGAATCCCGGGCTCAGACACTTAGCACCCACCCAGAAACACCTGGCCGTGTAACCTTGAGCAAGTTACTTAACCCCAAGGTGGCTCAGCGAGTAAGAGCACCGGCTCCAGTGTCGGGATGACTTGGATCAAATCCCGGGCTCAGACACTCAGCACCACACCCAGAAATAACTGGCCGTGTAACCTTGAGCAAGTTACTTAACCCCGATTGCTTAAAAAAAAAATAATGAACTGAAAAATAAGAAAAGTAGACTGAATAGCATCTGTTATTCAGGGACTAATGACACAGCCTGTGGCTTAGACAGGTTTTTTTAATTGCCACTTTCTCATCCTGTCATTAAACTGTTCCTTTAGCAGAGAAGGGAAATGTAGGAAATTAAAAGGTCAGCTTTCCAACTTTTTATAAACACTGGCAGAGGTTTGGTAGGAGATAGAGATAAAATTGTTGGCTAAAATAAAGCTTACCGATTACAGTTACTATTACATAATAATACTTATGGGTCAAAGTTTATATTTCCAAATGAAGGATATATTTCAAATTAATCACCCTGGGAGAATATACATCTTTTCTCAAAAGGTTGCCACCATTAAGTCATTTTTGGATTTCTTCTTTTGGTATTATCTTTCAAGTCAGTTACTCAAAAATCTATCTCATTATTTTATAATCACACCCCACTTTTTTTTTCTTTTTGGAGGGCAATTGGGGTTAAGTGACTTGCCCAAAATCACATGGCTAGTAAATGTGTCAAGTGTCGGAGGACAAATTCGAGCTCAGGTCCTCCTGACTCCAGGGCCGGTGCTCTATTCATTGCACCACCTAGCTGCCTCCACACCTCATTTTTTAAAGCAAATATTGTATTTCAAACTTTATACAATGACTTGGTTCTGAAGACATTTAGTTGTATTCAAAAGTAATGATAACAGATGGCATTTTCTCTTCAAGGTTTACAAAGTACTTTACTTATATTAATCCTACTTGACCCTGACAGCTCTGTGAGGTAGGTGCTATCATTGTCCACATTTTTCAGATGAGGAAACATGCTTGAAAATATTCCTTGTACACATTGCTTAGAGGTAGCAGGAGACTTTAATATCCTTTTCTCGGTTTTGGAAAACTCTAACAGAAAGAAAAACAAAAGGGAAAATAAAAGAATTAAACACATTAGTGCAATTGTTTTCATGACCTTTCTTATATTATTTTGACTGTCCTCTAAAATGACAAATCTTCATCCTTTGAAAGTGGTTCATACTTTATGAATAAAGTGATGGATTTAGAATCATCAAGACTTCAGTTCAAACCCCAAATCAAACATCTACTAGCAACTAGCTGTTGAGATGATCAAATGAGATGTTATTTTTAAAGGGCTTAGCACAGTGCCTAACATGTTGTTGTTGTTCAGTTGTGTCCAAATGTGATCCCATTTGGGTTTTTTTTTTTTGTCAGATACAGGGGTGGTTTGTTCTTTCCTTCTCCAGCTTATTTTACAGATGAAGAAACTGAAGCAAACAGGATTAAGTTACTTGCCCAGGGTCACACAGCTAGTAAGTGTCTGAAGCCACATTTGAACTCAGGGAGATGAATCTTCCTGACTCCAGGCCCAGCACACTACTTTGCCACCTAGCCGCCTCTCACTGATGATTTTCAAGGGGGTAAATTGTTGGGTGGGTGCCATTATAGAGGTGAATAAGGTAAGGTAAGGACTGTCAGGAACAATCCCTGAGAAACCTCAGTGGAAACATGGGACGAATGCCATATGGAAAGGGCAGGTCCAGGTAGGTTGTGCCAACAGGGACTTGGTGCCCTGGGCATCTGTTCTGGGTACAGTGTTTGGGAAGTCAGACCCTGGAAAAAGAGGTGTCAGAGTGGTGCTAATGTTGAAAGGAGAGAAGTGCTGAGAAGAGGGAGAACACTGAAGACTTTGAGCATTGACATTGAAACAATCCTTGGCTTTCTTACCTCTGTCTCTTAGAATCCCAAATTTCCTTCAGATCTCAGCTCAAGAGCTACCTTCTTTCAGCTACTAGGACCATACGCTCATCCACTGAATTACATTACATTTATTTCCCAAACACTTTTTCTGCAGTTGGTGGTGCCCTGGAGCCAGGAAGACCTGCATTCAAATCCAGCCTCAGACAATTACTAGCAAGTCACTTAACCTTTTTTTTTTTTGCCTCAGTTTTCTCATCTGTAAAATGGGGATATTAATATCACCTATCTCCTAGGATTGTTGTGAGGATCAAATGAAATAATAACTGTAAAGCATTTAGCACAGTCCTTGAAACATGGTAAGGGTTCTAGAAATGTTAGCTATTGTTAGGTATTATGTGCATTTATCTTTCCCTTTTGCCCTACTCTCCAATTTAAACCCCTTGAAGCCTTTCAGCATGTAAATATGAAAGTAGGAAAGAATACTTTCCAGATTACTAGTGATTAAAGTACAGTACAGTAATGACCCAGATAGATTCAAAATATATAAGAGAAATTAATAGCAAAGGAAAATGATGGAAAGAAGGAAATAAAGAGACTGTACTTCTGAATGGGAGAATAGGTTAAGCTGGCTGAATCCTTTTAGTGTATGTAATTGTTGAGTAAATTTGTAATTACTAAGTTATTTTCCCTTAGGGTATATTTACAATGACCCTTTTATTTTTACAAAGGATTACAGGGATTCATTGCTTCAGAGTATTGTAGGGTGCTAGCATGGTAGTTAGAACAGGGATAGCACTAATTCATGTGTGAGGCTGATGTGGGTGCATTTCATTCAGTTTTTGGTTGTTTTAGAAAGAGCACCAAGTATGCAGATCCTAAACATCTCCTGTTCACTGCCCACTGAGTTCACTGTAGGTTCAGGGACACTAAATTTCTAACTAATTATGATTCAGTGATGTATTCCCAGGTAGGGGATGGACTGAAAGACTTGGGAGCCTGAGTGGAGTTTGGGGGCAGGGAGTGGTGATGGTTAAATGGTATGGAGGTAGGAATATAAAGCAGCCTGGTATAATATAAGAATGTCGGAACTGCTGTCAGAGAACTGGGGTCCAAATTCCTCAATTTCCTCATCTGTAAAATGCAAGGGAGGTAGACTGGATTATATCCAATACTCCTTCTAGTTCAATGTCCTAGGATGATATTGAAATTTCATTTTTTTTTTAGCATGACAGCCCTGGAGTAATTGTCTCTCTTCTTCTATCTGTTTATGTATTGTATAGCACTACCTTGAGGCCAGGGAATTGTTGGGGTTTTTTTGTCTTGATATCCATAGTCACTGATGAAGTTCCTAGAATATTTTTTGTAAGTAGATTTGTTATTTCGTTGGCATAGGGAAAAAGAAGAAGAAACTGGTAGAAGAAACTCCCTCTGTCAGTGCAGACTAGTACCTGTGCTGCAGTTTACAATCTTAGAATTACCAGAGGGCACTCAGAAGTTAGGTGACTTGCCCAGAGACACACAGTCAGTCAATCTGCAGCTCTCTCACCTATGGCTCCAAGAAGTTGTCGAATACACAGTGGTCACACCCCAGTAAATTATCTAGGCAGACAGGCTAAACCAGGTTGAGGGTAGCCGACAGGTTTTAAATCCATTGGTGAGTTAAGGGGATGCCAACCCTAAGCATTTGAAGATTTCTGCCAGTGAAATGGGCTGATGAGAACAATTTTGAGTTTAGTAAGACATCAAAGATGCCAGGGTCATCCACTACATCCCAGACCATTGCTAGTCATTTGTCCAGCCGCTGGACTTTGATGCCATTGACATTCACTGTCAACAGGAGGGCCCAAAATATAGCCATTAAGTAGAGCAAGCCTGAGGGTCTCCCCCTCCCAGCTTGATTTCTTTTTCTAATTAAAGGGGCCATCCCTTGACTCACTTCTTAAAAAAGCCTGTTCACTGAATGGGCTTTTACCTCACTCTCTGTAAGTACCTGCAAAGAACTTAGCCTAAAAGGGCCAGGCTCCCATTGATTGCATCCTGGGTCATCTCCAGTCATCCTGATGAATATCTGGTCACTGGACCCAGATGGCTCTGGAGGAGAAAGTGAGATTAATGACCTTGCACAGCCCTCCCTCACTCAAATCAAAGTCAATTGCAAGTCATGTCATCATTTCCCTGATGCCATGGTCCTCTTAAAAAACAAAGGATGAACTCAACAACCTGGACTTTGATGACTCTGCAAGAGGAAGTAAAGCTGATGATTTTGTGTAACTCCACCTCCCTTAATGGGCAGTCTCATGATGTGATTGGTTTTCTTCAAAAAAAGAAGGATGGACAGCAATAAATACTTATTGTTTAAAATTATATTGTTATATAATTATATATAAACTTATTGTTTATATTACAGCAATGACACACTTACTGTGTGTCAGGCACTGTGCTGAGTGCTGCGGATACTAAGCCAGCATGTTTTGGAAGCTGGACTTGAACTCGTCTTGACCCTGGGAGGTTGGCTTTCTATCTTCTCCACTATGATGCCTCTCACCTTGCAATCAATTATGAGAATTAGCCTTCATTAAATACTTACTGTGTGCCCAGAACTGTGTTGGGCGCTGTGAACGCAAAGAAAGAGAAGAGAAGCAGGTGCTGGTGTCCTTTTGGTTAGGTTGGATTACCTAACCAAACTTCGGATGCCTTTAATGCTTTTCTGTAGTTGAATGCCAGAGCAAGAAGGTTTGGGAGGGAGGGGGATCAGAAATAGGACTGTTGACTTGATGACTTGCTATTAGAAATGATGGCTCTTGTCCGCGAAGACTTTGTCAAATACCCAGGACAATGTTAGCGGAGGAGGAACTTGAAGATTTTTGTTCTCATCAGAATCCTGCTTATTTGTTACCCAATGGACATTTATCAAAAGCATATTATGAGCCAGGCACTGTGCTAAGCACTGGAGGTACTGAAGTGATTTGCCATTTTCTTTTCCAGTGTGTCCCCATTTTACAGATGAAGAATTGAGGTAAATAGGGGTTAAGTTACTTGCCTAGGGTCCCACAACTAGTAAGTGTTTGAAGCTAAACTTGAACTCAGATCTTCCTGATTCTATCCATAGCTCCCCGTACTAGAAGGAGTCCCAGTATTTTTCCATAATGATTCATTAATATAACAATGAAACAGAATATTATATATTTGTATGTATAGAAACATATATTTGTATACCAGTTAGACGGTGTATATGTGTATATGCTATATGTGTATGTACACATACACACATATACATTAAGTTTTTAGAAAGGTACATAATAAATATTAGATAAAATTATATTATGATAAATATTACATATATTTTGAATTAAAAAAATATTTGCCCCATTTTTTCTTTCTCTGTATTTTTTTTTTTGGTGGGAATTGGGGATAGGAGATATTGGACCTGTAATTTCAGTGAGGAAATTCCATCTACCAATGGAGTTTGGTCTTACACTGCCAGTTACAACCCTAGAGATTTGCCCAACGTAGAGATTAAATGATTTGCCCAAGATCTCAAAACCAGTAGCGTCAGAGAAAGAACTTGAACACAGGTTTTTTTTTCACTCCAAGACTAGCTTTCTCTCTACTAAACCATGTTATCTCTCTCCTTTGTCAATCTCTTAATTCAATCATAAGCAGAGTTTACAGAGCGATTGTCAGGTCAAAGAGTCAATTTTGAAAGGTTATAATGTTTGGATTTCATACTGATTTCTCACGTTTTTAAGTCACATGTTGTGACTGAAATATTTTATTTAGTTTTTGCTACTCCATCTCATTTCATGCCCTTCCCCCTGATGTGAAGAATGGGGATGGAATAAAATCTTTTGCATCTTTATGTGCTATGCCTTCTACCTTGAATCCAAGCTTCTGTTCTGATTAGAAAGAGTCATGCTTCTTGAGTCTTTGTAGTTATCAATGATGGGGTATGGGCTCTGGGAGCCCCCTTGAGCTCTCCTTGAGTCCTTGAAGTACAGGCTCTGGGAAGCCCCCTTGAACTCTGATTAAATCATCCCATTTGATGAGGCATTTGTAGGAGGCAATAATAAGCCTTATGTTATGGCTGAGCCCAAACCTCTGTTACTAGACTTCCCACTCTTGAGCCTATCAAAATATCAAATCCACCCTTGAACTGGCCTGGCCCACCATTGTCTGTAGTCTCCAGGTGGCCTCCAGCAACTTCCCACCCTTAATCAACTCATTGACCTCATTAACTCCTCCTGAAGACCCTCCCCAAATTCCTCCTCTAGACCACCCCTAGATTCTTCCCACAGCCTTCTATATGTAAGACCTCATCTTGTCTCCATGTGAGAGGGCCATAGAATGACCTAGCACAGACTTACTCTGTGTCTAATGCAAGAGAACTTTTAATAAACTTTACTTTTCTTTGGTTGAGAGAAGACTTTAGTCGAATTCATTCCCCAGCATGTTGGTATTTTGGGGTTTCTGGAGCAACCCCTAACCCTCTTTATGGGTAACCTTTTCAATCAACAGTTTTTTTTTTTCCTACCAGTTCTGAGATGTCTAGAAAAATGTTGGAGCAAGTTTTCTTTGAATATTCCCTAATCTTGGTTTTACCACTAACTAGCAGTGAAACCAGAATAAGTCACTTCATTTCTCATTATTATTATTATTACTTCTCTTCTGACCATCAGTTTTCTCATCTATAAAACGCACAGGTTAGCATAGATAACTTCTTTTTTTTTGCTTTTTGGAGGGCAATTGGGGTTAAGTGACTTGCCCAAGGTCACATGGCTAGTTTTTGTGTTAAAGTGTCTGAGGCCACATTTGAACTCAGGTCTTCCCGACTCCAGGGTCTTGCTCTATTCACTGTGCACCTCCTAGTCACCCCTGCATAGATAATTTCTAAAGTCTATTTTAGCTCTGACACTGGCTCTAAGAACAATGTAGGAACGGCAAATCCAGGATAGGGAGTTAACCTGAAAGGCACCAGGACATCAAGGGAGGCAGGGCTCAAAGCAGGAGGCATTAAAGACTGAATCAGGGGTAATCAGTCCTCTTCTGGTACTGCTTTTCTTCAGGTTTAATTCATGTACTCAGCATGAGTTTAAAAAAGTCTCCATTTTTTCCCCCCCTCATTTCCCTATTCTTTTCATTCCTTGAATAAGAACTTAGATTTGATTTTTAAAGGTACTGGTCTAAACCTGGTGGCTACGGGGATATTTTCACCAAAGGGCCTAGTCCAAACTTGTTCTTAAGACAGGCCTGCCAAGTAAACCCTGTTTTTTGTTCTGTAACTCCATTTTATTATGGGCTCTGACAAATGGAAAGGAAAGGAAAAAAAAAAGATGTTTTAGGTCAAGTAGCATAGGATTGTCCTGTATGTAGCCCATAGAATTACTTTAATAGATTAATCAGAAAATATTTATTAAGTACTTACTGTGTGTCAGACCTCTAATCCAATCCAATCAACATCCAATCAACAAAGTCCCTACTTTGTGCCAGGTACTGTGCTAAGGGTTGGGGATACAATTAAAAAAAAGTTCCTGTCTCAAGGAGTTTACAATCTAATTGGGGAAGACTATATAAAAGGAAGCAGGAAGGAGGTGGGGGATGGGGAGACTTGTTAAAGGGGCATCTTGTGCCATGGAGTTGAAACTAGATGGAACAACAAATGCAAAATGGAGTGGGCTGAGAGTCCTGGTTTCTGCCTTCTGGCATTGGGAGGAGTTTGGTACCTTACCCTCTAGCTCTCCAATCAGAGGTTAGGGGAGGCTGAGAGAGATAGTGTCAATTAAGGCTTGAGTAGCTGTGTGGTAAAGAGATTATCCTGGGAAGTCATCCTGTAGATGCCTGTAGATCAGTAGATGCAAAGTGAGCCTCTAGTTGACTTATCAAGGTATGTGTGTATATATATATATATATATATATATGTGTGTGTGTGTGTGTGTATATATATATACATATATAGACACTTGCACACATGTGTATATACATATAAACCCAGGTTTGTATATACATATATAGTGGCTATGTGTATATATACGTATTCAGTGGCTATATATGTATATATACGTATACAGTGGCTATATGTGTATATATACATATACAGTGATTCAGTCCCACTCCCTTCTGGCTTTACAGCCTCTTGGATATTTCTGGTTGGTGGATGAAGGATGCTCCTATGTTGGTCTGAAGCTCTGCTAAATCATGTCAGGTGCTGTTCTATCCTGGAAGTGCAGTTTCCATAAGATGTTCCTTTGGTTATAACACCTACTTCCTCAGAGTTTTTGGCAATGCAAACACCCTTTTCTTGGGTGTTGCCATGCTATTTTAGAAAGGCAAAGACTCTTCTCTTTTTCTAAGCCCTTGCTGTAGAAGCAGCAGAAAGGTCTCATTCCAGAGCCTTGGTATGAAGGTATGAAGTGTTTCAACTCCCCTGTAGGACACTTAACCTTAGATCTGAGGAAGCTCTAAGTATTCTCATCTAACTAATGCCCTTAGGTCAGTCTTTTCCTGATAAGGGACTTGGCATCCTTGGTGAGAAACTTCACTTTAGATTTGATGACTGTTTGACATAATTCCCAGATTTTCAATTCTCAAGGTTGGGCTATAAAACAGGTAATGGCTATTTTCCACATATCATTTCCAATAGCTAGAGAATAGGGTTTGGAGTTCATCACTTTTTAACCCCAAATCTCTTCCATTCATTAAAAAGAAAAGAAGCAGAGAAAAAGTTCAAAAGCAAGCCCAGCCCAGGTGGGTGGGGGTGGGGTGTGGCTGGCAAGGCCATTGTCTCTGCTAGCAGTTTAGATGCATTCTTGTGCCCTTCTTAAGCCAGTTACCAGATTCAGGTCAGAAAGAGGCTTTCTGGTCCCTACTCCTTTTTGGTTGTTTCATGTTTTCAACTTTGCCTCTTTTTCAAGATTGTAAGCTCCTTTAGGGCATGGATCATATCTTATTCTTACTTTTTTTAATACATCCCACAGCACAGTTTCTGGGCACAATTGTAGAACGGTGAAGTTAACAAATTTTTTTTTCTTTCCAGAAGCTGCTTTTGATTTCCTAGGAAATCTAATGATCTTGACTGAGTTAGGGGAGGGCTGCATTCTTTACATGGAGATCCATGAAAATTGAAGGGGGATGGGGCTGTATTATTCTCTTTCAAGTACATTTTGGTGTGTCACACTTCATGACCCTTTTTGGAGTTTTCTTGGAAAAGATACTGGAGCGGTTTGCCATTTCCTTCTCCAGCTTGTATTAACAGATGAGAAAGCTGAGGCAAACAAGGTTAAATGACTTACCCAGGCTCACACTAATTGATAGTAAGTGTCTGAGACCAGATTTGAACTCAGGAAGATGAGTCTTTCTCACTCCTAGCCTTGCACTCTATGCACTGTGGTGCCACTTAGCTCCACATATCCTCTACTTTGTAGATAATTGGCATACTTGCTATTCCTCATACATACAATTCCATCTCTGAACTCTGTGCCTTTGCCGTTCCTAATTCTCTGAGGTCCAATTCAAGTTCTACCTTCTACATGAAGCCTTTCCTGACCTTTTGCATAAAGATGATCATCTCTATAGAGATAATTCCCAGGTCTGTATTTCCATCCCTAGTTTCTCTGAGCTACAGTCTTGAATCACCAGCTGCCTTTTAGACATTACCAACTGGATAGCATATAAGCATCTCAAATGCTACATGTCAAAAATAGAACTGATTATTTTCGCTCCTAAGCCCTCCCCTCTTTCAAACTTTCCTGCTATGATTGAGAGCACCACCACCATGCTTGTTTATAGGGCTCGATGCCATTCCCTACTCTCTACACATATCTAGTCCATTGCAAATCTTATTGTTTCTACTGACAGAACATCTCTACTCTCTGTCCACTGCTCCACTCATGCAGTTGCCATTCTTGCTCAGGCTTACTTCTATACTGCTACTAGAGCTTTCTTCTTCATCTCATTGCCCAGAGGCTCTTCCCACCACAATCCATCCTCCACTCAGCTCCCTAAAGTTATCCTCCCAAAGAATAGGTCTTACCATGTAATTTCCCTACTCACTACATTCTAGTGCCTTCCTGTTACCTCCATGATAAATTATCAAGTCCTCTTTGCCTGGTATTTAAAGCTTTTCATAACTTGGCCCTGCCTTACCTTTGCTGTTTCTTACACTTTGTTCTCTGCAAATTCTTCACTCTCACGTATTCCCCATTTCTAATGCATTTTGAAATCTAGTTATTTCCACCTTCACAAAAATCTCTCCTACACATCCCTTTCCTTCTACTCCCCCTACCACACTGGTGCAGGCCCTTATGATCTCATTTCTGGACTAATTCACTAGCCTTTGGGTTGGTCTCTCTGTCTCATCTCTCCCCACTCTGGTCCCTATTCCATTTAGTTTCCAAAGTGATCTTAAAGAGAAGGCCTTAATAAGTCACTCTTCTACTCAATAAACTCCAGTGGCTCCCTATTATCTCCAGGACCAAACATAAAATCCTCGTTTGATGTTTAAAGCTCTACATTCCCAATCTTCTTACACTTTTGCTGCCTTTGTCATGTTCAAGTAACACAAGGATCACACACGACACTTATTTCCAGACTCTACCTCTTCAGTAAATCCCCCCAAGCCTGGAATGCTCTCTCTCCTTGTCACTACTTCCTGGCTTCTTTCACTTTTGTCAAGTCTCTATTCAAATCCTACCTTTAGCAAGAACTTTTCATTGTCTCTTTTAATGCTTGTGTCTTCCCTCTGAGATATGTATACTGCATATGTCTTGTGTGTACATATACATGTATATATATATATATGCATATATATAGTTGTTTGCATGTTGTTATATTGTTTCTTGAGGACAGCAATTATTTTTATTTTGTCTTTCTTTGTATCTTCACTGCTTGGAACATAGTCTAGCACATAGTAGTGTGCCTAATAAATGCTTATTGATTGATTTCCAACTATTAGTAACACCCTCCCAACTTCATTGTAGGTATTGTCAGTTTACTTATTTGGGTACATGGCATGAGTGTTTCTCTCCCCTCTTCTATTTCTGTCACCACAATCAAGTCAATACTTTCCTTGCTTTCTTTGAAAATGTGTGGCAATTTACTCCTTAGTGGCTCCAACTTTCCCCCTACCAGGGTCCTGGTCACTAATTCCCAGCAGGTGTTTTTTTTCCCCTGCCCCTCCTTACTTAAAATATAAGTTCCCAGAGGGCAGGGACTGTCTCTGTTTCTGTATTTGTATTTTTGGCCCTTTGCTTAATGATGAGTGATTTTTATTCTTGTATCCAATGACTTTTCATTTTTGTCTCCATATTACCTATAGCTTAGCCCAGTACCAGAAGGCACTTAATAATGTCTCTTGAATTGAATGAGAACTACCTGGAAGCCAAGGAGAGAAAAGGTGTGGTAACAGCTGTCAGTTTGGAGAGTCACTAATTTAAGGTTTCAAGAATGAAGGGAGATTATGATGAAGCTTCAGCAACCCCAGTAATAGATTCTAAATTAAGGCTCTCAGTGTAGCTGCTAGAAATCTGTCAACCTGTGGGGTCAAAGTTGCATTTTTGGTATTTTTGCAATGGCAGAAAAGGAGCAGCCTTCTTGGAGATTCTCCTAGTTTACTTTGTGGAGATAGTACAATCTTTCAGACAATGGTTGGATAGGGGTCAGGTGACCTGAGAGTCCAGGCTCTGTCATTAAGCAGCTCGATAACCTTGAGCAAATCCTTTCATTCATCTTGGATTCAGTTTTCTTTTCAGTATTATAGATATTGTAACATCAGAACCAAAACGTAGCTTGTTATTTTCATTGGGTAACTTTAGAAATTATTCAATCCTGTTGCTTTACTTAGAGAATATAGAGACTCAATGTAGTTAAGCAATTTGCCCAACATCACACATCTGGTCAGTGGTTAAGTTACAACTCAAGCATCCTGACTTGTATTTTCTATTCTTCTCTGAAGGGTTGTTGAGTGAATCATTTGAGATTCCATTGATCAATATATATATGTATTGCATATCTACTAGGTATTAGATCCTGAGATGGGTGCTAGGGACACAGAAACAATAAAAGTGGAGTCCTTACCCTCAAAAGAGCTTACATAGGATGAAAATAATAGGTAATACTTATATAGCACAAGGCTGCTTTCTAATGTCTCATTTGATCTTCATAACTACCCTGGGAAATAAGTGCTATTATTACCCTTATTTTAAAGATGAAGAAACTGAGGCAAATACCGGTCAAGTGACTTGCCCAGAGTCATATAGCTAACAAGTCAAATTAGCTCTCAAGGTCAAATAGCTATCTGAGACTAAATTCGAACACAGGTCTTTTTGACTCTAGGTTTGGTACTTCCACTGCGCCATCTAGCTGCCCCGGTCTCAAACATCTCTAATAAAATTAGAGAGATTTAGATCGGGAAGGGAGAACAAGTAGTTCGACCCCCTCCGCGGCCCCGCACCCCCATTTTACACGCGAGGAAATGGAGGGCCCAGGGAACATCAATGAATTGCTCAAAGTCATAGAGGCAATATTTGAACCTAAATCTCCCGACTCCAGGACCAGCGCTGTATAACATTGGATAATAACTTTTCCTAGTGATATTTTCCCTATGAAAGGGATGGCAATACATTTCTCTTCTCCTTAATTTGTATTGCTAAAATGGTTGAGGACTGTTAGTTTAGGAAACATGACTGTTATTTATAATTATTAATTTGGGGAAAGGGTGTGTGTGTGGAGGGACAGGGAGTCTCTCCGCACAGTCCCGATTCGGATTCTAAAAGCAAAATAGCCACAGACGGACTTAGAAAAAAAGAGACTATTTTTCTCTTTGTTGTTAATCACTACCTTCAGGTAAATAGGTAAATATTATATTAGGAGAGTTTCCCTCTCCAAGTCTTCTGGGTTGTCTGGCTTGTTCCCTGACTGTACCTCCTGGAAACTTACTGCGAGAGGTAAAATTAGGAGACGAGGGGTGGGGTGGCGAGGCGGGTATAGCTAGGCTTTCCCGAATTCTCCAGCTTGGAAAAGAAGGGAGACAGTCCATTTCTAAGACTGCAGAGAGCTTTCAGGGCGGAGGACTTAGCCCAGAACACTGTTGTGAAGAAGACAGGGCAGGGGGAGGTGAGGAGTACTTGCTGAATTTCTCGAGTTTATCTAAGGAATCGGGGCCGGCGGTCTATTAAGTTGTATTTAAATGAATGTGCTGAGTAAAGAAAAGAACGGATAACTGAGATAACTCAAAAGAAAGTTAACTCCATTCTACACCGAAGCACTGGGCGCCTTTGCGAATGAATGAGAGACAGAGACAGAGACAGAGACAGAGAGAGAGAGAGAGAGACAGAGAGAGAGAGAGAGACAGAGAGAGAGAGAGAGACAGACAGAGAGAGACAGAGAGAGAGAGAGAGAGATTGGCGAAGAGGAAGCTAGGAAAGAGGTGGAAGGGGCAGTGGGGTGTGGTGCGTATAGCGGGGTGGCTGGGGGTGCGGGAGGGATAAACAGCCAGGAGGAAAAAAAGGAGGAGGAAGAAAGGAGTCCGAACTTTGCACGCCTCCTCCTTGTCTCCTCCCATCTTCTCTTTTCCACTCCACCCCAGTGAAGCAGCAGCGGCGGCCGCAGAGCCTGCCCACCGCAGCTCTACTTTGCTGCCCTGAGAGCGCCGCCAACGCGCTCGGTCCTGGTCCTCCTCTGGCTCCGGGTCCTCCCTGCCCCCAAACATCAGCTCGCTCCCTCCGACCTGCACTCCTGGCGCCCGCTCTCTTACTAGGTGTGCGCGCTTAGCTTCCACTGCCCGCTTCCCCGCCTCCTACTGGGCTGAGGAGTCCGGTCTCTCTCTGAGTCCGCAGGGGGTGGCCGGGGCTAGCGAAGGAGCCGGAGGTGGGGCGCCAGGGTATGGTGTTCGCTTGGGCGCCCGAGGCTTCTGGCAGCCGCCGCCTGTTCCAGTGACTGGGGCCAGTGGAGCGGGGCAGAGGCGGGGAAGGAGGCCGAGGGGGGAGTGGTGCTGGATATCAGGGGAAAGACCCAAGGCGGCCGGCCGGAGGACCGGCTGGAAGCGGGAACGGGACTGCGGGGCTACGGGAGCAGCTGGACCGCCTGTAAGAGGGAGGAAGAAGGACGTCTCCAAAGGACACAGGTAAGGGGTCCGAACGGCCGGAGATGAGGGAAACGGGGGAGAAGGCGGCGTTCCAGCAGGGATCTGACCACGGGCTCGGCGCTTTCCCTGCTGGAAAGCCAGTGCCCAAAGCATCTTTCCGATCTCCCAAAACTTGGTTGGAATCCCTTTCTAGCAGCCACTCCACGAGGTTCTCTTAAGCCCCCAGGGCTGAATTTGGGTATTCCGGCTGGGACTGCCGCGGGCACAACTGAATTCCCAGCTTTGGTCTTCCAGCCTCTGAATCGTTTTACTGAGCCCAAAGAAAGTTTCTTGGTACCCGGGGGCTCTGGCACAACTGAATTCCCAGCTTTGGTCTTCTAGCCTCTGAATAACTTTACTGAGCCCAAAGAAAGTTTCTTGGTACCTGGGGGCGCTAGCTCCCGCGCAGTCTGCTCGGGAGGGTAGTTTATCGCATGGAATTAAGCGTTTAGGGGGAGTGTAGACCCGGTCAGGGTTTATCTCTGGGGTTATTTTCCTTTTCTCCTGGGCTGGGGGCAATCGAAAGACAAACACCTGGGGACCGGTGCTAGTGGGGCGGGGTGGGGGAAGGGATACGGTTTTTCGGTCTGCTTTTACCACTGTGGACACGTCGGTAGCTACTGATTACATTGGCGCGTGGGGGAGGGGGTCTATGGGTGGGAGTAGGGTGGGGGGGGGCAGAGTATGCGGCAAGAGGGAGGGGCAAAGGGAAAAAAGAGAGGGGTTGGTTTTACCCTTCTAAATCCTATCTTTCGCGGATTGGGTTCCTGAGGAGTTGGAAGCTTTGCGGGGTGATAATCCAGCGTTTTAAAATGGATAACTTAGCCGCGCGTGTCCCGGGGATGGCTCTTGCAATTCCAAGGAAATTAATTGTGTAGAGAATTGTGTGTATCAGTCCTGAGTGTGTGGGTGGAATTTACACCCTTTCCCGCCCCCATCAGGATTCCTCTTACTAACTCAAACCACACTAGACATAGTAGTTTGTAAAGACTGGAAAGTAGGAAGGAAACTTTTGTTTGGGTCGCTGATTTTGAAACGTGGGTTCTTTTTGCTAGATGTTGCTAATGTTGGTTTGAAGTTTATTCTGTTTTCTGTTGGACGAAATATAAAGTAGTGTAGCATCCTGGATTTGACTACTTCCATCCTAATTTAGGTGGTGTTTATGAAGAAGGCTTCAGCCTTTTAAAGATGAACTTTTCAGGGCCTAATGTGTACTCATATCTTTTCTCTTGCCATCTTTCTCCTACTACTACAGGTTAGAAACGCTCTCAGAATTTCTTTTCTCTTGGATGAGTGCCTCTTTTTCCAATTTCATTTATTTCTCAATTCTCCCAGTTTTCTCTCCCTCTCTCCCCTCCCCCACTCTTTACCTCTCCAAATGGACACTTAAAAAAATCATACTACGCTATGCTACTTAGTCTGTCAATCCATGAAGTTTGAGACATGTAATTTATACCCCAGACTTCTGTTTGGCTAAAGTCTTCATCCCCTGGGGGGGAAAAATTATTTTAAGAAGGTGTGATCTTGTCAGGCAGAAGTAATCAACAGTAAAAAGGATATCTGTTAAAGTTGTCTTGGTTGTCTGGGCCATTATATAAATTTGCTTAGGGATCTTTGGTTTTTATTATTTAAACGGGAGTGGGAATTCTGATTATTTGGTTCTGCATTTTTCTTTTCAACCTTGGTAAGAAAGAAAATTGAGTGGATGCTAGCTAGCCGTGTTAAGTAAATATACATATACTATAAATATATATATGTACTCTATTAATTTCTCCTAGCTTTTATTTTTAAAACATAGAAATTTAAAACTAGAATTCAGGAAGAGATTACAATTAGGCACAGTAGAAAAATTATTGGATTGTAAGACAGGAGATCTGGTTTCTAGCTCTTGCTTCTTTTCACTAACTAGCTCTGTGATCTTTATCAAGTCACACAACTTGCCAGGACCTCAGTTTCTTAATTTGTAAAAAGGAGAGAGTTGGACTAAATTTAAAAAAGTAAACACTTATTATCCCCATTTTACAGTTGAGGAAACTGAGACAAATTGGAGCCCAGATGATCTCTGAAGTTTCCCCTACAGGCCCAGAATAAAATAAATGATTACTTCAATATTAAATAGATAATAAGTAGGAAATAGTAGGAGATAGTTAGAAGGAGGAAAGTTAGGGGACAAGAGGGTATATGATTAGGAAGGTCAACTCACAGAAGGAAATAATAATTGGATGGGGGAAAGGGAACTTACACTTCCTATGTCTTTTCTTTTTCCTTCTTTTCTCTGGTAAGAACATCTCTAATACTGCTGTTTCCCCATTCAGAATGGTCTGTCTCTATTTTCTTTCCTGTCTGACCACTACCCTTCTTAAAACTGATGTGCTGTGCCTTGAGTCTAACTTATTATTGATATGATCTACCCAACTCACCATTTATATAGTGGAACTGCTAATGCTTCCAGAAGCTGCTCAGGCTCCGTATCATTATGTAGTAAAGTGTGCATTATTGTTATTAGTATACATATTAAGGATATCTCAATAATTCACATTTATATAGCGCTTCAAAACTTACAAAGGAATTTCTTCACAGCTGTATAAAATAAATAGTCCAAATGTCATCTTCCTTTTACAGATGGGGAAACTGACACTCAGATTAAGTAACTTGTTTTGTAACATGACTACTTAGTAGGGAGTAGGGAGAGGTCTAAGATTTGAACCCAGATCTTCTGACTACAAATTTAACCCTTCATTACACCCTAATAATATCCCACCATTATTAAGAAATAATATCAGGGGAAGCTCAGTGAGTGAATTGAGCACGGCCCTGGAGTCAGGAGGATCTGAGTTCAAATCCATCTCTTAGCCTATTCTTGCCTCAGTTTCCTCAGCTGTAATGTGGGAATAGTATTGAGTTCTGAAGACTCATTTTCCTGAATTAAAATATAACATTGCTTACTAGCTGTGTGACCCTGGCTAAGTCACTTAACCTCAATTACCTCAAAAAAAAAAAGAAAGAAAAAGAATATCAGAGACTATGGAGATTCTGAGTGGCAACCTGTCCAAGAAGGTTCATTTTGAAAAATCTCTCTAAATGTTAGGTCATTGTTATGAATTTTGATTTTTCTAGTTATGCCATAAACCTTTCACAGTTTAAATAGGGGAAGACTCAAGGGAACCTGGCTCAACTGTTGTTTGACTGAGCTACTGGAAAACACACTTGCTAAGTTGGTTTGCTACACTGTGACATTCATTCTGAAATCAGGGCTAAGAATCATATTTCAGCTTGGCAGAGGAAGTTGCATGCCAGACTGAATAATACTGTATCATTAGAACTATGCTTTTGAGTTTCAGTAAGACAGGCCTATTGAACTTTAGTTATGAGTACAAAATTTTTATATGTTGCCAATGTTATACAGCGTATTTTTCTTTGTCTTTTGATTTAAAAAATTAATATTCACATTTATATTAGGAACCACTTGGTCTGTGGGCTGCTGCATGTAGCCTAAGTTGACCACAAATATTAGCTCTTGTGTTATTGAACCCCCAAATGGGATATTTTGTGGTCAGTGCTCTCTTATTGTTTTGGTATTTATCTACAAATATCATTTAACCAAAAGAAACAAAGTTATTATTTAATGTCTTGGGGGAGCTGTTGTGGACAGTTGAAAAGTAGTTGGTGAGAGAGGGGAAACAGTATGCTACAATGAACTACTTTGGGAGAAGAATAAATACTTAAATTTTAAGTTATAAGGGCTTTAAACACATTGGGGAGAAGTCTCTCCTTTGGAAGATGCAATTTGGGAGTGAATGATGTGTTACTTGGTAGCATGTATTCAACTCATGTATGAATGTGGGAGAATGGAGTAGCAGTTTGTTCATTTTTAAATTGTGGTGCTTTTTGTACTTCAGAGACATTTAGAGATCTTATTTAGTAGAGGAGAAAAGCTTTTTTTGTGATGTCATTCAGACTTAGTGAGACAGTATGATAGAGTAGTTTAAAAGTTACTCTTATGAAAATACTACTAGTAAAGAAAAGTGGCTAATTATAGGCAGGGCATCTCCTGTAGTTTTAATTTGAAATAACTATTTGGTATTTGGAATTTTGGAAATGAAATTTTTTTGTTGGTTTTTGTGTTTTTGGTACATGAAGTAGTTAGAACATATGGTAAGGACATTTTGAAATGTCTAGAATTGAAGACTTACAAGAGTTGAACATGTTCCATGAAGAACACTGGGTACCTCAGAAAAGCAGTGATTAGCAAATTCTGCAAAATCCCTTCTTCAGCTCAATGAATATGAGCCCCTTGTTGAAACCAATAAAATGTTTCTTTCTTTCTTTCTTTTTTTTTTTTTTTAATCTGGGCTGAGTTAAGTAACTTACGCTAGGTTACACGGGCCAGTTATTTCTGGGTGTGGTACTAAGTATCTGAGCCTAGATTTGATCCCCTGGTCATGCTGACACTGGAGCCGGTGCTCTTACTCACTGAGCCACCTGGCCGCCCCTAAAATAATGTTTCTTTAAGCTTTTTGGGAAATTGAGGAAACTTTTTACTCTTTTGGGGAGTAGATGGGGGGGCAGGTTGGGAAGAAGGGAGGTGTTGGGCTACATTGCTGTACTGGTTTGCTTTCTTAGATGATTATCTCATTACCTCTCAGATACAGAGAATTTCTAACAGTGGATGATATTCTAGGGGTTCACATGGCTGTTATTGCTATTGTTTGTACTTCATTCTCGAAGAGGACTGTGACATCAGGAAGGTGATGCCATGACTTGCAAATAAATTGGATTTAAGGGAGGGAGGGCTGTGCAAGGTCATCAGCCTTGATTTCTGCTCTAAAGCCATCTGGGTCCAGTGGCAAATTCGTGTTAATTTGTCTCAATGCTTCATCAACAAGGATGGGACATCTAGATTTTGCATATAAACTGATCAGATCATATTTTCTCATTCTGGAGTCTATTAAGACAAATTAAAAAGAAATCTTTTAACAAGTAAAATAACCAATTCCATGATATGAGATTGTCTTCTAAATGCAATTAGATTGCTACTACTAGCCTTTTTTGGTTTTGTTTTGGGCGAAGAATATGAGGCTCTTTGTCTTTTATATATTTTTGAATGGAATAGTTCTAAAATTTCCTTCCTTCCTTCCTTCCTTCCTTCCTTCCTTCCTTCCTTCCTTCCTTCCTTCCTTCCTTCCTTCCTTTCCTCCCTCCGTCCCTTCCTTTAGAATGGAGAGTGTAGGATATGTTGTTTCAAGAGACTAATTTCAAAGTAGGAGTAATAATATTCCTTAGAATTTCAGTGGATCTAGTATGCATCTTAATTTATTTCAAGTATGGTTCTTTGATCAAGAATATAGGGAAATGAGGGGCGGCCAGGTGGCACAGTGAGTAAGAGAGTCAGCCCCGGCGTCGGGAGACCCAGGATTGGTTCCGGCCTCAGATACTCGGTACCCACACAAAAATAACTGTGTAACCTTGAGCAAGTTACTTAACTCCAATTGTCTTAAAAAAAAAGAATACAGGAAAATGATGAAAATAATGAAAGGGCCGTATCACATATAAAAAAGGGACAGTAAGATCTAATGGTTCCTACCTCACAGGGTTATTATGAGGACCAAATTAGTTAATACATGTAAAAGGCACTTGGGAAATTTTAATCCAAAGAAACATAATGTATGTAAAAATAAACATTTATTGGAAATATACATGGATTTTTAAAGATAGAATGTAAGTTCCTTGGGGACAGAAACTATTTCATTTTTATCTTTGTACCCTAGTACCTGGCACATACTAGGCCCTTAATAAAGATTGATTGATAGATCAGTTGGATAAAGCAATTCAATACAGAGTCAAAGGTCTAAAATTCAACAATATTCCAGAAAGGAAAAAGAACTGTGATTTCCATTTCAAGGGATTTAGCTTTTATTTTTCTTGGTTTATATTTATACTGCTAAAAAAAAAAGCAATGGGATGCCAGGAGAATGTCACAGCTTCAGTCCAGTGCTAAAACAAACATATGCATAAGACAGAAAAAGAAAAGCAAGATTTTTAGGTTTAGAATAGTGATAAGGAAAATGATTAAAAGTAATGTCTTCCTCAAAAAGGAAAAAAAAGACTGATGAATAAATTGACAAGTTGTTCCAGGTCTAGGCAGTGTGAGTTCCCAGTTTGAAGTCACTGGTCCTGGAAGAGAAGAGGTTAACACATACTATCCCTCGTTTGTAGTCTTACAAACTACTATGCATCTGTAAGACCCATGGTTGACATAAGTAAGCTGCAGTTAGCTAGGGGAAGGGAAAAAGCATTTGCCAAGTGCTTTGTGTGCCAGGCACTGTTACCTAAGTGCTTTACGAGTATCT
Source organism: Petaurus breviceps papuanus (assembly GCF_028583685.1). Classification (NCBI taxonomy): domain Eukaryota; kingdom Metazoa; phylum Chordata; class Mammalia; order Diprotodontia; family Petauridae; genus Petaurus; species Petaurus breviceps. The sequence goes on from NW_027185616.1 coordinate 14,778,355, forward strand.
CATTTGATCTTCTCAACAACATTGGAAGGTGTGATGTTATTAACCTCATTTTACAGTTGAGGAAACTGAGGCAGGAAGACTTAAGTGACTTGTCCTGGATCATACAGTTAATAAGTGTCTGAGATTGGATTTGAACTTGGGTTTTCCTAACTCTTAGTCTTAACACTCTAACCAGGGCACCCCTGGCTGCCTTGCCCTCATTTTTAGTCAAGCATGCTTGAGTAAGACAAAAGGCATTATGAAAAACTTGTGTAGGGGGAGGGATAACTGATGAGCTTAGCACTGTGCCTTCCACATAGGCACCTAATGATTGATAGTTGACTGATTAATAGAGCAGAGATATTGAAAATACCAGAGAAACGACTCTGCGTAGACTCTCCATGGAAGATTTATAGAAAGGTATGATTGAGAGTGATATGGAATGAGATGTGAATGGCTTTGATTCATACTAGTGAAAGGGTGTAACTGAGATGTATCAATAGATGTTAAGTTCTGAATCTTTTTTTTTTTTTTGTGGAGGGGGGAAGGCAAGGCAATTGGGGTTAAGTGACTTGCCCAAGGTCACACAGCTAGTACGTGTGACAAGTGTTTGAACTCAGATTCTCCTGACTCCAGGTGCTTTATTCACTTCATCATCTAGCTGCTCCAGTTCTGCATCTTAAACCACAAATATGAATGTTCTATTTTTAGCATGTTGTTAACCTTCCTTCTTTTCTTCCTACTTCCTTTCCTCATTTATTTGAGGTAAGTCTACTTTGCTGCATATTGTTTCTCATTGTCCAGGTTTCATTTGTAGTCCCATCCTCTCTGGCACATAGTAAATGCTTAAGAAATGTTTGTTGACTGACCTTAGGCTGTGAACTCCTTGGCAGGGACTATCTTTTACCTTTTTTGTATCCCCAGGACTCAGCACAGTGGTACATCATAGGTACGTAATAATTGTTTATTGGCTGACCTACTGCCAATCCAAATATATTTTTTAGAATTTATATGCAGCCTAAATTAAATATCCCTGAACTGTCTTGAAAATGAGAATTAGAGATAGGGACACAATGTGATAGTTTATTCAGGGACCAGATAATATGATGTGAGTCTCTCTTTTCAGTTTTGAAGTTATACCTTGAGCACTGTGAAGGAACCTCAATATACCTCATCTTTCATATCTGGAAAAATCGACATGATGAAAACTGCCTTCAAGGGTTTTTATTCTGATCTACAAGTTTAAGTTTCATGAGATTTCTTCAAACATGCCAGTATGTCCCTTATATCCCTTGACTCAAGGTAGTATTTTTTCTTCTAAATGCTAAAAGTTTGCCCTTTCATTTTTTCCCCTCACAGCAATCTTTATGAGGTAGATAGTGGTAGGTACTCTATCAACTTTCTTTTATGGAAATTAATGTTTTGGGGGCAGAGCACCAGCTCTGGAGTCAGGAGGACCTGGGTACAATTTCAGCCTCAGACACAATACTTACTAGCTGTGTGACCCTGGGCAAGTCACTCAACCACAATTTCGTCACCAAAAAAAAAAAGGGAAAAAAAAGAAATGAATGTTTTTACAAGATTCAGTAGATGAGATGGGAGAATATTCCTGGTCTTTCTATACATATATTGTTAACTTATACTTTCTCCATTGGTTACCCTTGACTTTTGACATTCACCTGTATCAAATTATGATTCTCTACTAGGGTATAATTTGTTTGCATTATTTATTTACTTATTTTTGTGTTTGCATTTTTGTAGTCTGTTTATGGTGAATTTTTTTAGGTTATCCTTGCCCGTTAGGTGCAGGAGTCAGGATTGTTCAGAGTCAGCACTCCAGAGTATAACAACAAAGCCTCTTTTGCTGTTTTTGGTGGGAGAAACTTTATCCTCTCTTTGAGTGACTCCTTGGATGAGAAGATCTAAGCACCATGGGCAGGCATACTTAATTCTCCATTATTACAATATGCTACTTTGTATGGATCCTCAAAAACAATTGATTCTGGTTGTGCTCTGGTTTCAATTACTGCAGGAATATGAATGAATTGTAAAACTCCTCAATCAGAAAAGTAAGGAGATTCTTTTCCCCCTCATTTGTTTATTTGTTTTTTGTTTCTTTTCAGAGGGGCCTGGTGAGCCACCTCCAAAGAAAAGCAGGTTTTAAAGAAATCAGGGCCTGCCCTGGTGTGCCCGCTCATCTTGAACTGCCTGTTGTTATTGCTTCTTGCACTGCCTTCCTTGCAAGCAAGAGCCCTTGTCAGGGTGATTTGAATGTCTGGTTGTTCTGACCAGGGAATGAGAAAACAATTTCCAGCTGTGTTGAAAAATGATAAATAGCATCATAGAAAGTGTGACTTATACAAGTATCCTACATCATTCAGGGCTGAGTTAAGGGGAAGGACATTCCCAATCACATGTCATGCATCTGTGATCCTTTTGTTAAGGTGAAAAGTGTGTGTGGGGGAAGGGGGATTTGGGAAAGCTAGAAAGGAGGGTTGCTAAAGTTACTCATTAGAGTTAGAACTTTTTTCTTCTTGAAATGGGGGTAAATGAGGATTTTTCCTGAAAACTCATTCCTCATTTGATTAAAGGTTACTTAATACTACTTAGTGAACCAGATGAACATCAGTTCAAAGGACAAGACTATCCATTGAAATGACTCCCCCAACTCCTTGTACTATAAATGATCAGAAAGAGGGACATACATTTTAATGATATGAAAAGGTCCTTTCATTTATTGGGCTTATAGCAGTGTGTAAATGAGAGGTCTATTTAATTTTATCCCTGAAGAGAAAGAGACTAATAGAGATTTCAAAAGAAAATTTCCCGAGGAACCTAAATATTTAAAAGTAAGTTTTTGGACTATAATTCACACATATTGCTCTTTTTCAATGAGACTTTAACCTAGTGATATAACTATCCTTGCAATTATTTTTTAACCTTTTGTACAGATTATTAAACTTGAATTTCCTTCATCTAGTCAACTAGATCCCCTGTTACACGCCCAGTCTTGCCTCTGTAATGAGATGATGCTGAGAGACAACCAGCATAAGGATCTGCTTTATGGTAAATTTCACAAAATCAATCTCCAAGAACTTATTTAGTTCCTACTGTGTTTCAGGCAGCATGCTAGACAAAAATGAAATGGTCACTGACATGAAGGAGCATATATTCTATAGGGGTTCACATCATGTACACATATATGTCTATGAATGGGGAAACACTGGCATTTTAGGGGATTAAGAAAGGCCTAAATAGGGTATGGAAGCTGAGCATTATGAGAGTTAGATATGATAAGGGAATACATACCAGGCATGGGAACAGAATTCAAAGGCACGGAGGAGATAGGAAATGGAATGTTTAGTACAAGGAACAACAAGCAAATCAGTTTAGCTGGGAAATTAGAATTTCTTTTAAAAATAGGTTATAATGTAACAAAGGAGAGAAACAATTCTGGAAAGGTATACTGTGGCCAGGCAGTTAGGTGGCACAAGGGATAGAACTTTTCCTGAGTCCAAATCCAGCTTCAGACACATCAGTTGTGTGACCCTGGGCAAGTCACTTAACCCTGTTTGCCTCGGTTCCTCATCTGTAAAATGAACTGGAGAGGGGAATGGCAAACTACTCCAGTATGTTTGCCAAGAAAACCCCAAAAGGGATGACAACGGGTTGGACGAGACTGAACAACAACAAACAGATTGCAGCCAGGTTATAAAGAACTTTTCTTTTATAGTAGAAGAGGTACTATTCATGCAGTCACCCTAGGCTTGAATCCTAGGTGTCATCCTCACACGGCCAGTTTTTGCCAACTCCTGTCTTTTCTACCTTTCACAGAGTCTTCATGTGTATACTGCTTTCTCTCATCTGACACAGCTGATTGTCTGTTGCAGGCCCTCGATCACTTCTTGCCTATACCATAGTAACAGTTTTTTTTGTTGGTTTCCCTACCTCATCTCTCCCCGTTCCAGTCCATTTCCCACTCAACTGTAAAAGTGATCTTCATAAACACTTATCAGGTTACTCTTCTGCTCACTAAACTCCAGTGGCTCCCTACTACCTCATCAAATGTAAAAGTCTTTTCTGGCTTTCAAAGCCCTCCACAACCTTGTCCTTTCCGACCTTTGCAGTCTTCTTACATTTTATTCCAAATACCTCCACCTACTCTACTCTTATTTCCCCTCCACACAGTCTACAATCCCATGTCATGGAATGTAGAATCTTTGCTATTGCTTGCACAGGACACTCCATTTCCATCTTTTCCCCGTGCTCAGAATTCTCTCTTCTTACCTGCCTCCTGGCTTCTTGAGCTCTCATTTCAAACTCTCTCTTCTGAAGAAGCTCCTCCTGGTCCCCCACAATGCTAGTGCCTTCTCTTTGTTGATTTTTTCCTTGTGTTTAGTCCACTGAGAAGATACAATATGTACATAAGCAAGTTTAAACCAATTATATGGTTATGACGTACATTTTGTACAGACAATACGTCAAACGTCGGCTTTATGTGAGCCATTTTTTCTCTCTTGGGGGGATATTTAAAAAGTCAAGTCAACAAGCACCTACTATGTGCCAGCCATTTTTGCTAAGAGCTAGGGATACAAAGAAATGCGAAAAAAAAAATCTGTGCCCTTCAGGGATGTGGAAGCAATGTGGAAAACAACTCTGTACATACAAGATATATACAGGAGAAAACACAATGAAGCCAACAACATCTTCACTTTTGTCTGCACCCTCAGCATCTCACATGTAGTAGATGCCTAATACATTTCTATTTTTGAATTGAATTAAATGCATTTGTTGAGTTTCAACTTTGTGTGTAGCACTGGATGCAGTATTCTATTACCTTTCTCTAGGAGTCCTCAATCAGCCGAAACAGGTAACCAATGCCAGGGGATATTTAGTGAAACCCAGGCCTTCAAAGCTGACAAATATTCCAATCTGGAGAGATTTTTACATATTTGATAATCTCAGCAAAATGAAAAATGAGTCTGGAGAAGTATAGTCATTTTAGAGGCATCCTCTTGAGTGGGGCAGGGCACCTTAATGGCTCTGTGCTTAGAGCACTGGGCCCGGAGTCAGGAACACTTGAGTTTAATTTGACTTCAGACACACTTAGCTATGTGACCTTGGCCAAGTCACTTAATCCTCTTTGCCTCAGTTTCTTCATCTTTAAAATGAGCTAGAGAAGGAAATGGGAAATTACTCCAGTGTCTTTGCCAAGAGAACCCCAAATGTGATCACGAAGAGTTGATAGGATTGAAACAACTGAAAGAAAAAACTTGGGGGAAGGAGCATGGTGCAATGTATATATATATAGTGCTGGGTCTGCTAATTCTGCTTCAGAAACAAGTTGGCGTAAATGTTGGCAAGTCATTTAATCTTAGCTTCAGTTCTTCCATTTTAAAATAAGGTTTAACTCAGCAGCCTTTATGGAGGTCCCTTCTTGCTCTGCTTTTTCTGGCCTTTTTTATTTGATAATTCATTAGCTGCCAGGATTCAGAAAATCATTTGTTTAAATTTCAAATTTGTCATGGCTTATCATTCTTAATTCCTTCACTCCTCTCTTTTTATAGTAAGCTAATTTTCTTTTCTCCTTCAATGTCTTTGATGTGTGTCATTGTAGGGGAGCAAAATCCCGAAAACGCAACAAATTCTAATTTGTCATATGCAGTCTCATGTAACTGACCTTATGCATCCTTCAAAACAGGGAAATTGCTGGCTTAGAGTGAAATGCTGCAATTCATAGCTGTCATCAGCTTTAAAAACCGCATTTGTTAGGTGTCTTATTGGGCATAATGCATGTAATCTTTTAAGAAAACTATATAGACCTAGTTCATGTGTATTCATGTGGGCATATAGGGCAAATAGCCAGCAAATTAAAATATTAAACTGACATGTATAGGCAGACAAGTACTTACATCATATACAGTAGAATTAGGTGTTGGAGGGAAGAAACAAATGTTAGGACTTCAGAGTGGGGTGGAGATTAGGGAAGTTATCAGGGAAGTCCTTGGTCTAGACTAGGCAAGGGCAGGTCATTTTTCTGCAGTACCTCAAACTCTTTGGTTTAAAGGGAACAGCAAAACTGAAGGACCATGGACTTTGGAGTCAGAAGATCTGGGTTCAAATGTCACTTCTGTGTGACACTAGGCAAGTCACTTAATTTTTCTGTGCCTGAGTTTCTTCAATTGGAAAAAGTAACACTTAAGGTCCCTTATAGCTCTCTATTTATGATCTTATTTAAATATAAGAAACTAATGGTGGAGAAGGAGTAGAATAAGAGGTGGGTTTTTTTTTGGGGGGGTATTTTGAATTTTTCTATTCCGACTAATTTTGGTCAAAAATACGAAATCTCTCAAATTGTCAGCCTTCATTTTGTGCCCATTAGGGAGGGTTACATGGGCACGTGGTTCTTCGAGTTGGCATTTTTTTCTGTGTATGGTTAATTGGCTTCTTTGGGTGTGCCTTAAGGGAGAGATGGGTGGATGGCTGAGGATAGCATTCTTTTCTCTCTTTTCTTTCCAGCTCCTGTTGACTCAGGCTAAACCACTCTGAAGAGAAAGGATGTTTTTTGATGTGGTCATGAAGGAGTGATACAATAAGATAATACATGTTACTAAATATTCAGGAGAATGATGTTTTGCCTGAAATTATGTATGGCTTTTGGTTAACTTAGCTGTACGGTTTAGCAGTTGTGCATGGTGTAATATGAAACTGAAGAATTGGCTATGAGCTCTCTGATAATTGAGAATAGACTGGAGACTGGTGTTGGTAAGCATTCATCTGAAGTATCTGGAAAAAGCCCATTAGTTTTTCTTGTGGTCACTGACATGCTGCTTGTGTTATTGTGAAATCAGTCCTGGGCCACATAGACTCTTCAGATTTTCTCAGACCACATGCAAAGAAGCTGACACTACTTTTAGTAAAGTTTATTGCCATCTTTTATTTCCAACTTTGCTTCTAACTTGAATCCTAAAATAATGATCCTCATTTAACTTAGAGAACTCATTTCAGCAATTTATGCTAAAGCAGCAGAATTAAAAAGAAAAGCATTTGTATCTATCTTTGTGGAGTTGCTGCTTTTTTTCCTTTGGTCCTAGCCTCCTGTGTAGGGAGTGCCCTGTTGTGGAGTAGCCCTTCACCAATGCAGATAAAGTAGAGCTTTATAATTTTTGGTTTTTGAGAACTTACTACTTGCAGCATTGAGTGGTCAAGTGATTTGCCCATGCTTATCAAGTTAAAGTCAGAAGCAGGAGTTGAATCCGGTTCTTTGTGATTTCAAGGCCTATGGTTGACTGCTGCTTTTCATAGGCTCATACATGAGATGTTTTCTTCTTAATACAAAACAAAACAGAAAAGGGTTGAGAGCTTATACTCTATTAGCCAGACATTACCAGCTGAGATTATTTGCTCTTTTAGATTCAGTGGAGATGAAAAAAAAAATTGTTAGCCCAGGATAATGATGGCTTTGGCAAAATCTATCTCATCTAAGACAGAGTTGCAGAAAACATGGTTTTTGCTGGAGCCTACTGAACAGTTACATTCAGAGTAGAAAGGCAGACCAGAGAAATCATTTAAAGGGTTTAAAGGGTGGCTCGTCTTTACCAATTAGAATGAACTTGAGTATGATTTCATGTAGGATCATGTAAGGGACACATTCTACTGGTGCTTTTTCCTTCTTTCCTTTGTGTTAAAATAGTTGAAAATATTTTTCTTAATTTTTATATCAATTTCTGGAGTATATCGGTTGTGTCTTTTCATGGTGCTAATGATCCTTTTCTTTTATGTCTAATGGAAACATGTGGAATTAGGTGTGATTATTTTAATGTTTATCAAATTTCCCTTTAATTTCTTGAAGTTTTTGTGATTATTGAGACAAAAAAGTTTCTTTGGAAAATTCAGGTATTTTCCCTTCTGTGTGTGTATTTTGGTCCTGCTTCATCAACTTTGTCCCCTCCCTCATTTTTCTGTTGAATATCTTCCCCCATGGTTGACTGGAGATCAAAGGTGAAATGTTATTTCTGGGTCACTGCTTTCCATCTGATAATTTTGTCTTTTTGTTTGTTGTGTTGGGAGAGCAGAGAAGAGAAGGGACCAGCTGAAATCTAGCCAAGCAGCAGTTTCCCCTTACTATTCTCGAATTGTAAATGCTTTTCAGGCTACAATACCTGTGGAATTCCTCAAATAAATCCATCTGAGGCAAAAGGCAGTTAAATTATATGTGGAAGTTAATGGTCATCTGTTTGAGACTCCTGTAAGGGTTACTTCTGAGAAGGGCCAGTTATGGAAGGAAGAGGAGGAGTTGGTATTCTATTTAAGATAAGGGTAATTGAATTCATATTTCTACCACATGGCTCAGGTCAGGAGAAAGTTATATTAGGATTTTACATTTATAATTTAGGGTTTGGCCTTTTTAGTTGTGGATTTTTTTGGGGGGTCTGGCTTCTTGAGAACTTGGTTTTGTGGTAGAATTCTTTCTACATACTGAACAACTACTGCTTGGTGGAAATGGAAAAGGCAATCTAATCTTTAATAAGCCCTTCTACCTCCAACCACCAAAAAATAAAAATAAAACTCACTTGAAAGAATTGTATCAACCTCCTGTGCTGAATTAAGATTTGTTTGTTCTGCCACCAATGGATAGAAGAAAGGGAGATGTGTAATTGTGGTCCTTTTTATGGAGTATTTTATTTTTAAGCTAAGCAAATATGGAAAGTTAAGATCTCCTTGCTTGTGGTTGCAGTAGGGACAAGTTTTAAACCTTGACAGGGCTTTCTACTCACAGTGGAAGACTTCACAGTTCAAATGCAAACAATGGGGTTTTTACAAGGAAATCACAGGTTAATCCCTAAGCTATGGTGCTCTGCTTCCCTGTTCATAATTGTATTTTTCATAGAAAGAAGTGGTTGTAAAATTATCTTGCCCCTCCCCCCATCCCATTCTCTACCCTCTTAGTCCCCAAATCCATAGACAGTTGTTGAATTTTTGTTTCTGTTGTTTATCTTTTGGGAGTGAGGTTAGGTACTTAATATTATTCGATTTTAAAAATGGATACCTTTTTATGTCACATATGTGTGCATGTATGTATGTATATCAACCCTCTCCTATCTATGAGCCTGACTGTGACAAAGATTTAAGATGTAAGAAGGGGGAAAAACCCATCTTTAATTTTGCCATGTCACTTCTTAGTTTTATATTTTAATAGAGATGAGGGAGTAATATGTGATTTTCACTAAATTGCTTAATTTATATGACCATTGATTCAGAGCTGGAAGTCATTTAGTCCAATGCCTTTATTTTATAGATAGGAAACTGAACCTCAGATGAAGTTCTTTGTTCAAGGCCACACATGTAGTAAGCAACTAAGTCAGGATTTGAACCCAGATCCTTTGGCATAAAATCCAGCACTGTTTTCAACACTACCATGCTGCCCTTTCCTCCCCCTCCCCATTTTCTGAAGGATGTGAATGTCACTTAGATAATTTGGCTCTGCTTCCAGTGACATCACCAATTAGCACCACATAGAACAATTTATTTCATCTCTGCACTTGTGTGTTCATGGGAATAACAGACTCTTATTTCACTGAATTATGAAAGAATAAACCACAAATATAAAGAGCATGTGTTCCTTGCATTATAGAGAAGTGCAGAGATATTGTAGAAATGCAGTTAAATTGGAGAAACTTTACTGTGATCGTGACCTATTTCGTTTATACCTCACTCAGTCTAAATTTTTAATAATTTAATTTTAAAATATCCACTTTATATAAAAAGTCAATGCACACAAATCATGGTTGCATATTTCATGAGAACAGGAAAAGACCATTAGGTCCTTTTTCTTTTTGATATATAGGTAATGTACCTGACAGATGTTAAGCTTTTATTACATCCCTTTTCGAATTTCTTATTTATAGTTTTACTGATTCTTATACTAAGTTGTATACTCTTTGTATTAACCCTGGAATACTATACAACAAACCCTCATAAGAGAAAAAGAAAGATGCTTTGTGAGTAGAAAGAATGTTGACTTTGGAGGATCTAGGTTCAGGACATAAGTGGGGTGACCATGTTACCAAGGTGACAACCTGTGAATGAGAAGTAACATAAGAAACTCCAATGAGAATATTTATTTTCCAAAAAAGTAGTTGAACTGGTCATATAGCAAGAATAAGTGAAAAAAAAAGGATCTAGGTTCAAATCCTGCCTCTGATTCTTACCACTTATGTAACCTTGGTAAGTAGCCTCCTTGGGACTCAGTTTCCTCAACTGTAAAATGATTTGGTTGCACTGAATATCTTTTGAAGTTCCTTCTAGCTCTAGATTGATGATGCTACAAAAAGATTGGTATACTCACACAGTGGCAAAACAAAGGATAAAAAATACATATATATTACCATGATTATAACATGCAACCTTATGGGCAGCTCAGCCAAGTTATATATTTTCTTGGACAAGTACTTCAAGGTACTATGTAGAAGAATAAATTGGACAACTTGCTAATAGAATGGATTTCCTTAGAAGATAGATGGATTCTTCATCACCAGAGACCTTCAAGCAAAGCCTTACTAATCACTTGGGGATGTTACAGAAGAAATGAATTCCTATCAGGTGTGGATTGGAACTTATTTGTGCCATGGACCTCCCTGGCCTGGAAACATCTTTGGACCCTTTCTCAGAACAATGTTTTTATATACATGAAAGAAAATGCATAGAATTACAAAGGAAGCCAGTTATTGAAATAGTTGTCACAAGATTCACAGGTCTCTTGGAATCTATCTTTGAACCTCATGTTAAGGACCGTCACTGCTCAAAGGCCTTTTCTACCATTGAGGTTTTAGGATCCTATGAGATGGTCAGAAAGCTGGCCTGAGGAGTTATAGGGAGATAGCATTTGGGAAATTATCCTTTGTTTCCATTATCCTAAAGTGTTGATGCTGCAGTTCGTTTCTTTGATAACATTAGTCTTCTGGTGATACTTCATGGCTGTGAATTATGGAACACCATGATCTCATGAGACAAAATGATACCCCAAAGAACAATAGAAAGACACATGATGGACATAAATGGGGTGACCATGTTACCAGGTGACAACCTGTGAGTGAGAAGTAACATTTGGGAATATTTATTTTCCAAAAAGTAGTTGAACTGGTCACATAGCAAGAATAAGTGAAAATGATAGCTCCAGTGGTACATTTCTAAACCTGAAATTGTCAAAGAACAAGAGGCTTCTGTATATAAATTCATAGATAAATATACACAAGGACAACTTAGGAACTTAGAAAGAGAAAGCATGGTAGAATTATGATCTGTGTTTATAGAGAGAATGCTAGGCCACAGGCCCATCAGTAGTACCAATAATTTTCATGTTTGTTTGAAAAATGTTTGCCTGAAGATACAGCTTATCTCTTAATGATCTTGAGTTAGTTTCTTGCCAAATTATAACAAAACAAACCCTATTTCAATTATTCCTTTGTACTGCTGGTACTACTTCCTTCAGAGGGACATTATGTTATTTATTGATTCAAATAATAATTGATTCAAATAATAAACAAATAATAATTTTATTAATTCAAACTTGTTATGTCATTTGTTGGAGTGGCTAGGTTGGCACAGTGGATAGAGTGCCAGGCCTGGAATCAGGAAGACTCATCTTCTTGAATTCAAATCTGGCCTCAGACACTTACTAGCTGTGTAACCCTGGGTAAGTCACTTAACTGTTGGCCTCAGTTTCTCCATCTGTAAAATGAGCTGGAGAAAGAAATGGCAAACCAATCACTCCGGTATGTTTGCCAAGAAAACCCTAAATGAGGTCTATAATAGTATTGGGAATTTGAAGATCTTCCCTTCTTTGAAAATATATCCTGTTCCCTAATAGGCTGAATATAATCACATGGAACCTGTGGTAGGAGGAATTTGCTGAAGGGTGGAGCAGAGCCCAGAGGAAGCTGAGAGTTGGAGCAAGTTAAATGGTTGGGAGGAAAGGACATTTCCAAGGGTGAATAAATATTGGTCTTGTGTTGGTTTGTGGGAAGGCTAAAGGGTGGTGAGGCTCTCTGCTACATTGTGGTGCATTAACTTCTATGTTGCTTTGATGGATTCAGTTTCCTGGTGTTGGGATTTGGTTTTCTGGTGTCTTGAATAAATGTTTTGCTTCTGTCTTCTATATGGAGAGTCTGTTATAGTTTGGCGATCGAGCACTATGCAGCTATATTTATTGTGACTGTTGATGCTGTGAATATTGCATTGGTGCTACAAGTCACAAAGAGTCTGACATGATTGAACAACCAATATGTTATTTATTAATTCAAACTTGTCTCTCTTCTCTTCCTCCCATTCTCCTTTTACATACTTGTCCTCTGGACAAAGATCTGTTGGGTGTCTTTCACAAATATTCAGTTGATTTGTAAAGAAAGAAGTAAATATTCAATTTTGTATGGCTATATATACATTATATATATGTGTGTGTGTGTGTGTGTGTGTGTGTGTGTATACATATATATATATATATATTATTCCCTGACAATGACTAAAATACATGAGAATAGACTTGAAAAATATTAATCTTTTTACTGGAGTAATTGGACTCTTATGGATTAAAACTCATGTTTTCTTACTCAAGGAAAAGGGTTTTGTGCAAAGAAGTGATGACTTTTTTATCTGTTGTTCTGATCATTTTTAACTTGACAAGCATTTATTAAAGGCTATTTCTGCCATTAGGCACAGATCTGGTGACCATCCAAGAACCATTCATTTTAGCTCTTTCTTGAATACTGTTGGTTCTTTTAATTTATTTCAGAAGACATTGAAGATGTTGACAGAATTATTTTTTCCCATCTCCTCTCCCACCCCTTTGCTCCCCTATAGTTGAATCCTGAAAATGAGCTTTTCAAAATGGGTGAAAACTTACAGTGAAGTATAGATGGGGCCTGGGTTTAACATGTGGGAGAGATCTTGCACATCAGCCAGGTACGCATGGGATAATTTGATGGAGCCAAAGAGCTCGGAAAACTTAGTGCCAATCAGTTTTCTAAGTTGACCAAGAATCATCAGTTAAATTTCTTTGTGCTTAGATAACATATACTTGTTCATGATCATTTCCTGTATAGAGGAACAGAGAAGCTTCTGTTAAGTGCTGATTCTCTCGGGTGGGAATATTAGATCAACATGAGAGAAGAGAAAGGTCCTTATAAAAATAATTCAATGTGAACATGATGGATAGGAAGAAGGAATAGGCAGGGAGCCCTTTCACAGACTCTTCCGGGGAGTACTGGCTGGCTGCATGCATTCCTAATATGCACTTCGCTAATTCAGGAGAGCTTGTATGGCAGGTAGTTGGAGGGGAGAAGAAAGGAAACAGGGGAGCTCCCTGATTTATGTCTGGGTCATTCTTGATAATAGTGACAATTGGGAGTGCGAATAGAATTGGTTTCTTTCTGCATTAATTCATGATGTAGGAAAATGTGATAGAAAATTTTTCTGAAAAAAAATTAGAAAAAAGTTAAAAATGAGATAGAAAAAAACTTTTATAGATTATTTATTTTTATTTTTGGTTCAGACCTATGTTTTTATTGGTGTGGAAATTTCCTTTCTTGGAAGTTCTTGTTCCTTACAATCTAGCCAGAGAAGAAAATATGTAGATATATAGGTATAAACTAAGCAGTTCAATTGTTACACACTTAAGGATTTTGAAAGTTGCTTGGTGGCATTTTGAAGTGCCTTGCTTATATTCATAGAGCTAGTATGTTAGAGGCAAGATCTGAACCCAGTTCTATCCAACTGTATCTCCATAAAGTAATTACATTCTAGCTAATTAGCATTGCATTCTGTTCCACTTAACAGAAGGAATTTGGGTTAAAATGTGACCTGTGATGCTTTATAGGTATGCTATTATAGTCCAGTCAGACATTTCACTCTAAGCTCAGTTTCCTCACCTGCATTCCCCCATGCAGTAGTAAAATTGATACCTAAAAGTCCCCCCTAAATAGTCTAGTTGTCGTTCCCAGTCCTTGCTCCACTCACCAGTCAAAGTAATCTTCTTAAAGCACCGTCTGATCATCTTTCCCTACTCAATGAATTCCAGTAGTTTCCTGCAATCTACCTATGGGATGTAAAATCCTCTGGTTTTTAAAACCTTTCACAACCTGGCCCCTGCTGACCTCTCTAATCTTCAGCTTTAGTTCCCTCTTCACCCTAGTCTATCCAGTGACATGTCTTTTTTCTTTTTAAATAAAATAAATCCAATATTGTGTATTATCACTTTTAAAGCGCACAATAAACTTTGTCAGTATTGTATTCTTTTTTATTAAATTATTTATTTTTAGTTTCCAACAGTCACTTCCATAAGTTTTAAATTTTCTCCCCCTCCCTCTTCAGTATTGTATTCTTATGACTATTTTATTTTAATATATAGATAAGACGTGGAATTTTATAACTTGTGTTTCACCTATTCATTCTTAAAACTTTCTGCCCCTGGGGTGAGTAGCTGTCAGTGTTGATTCTTACCAATATTCCTATTAGACAGGGTTGATTATTTTGCTGATTTGCTTTTCTCTTTGGTCTATATAGTAATAATATCATTATTATAATCATTATTATGAAAAGGAGGGTTCCCCGGAAAGGAGAATGGTACGAAAACAAGATTTAAAAATACAACAACCAAAAGACAGACTATCTCTCCCAGGTGGTCATATTAATAGAATAATTACAGTTTTGAAAATGCTTTAACTCAAAGTAGCTCATTTCATTCTCATGACAGCCTTATGAAATAGGAAGTAGAAACATTAGTACCATTTTGTGGATGGGGAAATAGATTCAGAAAGGTGAAACAATCTTCTTGCTGAAAAAAATTGTAGAATTGGTTCAGTGTGTATGTATGTAGTCTCAAGGGAGGACTTCACTGTACGTCTAACCACATTTAGGGTTCCTGTGAATAAAGAAATGATCCATAAATCTCTGTAGCCTCTCAATTGGATTGTGTAGTAATTTGTGGTCAAGAGGCAGGCAGTGTGGTCCGGGGGTAAAGGACAGTCCTTGTTATCATGAAAATCCAGGCTGAATTCCAGCCTTGCATACCTGCTAGCTATGTGATCACAGGAAAATGATTGGAACTATACAAAAGTATAATGACTTGAAACAGGATGCAATGAGTTACTTCTCAGCAGAGGTGTTTATCAGGGCAGCTAGATGGCTCAGACTTAGACCTGGAGTCAGGAAGACCTGAGTTTAAATCTAGTGTCAGACAATTGCTAACTTTGTGATTTTGGGCAGGTCTATTTGGTGGCTCAGTGGATAGATCACTGGGCCTAGAGTCAGGAGGACCTGAGTTCAAATTTGACCTCAGATACTTACTAGTTGTGTGACCCCAGGGCAAGTCACTTAACCTCTACCTTCATCCACTGGAGAAAGAAATGGCAAGAAAATCCCATAGACAAAGTCACATGACTGAACAAGAGGTTTTCAAGGAAAATGATTACCTCAAACACACATGGAGTCTCTGAGTAGTAAGAGTCCTCTGAGTAGTAAGGGACCACCTAGCCACTAGGAAAGTCAATTCCTGTAAATCTTTCTTTTTATGAACGAGAAAGTATTTATTAAGCACCATATTGACATGTCACAATTTAATCAACTCTGTCCCAGTCTATAGACATCCACTCTGCTTTCAGGTCTTTGCTATCACTAAGAAAGCAACTGAGTGTTGCTTTTGTCTTTGAACTTCACAAGGTCAAAGTGTACAAGCTCTTTAGTTACTTTTATCATATAATACAAATCCAGAATAGTTGAACGAATTCACAGCTCCATCAGCAGTTTTACTATCTTCCTAGGGCTCCCCTCTTAGGGACATCAATTTTTATCATATTTGCTGAGCTGTAAAATGACACTGGAGCTCTTTTAATTTGCATTGCTCATATTAATGATTTTACAGCATGTCATTAATTTTGAGCTATTAAAATTTGTAAGGCTGCTAAGTTACCGGGAGGGAAGGGAACACACATTTATTAAATACCTACTGTGTGCCAGGCAATGTACCAAAAGCTTTACAAATATGTGCTCAGTTGATTCAATACCTCTGTGAGGTAGGAGCTCTTATTATCCCCATTTTACAGATTAGGAAACTGAGATAGAAGTTCAGTGACTTGCCTAGTTTCACACATCTAGTAAGTGATTGGAGACTGGATTTGATTGATTTTAGGTTCTCCTGAATTCAGGAGAATTCAGTCTAGTCTAGCCACTATTCAATCCAACTTGTTCTCTAAGCTATGATAAAACTGGGATTTTTTAAACTAAAGAGGATTTTGCTATTTCCTTGCTTTTGCTACTTGAGGACTTATTTTCATTTATTTCCATGTTTCCCAAAAAATCTGAGTTCAGTTTATTGGGAACCCTCCTTCAAAAAATTTTAATAATAGTGAGACAAGGAACAAAGGATTCATTAAATTCAGGAAAATGAAAAACACTTTAGAGGATATGACATGTAGAACAATGTATATTTTAGAAGAACCAAAATGTATCAGGTTGTGAATGAACAGAGTATTCTTGTTTTTTAGAGGAGAAAATAGACATAGTGCTCAGAGTCTGATCAGAGGGACATCATGACCCAAGGTTCTGGTCAGAGGCAAAATTAGAACTCACAGTTCCTGAATTTTAGTCTTGTTCTGAATACTAGGAGCAAATATAATCTTTGTTATGTCACCTCTGAAAATTTATAAGCTCTTAAAAACTGATCCAAATGCCAGGCTTGTTATGGGAAAGTAACCATGGACATACTGTGTCTTCAGAAGACTTAACACTGTCCCAATGGGACGTAGTGCTTTTCTTCAGGGAGATGACTATATGCACAATGATGAATATGCATGGTAGTCAGTATGTCATTTGGATTGGCCTGATCAAGCCCAGTGCCTGGCTGGAAGTGATCTTGATGAAATCATAGTTTGGGAATGGACTTTTGGGGATGTTGTAACTTTGAAAGATGAAATTCGTACTAATTTTTTTAAAAATGTAACTGTTAGACAGTCTATGGGAACAGCAACTTCAGAGCAGAAAATGGGGGAGAGTGTGATGTAGAAAAGGAAATAAAAAAATAGAAAGGTGAAACAATCTTGCTGAAGAAAATTGTAGAATTGGTTCAGTGTGCATGTATGTAGTCTCAAGTGAGGACTTCAGCCCCACTTTCTGCACAATATATGTCTAACCACTTTCAGGGTTACTTTGAATAAGGAAAATTTGATCCATAAGTCTCTGTAGCCCCTCAACTGGATTGTATAGTAATTTGTAGTCAAGAGGCAGTCAGTGTAGTCCAGTGGGTAAAGGACACTCCTTGGCATCATGAAAACCCAGCCTTAATTTTTGCCTTGACTATCTGCTAGCTATATGATCACAGGAAAGTGATTAGAACTATACAAAAGTATAATAGCTTGAAACAGGATTAGTTACTTCTCAGCAGAGGTGTTTATCAGGGCAGCTAGATGGCTCAGACTTTGGCCTGATGTCAAGATGTCTTGAGTTCAAATCTAGTCTCAGCCTTACTAATTTTGTGACTTTGGGCAAGTCTGTTTGCCTAGCAGGCAGCTAGGTGGCTCAGTGGATAGATCACTGGACCTAAAGTCAGGAAGACCTGAGTTCAAAAGTGACCTCATACACTTACCAGCTGTGTGACCCTGGGCAAGTCACTTAACCTCTACCTTCATCTACTGGAGAAGGAAATGGTAAACCAGCCTAGTGTCTTGGCCAAGAAAACCCCATAGACAAAGTCACATGACTAAAGAGGTTTTCAAGGATAATGATCACTTCAAAGACACATGGAGTCTCTGAGTAGTAAGGCATCTTAAAAACCACGTAGTCTATCCAATTCCCAGACAAGAATCCCTCTGCATCATATCTGACAAGTGATCATTGACTCATTGCTTGAAGACCTCCAATGAGGAGAACCATCTCTCACTCAAGACAGTCCATTTCACTGAGGTAATTTCATTTGGGGATTTAACTGGAGATAGTTTTCCTTTGGGGATAATTTTAATTGTTAGAAAGGTATTAAGGCCCAATACAAAGAGTGCTGGTTTGAAGGCAGAGGATGTAGGTTCAAATTCCTCCCTCTACTCTTCCTACCTGTGTGAATATGAACAGGTCATTTCACATTTCTGGGCCTCAGTTTCTTCCTCTGTAAAATGGACTAAGTGATCAGAGATCCCTTTTAGATCTAAATCCATGATTCTGTGAAACAGTCATTGGATCTTTATCCTTGAGTATTAATAGTGAAAATTCTTAAATTTCCTAAGTCATTTGGGTAGAAACACTTCAAGCTCTTTTGACTATTTGCCTTCTTAATGACTAATCTTAGGTAAAATAGAAGCAGATAAACTTTCATCTTATTGTATCATGGGCCCTCTTAGCAGTTTGGTAAAACTTATGGTTCCCTTCTCAGAATAATATTTTTATATGTATAAATAAAATACATGTGATTACAAAGAAAACCAATTATTTTGAAAAAAAAAAGTTCATGGACCCCAAATCAAGAACCCCTGTGAGATAGAATGTTTCCCCCTCCCTGAAAAAGAAAAAAATCTATAGTCACGTCATTGTAAGCTTCATTCCTTCCATACTCCTCTGATCCCTCATGAAATGCACAATGCTGGGCTCCAGGCTTGTCTTTCCTGATCAGGGGTGGTGTGCTCTAGAGACAGTCTGGCCTGGGGCTTTGTGGTCTGATTTATGATCAACTCCCTAACCCACAGGAAGAAGATGGCGGAACAGGTGGCAGATAAGGGTATGTTATGTGGCAGCACGTGCAAGCGTGTGTGTGTGTGTGTGTGTGTGTGTTTGTGTGTGTGTGGTGACCTTGCCGACACCACAGGGACAGAATACTGGAATCCACAGAGCACAGGGCAATTGGAGGACAGTCCTTTCATGGGCACCATAGAAATTGCCCTGCCCTGTGGATGACTCCATTTATCCTTTAGGCCAGGAGTTCTTAACTTGTATTCCCCCTGTTTCATGGACTCCTTTGACAGTCTGGTGAAGCTCAGTACCATTGTGGTTTGTTGCTTTCATACAACGATTGAAGGAAATACTAAATTTCATGTGGAAGTTAGTGAAAATAAAATTGTAATTTTTTTCCCATCTGAATTCATAGACTCCCTCCTAACCCGCCGTCCCCCCCACGCTCCACCAAGGTAGAAAGCCTTGCTTCAGAGAAAACTATAGCTAGCCTATAGTTTAATGCAGTGAGTTTTAAAGCATGGTCCACTAATACATTTTAAGTGGTTTATTAATATTAATGCCCTTAATCAGATAATGTCTCCTTTGGCTTCTCATGTAATTTGTTTATAATATTAGTAAAAATGATAACTAATTTGTATTAACTATCCTCCAAGAAATAGGGGCAATCTTCTTATTAATTCTGCAGAGTGTATGGATATAAATGTGTTTGGATAAGATAAACATCTCCTATCTACTTTCTCTTCCACTCCACCTCCCTGTCCCCAACTTCCACTCCCTCCATGGCTAGTGGGAATGGTTGGTGCAGTGATTTGTGAGGGCTTTTGGCCTAACCACTGTTATCTAAGGACTCAAAGTTTGGGAGACATTGTTTTAGTGAACAGAGAACTTGGGGACGGAGGACACTGAGTTGTTAGTACTTGCTGTGCTGTGGGTAGGTTTTAAAAGATAGTGGAGTGTTAAGTTGCTTGAAGAGAGGTATGATATACAGACAGACTAAGGGTGATATTTCTCTGTCCTAGTCAGACCATATCTGGATTATTGTTTTCAACTTTGGGCATGAAATTTACTAACTGGAGTGTATTCAAGCGAGGTTAGTCAGCATGGGGAGAGAATTGGAGATTCACTGCATCCGAAGATTTGTAGAAAGAAGGAAGGTGCAATGGGGAATCTCCTCGATCTATTCAGATATTGCCATATGTTTAAAGCAATATATATATATATAGTGACCAAGTCCAATATTCCCACTGAGGAAGCCCTTTATAGCTTTTATTGTAGGAGAGAAGGTCTGTGGTCTAGTTACTGAAAGAAGAATTCCCTAAAGCAGCATTCTGTACATTTATAGGATCCTAGCTTTAGAGATGGAAAAGGTCTTAAAAACCACCTTGTCTCTTTTACAAAGGAGCCAACTAGGGCCCAGAGAATTTAAATGGTTTGTTTGGGGTCTCATAGTTATTACACTAGCCACCAGTAAGGAATTTTGCCTGGGGGAAAAAAGGAGGCAACTTTTGGTAAAATTTCTTGTATATTCAGCTGGTTTAGGGCCATGGCTTTCTCTCAGTTATAGATCTATCCGTGTAAAGAAGAAATAAACCAGTGAGTATATGACTTACTGTACTAGGATATGTTCAGTAATGCAACTTCTACTATTTCATCTCCATGGAAATTTGGGGAGATTTGTCAAGGACCGAAATTTAGGATGATCTTACTGTGCTGCCAGTGCCAGAGAGAGGTAGTAGTTGAGGGAGAAAGGCTAAGAATATTAAGGGTGCCCAAACAACCCATGATACTCATATACCTTGAAAAATTTCAAGGGAATGGGACGTGGTACCATTAAGCTGGTGTCCCTTCCTCTACCTTTTTTTTTTTAAACACGCACAAGACCCTTGCTCTCTTCAGTAGACTCCCCTTAGCCAGCAAGTTTTCCCCTTGATGACTTGTTTCCTTTCAATGAATATTCATTTAAACTAGCTTTCATCTGTATAAAAATGTGAAGTTGGACTCACATTATGCCTGGCTTCAGCTGCTAGTGCCCTCCTGTCTGAGATCACCCACCCACCATCCACTGAATTTGTCTTCCATGTAGCTACCCATTTGTCCTTCGTCCTCAAAGACCAAAATGCCATCACTATGTTAGATTCGATTTACAATGTGTCTGTGGCTGATCAGACCAATACTAGCTCTGAATGCTCTGTTACAGGTTGGGCACAAATAGTCTGTGTGAACATTGTGATGGATTCTAACTTTGTACATCCTGCATTTCTTTTATGCACATGTTATCTACCCATTAAAATGTGATATTCTTCAGGGCAGAGATTTTTTCTTTTTCTCTTTTCCTCCTTTCCCTTCCCTTCCTTTTCCCTTTCTTTTCCTTTTTCTTTCCCCCCCTATCTCTAGCCTTTATTGGTTGATTAATTCCCCATGGCTTCAATGATGGCTTTGAATAATCTATTACCACAAAGCCAGATTGTTATCTCTACATTTCTTTCTTACAAATGTATGTTTTCTTTTAGAAGGTTTCTTCCCCTCCTTGGGCCCAGGTTCCTCTGAAGGAGTCGTCTCCTACCTATGAGCAGTTTGAAGGAGTCTGCCTGTCAAATAGCAAGTACTTGAGGAATTCCTGCTTGCCTATTAGCAGGAGTAATTGCAAGGTTGCTGTGATTTGGCTATCCTGCTCTCACTAGGATGCCAGCCTTAGAATGAACTTGAATGCACTTACTGTTTTTATAGGCTTGTAGGGGAAGTTAGTCGTATTTTAGCCTGCAGCTCCTTCCCCTGCAATGGCACAACTCCTTGTCTGGGAAGGAGTTTACTACATTTATGAGCTGTAGTGTTACATTGTGGTCTTGTCTCTTGATTAATTTTAGTTCAAAATATTGCATTAAAAAAAAAGTTTGGCTTGAGCAGATTTGGAGAAGAGGAAGTAAGTATATATCACCTTTGGGATCATAGTTGTTTAATTATTTTGGTTTGAGTTATTGTGCTATAGGGAACAAGTAAGTACTCATTCCCCAAGTAAACTTTGGGTATCAGCTTCTGTAAATCATTCCTATTAGTACAGCTTGTCTTGCACTTAGGGTTAAGGTTTGGACCTCTGTTGAGTGTTACAAAATAGTGTATCAGAAAGTAATTTTTTGGATATTGAAAAGAATTTTGTGATTTTTTTTTTCATCTTTTGAATAAGATCTCATAATGTCAAAATAATTATGAACTACCCCCAAAGCCACTTGAAATATTGCCACATAGGGGCAGCTAGGTGGCTCAATGAATAGAGCACTGGCCTTGGAGTCAGGAGGACCTGAGTTCAAATGTGGCTTCAGACACTTGAGACATTTACTAGCTGTGTGACCTTGGGTACGTCAGTTAACCCCAACTGCCTTGCTTCCCCCTCTCAAAAAAAAAGAAATCTTGCCACATATAAAGAGCATTACTTGAGGAAAAGTTATAGATAGTAATAATTATTATTATTATTATGATAGCATTTATAGAGTGCTTTAACGTTTGCAAAGTGCTTTCCAAATATTATCTCATTTATTACAACAACCCTGGGATGGAGGTGCTATGATTAACCCCATTTTATAGATGAGGAAACTGAGGCAGACAGATTAAGTGATTTCCTCAGAGGGACATCACTAGTAAATATCTGAGGGTGGATCTGAACTCAGTCTTTGACGCTAGGTCCCATGCTCTATCCACTGTGCTGCCCAGCTGCCACAGGAGAGACCTGACTAGATAGCAGCATTTCATGTGAAAAAAGATCGTTGGAACTTTGTAGACCACAAGACCACTAGAACTCTTCTTAATCTAGCCCCCTGCTATCTTTCCAGTCTTCTTATACCTTATTCCCTGACATATACTTTTAAATCCAGTGACAGTGATTTTCTGGCTGGTCCATCAAGCTGGACCCCTGAACATTCTTCTCTTTCCCCCATGGCTTGGACTGCTCACTCTCCTGCTCCCACTACTGACCTCTCTGGCTTCCTTTAAGACCCAACTAAAATCGTACCCTGTACAGGCGGCCTTTCTGAATTCCAAATGCCTTCCTTCTATTAATTATTTCCTACTTATACTTTATCAGAAGGTATGAACATTTTATTCACTTTGTTGGAATAACTCCAAATTGCTTTCTAAGATAATTATTTTGATTAATAGCTCTTCTAACCATGTAGGAGTGTGCTTATCTTCCCACAACTCCTCCAAACCACTCCCTTCACTATCTTTTGACATCTTTGCTAATTTGCTGAGTATAAGGTGAAAAAACATCATCATGATTTTGATTTGCATTTCTTACTTTCAACATTTTTTTTAAGATAGTATATATTAAGAGAGCCAAGAAAATTTCAGAGTTCTTAATAATAATGCCTTGGATAGTCAGGATAGTGATCCTTTAAGGTAAAGTTCAGGCAGCTCCTCTGAATACTTTCCCCTCCATCCTAAATTGAAGCTGCTTAAATTTATCTTGTTTAAGGTGCACTTTGAAACAAAGTGAGCCACATTTTCCTTCAGCGTTTTCCATCTCTTAGGATGTTTTGCTTTTCCTTGTCAGTTGCATCTTAGAATTCATGTAAAAATTCATTTATATGTATATTTAAAATAGTTATTCAACAAGGCTATCACACCCTTAACTGCTAGTACTAGCTTCTGAGCTAATATGGTTTATGTAGTGAATTAATATAGTTTTTGAAGTTGTAAAAATAATTAAGTTCCTATTAATGGAAGCAAATATGTAGAATCTAGTTAGAATTTTCTTTTCAAATTTCCATGAAGTAAAAAATTTTACATTTTTTGTATTGCTTTCAAGTCATTGTCATGAGATAATTTCCTCCTCAAATTTTCTATTGTGGGTTTTTTTTCTTTTGAATGCACATTTCTTTCTTTTTTTTTTAAGGGGGAAGGTAGTGCAATTGGGGTTAAGTGACCTGCCCAAGGTCACACGGCTAGTGTGTGTGTGTGTGTGTGTGTGTGTGTGTGTGTGTGTGTGTGTGTGTGTTGTCTAAGGCTGGATTTGAACTCAAATCTTCCTGACTCCAGGGCTGGTGCTCTATTCACTGTGCCAGCTATATGCCCCTGAATGCACATTTCTGATATTGCAATATAAATCAATGGACAATTGGAATTCACGCTATCAAAATTTGCTTTATACTCAATTTTCCTGGAACATAAAGAGAATAGTACACGTAGGTACTTTAATAATTATTTTAAAAATTAATGTCAAGCTTAGAATAAGAAGTATGGTAGACCAGAGAGAGCATTGAGCTTGGGTTGGGAAAACTTGGGTTTCCCCAACACTAATTAGCTATACAATCCTCGGCAAGTCATTTAAGTTCTATGTACCTCCCACAACACCCAAAGACATCGCTAATTAAGTCATTCTGTGGCTTGAGGGAGTTCCCAACTTCAGTGTTGGGATAACTGCCGATCAGTTGATAAATTATTTCCGAATAAGTTTCCCAAACATGCAGTCATTTTATTTCCTCTGATATGTTAGATGTGATGGTAGAGCCATAGAATAATGTACACGGCATATTTGTTAACCTTTTCTTGAAATTTAGTCTTCCTAATTGACTTCCTGAATTTGGGAGTATGCAGTTGCTCTGTGCCTGGCACATAGGAGAAGGATATGGAAGGGGATTTGGATCTGTGACTTCATTGGTATAGGCTACTCCTGAAGAGGGAAACTCCCTCTATTAATGCAGGTTGGCACTTTCTTGGCAACTTAGTTTCTTTTTTAAAATTTATTTATTTATTTTTAGTTCTCAACATTCATTTCCATAAGATTTTGAGTTACAATTTTTTCTCTTTGTCTTTCCCCTACTTCCCCACTCCAAAATAGCAAGCCCACTGAATACCCCTTCCCCCAATCCATTTTCTCCTATATTCTCCCCCATCACCCCCCCTCTCCCCCCCGCCTCAACTTTCTAGCAGGGCAAGACGGACCTCTATACCCCAGTGCCTGTACATCTTATTTCCCAGTTGCATGTAAAAAACCACTTTTTAAAATATTTGTTTTTAAAACGTTGAGTTTCAGATTTTTTCCCTTCCTCCCTCCTCACTTGCGCCCACTGGGAAGACAAGCAATTCAATATAGGTTGTACATATGCAGTTACCCAAATCATTTCCATACTTGTCATATTATGAAAGACCAACTATATTTCCCTCCATCCTATCCCACCCCCCACTTATTCCATTTTCTCATTTGATCTTATCTCTTTTCAAAAGTATTTGCTTCTAACTACCCTCTCCCCCAATGGCAACTTAGTTTCTTAAAACATTAAAAGATCATGTGACTTGTCTAGGATCACATAGCCAGTATTGTCAGAGGTGCAATGTGAACGCATGTTCTTCCTGGTTTCCAGGCTGGTTCCATGTCTTTCAGCAAGTTTTTACCAACAAAGAACGACTGAGACACTAGAGATAATATAATTATTTAGTGGCTTTGTGGGAGAATAAAGCCCAGTTTGTAGATTTCAAACACAAAGTATGTTTCCTGATAAAATCTGAAATACAATAGATCAGTCCAGCAACACTGGCTTATGGATGGTATGGAAATTCTTTGATAATTCTGACCTTGATAATTATATGAACTCCAATTTTTAAAAAGTAAAGGCAGATCTAAGAACTTCTTTTAGAGCACCCTTAGCAGGATAATTTGTTCATTTGTAGGATCAAAGATTTAAACCTGGAAGGGACATGTGAGGCCATTTTACAGATGAAGAATTGAGGCTCAAAAAGTTGAGGTGTTTTGCTCAGAATCACACAGTCACTTAGCAATAAAATTGGGGTTTTAACTTGGTTCCTTTGGCTCCATATCTGGTATTGTTTGTACTCAATTTCCTCCTGCCCTTACTTTTGTTCATCATGTACTTTCTGACTGCACTGCCTGCCTCACTCTTTTCTCCTGGTTTTTTCCAAGAAAAAATAACCTCTAGTCCTGCTCTTGGAAACCTTACTAACACAAAGAGCCCTTGTGCTCAGTGTGTCTGTATCACATATATACTTACTGTCTCACTACGTTTATGTCTATGTGATGTCATCTTACTTTGTAAATGTTCACATGCCTTCTTTCACATGTGTATAGGCTACCTTCCCTAACAATTATAAACTCATCTAGATTTAAAACTACAGGAACCCTAGAGGTAAATGAATTCAATTCTTTTATTTTATAGATGAGGAAACTGAGGCCTAGAGAAGTTACTTGCTCAGCTAGTAAGTATTGTAGGTGGGATTCAAACCCAGATCTTCTTGTCCAAGTATAGCATTCTATCCCCTAGAGGTATCATTAAAGCTCTTAGCACAGTGCCTGAAAAAATGTTGTTAGTTATTTCCATTGTGTCCAACTCTTCATGACCCTATTTGGGGTTTCATGGCAAAGATAGTGGAGTGGCTTGCCATTTCCTTTTCCAGCTCATTTTACAGATGAGGAAACTGAGGCAAACAGGGTTAAGTGACTTGCCCAGAGTCACACAACTAGTAAGTGTCTGTAACATAATAGACACTGTATAAATGCTTATTCTCTCCCTTTCTCTCTTCTCTCTCCTCACTGTCTGTTCATAGTGCCTAATATAGAGGCCCAAATGTGTACTGGACACAATTGTGTTTAAAATACATGTGTGTATGTATATGTTTCTGTGTGTGTGTGTGTGTGTGTAGCTGACTAACTTTCCTCAAAGTACTTAATTTACTACCAGGCCATGGCTTAGTCCCCAAGAGAAAACCTGACATACTTTAGTTTATCTCAAGTATGATGTATTTTGAATCAAATAATTAATTTAGGATTGTGGGCAAAGTAAACAGTAGCTACCTGGAGTCCACCTAAGAGGATAAGCCATTTAATGTTATATAGGAAGCAGGCTCTCTGGACATTACTTCTGATCATTCCTCTGGCTACTTCCACCCAGAGGAACAGAGTGGTTTCTCTTCCTGAAATCATGACTTTATGGCTAAGGTCATTACTTGGTGGCTCTTTCTCTGTAATGGTCTCCAGCCTATCACTCTATCACTCTCTCTTTCTTTCTGTCTCTGTCTGTTTCTGTCTGCCTTTTTGGCGGTGCAAAGGAAGTATTACTGAACAAATTAGGTATTGTTTAATTTATTCTGTGTGTGTGTATGTGATGTACCCCTTTGGCAGTCTGAGGTTTATGGATCTCTTCTCAGAATATAATATTTTTTAAATTATAAAATAAAACAGAATTACTAAGGAAACAAATTCATGGGTCCCTATCTAAGAGTCTCTGACTCAGGCTCTACACAATGAAGAGACTCAAACAGTCGCTTTTCCTTTTCACCTTAGTCTGGTTCTCTCACTCTCTCACTGTCCCTGGGGGACACTATTCTGTTTTTCTAAGTTTTTCCCCTTCAGGTAAAATGTCTTGAATTCAACTAGAGATTGACTGATTGGCCTGCCACCTCCTTTCCACCCAGCCTTTCCTGTTTCCCTGCAGGTGTTAGCTCTCTACACCTGAAATTATTTGGTATGTTCTCTGCCCCACCCCCTCCACAGTAGCATGGGGGCTCCTTGAGGAATTCTGTCCTTCTAGTTCCAAAGGCTAGCACATTTCCTATTAAATGACTGACTGTATGAATCATAGCCCTTATGTAGTGGTTCTTTCCTCTTATGAATTCAGTCCAGTGCCTCTTTAGCAAATTTCCCTTCCTTGGGCTCTTTTTTGTTCCTTAGAGAAATCCCCTAAATGGCTCATCCTCATTAATAAACCTCCTTTTAACTTATCTCACTCTGGTTAATAACCCCATTTTGACTATTTGCTTTACTCCTCTAATCTGGGTCAAATTATGATGCTCCTCAATTTTCCTTGGCAACTTCCCTTTTCTCCCCATTCTTAATCTCTATCCTGGTTACCAGTTTACATGAACATAGCATGGCTGTCATAAATCAGATTTGCTACAGGTCACTCACTTTAAATGTTAGTAACTCTTTTATCTACCAGGAAGTAGGAATTATAATGCCCCAGATCAAATAGACTAAGAAGAGGTCACAACTGCTGAATCTTTGACATGTCCCTGAATTCTTATGTTTTTTTTAGTTTCCAAATGGACAAAACAGGATAATGGAGATTGAAAAGTATTTTATGATAAGGAACATTATGTAGGTGAATGAGGCAGAAAGTTTAAAAGTCACTGGATCTTGAAACTGGTGGAGGGAAGAGAATGTATATGGATTTTCTGGAAATGGGACTTCCTATGGTTAAGTGGATGCTATAGATCTCTCTTTATATGCTTGCTCAAATGAGCCAGTAAGAGCCTATCTAATAACTAGCCAAACCAAACAGGGTTTTTTGGGCTATTTTTCCTTATAGTTTCTCCCCAGTCTTGCTCTTTAAAAAAGTAAATTGTCCCTGTTATCTTGTTTTTCTCTCACCCATATTTTCCAGTGATCCCTTCTCCCCCAGCCATCCCTCATAACAAAGAATAAAGAGAAAAAAATAATTAGAAAAACGAACATGATGAAAACGTTTGACATGATAATGCAGTGTTATATACGCTACAATCCCTACACCTCTGGGAAGAAACAAGGGGGAACGTCCCTTCTTCTGTCTCTTTGGGGGCCAAGGTTGGTCATTATCCTATGATGCAACATTGAGCTTTGTTGCTGTTCTCTTTCATTTACATTGTTGTAGTCACTGGGTAGATGGTTTTCTTGGTTCTTCCTACTTCACATTGTATCAGTTCATAACAAGCCTTTTGCCTGTTTTCCTCCTCCTCATACTTTCTTACAGCATTGTAATGTTCCATTAAGTTGGGACCCTACCGTTGTTTGGCTATTTCCCAATCAATGGACAGCTACTATATTTCCAGGTATTGCTATAAAAAGTGCTTCTATAAATATTTGGGTGCATAGTTTTTTCTTGTGTGTCATTTACCTGGGTAATTGACCTGCTCAGCAGTGGGATATCTGGGTCCAAGTGATTCTTAGTCTTTTCAGGAAGACATAGCTGAACAGTAAATACTTAGAATAGAAAGTTTATATTCTTAAGACAATAGAGAAAACAAAAGGTCCCTTTTTTTTTCTAATTTGGGTGAATTGAGTGCATTAGAGAATACAGGGAAGAGGTATGTTTTTAAGAGTTTTGGTTTTATGAACATCAGTAGGAGGTTAATCTTGCAAACTGTTTTTTTTTTTTTTTTTATCATTTACTCTAGATTAAACAGAATAACCTTTAGTTGTATTGTGGTGGAAAAAGTCAACAGGGACCTAGGTTCTGGTCCTAACTCTGACTAGCTGTGTGACCTGAAGAAAATCCCTTAATCTCTTTTGGACCTTTATTCCCTTTCCTGTAGGGGGTTGATGCCAAAGGACCCTTCCATTTAAAAATGAATCTATGAAGAAGGTTTTTTTTTTATTTCACTGTTAAGCTTTGAAAATAAATGAAGCTTTCATATTTTTGAATAGTGAATTGTGGCCAAACAACATCTGGAAGAGATTAGTCTCATTGGTAGGGAGAGGAAATTCCACAATCTAACATTTAATCATTAAATAATATAGTGCTTTGTCATATTTCCATATTTAATGCAAGGAGAAGTGATTTGTGCCATGTCACATATTGAAGAAGGTATATTGGATCTTCCTAAAAAGTCTTATTTGTATTTGTAATTCAGCAACTTTAAGTATGATACTGCATGTTCTTTTTTATTTGTGGACCAGACTTCTCCTTTCAATGAGACCTATTTGATTTTTGGCAATGTTCCTTCTAATTCTTGTGACTTTGTCTGAGACACCTTTTCCTGTCTCCTCCAAAAACAAAACTTACATGTCAGGGGAAGGCATAAATTGTAACAGTATCTTCTAGCCTCTTTTTTCCCAAAGTTTAAAAGTTTGTTACAGGCACTCCTAATCCTGTTAGCTCTGATTTGTGAAAACCCTCTTTGACCAATGTTTCATTTTACCTGCTGGACCATGCTTTTTAAATGCTTGAAGAAATGAAAAGTTATATCATTAGTCTGGTTTACTGGCATATCAGAATTTTCTCACTGAGGTGAGAAATTTTGTAAAGTTTCTCATCATCTGATGTTATGAGATGATGCATTTATTAAGTGTTTACGATATGGCTTACTTTCATGACTCTGAAATGACAACTCTGTCTTACATTTTATTGTTGTGTTATTTTGTCCAGCTATATTTCCAGCTCTATTGATTAGATTTCCCATTTGATTATACCACATTCTTAAGGTTTAACACTCTAATGTTGTTGTTTACTCAATTAGTTGTATCTGACACTTTGTGACCCCATTTGGAATTTTCTTGGTGAAGATCCTGGAGCAGCTTGCCTTTCCTTCTTCAGCTCATTTTGCAGATGAGGAAACTGAGGCAAACAGTTAAGTGACTTGCCCAGGGTCACATAGTTATTAAGTGTCTGAGATTAGATTTGAATTCAGGTCCTCCTGACTCCAGGGCTTGAATTCTATCTGGTGCCACCTGGCAGAACCTTTAGTGCTCTAATAGCCTTAAATTTTTCTCTCTTCCAGAGCTCTGAGTGTTTTAGATCACTAACTGTAACAAACAGGTCCTGCTCACGAACATATTGACTTCACCATGTGACCTCCAAAATTTCAGACATTTGGCATGACCAGTTATAGTTTTATCTGCCCTTAGCATATTGAAGGAGGTA
This sequence comes from Petaurus breviceps papuanus, assembly GCF_028583685.1. Classification (NCBI taxonomy): domain Eukaryota; kingdom Metazoa; phylum Chordata; class Mammalia; order Diprotodontia; family Petauridae; genus Petaurus; species Petaurus breviceps. The sequence continues at coordinate 14,808,663 of NW_027185616.1, forward strand.
ATTTCACACATCCACATGTAAAAGTATGATACATATGTGTGTGCGTGTGCATGTGCGTGCATTTTGTCTAAAGGAACCCATGCAAATTGTTGAAGATAAAGACCAGACCTCTTTTTAAGGACCTAAATGCACTAGCTTCACTTATTGATTGACCAAAGGCGAAGAAGAGAGCTTCTTCTGGGAGCCTTGCAGTAAGTATTATTTACTTCTTCTGACTAAGAATGAGAAGTCACAGAAGAGGCAATATTGTCACAGTGGGAGAGAACTATCCTCAGAACCCAGAGGACGTGGGTCTCCCTTCTGGCATAGGCTAGCTGGCAAGTTAACGTTCAAGTGCCCCGGGCAGTCTTAGAGATGACAAACTGCATTAGTCCAGGGAGTTTCCTTTGCTTTGAGTTCCCTGTACCAATAAAATCACAGGCCCAGAACTCATTTCCTCTTCATGAATGTGGAAGTGGTTAATAGGAAGGTAGATGGGAAGAACACACTGCTGCCTCCTCAGTTTCTTTTCAGGGCTGTAATTCCCATAAAGATTAGAAAAGCATTTAATCAACTAAGCAGGAAAAAAAAGGACCAAAGGATTATGGAAATACAATTCTAAAGCAATTGAAAAATTAGACTCCAAACTGGAAAGCCCACTGATTTCCTAAGTTCATCTAAAGGACAATTTAATGCTGTTGGAGTTGAGTTTTTTCTTCCTTTCTTTTTCCCTTCCTGCTGTGGCTTACTCTCTGTTTGAGATGAAGAGGTACTGCTTATGTGTTGGAATGCCATTCCTGATGCTAGGTCTTTCTGAACATCTTTAGGCCCCTATTTCTTTTTCCTGTGTGTAGTGGGAGAAATCCCAAGTCCTGTGTCACATGTTCCTCTCCCCTCCTCTCCCTCTCACACAGAAATGAATTTGATTTTTTTAAATGTTAACTCTGACGTGCTATACACCAGAATTACTACATAATTTCTTCTTCTGGAACCTAGCTATGTTAGTAAGTTAATAAGTTACAGTAGAGCCTTCTGCCAGTCAGTCAGTAAGCATTTATTAAGCTCCTACTGTCTGCCAGTCACTGCTTAGTACTAGAGAGATGAAAATAGTCATTGCTCTCAAGTTCAGTCCAATGGGGAAGACAATGCAGAAACAATTATGGGCAAGCAAGATATTTGTTGTTCAGTTATTTCAGTTGTGTCTGACTGTGACCTCATTTGGGCTTGTTTGTTTTTTTTTTTGACAGAGATACTGCAATCGTTTGCCATTTCCTTCTCAAGCTCATTTGACAGATGAAGAAACTGAGGCAAACAGGGTTAAATGACTTGCCCAGGGTCACATAGCTAGTAAATGTCTGAGGCTAGATTTGAACTTATGAAGATGAGTTTTCCTGACTCCAGGCCTGGCACTCTCCTGAGGAGAGGCATTAAGATCAAGGAGAACTGGAAAAAAACTTCTCGAAAGATAGGATTTTAGTTGGGACTTGAAGAAAGAAACAGAGATGAGGAGGAAGAGAATTCCTGGTCCATGAATATGCCCAGAGTCTAGAGTTGGAGTTTAAGTTCTGATGCAGAGCTTTATAATTTGTATTTTAAAAATATTCATGGTGCTATACCAACCCACCTTGATGACAGCTTTTATATTTTGCTTAACCCAGATGCATTGGTGCCTGATGCTTATGGAAAATATGTAACTGTATATTACTTTTTCTCTGTCAAGCTAGTTAAGATATTGGAATCAGTTTGAAAGACTGAGGTCAGCCCAGAATCTCTGTACAGAGTTGAATGTCATAAATTCAGTCTAAGTCTTTCATTTTTACACATGAGAAACTGAGGCCTGGATTCCTTGTGTTGTTCTAGATTGGAGGTAGTTGGTAGCAGAGCCAGAACTCAATAAAACCCAGGTCTTAGTGTTCCTTCTGTTACACCTTGATCCCTCCGTTGCCTAGTCCCAGGACAGTGCACCCTTCTATACTTCCTACTCCTCTCTTGATGTGAGGAAGGGGAAAGGAGAAGATGGGTAAATATGGATATCTACATCTATCTCCTGGATGAGGAAAAGAAGAAAGAAAAAATAAAGGGATATGTCTATGACCCTGGTTTTTTTGCTTTTCTCTTTTGCAAAAATCTTTTTTATTAATATCTTTTGTTTTTATGCCACTTTCATTTTAAAAATATATTCTTTCCTCCTTCCCTACAAAGCAAGCCATCCTTTATTTAAAAAATAAAAATGAAAAATGAAAATTGGAAGGAAAAGAAAGTTTAGCAAAACATAAGTCTGTCAATCACGTGTGACAGTTCAGGTGGTATTCAGCACCCATGGAAGCAAAGAAGCTTCCCTTCCCCTTTGATTTCATTTCTCTCTTCTTTCTCTCTCTCTCCCTTCCCCCACCAGGGTTTGCTGACCCACAGGAGGAAAGGCAAATGGCAAAACCACTGAGTGGAGAAAAATCTGTGGATTTGCATTTGAGGCCAAATGAGTAGAATTGATTCCTCAAGCCTGGGGAGGGCTTTTTGTACTTTCCTAAAGCTTGGCCTTTCTGCTTCTCTAGTTTCAAGGTAAAATTCTCCTTCCTTTTGCTTGATTTGGAGTGTGGAGAGAGTCTATCGATCTCAGCAAGTTTTCAGATGAAGACATAGGTATGATAAGAGGAAGAAATGCAGCAGGTGAGCAAATAGAATCAGAAGGAGAATCAGAACATCTGGGTTCTAGTACTGACTCTGCCAGTAGTTAGTCATGTGACCTAGGGTAAGTCCCTTAATTCTCTCTTTTTTTTTTTTTTTGCTTTTTGGAGGGCAATTGGGGTTAAGTAACTTGCCCAAGGTCACATGGCTAGGTTTTGCATGTGTGTGTGTTAAGTGTCTGAGGCCAGATCCGAACTCAGGTCCTCTTGACTCCAGGGCTGGCGCTCTACTCACTGTGCCACCGAGCCACCCCTAAGTCCCTTAATTCTTCTGGACCTCAGTTTCCACAATTGTGAAATAGTTATTAGACTTGGCAATCTGTTAGGGCCTTCTTGGCTTAAATATTCTGTAGATCTGAGTCTGAGGTGTAGATTTTTTTAGTCAAAGTCTTTGAAATATGTTTTATTTCTTTTTGTGATGACTTTTTGTCATGTATTTATTGCAGGGATGCACATGTGTTTTGATGCATTGAAGATTCTTATAAATTAAGCCTTGGATCTCATGGTTTTTCTGTTTCTTCATAAAAATGGGCATTTCATGATAGAATTCTCCTGTCCTATCACTCTGACCCACATGATAAGTCAAATTGCTAGTGCCTGTGTCATCTTCATTGCTAAGCTTGTGTCGGTCCATTCTGGATCAGTGAAAGTGAACTTTGCTCACTACCCTTGCTAATATACACCTTGTTAACTACCTATATTGTAATATACCCTTATTATCTACATTTATTTTTATCTACACCTTGTTATATCCATATATTGTTATATACCCTTGTTACATATATATATGTATATAGTTATATACCCTTGTTATATCCATATATTGTTATATACCCTTTCTGTATTTTCTATCCTCTCACTGACCCCTCACCTTTGCTACCAGAGGAAATGCTACCCTCCGCCTTCGGTGATTTTTCTATAACCAGCCTGACCTTTGAAGCTAAAAGTTTTGGGGTTTCTGTGAATGGAACCAGTGTTTTTTTTCCTCCTTGTGGTGATGGCAGAGTTGGTATGGAATCCTGCTAAAGAATGACTTCTGCTTATTCTGGGCAGTGACAAGATGCTTCACTGTCTTTAAGGAGGAAAAGAGTTTATAGCTTTGCAATAATGAAATTCAGTAATCTTTTCCAAATGGTTTTGAGGCTGAAGAAATGTGCACTCAAAACAACATACCAGCAGATTATTCTTTTCTCAAATTCATTTTAAGTATAAGAAATAATGAAAGGAAGGACGGCATAGTGGGTTAGTTTATTTTTTAAGGCAGTTTACAGATAAGGAAACTGAGACAAACAGGGTTAAGTGACTTGTCCAGGGTCACAGAGCTAGTAAATGTCTGATGTCTGATTTGAACTCAGGTCCTCTTGACTCCAGGGCTGGTGCTTGATTCGTTTTGCCTCCTAGCTTCCCTGCAGAGTGGGTAGCTAGTCAGCCTCTAGTCAGGAAGACCTGGGGTCAAGTCCTGTCTCTGACATAGACTGGCTATATGACCCTGGGCAAATCATATAACCTCTCAGTATTCCAGGCAGCTTATTAAGATTATGAATAGTGGAAAAGTTATGTATGTACATTGACAGGAGTTTTCTCATGTAGGAAGTTCCTTGAATTCATGAAATCTACAAGTCTAGAAAAATATAGAAATATATTTTAAAAACAATATTTTTGGGCTTTTTTTACTTCCTATTCTTGGAATAGAAGAGCTTGGTTCATTGAATTCTATTCCCTGAAGCTATCAGCTGAATGTTATATGGAAAGAATGAAAGGATTCCTAACAGAAAACTGACCAAGGGGAGAAAATGGCTGAAGGGAAATTTCTAAAAAGCATATGGAAAAATTGATCCTAATGTCTGGAAAAGGGAGAAATGATATAAGGAACATGTGAGATGAATTCTTCTTGGATACATACACACATATATATTTATATATAGTGTATATATATTGAAGCCGGAGCATGGTTCTAAGGAAGATTGGGACACTTTCCAGAGTGGGAAGAAGAGACCAGATTTTAAAATAAATATGTGACTTGTGTGGTGTTGCAAAAGTTTTGTTTTGTTTTTAAACAATTCAGCATTATAGAAAAAAGTGAATGAAAGAGAAGAGGGAAGGCGAGCTCTGGAGAAGTACAGATGGAAGCCCAGCTAAGGCATTGGATTTCCATTCTTTTTCCCGAGGGAAACTCTAAATCCCCTTGTTTCTCATGTTCACTGTTTCCACCTTGGCTTACACTGTGATTTCGTCGGCTCCTGTTAAACCTGCTTTTTCTTTTATGTGTTTTCTGGGATTCCTGGTGTGGTTCAAACGCTGATGATTCCTCCCTTGGTTTTTCTTTAGCTCTTCAAAGATACCTTCTGAAGTTCAGAGGCTATACTGTAGGTTATATATGAATCAGTGAAATAATGAGTTCCTTCAGTTACCATCAGTGATTAAAAAAAACAACAGCTTACAAGATAGTCAAGATGATATTGCATTTTCTTAGAATCATAGAATCTTGGAATTGGAAGGGACCTCTAAGGTCATCTAGTCCAAACCACACCTGAGCAAAAACATCTATTTCAGCATCCCCAATGTATGGTTACCTATCTTCTGCTTGAAGACTTCTAGTGAAGGAGAACCATCTCCCCAAGAAGGCCATTCCACTTTTTTATGGCTCTCTCGCTGTTAGCAAGTTTTTCATTCTATCAGGTTCTTTGTTGTATCCTTTGGGCTCAAGTAAAATAAAGACTTAGGGCAGCTAGGTGGTGCATTGGATAGAAGATCTGGAGTTCAAATCTGACCCCAGACACTTACTAGCTGTATGAGCCTGGACAAGTCACTTAACCCTGTTTGCCTCAATTCCTCATCTGTAAAATGAGCTGGAGAAGGAAATGGCAAACCACTCCAGTATCTTTGCCAAGAAAACCCCAAATGGAGTCACAGTCAGACCTGACTGAACAACAATGAAATAAAGACTTAAAGTTTGCTCCATGTGACAACCCTTCAAATAATCCAGGGCAGCTGTGAAGTCATCATGTATATTTCCAGTTTCTTCAATCAGACCAACCAGAAGAAAATTAAATTTAATGTTAGCATTGGATTATCACTATGCATAAGACACAGTGCTGAGAATTGGAAATAAAAACATGAAAAACCACGTGGTTTCTGCCATAAAAGAGCTTACAACCTAAGAACTGGGGCATAACATGAACACACACCAGTATGATCCAAGATAGAATATGATGGGGGTCAAAGAGAGATCAGCCAGAGGTCTTTAGGAAAATTGAAGGTGAAATGATCACTTAAGCTGAATTAGATCAAGGAAGGCCTTAAGGAGAGGGTGGTACCTGACCTTGAAGGAAGAGACTGATTTGAGCAGGTGATGATGAGAGGATGAGCATTGCAGGTATAGTCTGTAGAAATGCATGGATGAAGAAAAGAATGGGCCAAAGTTAAAGCTCGCACATGGTGCACCACGAAGGAGAGTCAAGTAAAATAAGGCTGGAAAGGTAGAATGGAATCAGATTGTGAAGGTCTTATGTTCCAAACTAAAGAGTTTGCATTTTATCAAGTTGAAGGTTTCTGAGCACACAGTCTGGCTTTTTCATCAGGAAAATTATTTTGAAAGCTGTGTAAAGAATGGATTAAGGGAGAAGCTAGAAGGAGACACACCAGTGAAGAAGCCTGGCTAAGAGGTTGTGAAGTCCTGAGCTGGGATGATGGATGTGTGAGTGGACATACACATGGTATCCCAAAAGTCAGTGTAGATTTATTTAAACGTTAATGGCTATTAAGATATTGAATCTCATACTTTTTCTGCTTCTGTAACATGAGTATATATCATTTGGAAATTCATGATATACTTCTCCTTTCCACACACCTTGATTCCACTTAATTAGTCTACACAGCTAATGCTTGAGCTATCTTCATTGATATTCTGGTGCTAGTCTGATCTGGATAGATGAAGATGAACGCCACTTATTGTTTAAGAGCTAGCAAGCTCTTAAAACTTCAAACTGCACTCAGGCTTGTGGGATACCATGCATGGGAGATTTGGGAGAGGCAGAATCAATGGGACTTGGCAAGTCGATTGGAAGGATAGGGAGCATGGAGTTGCCTCCAGTAATTTGAGCCTGGGTGATGGGGGTACTGCCATCAGCAGACAAGGCGAAATTGGGAAGAAAGGCAGATTTAGGTGGGGGTGGGAATGACAATTTTAATTTTAGGTTTATTTTTGAGGTGTAGTTGTGACGTCCCAGTGCCACTGTTAGCAGTACCGCTGCAAGCGGTTAGAAATGAGAGATCAGAGCTCAGGGAAGAGAGTGGAGCACAATATGTATTTTGGACATGATCTGCATGGAAGTAATCATTAAAGCCATGGGTATTCCTGAAATTGGCAAGTGATAGGTTATATCAAGGAAAAGGTGCTAAGGATGGAGAAGAGAGACACACTAAGGGAGGAAGAGGATGAATCACTGAGAGAGATTAAAAAAAAGTGCTCTCATACCAGCAGGAGGAGAAACCAGAGGAAATACTGTTGTTGACAGATGTAAAAAGAAAGAGTATGCAGGACTGGAAGAAAGGGTGGTCAGCAATGTGAGATGAGAGGAGTGTGAGGACTATGATGGGTGGGAAGCCTGATTGCACAGGACTGAAGTAATGAGTAGGTGGTAAGGCATCTGAAGGGGCAAGTGTAGACAACAGCCCTTGTGAGGGGTTTAGCTGAGAAAGGTTGGTGGGATATAAGGTCATGTCAAGGAAAGATTTTTTTTTTTCCCATGGGATAGGGGAGACTTAAGTATAGTCATAGATACTGGGGAAGAATCCAGTAGAGAGGGGGACATTGAAAGGGAGAGACAAAGAAGAATGGTTAGCAAGTTGGTGGCAGATGGGCTTAAGGGCACAGTTGGAGCGGTTGGCTTTGGGACAGGCGGGCTAACTCATCCTTTGGATAAGTGAGGACATGAGATGGGGACAGGATATAAAAGGAACATATATTAGATGGGATCTGCTAGAGAAAGAGGTGAAGAGCAGAGTTAGTTGCACCTAAGGATAAAAGAAATTATGGCTCAATTACTGTAGGCAGTGTGATGGGGAGAAATGAATCAAAGCATGAAGCACTGAGGACCTGGGTGAAGCTACAGATCTGTAGCGGACCCAGCCAGTACAGTTTTGTGACATCTTGTTTAGTATTCTGGTGACTTGGGTGGTGAAGTGAAGAAAGCAGATTGTGGGAGTGACTCAGGGACGCAGTGACTGTGGGATGGACAAAGGGGCAAAGCATTCAAGGGTAGAAGATGAGTCCATGAGGAAATAGCTAACTCTTGAGTCAAGGCTATTAAAGGGAGGAGAGAAGCCAGAACAGAGATGATAAATGGAGAGAACAGGGAGAGTTTCCAGGACTATAAGTCAGGATAAGGATTTAGGAGGAGTGGTGTCCTTCTTAAAGAGGACCATGGCATCATTTGCAAGTCAATTGGATTTAAGTGAGGGAGGGCTGCGCAAAGTCACCAGCCTCACTTTCTCCTCTGCAGCCATGTGGGTCTAGTGGCCAGATTAGATCAGGACAACTGGAGATGGCTCAGGATGTAGTGAGATATTGGCCTCTTTTAGCTAAGTTCTTACAAGCAGTGAAGGAGGTAAAAATGGGAGTCATCCTGTGATGACTGACTTCAATAGATTTAGCTCTTCTGAGCAATGCAAGGATCTAAGACAATTCCGAAAGACTCGTGATGGAAAATGCTGCCCACATCCAGAGAAAGAACTTTGGCATCCGAATGCAGATGGGAGCACACTATTAGCTCGCCTTTTCTTTTTCTGTTTTGTTTGTTTCTTCTTTCCTATGGTTCCTCCCATTAGTTCTGATTCTTTACATCATGACTAGTGTGAAAATGTTTTAAATATGAATGTATAAGTAGAGCCTATATCAGATTGTATGCTATCTTGGGGAGGGGAAAGGAGAAGGAAGGGGAGAAAATTTGAAGAAAATTTTGTGGAAGTGAATGTTGAAAACTAAAAGCAAATTAATTATAAAAGAAAATGAAGCTAATCAGAAGGGAGAATTTCAGAGTTTAGGGTCTTGGTGGAATAGGCAGCAAGTAGTCCATTGAGGCTGGAGTCAGTTCAAATCTAGCCCCAGATACTTAGTAGCTGGGTGACACTGAGCAGGTTATTTAATCTCTGCCTGCTTAATTTCCTGTAAAATGGGGATAATAATAACACATATCCCCCCAGTGTTGGAGGTGCTGTATAAATGTGTATTATGAGAGTGAGTGACTGAAGTTGAGAGAAAATTAAGGAAGTTATGGGAATTGGGGAGGCCATTCATCTCAGATTTACTGAAGGATGTGAGCAGAGGAAAATTGGGAGAGAAAGTAGGAGCCGCCATCTATTGAATACTGAGGGTGGGAAAGTATTCTCACAATTCTTCTCAAGTTTTCTCCCCCCTTAGACTGTAAGCTTCTTGAGTGCAGGGATTTCAGCCTTTCTTTGTGCCCCCTGTACTTAGCACAGTGCCTAGCATGTAGTAGACCTATTAAAATGACTTGTGACTGACTGGTGTGGAGATTGGTTGATCACAGGGTCAAGTGGAGTCATGGTATGTTGGAAAGACCCTTGGACTTGGAGTTAGGAAAGGCCTGGCTGAATCCTGCCTCCCACATTTATCAGCTGTTTGGTTGTAGAGGCCATTTAAATACTTTGAATCTCAGTTTACCCATCTGGAGATAATGATAACTTTATTATTATGAAACAGGTAGGCTGATAGAATGATGGATTTGGATTCAGGAAGACCTGAATTTGAATCCTGCTTTGGACATTTAACTAGCTGTATGAGTCTGGGCAAATCGTTTAATTTCTGAGCCTCACTGTCTTCATCTGAAAAATGGAGATAATTGCACCTATCCTAGAGAATTATGGTGGGGATCAAATGCTGTCATTTTGCAAACCTTAAAGCTATGTAAATGTTATCTATTATAATAGTCTCCCCTACAGGGTTACTGTGAAAACCAAATGAACGAGTGTATATGTTCTATAAACCACAAAATGGTATTTATTTATCAACTGTTATTATTACTATTATCTGAAGAGGGCAACAAAGTTGAGTGGTGTGAACTTCAAAGGAGGAGAGTTGGCTGGTGGTGTTTGCTTCAGGGGAAAAACAAGCCCTGGCTTCAGGGAAAAAACAAATTTAAAGTTCCTTGGTGGCCATCTTCACTGGCACTACATCTTGTCAATGTCTTCATTAAAACTTGGTACCTAGGGGCAGCTAGGTGGCTCAGTGAATAGAGCATCAGCTCTGGAATCAGGAGGACCTGAGTTCAAAAATCTCTAACCGTCCTCAGACACTTGATCACACTTACTAGCTGTGTGACCTTGGGCAAGTCACTTAACCCCAGTTGCCCTGCCTTCCTTCCTCCAAAAAGGCAAAACACAAAATGAAACAAAAAAATCTAGAATTGATGACAGTACACCAAATGTTCTAACCAGGGCAAATTACAATAAAACTCTTACTTTCATTTGGGATACTATATTTCTATTAGCATAGCCTAGGATCACATAACTTAGTGTTAGTTATTTTTTGGGGTGGGTGGGTCAGGGGAAGTTCCTTTTGCCTCATTGAACTTAGAATTCACCCAAACTCTCAGGTCTTTTTTCACATAAATTTTTCTTGTTTAGTTAGATCTTCCCTATCCTTCACTGGTATAGTTGATATTTTGAACCAAAGCATGACTTTACGTTCATCTCTACTATGTATTTTCTGAATGTTTGAAAAGTTAAAAAAAAAGCAATTGCTGGCTTAGGGGGAGGCTGAAGCTGGGTACATAGATAGGTAGGTCCCCTGCAAAGAGATGATAAATTAAATTCCTCCTTCAATACATTGTTCAAGCGTATCTTTCTACATGAAAACTTTCCTGGTAACTACCTACCTCACAAGGTAGTTACCTTGTTTTTAATTTTGTGCTTTGTTATTTTTGTATTCCCTAAATGTATACTTATCTCCCAAGTTAAAATATAAGCTCTTTGTGAGTAGAGATTGTTTCTTTTTTGTATTTTTATCTCCATTGCTTAGCACAATGTCTGCAGTATAGTATGTGCTTAATAAATGATTGCTGATTATTTCTCATTCTAACAAATTCTAACAGCAAGGTAAGAAGACTGGAAAACAGTTGAAGAAATTGACTATGTTTAGCTTGGAGAGAAGAAGACTTAAGGAATCCATAAAAATTTGAGCATGAAAGAATTTAGTACTTCTTGGCTCAACAAGAACAGAGCTGGTGGGCTCTGGGTGGGAGTGACAGATTTTAGCCACATGAAAGAAAATAAGAACAACATAACAATTGGAGTTACACAAAAATCGAAAGGATTGCAGGAAAAATCTTCAAATGGAAACTGGATGGCCACTTGTCAGCAACATTAAAAAAAGGATTGAGTAGGAATTCAAGCATGGGTTGGACTATGTGACCTCTGAGGTCTCTTCCAACTATTAATTTTGCCAGTCTGACTCAATTGTTCTAGCTTGTTCTTTTGGACACTGATTTTGTCATCCAGAACATATCAGTTGTCCTCAGTTTCATGGATTGAGAGTAAGGCATTTTGACTGTCACCAATGGTGGCTCAGTTCTCAGATTCTCAAACATCTGTTTTTATCAATAGTTTTTTGGGGGCTATTTCTTGGCAATTGACATATTTGCTATGAGCATGTTCATCAATTTCCAACTTCCAAAGTTTTTATTTCTTTTGTGCTTTCTATTGGGATTTCTTTATGATTTGGAGGCAAGTCATTTGAACTTTCCCATATTGATTTCTTCATTTGCAAGATAAGATTGGACATGCTTTCCAAGGTCAATTATGTTGATATTAATTCTGTTTTTGGTTTGAAGTCAGATTTAGTTTATATTGCATTCCAAATTATCATCATTGATTTATGTCACAGTGATGCTCTAGTATTTTATTATCTCCTTAAATCAGGACTGATTTTGCAAAATGCATTACATGTTGTTTTGATTGGCCTTGTGCAATCCTTGCCAAATGTCACTTTTGATTGCTGTACTATTGAACAGTTCTCAGAGGCCAGAGAACCTTTTCTTTTTTCATTATAATAGAATAAGCTTCTGGGTGAGGTAGGAATGACCAATATAATATGCTCATGAGTAATGATCATAACTAATGACCGTATGCAGATGAGGTCAATGCAGTATAAAAGTGGGATTTAGAGCAGAGATTATGGCTATATTTCATTTTCCTGGAACTCAGCCTAATGGATAACTTCTGAACTCACTGGCAGGAGTCACTCAGCTGGTTGGTAAGGGAATCTCTAACCTGGCTTGTGGGACTACTGTTTGAGGTTAGGGAGTCTGAGGAGACAGCAGCCTTGGAGTGTGTTTCTTTAAAAAAATTCCTGTGGGATGTTGCAATTGACACAGTCTTTTGATCTGTGGAGGCAGTAGCAAATAGATCAAAGTGAGACATCTTACCCTCCTAGAGACCAAATGGCATCTGTGCTTGGTATTGTCATTTTTGTCATCCTGTCTGGTTCAATATGAGTGTTTGTGTGGATTGGTAATTAAGATGGCAATGGGTTTCCATAGATAGGGAGGAGGAGTTAAGGCTTCACCACTGAGAGAAGTACAATTCACTGTATCAGCCATAGCAATGAAATACTAAATCTTTCTGTCTGAATAGGAAGGCAACAATGGACTGCTTCACAAAGGATTTTTTTGGGGGGAGGTGGTGGTGGTTGTTGGATCATTAAGAATGATTTACCAAAGGCATTCTAATCTTAAGAGAAGTTTCTATTTTTTACTTTGCCACTGTTCCTCCCCCCTCCACTCAACAGTATTTCATTTTTCCAATTATATGTAAAGATAGTTTTCAACATTCACTTTTATAAGATTTCGAACTACAATTTTTTTCTCCCTCCTTCCCCTGCCCCCTCCCCAAGACAGCAAGCAATCTGACATAATCTGCCACTGGTTTTTTGAAATATATTTTTGGAGAATGCAGATACTCTCCCTGCTTGAGGTTTTTTTTTTTCCTTGTGCAAAATTGCACTAGTCTATAATCTTCATTATTGACTCAGGCATATCCTAAAGATATTGTCTCAAAAGCCCTGATCATTCCTTTGGAGAAAATAGAAGATTTAAAAGGTTGTTAAATTACTGTTTTTACTTTGGTTGGTATCTTCTCTATTTGAAGGTACCAAGTCAGTTGGTCAATCAGTAAACATTAATTAAATGCCTACTGTATGCCAGACACAGTCCTAAGCATGGGGGCTACAAAGGTAAAACAGAATTCCTGCTTTCAAGTTGCTCACAGCGTAATGGGGGGAGATACCTGTACAAATGCAAGCAACTATAAACAAACAAGTATATACAGGAAAAATTGGAAATAATCAACAGAAAGAATGCACTAGAATTAAGGGGGATCAGGAAAGACTTCTTGCAGAAAGATCAGTTTTAGTTGGGACTTGGAGGAATCCAGGGAAGTCAGGAAACAGATGAGGAAGCATTCCAGGCAAGGGAGACAGCCAGGAAAAATGCCAGGGCTTCTGTAGTATAGTAGAGAGACAGACCTGGGTTTGAGTCATGGCTGTTTGGTCATTCTTCCACATTTCAGAAGTCATTTATCCATTCTGAATTTTGGTCTAATTCTACATAATTTAGAAATGAGAATATTGGGTTCATTATGCCATTTTTGTTAGGATCAAATGAGGTGATGTATTTAAAAGTGTTATTTAAATTAATATAGTGTGGCATCAATGTGAGTTGTTATTAGTATTGTTTTAAACTACTTTCAACATTTGTGTGATTCTGTTGTGTGGGCATTATTATCTCGTGACATCTTAATGGACATAAGCATAACAAAATTTTCAAGTTTATTCATTCTTTAGTGCTTTCTACTATGAAAACAGAATAGAACATGGGTTATTATTATTTTGTAATTATGACCATTTGTGTTGTCTTGTGCTGGTGGATTTCTTCCTTCCTTCCTGACTGCATAGATTTTTTTCTACAGAGAGTCTCAGAGGCCTCCATTGCTTTTTGTTTTACAGACCAAAGAGATCCATTCAAATCCATTTCCTCAGCAATCCAGTGACTCTCTGATTTCTGACCATTTCACCCCCCTTGCTCTAGGAGCTTCTTTGGCTCCCTATTCCCTCCAGGATCAAATATAAACTCCTTTGCTTAGCATTTTAAAACTGTTTACAACTTGGCCTTTTCTACCATTCAAGTCTTTTTTTTACTTTACTTCTATCCAAGTACTCTATGTAGAACTACACTGGCCTTCTTTCTTCCTCAACACAGTATTCCTACTCCCATCCCCTTGTCTTTGTGATGGCTATCTACAATTGAGGAAATCCTCCTAATTATCTTTCCCTTGGTTTTCTAATGGTTTTTTTGTTTTTGTTTTTTTCCAGATTCAGATTATCTTACCTTCTGCAGTCTTCTCAGCTGTCACTGTCTTTCCTTTTGCAATTATCTTTCATCCACTCCATATGTAGTGTGTGTGTGTGTGTGTGTGTGTGTGTGTGTGTGTGTGTGTGTAGCTGGTTATTTACATGTTTTTTTTTTCCATTAAAATGTATGCTCCTTGAGGCCAGGGACTATTTTTTGGCCCTCCCCCCTCCCTTTTTATCTCCCAAGTATCTCAAGAGCTTAGTTAAGTACCTGCTACATAGTAAGCACTTAATAAATTCTTGTTGATTGTTGGCTGACTGCCTAATTGTGAGTTAAAGAAGGTCTATTTCAGAGCTCCTCTACCAAAGCATAGAGTGCCATGTGCTTCATTGGGCCAATTGCATCAGCAACCAAAGCCTACTAAAGTTACTTACTTGGTTTTAACCAGTGATTTTCAGAACTAGAAGAGACCTCGAAAGTGAAATAGTCCAAAATTTTATCAATTTTCTTGTAAAAAAAAAATTTGAACCAAAACACACTTGGATTTAAGATATAATCTCTTATATCTGTGCTTTCCTTCTTTGGCAATTAACACTCCCAACAACAATAAACAACTTAGCTCAGAGACCCTCAAATTGTGCTGTGATGTGTGCCCTATGAAAGCCCAATTCAAAGGCAAACTGGAATAGTGACAGATTTCTTACCCATTCACAAATAAAGTGAACAAAAATAGTGTTGAAGCTAGTCAAATGAAGAGGGGAAGGAAATCCAGAAAGGCGATGGGCAGCCCTTGATACCTACTGATTCACACAGATTTAAAAACTAAAGCAGTTAACACTGTAGCATGGGTGATAATTGCAATAAAACCATTTCCAACCCAACTTTTTTTTTTTTAATAAACATCCTTTATTTTAAAACCAAAAAAATTTTTGGAGGGCAATTGGGGTTAAGTGACTTGCCCAAGGTCACACAGCTAATTTTTGTGTTAAGTGTCTGAGGCTGGATTTGAACTCAGGTCCTCCTGACTCCAGGGCCAGTGCTCTATTCACTGTGCCACCTAGCCGCCCCTCCAATCCAACTTTTTAAGGCAGTGGAAGCAACTGCTAACCAACCTTTCATGGCATTCTACTGTGACTTTTCTTTAAAATGTGGTGTGCAGTTTATGCATGTTACTGTTGTCTCAGTATTAGAATAAAAATATTTTTTAAAATATCTAGATCATTACAACAGCCTTCTGCTTGGTCTCTCTGCCTCAAGTCTTTGTCTCAAGTCTCAAGTCTTTCTTTCCCCTGTTCCAGTTCATCCTCCCTTCAGCTGCCAAAGTGATCTTTCTAAAGTATTACTCTGGACTATTTATCCCCCCATAAGCCCTTTGAAGACTCAGTTGATCATTGATTTGATTAAAACTCTTCCTTTAAAGCTCCTTAACTTCATAATGTTGTTCTTTCTATATTAATTGTTCCCCTGGTTCTATTCACTCCACTCTATGTCAGTTTATATACCCAGGAGTCTTATGAAATTGTCTCTTTAGTCATGTATATGAATTAATAAACCACAATTTGCTTATTCATTTCCTCATTTTCTAAGAGGCCCTCTGTCACCCTATCTTTCAGTTAATAAGCATTTTCCCCTCTCTTCCATTTCCCCTTTCCTGCATTGAAAAAGAGAAACCCAAAACTCTTATAACAAAATGCAGAGTCATACAAAACAAATTCCCATATTGGCCCAAGGAACCCAAATGTGCAAAACTGTGCATCTTGTTCTGCACATTGAACTTATCATTATTCATCATTGAGTTTCTGGAATCATGGTTTGCTTTGCATTGCATTTCATTAATTATTGAGTTCTTAAGGCTTTTGAAGTTATTCATTTTCCTAAAATTATTGTTATAGTATAAGTTGTTTTCCTGGTTCTGCTCACTTAATTCTATGTCAGTTCATAGACAGTCCACCAGTCTTCTCAGGTTTCTCTGAAACTGTCTTCTTTGGTTTTTCTTACAAAGGTGCTTCTTAGATTCACGTTCTTTTTTTAACAACCTCTCTTTTAAATCTTCCCTTCTAGCATATTTTGCTTGGGGCTCTTATCTTACGCTATTCTCTTAACTTTCTCCTGTATATCTCAGCTTGTTTTCATGTTGAGTTTGTTGTATTTCTACACCAAACATTTTTTGTGTTATGTTCAGTCCTCCATTGTTCATTTCAGATAAAAGTGATGTTTGTCTGATGACTGTTCCCCCTAATGCCTTCCTTCATGTTTATATATTTTTACATACCCCAAGTATGAGAATAATATAATAATAGCTGGCATAAATATAGTGTTTTAAGTTTAACAAAGTCATTTACAAATATTACTTCTTTTTATCCTCACAACAACCCTGGGAGGTAGGTGCTATTATCTCCATTTTATAAGTGAGGTAATTGAGACCCAGAGACGTTAAATGACTTGCCTATGGTCACATAGGTTCGGTGCTCTATCTACTTTGCCAGGTAGCTGCCTTTAAAAAGCAAGAATGAATAGCAAGTTTTCTTCTTTCTATACTATTATATTCATCTTCTTACTCCTTTCTCTTACTCCTTTTTTCTTACTCCTTCTTACTTCTCTTTCTCCTCTTCAAGCTCAGAACAGAACCAATCCATCCTCAGGTCTTTATTGCATCTCCCTCAATAGACTCTTGGCTTTGCTGCATCCTACAGATCCTTCCAGTTGCTCAAAGATATTTTCCTTTCTATTTATCTCTGGACTCTTATGTTTGTATTTCACAATTCCTACTCAAGTCTCGTCTTCAAAAATGTTTGAAAGCCCTCTATTCCACCTTCTTTTAAGAAGTTGGGGTTAAGTAACTTGCCTAAGGTTACACGGCCAGTTATTTTTTGTGTGGGTGCCGAGTATATGAGGCTGGAACCGATCCTGGGTCTCCTGATGCCGGGGCCGGCACTCTTACTCACTGTGCCACCTGGCCGCCCCCGCTACCCCATTTCCCTCTTTCTCTCCCTATCCTCCCCCTCCTCCTTTTGGTCTATTGCTTTATCGCAGAGTTTTTCTGGAGTAGCTATGGATTATCGTCACCATTGCAACCTATTTCATTGTTTTTTCAGAATGTTATATTCCAGGATCTTCTTTTATTTACAGTGGAAGCTGCCAGGTCTTATGTGATCCTAATTGTGGTTTTCTTTGAAGTGTGAGCTCTGAATTTTGACTATGACATTCTTAGGGCTTTTCCTTTCAGGAGGTGATCTGTAGTCTCTTTGCCCTCTTTCTAATATATCTGGACAGTTTTCATTTCATTTCCTGAAATATAACAACCAGAATTTGGGAGGGGGTTATCATGGCTTTTAGGGTATCAGATGATTTTTAAGTTCTCTCCCTTTGACTTGTCTTCCAGGTTAGTTCATATCCATTTATAGAAGTTTGATGTATCTTACATCTGATGTCAGTTACCTTACATTTTCTTTTATTGTATAATCTCACCTGGAATTTTTCAGAAGTCCGGATCTTCAAGACCCTCTCTAGCTTCTTAGGACAATGTTAGGGACCTCAGAACCCTTAGACCTGAGTCCTCTGGGTCTGAGTTCTATACACTTGGGTTGATCAGGACCACTCAGTCTGCTGCTGCTCCCTGAGTTCCCTTGAACATTTTTGGCTTTTTTGGGCAGCCTGCCATCTTTGATGCCTCCAGACACAGAGCCTTATAGGCTTTGTTTGTTCCCTAGCATATATATGGGTATGCCCATATGCTTATTTTAGAAAAAGAGATAGACCGAAATTAAGAGATTAATAAATTTTTTGTCCAAGACTATATATTGAGTAGGTGGCAGAGCTGAGATTAGAATTCATTTTTGGGGTAGTATACTTGCTATGTCTATGTCTATGTCTATGTCTGTGTCTGTGTCTGTGTCTGTGTCTGTGTCTATATCTATATCTATATGTATCTATCACTGCCCTTGTTGCCGCCTTGGTCTTCCTGGTTCTCACTTTGCTGGTGAGGTCCCTTTTTCTAGTTCTCTTGGATTTCTGACTGACTTTTTATGCAGTTATAAGGTGGAACATGCCACTTGCTATAGTTTTTCATTGGATTTCTAGCTCTTTATTTGGTATGTTGCAAGTTAAAACCAAATAATTACCCAAGGTTCTTAATTGCTTCTCTTTTACTATGAATAAATGAATGAAAAAATGCTAATAAGTACTTACAATGTTATTCAATGTTCTAAATGTTGTGAATAAGGATAAAAAATGGATGGGGCGGCTAGGTGGCACAGTGAATAGAGCACTGGCCCTGGAGTCAGGAGGACCTGAGTTTAAATCCGGTCTCAGACACACTTGTTAGCCATGTGACTTTGGGCAAGTCATTTAATCCCAATTGCCCTCCAAAAAACAAAAAAAAAATGGAAACTGATTTCAGTGCCATAGAGAACTCAGAAGTGGGGAAATTTCCCTCTACCAATGCAGGTGTCAAAACTTTCTTTGTAACTTATAACCTTGGAGTATTGCTAAACCCCCATGAAGTTGTACTTTGCCCAGGATCACTTATCTAGTATTTAGGGGTGGAGAGGTTGATATTGAACTAGTGTTTACAAGTTCTTCTTTACAAGACTTCTGTCTTCCAGAAGCTTACCTTCTAATAAAAGAAGACAGCACATGTAAAGGAGGCTTGGTGATCAGGGAGGAATATTTTAGTCATGGAAATCACAGGAATAGTGAGTAGATACAGAATACAGTTCATATAGAAGACCTGTGCTCTTTTTAGGAATGGTAATACTGTATTGATTAGAAAGCAAGAGGTGGAGGCAGGGTGATGGTGGTATGGCCTGTCTTGAAGATAGCTAGAGAGTAGCAGCATGGTATCTTTGGGTAATGCTAATGAGAGTGAATGTGTATCAGTCAA
Organism: Petaurus breviceps papuanus; assembly: GCF_028583685.1. Classification (NCBI taxonomy): domain Eukaryota; kingdom Metazoa; phylum Chordata; class Mammalia; order Diprotodontia; family Petauridae; genus Petaurus; species Petaurus breviceps. The sequence goes on from NW_027185616.1 coordinate 14,827,577, forward strand.
AAGCTCTTCGTTTTGGACAACTGTTTAGACTTAGAGAGAACTTAATGTTTGCAAATCATTTTCATGTGTATTATATTTAATCTTTACAGTAACCCTGTCAGTAAGCCTGACTGGTATTTTTATACTCAAAGAGATGAGAAAATTGAGCCCAAGGTTATATATCTAATAGGTGGTAGAATTACTCTAAAATTCATCTCTTTTTTTTAAGCAATCGGCATTAAGTAACTTGCTCAAGGTTACACAGCCAGTTATTTCTGGGTGTGGTGCTGAGTATCGGAGCCCAGATTTGATCCCCAGGTCATCCTGACACTGGAGCTGGTGCTCTTACTTGCTGAGCCACCTGGCCGCTCCTAAAATTCATCTTTTGATCAGTGTGCTTGTCAAGGTGGCTATGAACTTTGTAATAACTTAAAACTCTTCAGGAAATCATGTAACCTTATTCTTTGTTTTCTATTATAATAACTTTGGGGCATTGAGGAGAGGGGAGTGAGTGACACAATTTTTCTTTTTCTTCCAATAGAGATTATTTATTCTTCCTCTCTTGTATTGTTGTCCAAACATAACAGTATTTTGTCAAAATTGGATATTTATCTTCCAGTAGGAGATTTTGTTCTAGAGTGTTCTTTGATGGACACATCACCACTCTACCCCATTTTTGGGGTCGGAGCCAGTGATTTCATTGGTTGAGTCACAGCTCTCCTGCAGTTTTTAGTTTTGGGTAGTTCTGGGGAGCCTTTAGAAGTTAAATGACTTCCTCAGTGTCACATAGTTAGTGCGTCAGAAGTAGATCTGGAGCCAAAGTCCTCCCGATTCCAAGCATTCTACCCACCATATCTCAAGTGTAGCTGTACTTTGTGCAAGATATCTTAACAGCTGCTCCTGCTCCAGAAACAACAACAAAGCAACAAAATATTAACCCCCTTCTCTGCTAGGCTCTGGGTTTTTCCCTTTTCAGCGTTTGGTTATAATTTACAAGTGCATTTCGCTTGCAAGCACAATCAACATTTCAATCATCTATATAATTGTTATCTTATTTAGTTAGAACAGCTTCTTGAACTCTTTATATGAAAATGGATGACTCCCATATTGCTTTGCCAGTAGGCACACAGAAAATACTAGACAATATAAACTAATTTATTTAAATATTGTACAAACACAACATGTAAAGTCATATGTCCATTATAAAAAATAGCAGATGAGGCTCCAAATGGTTGTGTTTGGCTGCAGATTTACAGCGCACCTAATCTGTTATGGTGGATAATTGGGAGGATTTGGTTTGCTCCTTCAATAGTTGATGATTATTATGATGCCTTTGTCTTATTTTCTTCTTGTACATGATTTTCCTGTTTGTCTAAAGATGGCTCTTTTTGTCCTTTTCTAGGAGCACAGAACTCTACCAGTATGACTGGCATTTGATACGTAACACCAGGACTTGGACTCACAGTTTGGCAGTGTTGAAGAGGCACCCCTTCTGTGCATCTCCTTAGCTACCATGGCTGCCCCCTCTGCTGTGGTGCCATTCTCAGTGGTGTCTCAACCACAAGTAAGTAACCTAACGCAAGATTTGACTAGGAAAGAATTTACTAGTCATCACTGAGCTTTTGGATAGGATTCTTGATAGCATGTAACATTGCATTTAAAAAAAACTCATAAAATCACTATTTGGGATACATTTAGGTTTTTTCCACTGAAGAAATAGCAATTTATAAAGGAGATGCCGTTTAGGTTCAGTAACCAGCAAAAAAAATGAACAAATCAACTTTCTAAGGCAGAACTGTATTTAATCATAATTAGGGAAGCTTTGATTTTCATTGTTTTTAAAAAAATGTTTTTTATTGATATTTTCTGTTTCTTACATTACCATAATATCTTTTTACACTTTTACATGTATTTTTACAGTCCCCCTCCCCCAACCCTTCTATATGACAAACAGCATGTTTTTCAGAGAGGGGGAAAAAAAGTCAACACAAGTGATTGATACATTGAAACAGTCCAAAAATATGTATAATATTTAATACCTATGAACCTCTGGCCTCCATGAAGTGATAGGTGGGGCTGTTTTCTCATTTTTCTTATTTTGAGTTCCACTTGACCTTAATTTTGTTTTGATTTTTTTTGGTGTGCCATTTTTTCCATTTGCATTGTTGTAGTTACTTTCTATATTGTTTTCTTGGCTCTGTTTACTTCATTCTTCATCAGTTCATATAGATCTTTCTGTGGTTCTCTATTCATCACACACAACAGTAGTATTCTGTTACATTCATGCACCACAATTTGTTTACATCCACTTTGCTATAAATATTTCAGAACATATGAGGCCTTCTTTCTTATTGAGAAGGGAGTCTTGATTTTCAAAGATCAGATGCATGGCTAACACTATTGACTTCAAACTTAAGATAGCTTAATTAGCTGCTAATTGAAAGGTAAGGGCCATTGTTATCTGTGCCTTGTATATTTGGGCTTCACTGGGATATCTGAGGGATAGATAGCAACCTATTAAAAATTTCCTCATGTTACATGTTTGTATTAATCTAATTCATTTGCATACAGTATCTAGGGTTTTCTTTTCATTTCCTTTCATTATTTTTCTTTTACTCTCCTAACAAATTAGCTCTTAGACCCATAAGCAATCCTTTTTTTCAAAGTATACTGAAGTTATGGCAAAGATATATCAGTAATAATAAATAATCAAAAATGTTTAGTGCCATTTTTATGCATATTCTTAGCACAGCTTGATTTTCCTTCTGATCTTTCTCAGTTTTTTCATCTCATCTGTGTATACAACTGTATTATTCTTATTCTTATTAGCTGCATTGTTATTTTTGTGGGGACCTGTGCTTTCATCATTGTAGTAATCTCCTAGCATAGATCTCAAAGATCAATCCATTGATACATATAGATGTTAGGTGACTTACCCAAGGTCACACAGTTAATATATCAAAAATAGCACTTGAAACCATGTTTTTCTGTTTTGAAGATTTGTCTTTCATTTAACATACTGAACTGCTTCCTAATGATTTTTATTTTAAGAGTTAAAAAACAGACCCCAAACCAACCAAACAAAAGAAGTCTGAGGAAAAGAGCCATCTTGATAGATATTCATAAGTTTAGAGTTGGAAGGAACCTTTTAAAGGCTCTCTGGCCTAACTCATTTTACAGATAAGGAAACCGAGACCCAGGATCATGTAACTAGTAGCTAAGGTGGTATTTAAACCCTTTTTTTCCCCTGACTCCAAGACCAGCATTCTATCTACTATTTGATGTTGCCTCTCAAATGTTTCCAAGATAGGAATGAACTGAAAAACTTTTTTTTCCTGCATAGAATTAATTTTGTAGACCACAGCTTTTTAAGTTGGATTCCCAAGAGAGCACATTAAAAAAAATGGGGATGAGGTAGAGGGATAACTTGGTGTAGCCTACATGTTTACTCTTATTTACTTTCCTAATTCTCAGAGAAGGGGAGTATGAGAACCTGTTACTTTAAAGTGTTACCTATACATCACAGTTCTTCTTACTTAAAGCAATTTTATCATGTTGTTATTGTTATTAAACATTAAAAAAAATGTTAATCCCACATTTCAGTCTGTTTGGTGCCAAAACGATGTCATGTGTATTTTTCTTTCTAGTAAATGGATCTTTCCTTCCTCGGCATTTAATTTATCTTTGGGTATTTACTTTTCCTGGCCCTAGAGAGGTTTTCTGCTATCTTCTTAACTATGAAATAGGGAAAGAATTTGATTCCTTTTTTCATTTGAGGCCATTATTTCAAAGCCATCCAACTAGTACTTTGCAAAGGAAGTTTTTGTGAAATGAAATGAGCCTTGAATTACTCAATCTTGATTGCAAAGGACACATAATGCAGATTACTACCTACCTCATAGAAAGGTGATGGGCTAAAATGAAGAATGAGGCATTCATTTTGGGGCATAGCCAATATTGAAATTTATTTTGCTCCACTATGCTTGTTCGTAACAAGTTTTTTTTTTTCCCTTCAGGGATGAGGGTATATGGGAAGGATAAAAAGAAAATACTTAAAAAATAGTTATAAAAAAGTGATTTTGAGTTCTGGTTTCCTGGTTAAGATCTAGGAGGTTCTTTCAACCATCCCTGGTCAGAATTTAAATCAATTGAAAATTTTTATTCATAACTTAATGAATTTCATAAGGGGAAAACATTTTTTTTAATGTATTCAGTTAATATGTGGGGAGATAGCATCTCACTATACAAATAAAAATTGTGGCTGAAAGTTGAACATAATTGCATTCAAGCTAAGCTAAATGAAGCAAATTTCAAAATATTTCTCCTTCTTGAAGGTGCTTTTGACCTCAAGCATCAAACCAAAACCTTTATAAAATCACTTTGAGATGCTATAAGCACAGTTGTGTGTATAGACCCCTTCATTATTCCCATGACGCTCTGAGAAGACTGACCACATAGGGTCAAGTAGCCAGTAAGTGTCTGAAGTAGTATTCAAACTCAGATCTTCCTGATCCTCAGTTACCACCTTGGTGCCCCTCAGGAGACTGATTAGAGATAGTAACACTGCTAGAAATTTATTTTCTAGGCTAATGAGAAGTTCAGATGCTCAAAAGGCCTTTCTAAGTTAGGATAATTTTCATCCACAAAGGTCTTGATCTACTGATCATCAACTACTGATGCTACTATGCATTTATTTAGTGCCTTAGTGTTTGCAAATTGCCTTATAAATATTATCTGATTTGGTCTTTACAATGACCCTGGAAAGTAGGTGCTATCATCATCTCCATTTCACATACAGGAAACTGAGGCACAGAGGTGTTAAGTGACTTGCCCAGGGTCTGAGGCAGTTTTCTTGACTCCAGGCCCAGTGCTCCTATTTTCTGACTACCTATTGAATTATATATCCCCTTGCACTGTTACCTGGTTGAAACACATGTCTTTTCTTCGTAGCTTGACTGGAAGTTTGCAGAACAGTAGGGGCAGCTAGGTGGCACAGTGAATAGAGCAATGGCCCAGGAGTCAGGAGGAACTGAGTTCAAATCCAGCCTCAGACACTTAACACTTACTAGCCCTGTGACCTTGGGCACGTCACTTAACCCCGATTGCCCTACCTTCCTCCCTCCAAAAAGAAAAAGGAAACAGTGTATTACACCTAATATATCTGGCATAGTACTCAATAAATACTTGTTAAATGTTCAAAAATGCTTGACTACACATCTAGTAGATGACCCCAGAAAAACTGAACCAAAGTCTTACAAATCTTAAATTATACACATATGTGTGTGCATGTATATATGTATGTATACGTACATATATGATTTTTACAGCTTCCAAAGTTTGTTTTTACAGGGTTGTTATTGTTCTGTTAATATCATTCATCAGTTTATAAAATTCTTCAAAATTGTTCTTTCTTAAAAATAATTTTGGGGTTAGAATATAATTTTGGTTTTCTGCTCTTCACTTTGTATCAGCTTATATACATCTTTCCAAGTCTCTTTGAAATAATTTATCTCTTCATTTCTTGTAGTGCAAGAGTGTCCCATCACATTCATATACCAAAATTCTTTAGTTATTCCTTGATTTTCTTGGTTTCTCTTTAGTTTCCCGTTTTTCTTGTCCCCTCAAAAAGAACTGCTATAACAACTTTTTAAATATAGGATCTTTTCTTATTTCTTTCAGATAAAGACCTAGAATTGTTAAAATATAAATACATAAATATAAACATAAACACACACAGAGGTTTTTACAGATACTACTCTCACTTAGCTAAGTGGTACAGTGGATAGTGCCTCCAGTCTTGAGTCAAGAAGACCTGAGTTCAAATCCAACCTCAGACACTTTCTAGCTTAATGTGATCCTGGGCAAGTCACTGAACCCTGTTTGCCTCAGTTTCCTCATCTATAAAATGATCTGGAGAAGGAAATGGCACACTGCTCCAGGATCTCTGCCACGAAAACCTCAATCAAATGGAGTCATGGAGACATGACTGGAATGACTTAGCAACAAAGAATGTACAACAGCAAGATCACTCACCTATTCCATAATAAGAATAAAACAAAAACAGACGGGAACTAAAGAGCTATTGTCTTGTGGACGTGCCATTTTCCTGTGCTAAATTGTCAATGGTTCAAGTTCCAGGGCGCCTCAGAGTGGGAGGAAAACTGGCTCTGGAATCTCATCCCAGAAATTCCCGGGACACTCACTTTGGGCAAGCTTTTGTTTCCCAGGGGCACAAATAACACAGGTGACTTCTAGCATCCCTTAAGTTCTGAATCTATGACCCTTAGGCACAGAGCCCCGAAAGGATTCAGGATCAGAGGACTTGCATTTCGATTGTGGCAGTCACTGACCACCTGTATACTGTCAGGGGTGGGATTTGCTTCTTCCATCTGCAGAGTCAAAGATTTGGTCCCTTCTAGCTCTAATGTGCCATGTCCTATATGACTCTAAAGTCCTTGGTGTTTTCCATTCTACCACACAGACTTCTGTGTGCAAATACGAGCGCTATGCACTAAGGGTTTGGTGATACTCATTGGTAATATATTCTTAAGTGGTTTAAGAATGTCCATCTCTACTTACCTTTAATTAACATACTGTCTATTTTCTAATAAGATAATCCCCTGAAGATAAGAACAACAAATATTAACTCATTTGCCTGTTAGAAAGCAGGCAGAGGTTAAGTGACTTGTCCAAAGTCACACAGCTAGTAAATGTCTGAGTAAGAATTTAAATTCAGGTCTTCATGACTCCAGGTCCATTGCTCTATCCAATATGCCAACTAGCTGCCTAAACATATATACAAGCACACACATATACCCATATATGTTTGTATATGTGCCTATATGTGCCTGTGTGTATATAGATATGTGTATATATTTACACATACACACATTTTCCCAATAAGATTAAGTAAGCTATTTGAAATCAGTAACTTTCCTTTGTTCTTGTATCTGCAGTGTCTGAGGTTTAATAAATGTTTGTGGATTGATTAGAGGAATAACTAGTAATCCAATTTGACTGAAACATCTGGTGCTGGCACCATTGTAGAGGGCTTTAAATGCCAGACTGAGTTTGTATTTAATTTTAGAGGCAAGGAGGAAGCACTGAAGATTTTTCCCATGATAGTGACATAATCAGACCTATTTCTTAGGTGATTTTGAAGCTGAGTGGATGATGAAATAGAGGAAGTAAGAGACTGAAAACAGGGAGACCACTTGGGAAGGTTATTGAAATAGTGTAAGAAAGAGGTGATGAGGTCCTCAGACTTGCAAGTAGAGAGAAGGGGATAGATGAGAGGGATGTTTGACATGAAATAAAATTGATATAGTTTTGGCAGCTGAATGGAGTTAGGAGGTGAAAGAGGAGGAGTCATAGTTGACTCCACGATTGGTTATGAACCTAGGGATCTGGGAAGATGGTTGTACCATCCATAGACTTAGGAAAATTTGAATCATCACCTTGCAATTTTGAATATGGTTGTGTTAATTATTTTAATGATCCTTCAAATCTTTAATTTTGGGGTTATTCACTAGTTCAGGTTATACTTAAACTGGAAAATCAAAGGATTTTATTTTTACAGTCAGTCGTATAATTTTGTTAAATTTGCTTCCACATAAACCAGAATATTATCTCTGAACCCAAAGAGAATTCTGTGCTGTACTTATATGGTGCTGTACAGAAATTTAAAATAGTATCTCTATGTTGTGCAAACCAAAGAATAAAGCTTCTTTGTGATGGCATGGTGAAAGCGAAATGCCCCATTGACCAGGAGATAATCAATCGCACAGTTTAATGTGTTGAAAGTGCAACATATAGTGTGCCTTTTTTTTTTTTACCATCCATTTGTGGATTCTACATTTTAAAAACTTCTCTTATGAGCCTTCTTGAGGACTTGACAGGATAACTGTATACTACTTTGCATATTTGCTTACCTCACATCTAATCAGTTGACAAATCTTTTCATTTCTCCCTTCCCAGCATAAATCCCCTTCTCTCTACTCACCCTGGTTCAGGCTTTTACTGTGTCTTGTCTGGACTATTTCAGTATCCTCCTAATTTTTCTTTCTGCCTCAAGTCTCTCCCTATTCCAGTCTGTTTCCCTAAAAAATAGTTCTGACCAGTCCACTCCTTATTCTACTTCAGTGGCTACTCATTGCCTTAAAATGTGAAGCCCTCTATTTGGCATTTAAGGTTCTTCCCAATCTGGCCCTTTCTAACATTTCCAGGCTTCTTAGACTTTACCTCCCTATAGTACAGAGAAATCAGGGTACTTAAAATTCTTCAAATATCACCACACTGTCTCACTCACATTTCTTTGAGGAAATACATACCAAGTTCCAAACAATCAACTTTAGGGGGTTTGACATTATAACCTCTAGTAGGAATTAATAGAGATCTGAAAGTTAGGGGATCCATCCAGGTTTTAGGCCAGTTTCTCCTGTCTGTGCACTTCGCAAGTACTTTTAAAGAATCACCAAAGTGGGAGGCTGAATGCAGATTGAAGATACTTTTTCTTTATTTTCTTTTTTTTTTGTCTGTTTTTTCTTTCATAGCATGACTGTGTATAACCTATGTCCAATTGATTGCCTTCTCAATGAGGAGGGAGGGGTATGAGGGAGAGAATTTGGAGCTCAGAATTTGAAAAGAGAAATGTTAAAATAATTTTTACATATAATTGGAAAAAAAATATCAAAAGACAAAAAAAAAGATGACCAAAATGCAAAGTTGGAAAAGCTTTCATTCTATCCACTATCTATCCACTATCCACACTATCCAACCACAATCTCTCTACAGCAATCCTGATAAGTAATCAGTTAGCATTGAACTGAAGGGTTGAACTCGATTCCTAAGGATTCTTCCAGCTCCAGCATGTTATTATTTATGTATTGCAGAATGTACAAATTGAGATGGAGCATAGATTTTAGTGGGCAAGTAGGTGTGCAGTGGATAGAATGCTTGGTTTGGAATCAGGAAGATTCATCTTCCAGAGTTCAAATCTGGCCTCAGATATTACTAGCAGCATGACCCTGGGCAAGTCATTTAACCTTTTTTGCCTCCATTTCCATTTCTGTAAAATGAACTGGAGAAGGGAATGGCGGAAAACCCCAAATGTGGTCACAAAGAGTCAGACAAGACTGAAATGGCTAAACAACAACATGGGTTTAGTGGAGTTGGTAGTAGACTTGGAGTTAGACTAGATAGGTTCAATCCTGCCTCTGATACTTGCCAGTGGGTTGACCAAACACAAGATCTCTTGACTCCTCTTTTGAGTCTTATTTTACTCATTTGCAAAAGAGGATAATGTTATCTTTAATCATGATTTAATCCAGTAGTTGTGTGATCAAATAAGATTGTGCTTGTGACCACATTGAAACTTTAAAGGGCAGTGTAATTGTTATCCCAATTGATTAGAACCAAATTTAATCCTGAATTCTCTTCCTTTTCCCAATTAGCCAATGCCTTCTTTCTTATGGTTAGCTGGCTAGAAGCCATGTGGGTTAGTGTATAGCTTGCTAGTCTTGGAGTCAGAAAGAAATGGATTCAAATCCCTCCTCAGAAAAACTGGCTTTATGACCCTAGGCAAGTCACTTATCTTCGGTTTCCTCATCTTTAAAATGAAATTGTAATCTATGGTTTCTAAGGTCCCTCCCAGCTATAAATCTGTTACCTTGTGGTCTTAATCATTATATGCAAAACTAATATGATCACTTACTATCACTAGACAAAAAAAAGTAAAGAATAGCTTGTTTTGCCAATAATGATCAATGTAAGGTGATATTTTTGAGAAGTTTTAAGTATTTTACTTATATTTTTTGGTTATAATTTAGACTGAACAACCATGGATTCACAATTGGCATGATGTTAAAAAGGATTGAAAATCGTGTATTAGCAGCAGCAACAAAAAGCCTTTGTTTTTGTTTGGCTGGATTGTTTGTTACTCTGTATATTTTCTAACAAAGAACTTTTTTTTTTTTAGCCAAGGTCACCTAGTAGTACTAGATATAAATTAATTAATATAAATAAATAGCCTGAATTGTTCCTAACAGCCATGGAAAAGAAAGCATTCGTTGTTCCCCTTCACTGCTTGCAATTCACTTGCTTAAAAAGATATGCTTCACGCTTTGAAACTTAGCAGGCTTCTCTGCCCTAATTTACACCCTTTCCTAGATTCTAAAGGGTTTTCAAATTCCCATGCTGAGAAAACATCTTGGGTTTCTGAAAATTAGATTAAGTGTACTTAGTGGACATTGACATATTTCGAAGAGTAGTGACAAAAGCTTTGTGCGTAAAGTTGACATCAAATTCCACTTGTTTAGCCTGATTATGAGAGACACTTCAGAGTTGTATTCGTTTCATCAAAAAAATGAGCCTTGCAATTGGATTTTTTTTCTTTAGCTTGACAGTCTTAGTTGGCAATACCTTCTCCAGCCAAATTGACATACAATCATCATAGTTAGGGTGTAGCCGGCTGCCATTGAGTAGTCAGTTGCAGACGGCACATTCCATTTTAATTTTTTGCTAAAACCTTTCAGTTGCCCATTAACTGATTTAAAAAAACCCACCACAATTTCTTTAACATCTAAGGTGGGTTGCAGACCCATAAATGGGTGCTTGGGGGTAATAAGAGGTATCCAGATGTTCCTTCTACCTGTCAGTAATTGATTTGCAACCTAAAGTTCAAGTTTCATGCTGAAGAGTGAACATTTATTATGGACCTGCCATGAGCTACTTGAATGCAAGGAGGAAGTAAGATGTTGTCCCTGCTCTCAAGGACCCCACTCTCCGATTATAGCCAGCGGCATTTGGACAAGTGAAAACAAGACATGTACAGGGGTAACAGAAGTGGACAGTATTATGATCAACGTCAGGAGGGGAATGGCCTATAATATGGAATCTTGTACAAGACAATATTTACTCTCAGCTCATTTGGCATGTGGTCATTGGGCATCAAGTCTAGTTAGCCTTAGCCATCAGCACCAATGTCAGTATCTAGTACAGCATGTGTCTGTGTCTCCTAAATATTGTTACATGAATGTGTGAATGTACAGATTTACTTGCTATTCACAGGATCATGGAATAGACACAGAGCAAGAAGGTTGTCCAGCCCTGCCTTCTTGTTTTTGTTGTGGCGAGTTGTTTCATTCTTGTCTGACTCTTTGTGATCCCTTTTGGTATTTTCTTGGCTGAGGAACTAGAGCCGATTGTCATTTCCTTCTTTAGCTCATATTTGAGAAACTGAGATCAGCAGGGTTAAGTGACTTACTCAGGGTCACTCAGCTAGTAAGTGTCTGAGGCCATATTTGAACTCAGGAAGATGTCTTCTCGGTTCCAAGCCCAGTGCTCTATCCACTGAGCCATCTGGCTACCTGCCCCTGATTTACAGATAGAGAAACTGAGGCCCAAGAAGGTTTGTGACTTCATTAAGGTCATTTATAGATAGTTAAGCTTAGAGTCTGCTTTCCTGTCTATTGCTATATTAAAAACCAAGTGATTGTGATTGCTAAACACAGTATGTGAGAACTTTTATTTCAAGGATCTGATTTAGATGGAAGCATTCTGCCCTCCAGTCTTTACCCTGAGTGCTAACCTGTATGTTCTAGAAGTTGAGAGCTAACTTGGTTCTTCTAAAAGACATTATCGATATGCTGGGATTCCTTTTGCAAAATACACCAACTTTTTGAACAAGATTTCTTCTTTTAAAAGATTCAGAACTGACATTGGGAGGAGATATTTTCGGAGGAGGGCAGTAGACATCTGCACTGGAAGAGAAACATTGTTTCAAGTATTGTCCTCTTCTTTATTCGGGGCAGCGGAAAGAATATGGAATTAGGAATCAGGAGACCTGGCTTCTGCTTTCAAATGTGCCCCAGATTGGCAATGCGACCTTCAAAACAGTTATTTCCTCTCGGGGTTTCGGTTTCTTCTTCTAGAAAATAAATAGATTAGACAAGAAGACCCTAAATATCTGAAACTTCCATTCCTCTTCTCTTTTTGTTCCCAGCTGAATAATTTAAGCTTCATTATATTGATTAGATTAAAAAAATAGATTCGTAAAAAAGATGAATCTACTACAGACACTAACAATGAGGCAAATGTAATGATAAATTATGGGCTACCCAATTACAAATATATGGATTGTAAGCTTCTTGAAGGTAAGGTCCTCATCTTCTTTTTCTCCACGTCTCTACCACTTCCTAGCATAAAGCCTTGCACATATCAAACATGTAAAAGTATCAAATATACATTTATTATTAAATGTGCTATATTTTTATCAGGGATACATTAGAAGGAGATGTCTGGAAGTCATCACTATGTAATAAAGGAAGCAATCCATTTTTTTTCATGCCTGACTGTAAAAATCATTAAATGTATAAGTTCAGTGTCCAGGAAATGCTTTGTTTTTGTACTAAAGGGACTAAGTTTGATATGAAGCATTCTCTAATTATTACAAAGTGGACATTCCATTGGCAGACTTTGTTCTGGCTGACCTGACTGATCCTCTTTTCAGGGAGACCCTGGATGACAAATTTCTGTTACCTTCACATATGGAATTTGTATTTGCTAGATTTTTTTGTGATACATCAAAAGGTCTGTCAAAGAAAAGTAAACTTAAATCAGTGTTATGTGTATATGGAAAAGTACAGAATGGTGCCAGGAAAAAATATTTGCAGAGGTAAACACTGAGCCATCTAATTTATTCCATCTTGGACTCTGTTTCCTATTAAATCCTAAGTGCCTTATATCAGCTAACATAGTAGAATTTGGAAGAATTCTAGAATTTGCTTATTGGTAAATGTTAACCTATCATTTCCCCCCTTAATCCTTTGCCTTCATAAACTTGGAGCAAAATTTGAAGGTATTATCTATTTTGGGACCCAAGGGTGTGGTTTGAGTGTATCCTATTCATAAGACAAAACTATAATGATGTCTAGTGTAAGCCACAAATGAGACCTTTTGCAGTTCTTTTTTATTTATAGTAACTTTCTAATTGTTTTGTTTCTTTAATGATTAGTAAAAGTTTCTTCTATCACCCTCCCCTCCCCCCGCATCCTCCCCTACCCCAAATCCATTTCTTAAAAGTTGTATGTCTTCCTTTCCCGCTGGCTATTTTTGTTTTCTATATAGTAACCTTATAGTGACCAAATACTATGAAAGGTCTACACTCAATTGGTCTTACGGGCTGTCTGTGGAGGTGGTAATCATAGCTTCCAATAGGATTTCTGTCTTTTGTGGATTATACCTTGCTGTAATAAGACTGTCTTACTCCCCGTTGACCTTCATTTGATGCATGATCACTCTGCTACTTGCTTATTATGTACAGGCACCTAAGAACTTCCCTTAAATTAAAGTGCTAAAATTGTTCAGTTTGCAAGTTACTTTCACAACGAACTGTGTGTGCTATTTGCACATTTCTGCACCCATAGTCTGATATTTAAACCAGATCCTAAAACAGAAGGCATCAGAAATGTTACTTACTAGAATTTATAGAATACAATATTTCCACATTAAAAAAATAAAAAAGAATTATAGAATCTTGGATTTGAAAAGGACCTTAGGTGACTTAGACTAACCTGAGTTCCTAACCTGAGGTCTCTGAATTTGATTTTTAAAAAATCTTTTGATGATTCTATATATTTTATTTTAGGCATTTAAAAACATGATTCTGAGAAGGGTGTCACTAGACTTCACTTGATTGCCAAAGGGGTCCATGACCCAAACATGGTTAAGAAAGCCTACTTTAGGCCAACTTTTCATTTTACTGGAAAAGACACTGAAGCTCAGAGTTGCAAAGCCAGGTCATATAACTAAGGCAGAGCCATGTCTCCCAAATCACATTTCTTTCTAATGCATTAGACTGATTTTCAAACTCATGGCCAAAACCCATAGCTTTATTAGCTTTATATTCAATTTTGTCTGGGAGGGGAAGGGGATTTTTCACTAAGCATCTCTTTTTTTTTCCTTTTTATTTAACAATTGTATCTTTTAATTAACAAGAGTATATTTCCTCTCCTACCAATCCTTCTCCTCATTAAAAAACAAAAACAGCTACAACACAAAGAAATTAAACCTATTTTTAAAAGCAAATATGCATAGTCATGCAAAACAGATTCCTGCCTTGGCTATGTAGTATACCTCATCTTTGCTCTTTTGGAAGTGTAATTGGTCATTACGTCTATAAAAGCCCCCCACCTCTTTTTTCCCCCTCAAAAATCACTTTGTCTTGTGCCTCACTTAGGAGTTTTCCAAGGAACGTTAGGATTTGGCTTATACCTAGGTCTCTGAAAAAAATGAAATGGTCCTCAGTTTACTTGCTTAATAAAACATTGACTATAGTAAAGGTATTCTTTAACTTGACTCCCCAAAATAAAAAGGAAGGAAAAGAAGCAAGCATTTATGAAGTCTTTGCTATGCCACAGGCACTGTGCTAAGTGCTTTACAAATATTATCTTATTTTATCCTTATGGAAACCTTGTGAGGTAGGTACAGTTGTTAGCTGCATTTTACAGTAGAGGAAACTAAGGCAGTGGCTTACCCGGGGTCACACAGATATTAAGTATGTGTGACTGGAGTTGAACTCAGGTCATCCTGACTAGATCCAGCATTCTATCTACCACATTACCTAGCAGCCTCAAAGGACTCATATCTGAGCCTATATATTAAGCCAAAGCAACTCTCTTTCCTTCTCTTCTAGGCTTTTATCTCCCTTTGGGAATCTACAGTTCTCTAGACTTGTAGTACTACCATAGGGTTGGGAAAGGGGACAGCATTGCAAGGTCACTAAAGAATTTACTCCTGTCCTTGTACCTACATAGTCTGTGTAACATAATAGTAGTAAAAGGGGGCAAGATTCAGGCTTGCTTCTCCATTTCCTGCCTCTGAATGATGATGTTCCTTCATTCTAGCTCCCATTCAGTCCAGAAATTCATCACATTCTCTGTGGGAAGCATGGTCCCGGAACTCTTGATTACCTGGACATGATTACCTGGATCCCATGGTTTCCCTAGAGAGCCTCTGTGGCCACTCTGACTTCCCTTCAGGAATGTTTATGCATCTGACTGACTTCTTACAGGTCTGATCTCTTAGCAATTGCACCTCAGCCTTCCTTGTCAAAACCAAGCCCAAGGTTGTAGCCCCAGTGCATAAACAATTAGTCTCCTTCAAGGTGAGACAATCTGGGTCAGGAAACGAAATTCATGCCATATCAAGGGAACATCATCAGTATCAGAGCAGCTATATCAAAGGACTCATCAACGAGGGCACTGAAGACTTAGGTTAATGCATGGACACATGACATAGACTTAAAGATAAACTGCGTTAAATTTGTGACTTGCAAATGTTCTAGTTATTCAGTGGATCCATACAGTTATCCTTTCCTCATAACAACTTTCCCCATTGCGGTTTTGGCATATCAAGGATTGGCTTAAGAAATTAAGAAAGGCTATCCAGTCTCAAGCTTTAAAGATAGATCTCTTAAATAGGTGAAAGCTTTATGAAATAGTCAATCACAGTTATATAGAATTAAGTGTCAAAGGGAATAATTAGAGCCATACAGTTTGTGTTTCTTTTAGATCTTTAAAAAAAAAAAGCAACCACAGGTTTCTGGTCATCCAGGCAGTTTTGAGAGAGAAAGAGAGTATTCTGAAATATTAGCAGGAACTCTATTGCTTTTACTGTAATCTCAATTTTTACAAGCTCAAGCACCCTTTGGGGGAGTGTCCATATTTTGGGGTAGTATATAATCTGTTAGTGAACCCATTTATAAAATGTAGATGAATTGATTACCTACAACCTCAAATGGTGATCTCACAGTACTGAAAGACTTTGCAGATATATTTGAGGAACTACTGTGATTGGAGGAATCATGGAGAGCAGGAAAAAATGACAAGAGATAAGGAGATTATAAAAAGAACAGGTCAGTGAGTTTGATTGTTGGTCATTGGGAAAATTCTAGAATAGATGATTAAGCAGATAGTGAGGTCTTAGAAAGGTAGGTAGTTATCATCAAGAGCTGGCATAGATTTAATAAATCATACCATGCCAACCTCGATATATTTTTTTTAATAATAGATGGATTCGGGAAAATGTAGTATGCTTGATAAATCTGGATTTTAGGAAGGTATTTGACAAAGTCTTTCATGGTACAGCTAAGTGATTTTTATCTGATTTATAGATATTCCAAGAGAATATTTACTAAGGGAAAATAGTCTGGTATAGTAGAATTAACATGGGACTTGAAGAAGCCAGGCTTATCTAGAAGTCTCGAATCTGAGTCCCTACTTTGGTACTAACTTGCCATGTGATTTGTGGTACTATGCTTAAGTTCTCTAAATTTTAATTCCCTAGTCTGTAAAATGGGCAGCTGATGGCAGAGTGGATAAGAATACCAAACCTCAAGTCAGGAGGACCTGAGTTCAAATGTAGCCTCAGACACTTGCTAGCTGTGTACGCTGGGCAAGTCACTTAACCCTGTTGGTCTCAGTTTCCTTATCTGTAAAAGGAGCTGGAGAAGGAAATGGCAAACTACTCCAGTATCTCTGTCATGAAAGCCCCTAAATGGGGTCATGAAGCATTAGATGCGATTGAATAAACAATAACAAGTCTGTAAAATGAGGATGGTGATACTTGAATTACCCATCCGCGAAAGTATTTGTGAGGAGATAAATTTCTAAAATCAAGATTTTACATAAACATATTAGTAACAACAACAATAATGGACTCTAATGATGGAGGCATGTCTTCTATAATCTTTCTATTCTTATCAACATTTTTATCAGTGACTTAGAGAAAGACATTAATTCTGCCCTTAAGGAACTCATATTTCCTGCGAGTATAAAATAGGAACGTATATAAGCAAAAAAACCCAAGGTAGTTTGAGGTTGGCAGGCACATATAGAACTGGGGGGGATCAGGGAAAGCTTCCTTGAGGTGATGCTACACAAGTCTTAAAAAGTGCTGAAGAAAATGGTTTTCTTATTTAACATGTTTTTATTTAATTTAAAATACAAACCTTATTTTAAATGTTAACCAAGTAGTATTATTTCTAAAGTCATAAGGTGTTTTATTGTTGTTCAGTTATTTCAATCACGTCCCACCCTTTGTGACCCTATTTGGAGTTTTCTTGGCAAAGATACTGCAGTGATTTGCCATTTCCTTTCCAGCTCATTTTACAGCTGAGGCAAACTGGGTAAGTAACTTGCCCAGGGTCACACAACTAGTAAACATCTGAGTTTGGATTTGAACTCAGGTCCTCCTGACTCCCGGTCCAGCATTCTATCCACTGTTCCACCTATCTGGTCTTAGCCATTTGCAAGGGGGAGTGAGGGATGGGGGGGGGGGTGGCATTCGTGACTTCTAACTAAATTATACCAGCATGAAAAGAAAGTATAAACAATCAAATTAAAGGATCACCTATGGTGTTTGTTAAAACAACAACTAGTATATAGGAAGATAATCAAACATTTTTGCCTCCTTCTCTTATTACCTTCTTTATCATTTAAAAAATGATAGAATATAGAATTGCAACAGAAAGGAAATAGAGGTCATCCAGTCAGAACTGCCAGTGACATCCTTGTCAATTACCACTGTTTGAACACATCTAGAAGGAGCTCACTACTCATCGTGGTTCTGAAGTTCTTATTCATACTGACCTGAAATGAAATCTCTCTCCCTATAAGTTCCTCCCAGTAGTACCAGTTCTGGACTCTATATGAAAGTTCATAAACAAGTCAGAGGAACAAAGAGGAAATTCCCTTTCAAATCTATGGATAGGTAAAATAGTTCATGACCAGACCAAAGGATAGACAGTATCACAGAACATAAAGATTACATTTGATTAAAAGCATACAATTAACTAGAAAACAATCTTTGCAGCATCTCCCTGATTAAAATCTTATTTGAAGCTATAGAAGGAGTTCCTTAACTTAAATTTGTAAGATACTTATTTCTCTATTGATAAATGGCCAAAAGCTATGAATAGTAAGTTTACAATGGAAGCTTTCAACAGCCATGTGAAAGAAAAATGCCCCAAATCACTAATAACTAAGAAAATGCAAATTAAAACAACTTAGCTTCTATCTTACACTCTATTATTATCTTACACTCTATTATTACACATCTGTTGGCAAAGGTGACAAAAATGGAATGGTTGGAAGGGCTACATAAGAGCCTGGTGAAACCAGGAATTGGTCCATCCATTCTGGTATACTACATCTTGAACATTCTTTGAATATTCTAGAAAATTCTTCTAGAAAATTACTAGGCCTACAGAGCTCAGAGAGACCGAAGAAAGAAAAAGAGTTCATGTGTACAAAATATTTATAGTATCTCTGATTACTCATCTGTCTCTCCCACATCTCTATCTATGATATTACATGAATTTTAGATGTTATTATTACCAGAAGTATGTTATCATACTTTGTGGATATCATGACAGATATTCCCACACTAATTTGTGTTTGACTTTTAATTTGAGCCTTGATGAGGAACTGTGGTTTTTAAATTGTTTTGTGTGTGTGTGTGTGTGTGTGTGTGTGTGTGTGTGTGATTGTTGCCTTCCTAATTCATTTCTTCATATATTCTAATTTAGTGTTGCCTATTGATTCCGTATTGAAAGTTCTAGTCCAGTGAAAACTGCCATTAATTGTGTGACTTTGGGCCTGTCCTCTAGGGTTCAAAATAAGACCTAGAACTCAGTCTCTTGTTCTTTCATCAAGAATGAATCATTCCTGCATGATTTAGAATGGAACTTTGAGCTTGGGACATTTGCCCTTTTAACTTATCTGATAAAAAGTATTGAAGTATTCCCTCCCCACCCCCATCCGCCCCACTCCAGTCCCTGCTCATAGGGAGGGGCACTGTCTATAATGCTGAAAGTTCAATAGATGTAGTCTCCTCTGTAACTCAGAGTTCTTATGTGTGGTTCTTTCTTCCTCTGAGAGTAAGAACCTTCTTCTCAAATATTAAATGCCCCTGGGGCCTGTGTTTAAATGTCCTTATGTCAAGGTTTAATCATTTCTCTATGATTTAGAATGGAACTTTTTAGCTTGGGTCATTTGTTCCCCTTTTCACATGTTTCAATGAAATCTTAGAAACTTAGAGGATTCCCTCCTCGCTCTTGGCTCTCCAAACCCTCCCTACTCCCACCGCCCCTTTACAAATACATTGTAAAGATGAGCTCCATATGTTCCTTCGAAATTTGGGTCAGGCAACTTTTGTTATGACTTCTTGTAAGATTGCATGATAGCCTGACGTAAATATTGGGAGATCTGGAACATCTGTTCCACTGGTCTAATAAACAAATCTTCCCCTTTTGAATATAGGTAGGAGTGATGGACTGGAAACATTCATGGCTTTTTTTTTTTTTTACTTATTTTTTGAATCCAAGAAATAATTTGCTAAGTTTTCACTATGTGAAGTCCTAGGGGAATGCAGAGGAGCAGGTGTTTTCCTTTTGGAGCTAGCATTGTAGTAAGGGGAGATAAGACTTGCACATAGATAAGTGTAATACCACTCAGGCAGTTGGAACAAAGGAGACCCTTGACCTTTGGAAAACATTATCTGATCTGCACTTATTTCTGAAGGGTGCACTGTTATGTTATTCCCCTTATGGTAGAGATCTTGTTTAGTTTTTGAATTTCTCAGTGACCCTTTTCTTCCCTCCTTTCCCCTTCCCTCTTCCTCCCTCCTATTTGCTCCCTTCCCCCTTTTCTTTCCTTCTTTCTTTCTTGCAAGTGAAGAAAAGGGTTCCTTTTTCTTGGCTGACCACTGGGACAGGCTCAGTGTTTTAGTATTAAAGGCCTAGGCTTGTTTGCTTTGGCATCCTGTGGCTCAATAGAGTAGTGAGTGCTTTTTGGCCTGTGACCTTCAATTACATGGTTTGTCACAATGGGAAGAGTTAATCAGCTGCCAGCTTGCCTGTTTGAACTTTATTAGTGATTTGCCCTGATTACTATCACAGCTGTGTTATGCTGGTGGTAACCTTGACCCCAGTCTTGCAAATAGCCAGGGAGAGTAACAGGTTATATGAGGTTAGTAGGAAAAGTGGTGGTTTTATTTATTTTCCTATCTGTGGATATCCTTGCTGGAAGGTGGGCTATGAAGACTTTTTATATTTGTTTCCAAGGCACAAAAGAATTGTCTTTATCTCTCTAAGGAGCATGTACTGCTCATGAGAGCTATACTTAATTTTTTTAAACATGGATTGATGATGCTGTTTTGCATTAGCTAGTTTAGTTAGCTTTGCATTTAGCTGTTAGAATAATCTTTTCCACATGCTAATTCAATACAACTTAACTTTATTAAGTATCTACTATGTTTAAGGGTAGCTAGGTGGTGCACTGGATAGAGACCAGGCCTGGAGTGCAAATCTGACCTCAGAAACTTACTAGCTGTGTGACTCTGGGCAAGTCACTAAACCCTGTTTGCTTCGGTTTTCTCGTCTGTAAAATGAACTGGAGAAGGAAATGGCACATCACTATCTTTGTGAAGAAAATCCCAAATGGGTTCACGAAGAGTCAGATATAACTGAAAAAAAACTCAACAACAGTAGCACTAACATGTTTAAGGCATCTCAAAGCCCTGAGGATGTGAAATTGAAACAAGACTCAGTTCTTATCCTGAAGGAATTTAGCAACTAATACACGCAATAGTACAACTACAAAAATTAACAGCGTGATACAAGGTAGGATGTGACAGGGCCAAGGGGAGAACCAGGCAGCTCTGAGCCAGGTACTGTACTGGACCCTGGATAAAATGTTCCAAGAAAATTTGTAGAGGAAGAGATGGATTAAATTAGGCAATGATACGAGGTGATCTCAGAATTCTCTTCTAGCTCTGAATCCTGTGGGGGATAGGGGTAGGAAGATACTGTGGAAAGGTTTCCTGGAAGAAGTAGCCTCTATGTAGGGCCCTAAATGAAGGGAATAATTTTGAGAAGATATTCCAGGCATGAGGGATGGCCCACATAAACGGAGACCAAGTGAGATTGGGAAGTAGCTGGGCTAGAATATCCGAAGTACAAAGAGATTTCACAAAGAGGGTATGAGTTAGGGCCACAAGTATACATTGGAGCTAGATTTTGGAGGGCCAAGGATGCCAATCGAAAAATTCTGTTTTATCCTATTAGCAATCAGGAGGATTTTGGAATAGTCCAGGTAAGAAGTGATGAGAACCTGAAAAAGAATGATAGCTGTGTGAAGAACGGGGAGATATAGGGCTCTACCCCATGAAGCCCCACAGCCTTCCAGATCCGTCCGGGCAGAAGTGCTCCCTTCCTCCCTGGACTCTCTCCTTTGTACGTATCCTGTTCTAACTTGCAGTATACATTATATTTGTTACATCTCTTCTCAGGCCTGATACCTGGCATGTGCCTTATCCATGGAATATGGGTAGGGACTGGATCTGAGTTTCATTACTACAGGGAACTTTTGACTGAGTTAACTCCTCTTCTGAAACTTAAAGTATTGTGTGTGTGTGTGTGTGTGAGTGTGAGTGACTTGCCCAGGGTCACACAGCTTGTATGTGTCAAATGTCTAAGGCTGGCATTCTCTCCCCTGCACCACCTCGCTACCCCTAACTTATAGTCTTAAAGAATAGCCTATAGTAAAGGTATCAGAACTCCCAAGTATGGCCTGAACCAGATTAAGATGTAATTGTGGAATGTTTGGCAAAATAAATTAAATATGTGACAGAGATAATATTAATTTGAGATTTTCTATTGACCCACAGGAATCTGTTTCTATTGGAGTTTGATACTACTGAGTGACTTGCCCAGGGCTACATGTATTTCAGTGGCTAGGCTTCTAATCCTGGTCCAGCCAGGTCTTTCCAGCTCCATAGACCTCAATACCATGCATTTATAGCATGTATAATAGGGATAGAGACTAGACGTGTCATCACATGGGTACAAGGAAATGTGCTCTGCCACTGCAGGCCAGCACCTTCTTTTGAGTGTCTTAGAGACCGTCTGGAGATTTAGTGACTCAATCTGTTAAATGACAGGTGTGTCAGAGGCCGAACCAGGTCATCGAGACTCCAAGGCTGCCTCTGATATATTTGAGAAAGATTGCAGAGGAAGAATAGAAATGGCAACTTTTTCCACATGGGTGGTAAGGGAAAGGGGAAATTTAAATATGTGTGTCCTCATAATCTGAAGCATGAGGGAATCAGCTTCATTCCAGGCACTCTGCTAATTGTTAGGGATATAAAGTTCTTCTCTCAAGGGGTCTGATGGAGGAGACAGCATGCAAACATTTTTGTACAAACAAGCTACATACAGGATAAACTGGAAATAATCAACAGAGAAAAGGCACTGGAATTAAGGAGGATTTCCTATAGAAGGGGGGATTTTAGTTGAAATTTGAAGATAGCTAGGAAAGATGTTACTGTACTCTCTAAACAGGGAAAGTGGGAGCCAGGGGCAGGTTTAGGAGGAATGATGAGGAAGCACACCACATGCACATCCAGCTGGGTTTGGGGAAATGTGCTCACTTATTTTTTATTAGGTCATTAATTTGGTCAAGAACCATGTTACTATAGTTTTACATCTACAGTGAGCCTAGAATTTTAGACCCTCCATGGACTAATACTGTGACCCTGGGCAACTCACTTAACCTCTAGCTGCCTCAGTTTCCTCAGCTGTAAAATGGGAATACTTCACAGAGTTGGGAACAAATGGAATAATCTTTGTAAAGCACTCAGCACCTGGGACATAGTAGGTGCTTTTACAAATACACGTTCCCTGCCCCCTTCTCTTTCTCCTCTTTGCTTGCAACACAGACCATAGTCCCTTTGCTCCAGCTGGACTGCTCAGTATTTTGTGATGCCCTTTGTCTACTCAACATTAAGCCATATCTATCGCTTTCCATTTCTGTTATGTTCATCTCTTTGTGACTACATTTAGGGTTTTCTTGACTAAGATACCCTGGAGTAATTTGCCATTTCCTTCTCTATCTCATTTTATAGATGAGGAACCAAGGGAAACAGGGTTAAATGACCAGGGTCACACAGGTAGTAGGGATCCACGGCCTGATTTAAACTCACAAAGAAGAGTCTTTCTTTCAGGCCCAACATTCTATCCATTGTGCTACCCAGCTGCCCATAATCCCTTCCTTGATGATCTAAATATTCCACATATCTTTTCAAGTCTGTTTCTTCCTAAAACTGATCACTACTTTGTATGGCTTGACTTTTGTTCTTAGGTATAAAGTTTAGTACATTTTTTGTAATGTACTTTTTGTTATTCTGTAGTTTCGTGTATGTGTATTTTGTTTCCATAAATGAGTTATAAATATTTCAAGGGTAGTAACTGTCTCCTCTAGTTATATATTCCCCATAGAGTCTACTATGGGGCTGTAAATGAAATAGGTTTTGACTTAATGCTTCAGCATTGAAGACCTGTTAGTTTTCCCCCAAAGACTCAATGAAACATTTAGTATGTGCCTTATATTAGCTGGAATCCTCCAGTGCTTAACATGGCACCACACAGAGCCCATGGATGCCCAGGAAATAGCTATTATTAATAGATGTCACTCAACCACTATTTATTGAACACCTCTTAGGAGACGAGCATTATTTAAGGTGTCCTGTAGGTGTCAAGAAAAAAAAAGGCATAAAACGAAAGCCCTGCTTTAGGGAACTTATTCTCTACATAATGATGATGTTGAAGCATAAGAAAATGGATTTTAATTCAGTATTTGGCACTTAAAAATGCCTTGAAATAAATCCTTCTTCTCCCATCACAAGTAAATTTTGTTTTCTAGACATAGCATCATAGCATTGTTTGCCCTTTGCAAGTTTCATTAATGCTATGCTACATGTCTTGTAAAGACATTATCCAAAGTCAAAACCATCACACTTCATAGTCTGGTTAATGGGCATTATTTTATTAATGGGAGGTCTTTGAGGGTAGCCGGTGCTGACCATAAGAATTTTCAGCACACACCAAGCACTGTGCTACGCTCCTTTGGTTCATTGTGGCTCATTTAGAGCTTAAAATTTTGTGTAGGAAGCTGCTTTATGGGATGCCCACTTACATCTAAATATTTGTCAGAGCATCTACTGCATGAAATAGCCATGCAAAATGAGATTTTTATGTCACATATATAGATCAATTATATTTCAAGTTTCCTCAAAAGGCAACCATAGGCATACATACATGATACATACATATATTCACACTTACATGCATACATGCATATGTATGAGGTGAGTAGGCCAGTTGCCATGTTCTGCCTCATTTTGTGAAATGATGTATTTTTAAGCAAAATTTCTCTATCTACCATGTGGCATTTCTAGCAGACGTCAATGAAATTTGACCACAAAGCTTAGCCCTTGTTTCAGATTCATTAAACTGGGATGCCTTTCATCTTGAAGCCAGTTATAGTGTGACAAGACCCATAGTTTTAACATAGCTCATGGAATGTTATTACATAGTATCAAGTTTCCAAATTCCTTGTTTCTATTTTTCTTTTTTTATAACTGCAATATTCAAGAGAAAATGTTGTGTTAACGAGATAGAATGTCTTTAAGTTCTGATCTCTGGTGTTTTTTTTTCTCCTTTCTGTTTCCTCTTATTCCCCTTTTCTCTTTCAGTCCATGGCTATGAGTGAACCACAGTGCTACTACAATGAATCCATTGCCTTCTTTTACAACCGGAGTGGGAAGTATCTGGCCACAGAATGGAACACTGTCAGCAAGCTTGTGATGGGACTTGGAATCACTGTCTGCATCTTCATCATGTTGGCCAACCTGCTGGTCATGGTGGCGATTTATGTCAACCGCCGCTTCCACTTTCCTATTTATTACTTAATGGCTAACTTGGCTGCTGCAGACTTCTTTGCTGGATTGGCATACTTTTATCTAATGTTCAACACAGGGCCCAATACACGAAGACTGACTGTAAGCACCTGGCTTCTCCGCCAGGGTCTCATTGACACTAGCCTGACGGCCTCCGTTGCGAATTTGCTGGCTATTGCAATTGAGAGACACATTACAGTTTTTCGCATGCAGCTGCATACCCGCATGAGCAACCGGCGGGTGGTGGTTGTTATTGTGGTCATCTGGACCATGGCCATTGTAATGGGTGCCATACCCAGTGTGGGCTGGAACTGTATCTGTGACATCACTAACTGTTCCAACATGGCACCCCTCTACAGTGACTCTTACTTAGTCTTCTGGGCTATTTTCAACCTGGTTACCTTTGTAGTAATGGTGGTCCTGTATGCCCATATCTTTGGCTATGTCCGACAAAGGACTATGAGAATGTCCAGACATAGTTCTGGACCAAGGAGGAATCGGGACACTATGATGAGTCTCCTGAAGACTGTGGTCATTGTACTTGGTAAGTGCTTCTTGGCTGAAAATTTCTTTATAAATTCCTAATGCTTTAACAATTAATAGTAGAGATGAATTGAAATATGTGGGTCCAGAAAAGTATGTGCATGTTAAGCAGAGAAAGAGTAAACATGCTGACTTCAACACTTAATCTTTGGGTGTTAGACCTGCTAGAGTTGGTTTCTGTTGGGGGGGGGTGGATTCCCCTAGGGGTATTATAATGATGACGCCATATTTCCTATTATTATTATTAAAATGATTCATTTAAGACTTCAACTAAGTTGAAATTATGGGGGCAGCTAGATGGTGCAGTGAATAGAACACCAGCCCTGGAGTCAGGAGGACCTGATTTCAAATGCGGCCTCAAATACTTAACACAAAAACTAGCCTTGTGACCTTGGGCAAGTCACTTAGCCCCCAATTGCCCTACCTTCCCCACTCCAAAAAGGCCCCCGCCCCCCCAAAAAGTTGAAATTATGAAACTTGGTCTCATTCAATTTTTTTTAACCTCAGAAGGCTTTCTTTATAGTACATTTGGTTATGCCATAGGTTGTATGTGTGTATTTTTAATTTGGTTATCAGATATAAAGCATTCTCTTATATTTATGTGATTTTTAATACGTTCCATAGTAGTTATTTTCATCAATATTTCTGAGTAAGAGTTCGCTTTTTGTAATTTTTACTACCTCAGGTAAGTGCTGATAAATGTTTTTCCACATAGAGTAAAAGATTATCTACAACAAACAGCTCTAACAGCCCTCTTAACTAAAGATATTTAGTCTTCCGAATTGTTTTTGCTTTGGTTATCTCTGTAGTAATGGTGACCCTATATACCCATAAATTGAGATATGACTAACAAAGCAGTATCTTTGTCCTTCTCTACTTCAGCAAATGAAAATACCTCAGATTTTGATAGAAGAGGCTCATATTCTTATGTATTTAAATGAATATGAATTTATCCTAAGCTTTAAAAAGCAAGAAAATCATGTGATAGGACCTTTCTCATAAGACTTCACTAATCAATACAAATTGTGTGGTCAAAGTGTACTAATTTATATGATTTTAGTTCTCCTAGAGAATATTCCTAATTAGACAGCTCTCTAATTATAGTTTTCTTTTTCATTAAGAAAGTCCATTAGAATGTTTATTATTTGCCATAAAATAGAAACAAGTATAAGTCAAGGCTACATTGGACCAAAGTCACAGAGGAAAAGAGAAAATGAATGAAATACTAAAAGATCCTAATTATAAAATGGTTAAACTTAGAAGGCCATCCTATAGTATAGGTCTTGAAGACAGAATTATGGAAGCTTTATAGCATGTTACTCACTTTATCTACCTTATGAAGCAGGTTTTGTTAGAATATTAACATCACTTATGCATTATTCTAGAGAGGCAATTTGGCATTCGCAATGGAGAGCTGCTTAGGGTAAAGAAGACCTGAGTATGAGTCCTGCCTTTGACACATACTGGCTTAATTACCCTGGGGCCCAGAGGTAGGGAACCTATGACCTTGAGGCCACATGTAGTCTTCTGGGTCCTTGGGTTCGAGCTTTTCAACTGAGTCCAAGTTTTACAGAACAAATTCTTTTATTAAAGGGATTTATCTTGTGAAGTTTGGGCTTGGTCAAAGGGCCAGACTTGAGGACCTATAGTGGCCTTGAGGCTGCAGGTTCCCCACCCCTGCACCTGGGCAAATCACTTAATCCCTAGGTGCCCCCCAGGCAGCTCTCTAAAATAGTTGCAGAGGAGATGCTAACTTACATCAGTAAAGAAAGTCTTTCATTGGAGCTCCCTATACTGATGAAATCACAGATCTAGTTTTAAGAAAAAAAAAGTGTAATGTTGAATGTTGCCAGATAAGCATTACAGGTAACTTTTTTTTAAAGTTCAACCATTATGTGACTAAAATTCAATTATACCTACTCCTTTTCCTGTCAGTGCACTATTGAAATAAACAGAAGAAAAACCCACAAAGTAGCATCTAACATTCTTGAGCATTAGGAATGTGTGGCACTGGGTGCAGACTTCAGATTTCCGGTAGTGCTTACCTTGCAAGATCAGAGTCTAAATTCTGTAGTCATACAAAGGTGATTTGGTGACTTCTAGACCAGTGCTTCTTAAACTGTGGATTGTGAAAAATTAGGCAACAGTAAAAGGTTTCTGAATGCACAGCAACCAAAAATTAATTCAAAATCAAACACGTATGGAACCTGAGGTGTTCCTGGCAATACTTGCCTGTGTTGCAAACTTAACTGCAGTCTTGGTTCTGAACACAAAGCATGTGCACTTTGCCCTGCATGCCCTCAGGGTACTCAGTGCCAAGGACTGCTGCCAAAATGCAAAAAGGGTCAGGGTGGAAAAAGCTTAAGAAGTCCTGCTCTATACTAGCCTTAGTGACATCAAAGAATACAAGGTCATTTGAAATCTATAGTCTTTCATTTTGTTATATGAAGGTCAAGTTTAGAACTAGCTGTGACCTGAATAGAGATTATCTATGCCACCCCACCCCTTCATTTTGCAAGTGAGACTTTAAACAGAAGACACATAACTTGTCCAAGATCACAAGAAGAGATCTTGAATTGAACTCTCAAATGAAATCTAAGGGTGTAAACTTGTTCTTTTTCAGCTTTGCAGGAAGTTTCGTAAAAAATCATTCAAACTTATCTGAAAGTTTTTGTGGAACAGATGACACAAAATGTTGTGTGGTTGAGTTTAAATCTTACTTCACTTATTATGAGGGAAAAGAAAGAATTGTAGCTGCATAACAGAAAAAAAATGGTTGGAATCCTGAATAATGAAACAGATATGATGAGAAATGTATAACTTAGAACGGTTTTGTATTTCTTCTTCTTCTTTCCTTTTTTCTCTATTCCTATGGACTTTAAAAAAATGTCCACAAACCTTTTTTTCTGTTTCTAATTCTATCCCGTGCTTTCAGTCAGAAGTAAAATTAATTTGAATTTAATTCTTGGACATTGTGTTCAATCTGTGGAAAGTTTGAATGTTTGACTGAGGTCAGAGGGTTGCTTTTTTTTTGTAAGTAAGCCAAATTCTGTAATCACTAATATGAAGCTTTAGAGATAACACAATAGAACAGTATATGTGTGTAATGCTATAGAGATAATCTTCCAGGTTTCTCTTTTAGATTTGTAAGAGAAAGGGAAGTAGAAATATTTTTACTAAGAGAGATGCCTTCTTGATCTTTTCTTCTGTTCCATGTTCAGAGGTTTAGTAGAAATAAGAGGATTCCTTTAGTCTAGTGCCTAATTGAAATTTAACTGGTAAAAAGAACCAAACCAAAATTTATTTTCAAGTGTCACCCTAGGTTGTAGTCACTTTGAAGATTTCCAAGGCCAGCATTCTCCTGATAGACAGTGGATAGGGAAAGAGGTTGTAGTTTTGATCTGACATTAGGACACTTGTCACAGAAGCACTAAGAATAACCCCTGTGGCCTGTGGACTGCTCAGATAATTGCCTTTGGAAAATAACTTTTTTCCAAATATAATAATAGGTTATTTTCTTTCATCCTAAGTAAATTTTTAATTTTAGGCGTGTTTAGCATGAAAGATTTATGAATTAAAAGGCTGAATTCTTAAAAGTTGCTTTGAAAATGAATGTGTATTATCAGAACTAGAAATCCTGGCTACTTATGATTGGAATTTTAGGGGGAATCTGGTGTCAGCTATGGTTGGCTATGAAGTTGTAATTTGGTTATGGTTCCAGGCATTACTGTTCACATTGACTCCCCCATTTGTGTTGGCCCATGTTGATCTCTGCATATTTTCTTGTCTCCTTAAATGAGAAGAAAGTTTTAGGAAAACATATAGTCACATTTTTTTTCCTATCTAGTGGTAATAAGCATGGTTCTTATTTCATCCGTCAATTGTTTATTGCTAGCGAACATAGTATGAGGGTAGAAGGAAGGATTTTATATATCATATTGGTCAAGTTCTGGGGTTCATTTCTAGGGTTAACTTCTGGGGCTTATTTCTTTTACTAGTAGTAGATTAGATGCCCTTGCATCTCCAGACCAATACATTAAGGATATTAGTGATGGAAACTCTACAAACTTCAATGGTATACTAGTCCCCTTTTTAAAATATCACTCAAGAAATATGTTCTTATTTGACAAAACAGATAATTTCTTCAATGTGGGGATTTTTTTGCCATGAGTTTGTGGTCATGATGTAGCAATTTACTTTTTAAATACATTACTTTTTAAAATATATTGATTAGAGCAATCAAGGAAATTACCAGTGTTTAGCCAGATTTCAGCAGTGGATTTGTCACTTTTTTTATATTTTTGTGGACAAGATGAAGAAATTTGACCTAGATGATAGTGCAGTGTATGACTTTTGGATTGTTTAGATGACTAGACTCAGTGTGATATGTGTTTTAATGTCAACCTGGAGGAGGAATATCTCTCGTGGGTGGCTCAGAGAGCTGGCTTTCGTCTCATTCTTTGCAGCATTGTTAGTAAGGCCTTAGATGAAGGTATAGGTAGCATGCTTATCAAATCTGTAGATGTTACATAGCTGGGTGGGATAAGATAGCTTATGCTGTATGACTGAAGAAAGATTTAAAATGGCCTTGATAGAATAGACTGCTGTTTCGGTCTATTCAGATAAAATTGAATGAGGATAAATAAAAGTTTTAAACTGGGTTAAATATCAACTAAGTACATTAGAGGATGAAAGGCTTGGTTAGCCCAAGGTTCATGGTAAAAAAAAAAAAAAGACTTGGGGTTTTACTGAATGGTTCCATAGTATGACAAGAAAAAAAAACTAACAAAAAACAAATAAATGAACAAAACTAAAGTGGTCTTGAGTTACATCAATGGAGACTCTCTAGTTAGACGTCTACAGAAGGGGTTTTTAACCCCTTTTTTGGTGTCACAAATTCTTTTTGGCAGTGTGGTGAAGCCTATGGACCCCACCTAAGAGTAATATTTTAAAATCAATTAAAATGCATAGGATTACAAAGGAAACCAATTATTTTGAAATTTAGTTATGAAAAGATAATATTTTCACAGAAATATTATCACAGAAATCAAACATATATTATCTCAGTTCATGTACTAAGAATGCACTCCCTCCTCTACTTCATGTCTTTGAATTCCTGATTCATTTAAGACTCAGCTCTCACACCACCAAAAATATTTCTTATTTGATGGAGATGGTGAGGGAGAAGCCTTTGTAGATTGCCTGGGACACACCTCTTATTGACACCCCAAGTTTCTTCTGCCCTGGGGGCTTCCCTGTGAATGGAACCTGAGGCAGTTTTCCTAAGAGACCTCATTGTTTGTTTGATTAGGATTTTTGATTAGGAGCTGGTTTCAAGCTCTGGCTGGAGGGGTAGAGAGCTGGCAAACTGTAAAAGCCCTATTGTGCTGCTGGGACCCTGGATCTTGGGACTGAATCCCAAGAGAAAGATATCTGTTTTGGAAAAAATGACTTTTTCTGCTCTTTTAAAAATTTCATAGTCATCTTAAAAATCATAACCAGAAAAGTCCTTGGTGGGGGGTATGCATACCTCAAGTAAGTAAGAACATAAAGTTTTTTTTTTAAAGCAATCGGGGTTAAGTAACTTGCTCAAGGTTACACGGCCAGTTATTTTGTGTGGTTGCTAAGTATCTGAGGCTAGAACCAATCCCAGGTCTCCCGACTCTGGGGCCAGTGCTCTTACTGCGCCACCTGGCCGCCCCAGAACATAAAGTTTTAAAAAAAAGATGTGACATTTCAGGTTGTGTGGGGACAACTGATAGAATGTGTTGGGGGGGGGCAGGGCTACAGTTCAGTTAGATTGGCATTATTCCAAAGTCATTTTTCCAATAAGTACTGTAAAATGATGTGAGAAAAGCCCCTGTGTAATAGTAGCTGACTTAATTAGTTTCACTTCACTCCTTCCTTACGGACACATACAACTGTAAAAGAGACATTCTGTGCTTGGGAATGGATGATCAATCAGTCCATTAATTAGCAAGCATTTATTAAGAATCTGCCAGGCCTAGCAGAAAGGGAGAAAGAAAAAAGGAGAGAGAAAGAGAAGAAGAGAGAGGAAGGGAGAGGGAGGGAGAGAAATGGTTTCATAGGAACCTGTAGTCCTTTCTAGGCAAAATAGGCAACAATCTGTTCAAAGACATGGGGTGGGGGATCGACTTTCTGTCTTGAGTGGACAGGGCAGCTCAGGTGATTTAGTGGATAGAGTGATTGGCTTGGAGTCAGGAAGACCTGTTTGTCTCAGTTTCCTCATCTGGAAAAGGAAATGGCAAACCAATGGCAAGTGGCTTTGCCAGGAAAACTCCAAAATGGGGTCACAAAGAATTGGATATGACTGAAACAACTGAACAACAGCAAGACATGGTCAATCAAACAGGTCTTTTCCATATGTCACAAATGAGGGAGTAATAAATCTCAGGTTTCTAAGTCATGAGAGGTATCACTTTTCCAAGAAACTTCTTTTGGTGTATAGACTCAGCTCTTTCCTTATATGCCTTGGTCCTATTACTTACTTTGAACGAAAGGATGTTGTGACCTTGACTTTGTTTTGGTAACTCTTGAAGTGAGCTAAAGTGAATCTTCATCACTCTGTGTGTGTGTGTGTGTGTGTGTGTGTAATTACAAAAAAACTTTAGAAGTCTTTTTCATTTAGGCACCCACACCTTTTTACTTCCCAGGGTGGTTGTAAGGATCAAATGAATGAGGAGTACTGGGAAAATAATGAAGTGAGAGGTAAAGTAGGGTGGAATTTGCTTCCCACATAAAATGCAGCAAATCCAGAAATTAGGGGAAGAAAAGGTTTGAGAGCACATACTATAAAATAATTCTTAGAAAAAGCAGAGCAAAACAAAACTGGACAGCTTATAATAAGCTCATTGTTCCCGGTACTTAAGATACCAGTAAATAACCCTATTTTTTCCTTTTTCTTTTTTTTTTTTTTGAGAGGGGAAGATAGGGCACTGGGGTTAAGTGACCTGCCCAAGGTCACATGGCTAGTTTTTTTTTTGTGTGTATGTTAAGTGTCTGAGGCCACATATGAACTCAGGTCCTCCTGACTCCAAGGCCAGTGCTCTATTCACTGCACCACTTAGCTGCCCCATGTACCCCTATTCTTAATCTCCCTTTGTGCTTTCTTTGGGCACTTCATCCCTTGATGTAGCTTCATGTTTATGCATCAACTTTTGGAGCTAAGCCCCAAAAGTGTTGTAGGGAGATGGTATTCTCAGGTACACTACCATACTAGATCCAGGAAGCTTAGGAGGAAATACAGGGTTGGCTTTTTTTCGAAAGCCACATGTGAAACATGAAGGAAAAGGTTGGAAGAGAGAGGAGGTAGTCCAGAAAAGCAATGTTGAACCCATCTAATATGAGGAGGCAGGGGAGAAGAGGCAGGAAGAGTGAGAGGAAGTTGGAGAATATTTTTAGGTGTTTACTTTCCAGAAGAACCACAATAGGTCACCTTTATCTCTTGAAGCCCACAGATTTCATCTTGCCCTGCATATTGGAAGATAATTGAAAATGTGTGATGGGGGTGGAGAAAAGCAGTGCTGGGCCTGTAGAAAGGAAAGGATTGTTGATTAATCAACATGTTTAATAGGCAAATATGAAATGACTGATAAATTTAGGGAAAAAACTGGGGAGGAGAAATGAACAAAAATATGAAGAAAGACATTTTAATGAACAAGTACTTTGTAACAAAGAAGATTAAGTCAAAATCCATTTAAAAAGTATTGCAACAAATTTGATAAGGCCTCTTGGAACGACAGTGGTATAATTCCAAGAATGCATGATTCAGAAGAATAACCAATGATTTAAATGAAAAAGAAATCAAAGGTAATAAATACAGAAATTTAGAAGAGAAGACAGATGCATTCCAAAACAAAGCTTTCTCTGGGAAAAACAAAAGTATTGTAGTATTACAAAATATTATTGTATTTTATTGTCAGTTCCAGATTCTCTCTCCTCCCTCTTTCACCCATTGAGAAGGCAAGAAACACAAAAGCCATTACATGTATGAAGTCATGCCAAATTTCCACATTAGCCATGTTTCAAACAAAGAAACAAACAAACAAAAAGAAAAATATGCTTAGATTCACACTTTTAATCCATCAGTTCTCTATCTGGAGGTGGATATTTCAACACAAGTACTTTGGAATTGTGGCAAGTTTACTAAGTTTTTCACAGTTCATCATCTTTACAATATTGCTTTTACCATGTAAATTGTCCTCTTGGTTTTGCTGACTTCACTTTTGCATTAGTCTAGCTATGTTTTTCTAGAACCATCAAACCACTTTATTATCTTTGTCAAGAAAACCCTAAATGTGGTCATGACAAAAGTAACTATTCAAAAGGTAGGATTTGAACACACAGATGGTTGCACAGATGAAAAATTAACTACTGAGAATTTAAAGATATGATTGGCAGTAACTATGAGAACTGTGTAAAACAAGAATACTGAATCTGAAGGTATGATACAAAGGGATAATCTAAGGATAAAGGGTGGAAAAGAATCATGAAAAAGAAAACTTGAATTCCATACCTCAGAAAATGTTACAGGAATATAGGAAAATTGTCTATAAATATTAGAAACAGATATATCAAGAGAATCCATAGAACACTAACAGAAAGAAACTCCAATTTGAACCTATCATGATAAATTTTAGTCAAATTCAAAATTATATTGTTAAAGAGCACATTTTTTACTAGCAGGAATAAAAAAAATTTTCCATTTCAAGGACAGGCAATCAGAATAACAAAAGATTGTTCCTTATTTATAATAAATACTAGGAAAAATCAGATCATGATAATCTGAAAAGCAAAGACTGGATAGTACCCAAATATAACATATCCTGCAAAGCAGAACTGAAGCTTCAAAGAAAGTAGTGGACATTCAACACAAGGAAAGAATTCAAGTCATTCTTTCAAAAGATCTCAGATGTGAGCAAGCTATTCAGTATGCAAACTGAATGTAAGGAAGTAAAACACTTTCAGATAGCATTGAAATAATAAGAAATAAAGAGTAACAATGGACTAAAAATTTTGAGGAAAGACCACGATGGGAAAAATCAGGAGGGTAAGGAGATGTGAATTAATATTTTGAAGACAAAAAAAGTTTCTTATAAATTAATATTAGTGATAGTGCGATAATACAGAAATGTAGAGGAATTCTTCTTGAGTAGAGAGTGGAGAGAGGAGAGGATGGGATGATGGGTGGGCCAGGAAAAGAATGATTAGGACTCATAGACAGGAGGTTTTCAAGGGTAGAATAGTGCAATTTAGATCACCAAGGGAAGAGGACAGTTTGCTTCTGGCAAGAGAAAGGATCCATTGAACATCAACAGAAAGCATAGAATATTGGGGTTCAGATCACAAGGGGAAGAAGTTAAGTTCTGCCAAGAGAAAAGAAATGTTCCTTCAGTATCAGAAAAAATTCTGCAGAACTAAAAAAAGAGCAAAAAGGGTTCTTGAAATGTACTTATTTTGAAGGTTGGTTAGCACTTAAGAAGGACGACTTCTGCAATCCAAGATCATGCTTCTGAAATAATTTCCAGTAGAAGGAAGATGTGGTTGGGAGTCTAGAGAGCACAACCTAAGGTCATGGAGGTCAGAGCTCCAAAAGGAAGATGACACAGTATTAAAAGCAAAAAACACAAATGCAAAGAATACGATTGACTCTCCTGCATTTAGGTTATAAAGTACCTTTCACTGTACCCTATTGAAATCATCAAAAAAATAACATTTTGGGGAATAGAATCTAGGCGATCACAAAGAGGCAAAGAATTTAGAAAGGGGGTAGAACAGAAACAATTCTCAGTGGAGGGCGTTACAATTTAATGTTACTGAAATTATGAAAACTAATTATGAGGTTGAGGAGAAGAAAGTCCTCATTCTCATTTGATCTGGAAAGTTAAAGGTAGAACAAATTAGAATGAGAGTGAGAGAGATTGAGCCAGGCACAAATGAAACGTAGCAATAAAAGTATACTCAAGGAATCTGAGATTGGACAGGGTAACACTAGTTGCTATGGCCTCGGCAAGACATTTAACTTTTCCTCAATTCCCTCAGCCCCTTCCAGGGCAGCTAGGTGGCCCAGTGGATTGAGTGCCTGGCCTGGAGTCAGTAAGAGCTGAGCTCACATGTGGTCTCTGACACTTACTAGTTGTGTGACACTGAGCAAGCCGCTTAACCTATTTGCCTCAGTTTCTTCATCTGTAAAATAAGGATAATAAATCTGTTGCATTTACTTCCTAGGGTTGTTATAAGGATCAAATGAGATAATATTTGCAAAGCTAGGTACCGTGTCTGGCACATGGTGTTATATAAATATCCGTTATTATTATAATGCTTACAAAAGATGTGTAAAGTGATGGCAGTCTGCGTGGTTACTGAGCCCTTCATCTCATTCTGTTCCTTGGTTTAAAACAATTACATCAGTTCTTCAGCTCAGAAATGAATTATTTTAAATATCCTATAGGTTCCTTCATATTCTGTCCCAGTCTCTTTGTAGGAGACAGAAGATAAAAGTATCTTCACAAAACTTTTGTTTTCCATTTGCTGGAAGATGATTTCCTCCACCAAGCAGTACCTCTGACATTTCTTTAGAGTCTAAGGTGGCTCCTGTTGCCTCTAGGAAACTTGAGTGGCCTCATGGATTTCAATGAAGATGACATTGTCTAGACTGAGCCTGGCCTTGGCTTTACTTAAACTCTGGCAGACCTTCTGTGCCAATGGAAAGGTTATTTTAATGCTCCAAAGCAAACATCAGAATGTAGTTGGGTGACACATCCATAACAAGATCTTCGAGCGTAGTTGGGATTTAATTTGGCTTAGGGTGACTGGAAACTCATGGCTTCACCTATTCATCTCCCAGTGGAGTTCTGTTGACACAAGAAAAACTGAATTTTTAATTGGGTTTTCCATGAGATCATTCTAACCTAGTATTTCTGCACTGAGAAGTATCTTTTCATGTGGCAGACATGAATTCGTTGACTTGGGTTATTTTCCTTTCTCTTGGGAGAGAGAAGATGACCACATAGGAACCCAGTCTTCAAGTGCCTGGACAGGGGAATGATTAAGTGCAAAGAATAAAATGACCTTGCTTGAGTCCAGGAGGGACAGAACAGCTTTATTCTTCAAGAGCTCATGCTGACTTTGCCAGCTTTCCCTGGGGCCTGTGGCACAGGATCTCTGCCTTGTATATTGATTCAGCCCTAAGGGAAAAATAATCCTGTAAACTGAAGGATTGGAACCAGCAATTTTGGGGTCTGGACATTAGTTACTCTCTGTCCTAAAACAAGCTTTGGATGCTTGCTATTTTAGATAAGTGTATTTTTCTAAAACTATATAGATAAATAAGTTCCTCATTTAATTTGACAAAGATCTAATATCTTGAGAAAAAATTCAAAAGTGAATTAAAAGTATTTCAACCCAAGGAGCATGATTTTCATCACCTCCTAAGATGACATAGAAGAAAAGAACCCTTCCTTTGAAGTAAGTATGTTCTAGAATATTCAGAGCCATTAAATTACAAATCTGGAAAGGGACTTCAGAGTAATTATTTCTATGAAACCATCATCAACAAAGCCCTTAGTTCATATCCTGCTTCAGACACTTAGTAGCAGTGTGACCCTGGGCAAGTCATCAAATCTCTCTTTGTCTTAATTTCCTCATCTGTAAAATGGATGGTTTTCATGATCACAAGTCTCTTCCCCCTTTAAATCTGTGATCCAGTTTTCCTATTCCTGTAAACACTCTTCTTCTGGCACAAACATTTGAACAACAAATATAGGAGTTCTCTGTATAGAGCAATAAAGATGTTGTATCTGTATAATATTTTACAGGTTTTTTTTTTTCTTGGAGGCAGTTGGGGTTAAGTGACTTGCCCAGGATCATATAGCTAGTAAATGTCTGAGGTCAGATTTGAACTCAGATCATCCTGATTCCAGGGCTAGAGTTCTATTCACTGTATCCCCTAGCTGCCTTTATTTTACCATTCTTAAAACACTCAGATACACATTAACTCATTTGATCCCTATAACAGCTTTGTGACCTAGACAAAGCAGGCATTGTTATTATAAGCAGTAACCAGGCAGCATAATGGGTAGAGAGCATGGACCTGGAACCAGCAAGTCCTGAGTTGTGTGACCCTGATTAAGCTACTTAACCTCTGCTGCCCCAATTTCCTCATCTGTAAAATGGGAATAACAATAATAGTATCTCTCTCACAGGGATGCTGTGAGGATTAAATGAGACGATATTTTTGTAAAGCATAGCACAAACCTGAAAAGAATTATATAGATGTGATTGTCATTATTATCACCATCTTCTCACAGGGACAAACTGACTTATACAAGGTCAGCTGGTTAGTGACAGAGCCAGGACTTCTAAATGTCTGTCCAGTCTTTTTCGCTACAGGACAGGTGTCAAACAGTGGAGTGCAGCCTGAACCAGAATCATATGTAATTGGGAAATATTTAACAAGATAATTAAAAATACAAGAAAATATGATGATGTTAACATGTAGTTTTTTAAGTCTATGTGCCCTGTAGGTATCCTTATATACAATTTTGTGGACCCCATTTCTTTTTGTGTTTGTGAAACTGCCACTCTGTCACCCCAACTTTCAGAGTAAGGGGATGGAGTTGGATTCATATACTATGTCTTTAGAGGATCATAGATTTAGATCTGAAAAGGATGTCAAAGGTGATCTAGTCCAAGTAATTTCTTTTATAGATTAAAAAAAAACTGAGTTCCAGGCAGGGTCAAGGTTACATACAGATACCATGTTTCCCTGATAATAAGACCTATCCCGAAAATAAGCCCTCCCCTTACTGTGTAAGAGTCCTCTAAAATAAGCCCTCCCCTGAAAATAAGCCCTATTGAGATTGCTACTGTAGTGAAGGTGATCCCCTGCGCTACACGCTACCTTACGGTACCCTCTGTATGCACCGTCGCCCCCCTCCCCCCGGGTGAAACGCACGCCGCGCTCCAAGCTGCATCCAATCAGAGCTGCAGCAGTGAGCGCGTCATCCTGTTCTTCCCCAGTGATTTGCTTATTGAATAAAGGTACATTTTTTTGTTCACATTTACCTGTTTATTAAAATTGCTGTCAATGTTCATTAAAATAAGCCCTCCCCTGAAAATAAGCCCTCTGGTGTTTTTCTCTCCAAAAAAAAATAATAAGACAGTGTCTTATTATTGGGGAAACACGGTAGTATGTGTTGGAGGGCTGTCAGATGTCTGACCCCTTTTTTTCTACCAAATTGCCTTTCTCTTTTATGTTTGGCATTAGATTATGATTTTGTTTCTTTCTGAATCATTGAGAAGTCACTATATAAAGCTTCATAAAGTAATTATAATTATACAATTATATTATACTTCATAAAGTATACTAGTAATTCATGTTTCCCATATTTCTGATTAGACTAGTAATAGTTTCTTATAGCATAATCATATATCCCAATTTGTTCAGCCATTCCCCACTCTACATACAATTCGTTGGTTTCCAGTTTTTGGCTACTATTTTATGCAGAGGCATACTTCTTATTTATGGAGAGGCTACCATTTTATGGTGTTCAGAAGAAGTGATACAAAGACACTCCAGGTGTCTCTGAAGAACTTTGGAATTGATTGAGAAGTGGGAGACACTGGCATAAGACCGTTCAGCATGACGTACCTGCATTCAGAAAGGTTCTGTGCTCCACGAACAGAGTAGAATTACAGTAACTCAAAAGAAACGTGAGTTTTGCAGATTTAGACTCACTTCCACTCCGAATGTTTATATTTACTATTTGTGCTTGACCTGAGGTAGAACTCTCTGAACTTGTATTGGCCTGATCAGCCACAGTCAGACACACTATACATTGACCCCCAACATAGTGATGCCATTTGGTCCTCTTTGAGAGAAAACCAACCAAAAACTTTGTTTCCAGTTTTTTGCTACCACAAAAGTGCTGTAATATTTTTTTGAACATAGAACTTTTTTGTCCTTGCTACCTTTAACTTCCTTGGGATATATATCTATCAATATGTCAAAGAGTATGAACTTTAGTGATTTCTCTTGCATAATTTCAAGTTGTTTTCCAGAATAGTCCAACTAAGTCTACCCATGGTGCATTAGAGTGCTTCTCTTTTGCAGCTCCTTCAACGTTAACTAGTCCTATCTTTTGTCTTCTTTGCCAATTTACTTGGTATGAGTTAAAATGTCAGTGGGTTGTTTGGGGTTTTTTGGTCAGTGTTTCAATTTGCTTTTCACCTTTACCTTTTAGTTGGCTATATATATTAACTCCCTGAAGCTTTGATAATAAATTCTTATGCCAAACTGTTTTTTTTTTTTTGTTGGTCAGAAGTCATTTTTCTTTAATGACCTCCAGTTAGCCTTTACTCAGTCTCTCCTGTTCAGTCATTTCAGTCATATCTGACCCTTTGTGACCCTATTTGGGCTTTTCTTGGCAAACATTGGAGTGGTTTACTATTCCTTTATAGATGAGGAAACTGAGACCAACAGTGTTAAGTGACTTGCACAGGATCACACAGCTAGTGTTTCTAAGATCAGATTTGAACTCAGAAAGATGAATCTTCTTGAATCCAGGCCCAGTACTCTATCTTCTGGGCCACCTAACTGCCCTAGACTATGTTTATCAGATGAAAATTTTTATTAATTGTCTCAGATTACAAAGATACTTGAACATTTCTCTCTGTGTTCAGCTGTGCCCAGATTCCTGGGTACTTTCTCTTCATTTTGCACTCAAAGGACTGAGTGGCCTATGAATGCATATGGTTTTCCTTTTCACTTTCATATTCATGTTGTTTTCGGTTCAGGTTAGGTGTCCTCCAACCTCTTCTCACAGTTAACCTCACAATTGTCCTTCTCTTTCCAGTACTTGTTTGGTGGCTGAGTCAATCTCAGGTCATCCGGTTGCAGTTGAATGGTTGGTTGTGTTTATGCAAAGTTTATACAGGGCCCATAATGCATTTTCCCGGGCCACATTAGACCTATAGGTCAATATCAGCTATACTGTTTCACCCATAATTTTAATACGTATTTGCTAGAAATAAGCTTTTATTAGAAATTGTATCGTTGGCTGAATTTCACAGTCATTGTTCTTACGTTAA
This sequence comes from Petaurus breviceps papuanus, assembly GCF_028583685.1. Taxonomy (NCBI): domain Eukaryota; kingdom Metazoa; phylum Chordata; class Mammalia; order Diprotodontia; family Petauridae; genus Petaurus; species Petaurus breviceps. Next base: position 14,868,005 of record NW_027185616.1, read on the forward strand.
ATGTTGGTAAAGAAAAAAAAAAGTTTATTACTTAAATATTTTCATTGTTGATAACAAAAAGAAAAAACTACCTTGAAACGATACTCTGTTTCCTTCACAAAATGTTTTTCACTAAGACTCCTGAAAGAATGGTTTGGAACATTCTCTCTTTTTCTAGTCTTGTGAAGTGTTTCTGGTAATTAAAGAGAATCATTGTTGAACTTTTCAAAAACAAACCTAAGAAAGTTTTGTAAAACAGAAACAATTTGAAATTTGAACCTTTAATTTGGAAAATGTGGGGAAAGCTCTTTCTGAACCTGACCTCCAGTGTGGCATTTAACTTGTTTAGGGCCAAAAATGTGTGTTTCCTTGCTTATCCAACATCCCATTTTTTTCCTTCTCAGTGAAATTTGCCACATTATCATTGTTTTCTGGAAAATGTAAAAGTGGGAGAGGGAAGGATTTTGAAGTAGAATGGAAAATTTATTATATCAAAATCCTTGTCTTAAAATGCTTTTAATCTAAAAGCTCCAGTAGAACAAGGATATTTCTAAAATAAGTAGTTTTTTTTTTACCTTAAAGTATTTTAAAAATTCCTACTAATTTATGATTTTACCCTTTGGAAATAGTGTGGAAATTTTGTCCCTTTCACTTAATAATAATATAAAGATTTATTTTCCTTTAAGACTACTCAGGACTATGGCTTATGGAAATTTTAGCATTGCTTCAGTCTGGCATATGGTTTTATATTATTTTAGAGGGGAAAAAACTCCCTCTGGGAGGCCAAGGCTTAGAGGTAGGGAAAAAACCCATGGAATAGGGAATATGTTTCATTTCTTTTTTTTAAAAGCTTAATTTGATTCAAATGAATACCTTCTGCAGGCCAGCATATTTACAGAAAAAGAGAAGCTTAATCATTCATTTAGTGCTTTGTGGGATGAATGATCACATGTTTTGAGTTCTCAATATTCCCCTAAATTGATAAAGTATTTATTAAGCACTTAATGTTTGCTAGATATTATACTAATCAATAAAATAGTAGTAATGTTGTCCCTCCCTGTGTAAAGATGACACTGTTGGCCCATTGGTGGTAATTATCTTATTTTTCTTTCTAGTTAACATTTATATTGTGCTTTAAGATTTGTAAAGAAATTAACAGATATTATTTCATTTTATTCTAACAACAATCCTAAGAGGTAAGTACTATTATTATTCCCATTTTACAGATGAGGAAACTGGGTGGACAAAGGTTAAGTGATTTGCCCAGGGTCACACAGTAAATAGCTGACTCCAGGCTCAGAGCTGCCATTTATTCTTTGGGTAGGGGGCAGGGTAGGGAGAAGAGAGAAACATAGCTTCCAGGAAATGATAGTCTCGTGGTATCCTGCTCCAGTTAGACAACATCTGGAGTATTAAGTTCAATTTTGGGGGCCATGTTTTGGAAAGACATGGGTAATTTGTAGAAAATCTAGAGGAAGGCAGTCTCATAGAAAGTACACTGAAGGGGCAACTAGGTGGCGCACTGAATAGGGTACCACCCCTGGAGTCAGGAGGACCTGAGTTCAAATCCAGCCTCAGACACTTAACACTAGCTATGTGACCTTAGGCAAGTAACTGAACCCCAATTGCCCTTCCCACCCCCCCTGCAAAAAAACAAAACCCAACAAAACAACACACACAAAAAGAAAGTAAACTGAAGAAATGGAGATCTTTGCCCTGTAGAAGATTCAAGGGGACCACGACAGCTGTCATCAAGTAGTTTATAGAAGAATTTCTATAGGATATAGGATTTATAAAGGATTTCTCATAGCATTACCTAGTCTAATTCTTTCAATTTAAAGATTAGGAAAATGAGCCTCAAGGAAGCCAAATGACTTGCCCAAGGTCTCACAGGTAGTTAATGTCAGAATTAAAACCCAAGTCTGACTCTGTAACCAGTGTCTTCGCTACCATGCTGCCTCCTTAGAAAGACTTTTATGTGGAAGAGTTGTTGTTCCGTTATGTCTAACACTTTGTGACCTACATAGACCCTGATACTGATGGGATCGTCTAGGTAAAGTTACTGGAGTGGTTTGCCATTTCCTTCTCCAGTGGATTAAGGCACACAGAGGGTAAGTGACTTGTCATAGCTAGTGTCTGAATCTGTAATGTTAATGTGATTTAAGATCTTCCCTGCCCATTAATGGGTCGCATGAGAAGCGCATCAAGGGCTTTCACACCTTTCACTAATTTCTAATCAGGCTTTGAGTCACACACAGAGGGCAGTGATGCCTTCTGACTCTGAGAAGTGTATATATACTCTGAGTTGGTATTTTGCTTTGGGGGCTCGCTTATGAGAAGGATATTGTGATTACCTGGTCCAGATCTCTGAGCCGTATATTCAGAGCTCCCTGACTACTCAGATATAAAGGCTCTCTCCATCCAGGGATGTATGTAAAGCGTATAGTTGATTCAGGCAGTCAGAGCCCTGTCTGTTGGTCTTTATTTCTCTGCTTGTGTTTTCTCTGAAGTTCAGGGTGCTCACTTTTCCCCTGAAATAATGAATGTAATAAAAAAAAAAAAAGACTGTTGACCCCTTAAAAAGCTATCTTTCCTACTAAAGCAGACCTAAGAACCAATACTAGCAGCCATCTTGCATATGTCAGTGTGGTTGCCGCTCTAGAAGTCAGATTTGAATTTGTCTTCCTGACTCCTGGCCCAATACTCTATACACTGAACCATCTAGCTACCTCTAGAAAAGGAATTATTTTTGTTCTATTAGGAACCACAGAGTAGAATAAGGTAGAAGTTGCAAACTGAGGCAACAAAAATAAAACTGGAGGAGTTAGACTATATAATTCTTAAAGTCCCTTCCAGTGCTAAACCCAAGCTTCTGTGCAATAAAGGTTTTCCGGCAGCATACAAATAAACAGTATCAATATATGACATCTTAAACATTTTATTCATCATTCTCAAGTAATGCATCATTTCAAGTTTAAAGTTTTACATTTTGAGGGCAGAAAACATTTTTTTTTAAACCTTAGGGAAATAGGAGAAGAATTCATTCTCCTGAAAAAAGGTATTTTTCCATCTTTTTCCAACTCATATTTATAATCATAAAATCTGTTTTCAACCCACGTGCCTCACATAGATGACATAAGGGTTACTCTTTTCTGGGCACCATGATGCTGAAACTGAATGAATACTCACGGAATAATTTTACATACCATAGATAAGTCAGCTGCTATTTTGGAATATGAATTTTTGCTCCAGAGACTATGGATGACCAGCCTGGAGAGTGTTCTAATTTCAGTGCTACAGTAGAAATGGAGAATTCTTTCTTTTTTTGGTCTGAAGAAAGGATGCCTAGTCCACTCTTGTGAGGTGGTTTCCATGCCCAAATAGCAGGTTTTTGGATAACAAATAAGCATGTAGCCTTGTGGTTTTAAGCCAAGCATCTTGGGTTTTTGTCTCGACTGAGTTGCTGACTCACTTTTGTAATATAAATGAGCTGTTTGACCTTCTGTTACCCAGCTAGAAAGTTGAGTAAAGCCACAGTCCGGACTAGGCTGAAAGCTGGATGGTATGCCCTGGCCAGTCTCACTTGCATAAATAAATATCAAGACCCACCAATGACACAGGGGAATTGTCTTGCAAATGTGTGTTTTAGATGATGGCCAGTTTCATCTGAGCAGCCTGGTACATTTAAAAGACAAAGAGAGCTTTGCTGAAGTTTAGTGAAATAAGGGATAAGTCTTCAATCTTGCTCAAAGTTCCATTATTGCTATGAAAATGGACAGTGGTTATTTACACGTGCTATGTGTGTTGGCTTAGGTACCATTTGAAAAATATTTTCTCTTTTCAGTGTGTGAATTCTTTTTCACATGAGTTATATTTTTAAAACAGGAATTACTGTTATCTCTACCCTAGCTTAGGAGTATTGGCTCAGTATTTTTTATGTAGTTAGAACAAATTCTTTCATTTTCTCTTTCTTTGAAAAATGTCTTTTCCATTAAAGAATGTATGAAAGGAGAATATTTTGGAGAAGGTTGATGCCAGCTTTGTTTTAAGTTTTTATAGTCTGGGTCCATGCTAATAATCATTCTTTTTTATGTCTCATTTCAGTGTACAAAGCAGTATATGGTCATTATATGATTTGAACTTCACAATAGACTTTTGAAATGGTATGGGAAATATTATCTCCAGGAAGAATCATAGAACATCTAGTAGAAAGAGCTCTGGCTCTAAGTTAGAAGACATAGGTTCATATCTCATTCCGTATATCCATTCTAGTCTTCCTCGCTGTTCTTTGTGCAAAACACTTCCATCTTTCATCATCAGGCATTTTCACTGTATGTTCCCCATGCCTGGAATTGTCTCCATTCTCATCATTGCCTTTAGTTTCCTTTAAGTCCCAGCTAAAATCCTACCTTCTCCAATAAACCCTTCCCAATTTCCCTTAAGGCTAGTGCTTTTCTCTCTGTTGATTATTTCCAATTTTCTTTGTCTATATCTTGTTTGTACATCGTTGTTTCATGTTGCCTTCCACATGAGACTGTAAATTCTTTCAGAGTAGAGATTGCCTTGTGCCTTTCTCTCCCCAGCTCTTAGCACAGTGTCTGGTACATCTTAGACACTTCATAAATGTTAATTGACTGACATCTATTAATAGTTAGCCTTATATAAATCTCTAAGGTATACAAAACACTTTACAAATATTGGCTCACTTTAATCCTTACAACAACCCTGGGAGATAGGTGCTATTTTTGCCCCATTTTACAAGTGAAGAAACTGAGGCAGGCACATTTAAGTGATTGGCCCAGAGTCATACAGCTAGTAAATGTGAGGCTGAATTTGAATACCCTTTAGCAGGGCAAGTTGGAGGAAATCACTTCCTCTCCCTGGGACCCCATTTCCTCATCTTTAAATTCAGAGGGATGGATTAGGAGTATTCTAATGTTCCAGTTCTAAATCTGAGCCCATTTTTCAGATGGAAGAAACTGAGGCATAGGCTTTCCCAAGCTAAGAAAGCTAGTTAAGTGGCAACTCTATTGTCCGCATGTCCTTTCTAGCTACTTCATCCTGAAGGTATTCTAATGCGTTTTTGTAGAGGAGTATTGGAAATGTGGAGGGTCTGGAGGTGATCTGGTTCAATTTGTGCTCATTAGAACCACTAGGTATGAATGAATGACTATGAATTCTTATATCTAAACATAAAGTGAGATTCTTTTCTAACAGTTTACAGGCATATTTTACATGCTTCCTATATGACAGACACTGTGCTAAAAACACTGAAAAACAAAAACATGGCCTGTTTCCCCAAGAAGTTCACATTCTAATCTAAGTACTGTGAGTAATGAAAGAGGAGGGATGTACCCGATCAGAAGTAGTCTTGATAGTTTACCAGCATATAATGAATCATGTATTTCTTTTGAAATAACCTATTGAAACCATATTGTACTTAGTATACATAATACTGTACATACTCATTTTTCATTACTTTTTCCAATGGCAGACAACCTGGGTGACCCCTATATCTCTGAGCATTAAGGCAAGAATAACTGCCACTCATAAAAACTGACTTTGATCTCGACATTATTGCTGCTGTTAACCTTGGTCTGGGGGTGGGGGAGATCGCTGGTCTTGGGATGGCCTCATAAAAGTATGAGTGCCCACCATTTGGGTTAAAAGGTCGAGAGAGCTACATTTGGTGTCACGTGAAAGGGCAGGAGGGAGTGTTCTCAGGAGTAATAGTAAGATGAAAATCTGTGTCTGGGAACACATTGTTATCTTCTCAACCTGGTGAATGAGTTCTCAAAAATGAAGTTTGCCATTATATGCTCTTAGTTAATAATGGTTGTGTTGTACTTCTGAACAGTTGAGTTAGAATTTAGTTGTTAGATTTCAGATCTGTCAGTTTTTATAGTTGTGTTTTAGGACACCAGCTTATTGTGGCCTTGTCCTGATTGGTGTGAGCAATGATGCCGGTGTTAAAATTTTCACTATTCAAAGTTATAAGTATGTAAAATTGGGTTATTGATCCCAGCCCAACGGAATTATGCAGTGCAAATTTAAATAATCTGACCACTTCTAGGGATTCATAGGGACCTAGCTATACAGTAAATCAGATGTTTTCTGAATTAAGGAGTTTTGAGACAGGCCCTTCTTGTGAAAGGAGAAATTTCACCCTGCTTTTCCTTTCTTTCAAATGTGGAAAGAATCAAATGAACAAATACTTGTAGAGTTATGGCATTTTAGAGTTGAACAAAGCCTCAGTGATGATCTAGTGTAGGGGAGTTCTTCACCTTATTTTTAGTCTTGGACCCCTTTGACCATGCAATGAAGCAAAATTTTTTAAAATAATTGGACAGAGTGCTAAATTTCATTTAGAAGTTTTTAATGCATAAAAGTAAAACATCAGATTATAGAGGAAACTAATATATTGATATATGGTTATTAAATTTAAAAATAAAGTATCTACATTTAAGAACTTAGTTATAGTTCAAGCCTCTTTTTGTTCCAATAAATTCTCCATTTTGAGCTGGTCCATAAAAGACTTTTGTTTAACTTTTCCCCCTATTTTGTGTTCCCACCTTGTGGTTATCTGCATTTGCAATATTTTTATCTGCAAAGCACTGTCACATTTGAAAGATGGTGATTCAAAGCAGGGCAGCCTTTCACTCACCTTCAACAAGGGAGGGCTCATGGTAAATTCAGACATAACATTATGGGTGGTCAAAGAAGGATTTGTTTGGTGGCCTTCTGGAATGATAGGCCTACTGGGTTCTTGCTCTGAATTTTTTTTATCCCTCTGTGTTTCTCCTTTTCAAAGATTAGAAGAAGTTTTATGTGATGTGCACTCTTAATTTAAGTTGCATGTTGTTTGTCAGGTATAATTTATGCAGAAAAGTATGCTTTACTTTCCCAAGGCAAAGTGTGCAAAATTTAGATGGCTGAATACCGGTTCATTTTTAAAATGAGTTGAATCATTGCTTCTGGCATGGTGTCCTTGTGTCATAAAGGTAGTACAATAATAACAAGTACTGAGAGGTTTGCAGCGCTCTTTACAGATGTTATCTTATTCAAAGTTGTTGCAACAACCTGGGAGATGGCTGCTATTATTATCCCCATTTTACAGATGAAAAAGGTAAGGCAGTTAGAAGTTAAGTGACTGGTCCAGCTTTAACACAGTGTGTATGAAAAAAATGCGAAAACATAAAGCAAGTAAGAAAAAAAGTTCTATAAAACTAAGTAACATATCAGAAAATGCTGGTATCTCACTCTCATGGTCTCACTTCTGAAAAAGTGGGGTGTAGAGGGGTGGGAATGTTTTCACATCTAGCTTCCATGAGGTCAAGTTTGGTCATTAAAATTTCCCAACATTGAGTTTCAATCATTTTGTTGTTTTTGCCATTTGCACTGTTAAAATCATTGTGTATATTGTTTTCTTGATTCTAATTTCACTTTGTATCAATTCATGAAAGTCTTTTCATGCTTCTCTGTATTCATCATTTCCAAGATGAACAGACAACTAATAGAAATGCATAAGACCAAAACCCATTTTCTCTGTAGCTAAACAGTCAAAAGATATGAATAAATAGAAGAAATACAAATTATTAACAACCAGAGAAGAGGTTTAGTAAATATTTGCATTGATTTGAATTGAGTCTGCCCTAGATTTTGAGGGAACAGTTTAGAGAGAGAACAAAGAAAAGATTGATATTTCTTCATGGCCTGACAATTTACAAATGAAGCTACTCCAAGAGAACAGGAGTCACTCAGTAATGAAACTCTGATGTTGCAAACACAAATGAAGAACTAAATAAAAAGGAGAACTGTATGGGAAGCTCATCAGTGACCTCAGATTTTAAAGCATACATCACTGCTACAAGAAGACAGTGCCAAGAGTGATTACAAAAGGCGGTGGGATGGTCCCACAAGAACGTCAGAAAGGCTACGTGTAGAAGAAACTGAAGTTTTCAATTAACAGTAAACAGAAAAGGACCTTTAAAGCTATGTTGAAAACAAGGCAAGGATAAAAGAAGGGATAAGACTATGTTTGGGGCGTGTAGCACAAGGACATCTAAAGAAAGTTGAAGACTGATTGGCTCCGTGTTTTCTTTACAAAAGAGAATGCTTTTCAAGCTAGGAATAGCAAGAAAGAAATAGATAGTAGGGAAGGGAAACTTAAGAGTAGTGAAGAGATGGTAAGAGACCATCCAAACCTGGTTAAATTACATTTCAGGTGGTTGAAAGAGCTTGCGAATGCAATTAATTTTGAGGAATCTTGGTGGTTGAGATAAAGAATGCACTCATAGAAGTGGGCAAAAATTTGTCTTTTCTTTTTAAAAGGGGGAAGAAGCTTAAATATTATCAGATCGTCACAAAATTCTTGGACTTTTTTTTTTTTTAAGGAATGGTTTGTGAGCAATTAAAAAGGAAAGCTGGCATTATTATTCATTAAGAACCAGTTGTCAGCTAACTTCATTTCCATGTTTTAGATGGAGTGGTCAGGCTAACAAATCAAGAGTTGTATGGCTTTTAGCAAAGTTTGGAGAAAGTGCTTCATCCTTGAAGACAATATGGAAAAATGTGGAGTGGATGACAGTGGATTCAAAACATGGAAAAAAAAGGGAGAACAAGGATCCAGAAAATACTTATTAATGGGTAACTTTTACCTGGGAGAAAGGGTAATAGCAGAGTGAAACCAGGCTCTATCCTTGGCCCTATTTTATTTAGCAATTCCTGCCAGTGCCTGGAATGGAGGTATAGATATAGTATATATCAAATTTTGAAAATGTGTAGGATAATAGATTTACAGTTGGAAAGGACCTTTTGTTGCCATTTAATCATTTTCAGTCGTGTCTGACTCTTCATGAGTACTTTTGGAATTTTCTTGGCAAAGATGCTGGAGGGGTTTGCTGTTTCCTTCCCCAGTATTTCACAGATGAGGAAACTGAGGCAAAGAGGGTCAAGTGACTTGTCCAGGGTCACACAGTAAGTATCTGAGGCAGAATTTGAACTCAAGTCTTCCTAACTTCAGGCTCGGTGTTCCATCCACTGTGCCACCTAGCTACCCCGGAAAGGACATTATCAGTCATCTAGTCTTATCCCCTCATTTTTTAGATGAAAAAACCAAGGCCTAGACAAAGTTGTATGACTCGATCATGATTACCCAGGCAGTATGATAAGTAGCACAGCAAGAATCCAAACCCAGTTCTCCTGATTCTGAATGAAGTATGCTTTCTACTATGCCATAACATGAACCTAGGAGGAATTAATCTATTGGATGACAGAATTACTTTCTCAAAAGGCAAGAATGATGTGTGAAACAAGATAAAATTTCATAGGGGTAAATGGAAATCCAATACTCGGGTTAAATGCCTACTTTTGAGGGGGGAGAGGGGGGAGTTCCCAGCCTACAACTCATATGAAAAAGACCTAAGAGTCTTAGTGCGGTAAAAATAAAAACAGCAATACTTTTTTTTTCTTTTTTGGAGGGCAATTGGGGTTAAGTGATTTGCCCAAGGTCACTCAGCTAATTTTTGTGTTAAGTGTCTGAGGCTAGATTTGAACTCAGGTCCTCCTGACTTGAGGGCTGGTGCTCTATTCACTGCACCACCTAGCAGCCCCAACAATACTTTTAAAATAGAGCTTTAGGGCTTGAAAAATGCTTTACATGTTACTTAGCTCATTCTGCAAATTCAGTAAGATACTGTGTTGTCAATATTGCTGCCAAAACAGCTATTTTGAATTTAGGTTTTTGGCCCAAAATCTATCATCCTATATTCAGACAATGCGCAGAATGAAGTAGGGAATGGCCATCATTCCATTTTACAATGCCTTGGTTAGATCCCACCTAGAATATTATATTCAATCATAGAATTTACATTTTAGGAAAAATATTGACAAACTACAGTATATTCATAGCAGAGTAAACAAGACAATAAGGAGACCTGAACACGTGTTATACGAGGATTGTTTGAAGGAAAGTGGGATATTTAGCTTAGAGAGAGATTATTTAGGAGACTCAGAGAATAACAATAACAATCTTCCAGAATCTGATGAGCTGTTATTTAGAAAGGGGATCATTTTTGTCTTATTTTTCTATTGATAGCAAAACTAGCATCCATGGGATGAAAGTAAGGAGGCATATTTTGGCTCAATAAAAGGAAAAACCTCTAAAGAGTTAGAGCCAGCCAGAATTGGAAAGGGCTTCTTCAGGAGGTCCTGAGTCACCTCAGTGTAGGCTAGATAACTAGCTGTTGGGGATGTGGCAGAGGACATTTCTAAACATGCATAGAGATAGACCAGATGACTACTGAGGTCCCTTCCACCTCTAGAATAATAATTCTTCTTCTTCTTCTTCTTCATTTTCGTCTTCATCTTTCTCTTCCTCCTTCTCTCCTTCTCCTTCTCCTCCTCCTCCTTCTTCTTCCTCCTTCTTCTCCTTCTCCTTTTCCTTCTTCTCCTTCAGATTTTTGGAGGGGGGAAGGCAGGGCAATTGGGGTTAAGTGACTTGCCCAAGGTCACACAGTAAGTGTTGAGTGTCTGAGGCCGGATTTGAACTCAGGTCCTCCTGACTCCAGGGCTGGTGCTCTATTCACTGCACTACCTAGTTGCCCCCACCTCTAGAATTCTATGATACAGAATCTTACTGGGTCACAGAAATGTTGCTTCTTAGTGGTTTTCCTTCTCTTTCTCTCTGGACTCTCTTCCTCCCAGGTGGGCTCTTAATTCCTAAGCCAGACCCTCTGAATTGTAGAGAGATTCTATTCTGAAGTTTTGAGGTAGAGATTTAAATCTTTTACTTTTGGTTTGGCAAAAAAGGGCATAGATGTTCTCTTATAACTCATATTCTGTGATCCTCAGTGCTACGATACATTCCTCAGTTGCAAAATTAAAGGGCTAAACTGTTCAACTATGTGACATCTAGTGTCTCCTAACATTCCCTAAGCTTTTGAGTTCCCAAAAAGCGTACTCTGACTTTCATCTTTTCCACTACTCCCTGATTAGTGGCTGTGGCCACCATTCACGTGACTCGTTTCATTTCTTAAGTCTTATCGTGTCAGAGTGTGGTTTTTTTCCCCTCTGAAAATGTTACTTTACTTCAAATTGAGACATACCAGAACGGCCCATTTGGCATTCACTGGCTCTGGAATTGGGACCTGGATTCAGATTCCACATCTGATACAATTACGGGCGAGTATCGTTTAACCACCATTGGCCCCAGTTTCTTCACCTGTAAAATAAAAGGGTTGGACCCTCTGATCTTTAAGGTCTTATCCTAGTTTTAGCAAAATCTGTGTTCTCTGTGATCGTTGCTAAACTATTTGGGGAGGCCCCATCACCTGGCCTCAGAGAATGAAGAAGCTAAACTCCAGGCAGTATCTGCAGCTGCCACATCTTGAAGGCAGGGCAGGTTCCTGGTAGTATGTGGCCACTAGTCATTAGGTGAGTAACCATTGGAGGGAAATGGGAAAGACCCAGTTTATCATTAGAAGGAGTGGTAAATAAATCAAATTGTGTCATATATGTGGAATGTAATATTAGTGTGCTATAAGAAATGACTAAAATGATGAAAACAGAGGCATAGAAATATATACAACCCAAAGCAAGCGGAGACAGATAAATAATACATGCCGTGGCTATGATGATGTAACCAGAATGAATAACCACCTTAAAATCATGGAAATTCTAAAGAATAAGTGTGACTGCTGAGAAGAGAAATGAAAAACCTGACTTCCCTGCTCCTTCACAGAACTTGTGATTCACAAGTGGGAAATGCTGCATATGTCAGATTATTTTTTTAATGTGCTCATTAGTTTTGTTGAGTTTTTCTTTAAAATTTTCTTTTTGTTTTAAGAAATGATTATTTCTGTGAGAGGGTAGAGAGGAATCCTGGAGGAAATAGTGGTAATATAAATCAAAATATGTTGTTTTTCTAAAGAAGTGATGGGGTCTGCCTTACTTGGAGGGTTCAGAAATGTCTTTCTGCATTCTCTTTCCCTTCCTCCTTCCCCTGCCCATAGCATTCCTCTTTCTCGAGCCTTCTTTCTTTTTTCCTTTCCTTTCTCTACCCCCTTTTCTTCAATCTCATTCCATTCTTTTCTTGGAATGCCACAGTTTACCTCTCCTAGAGAGAAGGATGGGGTGTACCTAGGCATATAAATACTGCAGCCCATTCAGGGAACTTCTTTTTAGGAGTTCCACAGTACAAACCAGACATTCGCTGGGAAAGTAGAAGACAAGGTTTGTAAAGTTAGCCAGTGATGTCATTTTTGACATTTCATTTTATGCTGGTGATAGGAGAAAACCAAGCTACAGTGGAGAATGGGTATGAGATTCAATCTGTGCTGGTCAACAGATAACTTATTATTAAACCCTACATCAGTGGGAAAGAGAGATATTATTCTCAATTCACCTTTGCCCTGGTCACATATATTAGTTAATGATAATGATCTTTTCATACTATAGTCTCCATATTTTGTGAAATCCTGGAAGTATCTTTATCAATTCTGATAACAAAGCTACCTGAGGTAATTACCATATTTCTATTGCAAGTAAGTTTCTGACAACCAAGTTTATCTTGGTAACTTGGACTCATTGTGAATAAAGTGGTCACTGTTCCTGCATCAGTTTTCTAAGAATGATTCTATTGTAATTTCATTCCTTTTTGACCTCATATAAAAATTTTAAAAGATGGTAAATGTGTGTGAGAGGCAATGTGTTGTGATAGGGAGATACCCTCAGAGTTAGGAACACCTAGGTTTAAGGCCCTCCCTTAAAACCTACTGGGGATGTATCCCCTGTCCAAGTCCCTTCACCTCTCAGTGCTCCAGGTAACACCTTATGACTCTCTAGGTGGCAGAGAAGGTCCTGAAAGTCTGTATTGGTAGAGGAAACCCCTCAGTAGGGGTTGCCTATATTGATAAAATTACAGGTCTGGCCCTCCAAAAATGTTTTAAAAGAATCTCCCTGTCTTTTTCTAAAGAAATTCTGGGTTTTAGTCAGTCTTGAATTTATCCACTAAAGAGGATAAAACAAATGGGTTAAGCTAAAAGATTTACCACAGAACATTATCCTATGATCTTTAGTCAACAGGGGTAAAGTTAAAGATTGGCAGTTTATCAGACTATATGAAGTGCTTATTAAGTAATTAGAATTATTAATGGCCAGAGGGCTTTTTTTCCTCCACCTCTCTTTGATTTCAGAGATTGTGAATAACAGGTAGTCCTAAGAAGAGAATGGAGTGAATTGAAGTAAATAATTAACTCAGGTTATCTTTTTGTCAATTCCCATCCAGTCAGGAGAAGGGGTTCAAATAGAAGATAATGAAAACATTGACAGGAAAACCACCTTATATTTGAATAGCACTTTACAGTTTTTTAAACTACTTTCATGGTCAAAGGAGGAATGGGAACATGTATAGAATGTCAGAACCATAATTTTAGAACTGGAGAGGAATTTTGAGATCAATCTTTCCTCTCCATTTCAGCCAAAGTAAAAAAAAAAAAAAAGATCCTCAGCTCTTCCTGTGTGCAGTAAGCATGTTGTCAACTGTTGGCTTGTAACTCTCATCTTGTTGGCCTGTGAATTTACTTGTCCAAAGTCTCAGGAAGTTATCTGTTTCCAAGATCTTCAGGGAAATTTATTTTGCAAGAAAGTTCCATACCAAATATTTGTGCTTTCCCTTTTCTCATCCACATATTGTTTTAAGTAGTATCTGTTGTAATAGTTTTTTTTTTTTTTTTAAAGCAATTGGGGTTAAGTAACTTGCTCAAGGTTACATGGCCAGTTTTTTTTTTTCCTGGGTGTGGTGGTATCTGAGCCCGGATTCGATCCCAGGTCACACCGACCCCAGGGCCGGTGCTCTTACTCACTGAGCCACCTGGCCGCCCCTGTTGTAATAGTTTTAAAGTGTTTGAAAAGTCGTTTTGTTTTTACAGAAAGTATATACTTTATGCATGTTTTCCTTCCCTTACGTTTTTCCTACATATATTCAGTATGCTATTTTCCAAGGCTTCAATGGACCTCATATAGTTTCAATTAAATTGTGAGCTACTGGGTGGCTAGGTAGCTCGGTGAATAGAGAACCGGCCCTGGAGTCAGGAGGACCTGAGTTCAAATTTGGCGCCAGACACTTGACATACTTACTAGCTGTGTGACCTCGAGCAAGTCACTCAACCCCAATTGCCTTGCCTTCCTCCCTCTAAAAAAAAAAATTGTCAGCTACTTGATAGCAGGGACTATCTTTTTCCTTTCTTCGTATCCCCAGTACTTAATGCTGTACCTAGGATCTTAATAAATGCCTATTGACCAAATGACCAAATGTATGGATCACAATCTACATGTTGGCATGAAACTAGTTGCAATCAATTATACATTTTCCTGAATTGAAACATAACCTAAAATCATCAAATGTTTTTTACACTGATTCCAAATTACTAGCAATTATCTGAGGTAAAATTTGAACCCAGGCCTTTCCATCTCCAAGTCCAGTACAATAATCCAGTGGTCTGTACTGTCTCTATATTGAACAGTGATGAATGAAAGATGCTTAATAGAAACCCCTCTGGTCAGAGTTGGCACTGAAATGTTTATCTGTGCCTATTTACTTGTATGTTCATAGATACAGATACTTTTCTCCCTAACTTAATTTCTGAGCCAGGGAAACTATTATGTTTTATTTATGATAAAGCATATTTATGTGACATTTTCTTATGCTGAAGCAATGGGGAAAAATAAGTGACATTGAAAGCATACAAAATTTAAAAGGGATAAGATGTGGCAGAGATCTCTAGATGGTAGGATCTTTGATTTACAACTGGAAAGGATCTTAGAGGCCACTGAGTTCAGGTGAGTAAACTGAGGCCCCAAAAGGCTGTGACTAGTGTGAGATCACATAGGTAGTAAGTAGCAAGTTAGGCCTTGAACCTTCTTTCAGATACATGTCAATATAAGGTGTTAAATTATGTTTAGGAAAAGTATTTAAAATGCACTTACTTTGCAAATTTGGAATGTCATTGAATTCTTTCATTTTTTCCCCCCTTTTAACATGTTCAGTGCTAAAATGAGAAGTTTTCCAGCCTTTTTGGAGCTTAGAATGTTAATTCAAGAAAAGTCAAAAGTTATATAGCATGTCTGCATTTGTAGAGGAGTGCTTACCAAATTCTTGTGCCCGACACAGATGAAATTGTAGGTCAAGGCCAAAATGATCTTTATGCATGTGCTTTGTGCCTCTTCTTTTTCCTCCCACCCTCTCTTGACCCTCAGTGTTTCCCTATAATCTGCCTGTCTGTCTCTCTCCCTCTCTCTGTCACACACACACACACACACACACACACACACACACACAAGCATTGCTTACTTATTATTGCATGGTGATTTGATAATGATGGGTTTATTTCAGATATACATTTTTTCTATTTCAATTTAATTTGATAAATATTTATTAAGTACTTACGATATGGAGAAAATGCTATTGTAAGTCCTGGGAGACATACAAGTGACTATAATATAAAATATTAGTGTAAGAGAATTAGGTCCAAAGTTCCAGGAAGAAAAGATTGTTAATTGACTGGGGGAAAGAAAGGATATTCCCTTAGGGATTTTTTTTTTCAGCAGAGCAAATAAAATAGGAAATCACTTATATTCCTGTTGCATATTCACTTTAAAAAAAAAGACCACACAATAGTGTTTCTTTGAAAGATTTTTCATCAGAGGGTTTTGATGAAATCTTTGCTATTGTCCTGTAATTTATTTAAGGACTTTGTAATTATGTTTAGCCTCCTCTTGATAATTAGCCACAAATCTTTATTAACTAGAGAGGGTGCCCTACGAAACAAAAGCAATTCTGACTTAATTGAAAGTTGGAAGGCCTGGGCTCCAGTCCTTGTGCTTAGTTTTTTACGTTTTATTACCCTGGGGGAAGTCATGTTTCCTCTCTGAGACTAAGGTTCCTCATCTCTAAAAGGAAAAGATTAGGCTAGAGCAGGGTTTGTTTACCTATTTTGATTCTTTAACTATCTGGTGAAGTTGTTGGATTCTTCCTTGGAATAATGTTTTTAAGTGACTGAAGGGAATGCTAAATTTCAGTTAGAGGTGAGTAAAAATAAACATTTTTTTCCCTTCCAAATTTATAAACTCTGAAATCTATCTATAGATCCCTTGCAGGGGGTGGTATGAGAACTCTAGGTTAAAAACTATTGAAAGATTTGATCTCTATGTCCCTGCCATATTTGTTTGATTTTATATCAGAGAAAGATTTATCTATAAAATAAAATCACTTTAGACCAAAGACATTCCTAGTTTGAATGTAAAGCTCTGAGGAAAAGACATTTTAATGGTCCATTAATAGTATTTTAATTTACTATATGTCATGTAGTATCATGATTATCATGTTTATTGAACACTGTAAAGGCACAGAGAAATGTAGTATATGGTGTGGTCACTGACCAGTTTACCACTGACCAGTAAATTAATCAAGTATTTTTACTTGATGTCCCAGACACTAGGACATTTAGAACATAAATATGGGGTAAGATAGGAAGTTAGCATGTGCCATTCTTTAATAAATAGCAAATGGTGGTCCTGAGGAATGGAGATCTTGATTCTTTGTCTCTTTTAATCTCTCATCAACATCCATTTCTAGGGAGATAGACCAAAGTCTACCTAATTTAAAAATATTTTAGATGTCTTTTGTTTTTAATCTCATTTCTAGTACACCCCATTCACAAGCACATTGAACTCTTGTAAAAAATAAAAATAGTTAAGCTAAACCTATTGATGAAAGGGCCGTTTTTGACAATGTATGAAGCATTCCACTATAGGCTTCCCTCTTTCTAGTGAGAAGATGGTAATACACCTAATCATCTTTACTATGGTCTTTGCAGTTAATCTGAAGCCAATTGATTTATAATGTATTCATTACCATTTTTGTAGTCACCCTGTACATTGTTCTTCTAGTACTGCTTTCATCACTCTATACCATCTGTTTGTATAAGTCTTCCCATATTTCTCAGATTTCCTCATAATCCTTATTTCTTAGGGTACAGTAATATTCCATTACATTTAGGTACTGTCAAGTTTTTTTGGTAGCAGAAATAATTGGTAACATTAAAGTACATACCAGAAAGTAATTTGTCATAAATTAGGTTTAGACCAACTTTTTTTTTTTTTGGAGGGGGGATGGTAGGGCAATTGGGGTTAAGTGGCTTGCCCAAGGTCACATGGCTAGTTTTGTGTTAAGTGTCTGAGGCTGGATTTGAACTCAGGTCCTCCTGACTCTAGGGCCGGTGCTCTATTCACTGTACCACCTAGCCTCCCCTAGACCAAATTTTTATACTACATAACTCCAAATGAATTGATGTTAAGTCCCATCATTTGAAAAAAAGGTAGAAAAGAAAATATATGGAGATACATTTAAGATTGACAGCTAGAAATCTATCGGTGATCAAAAGCTAAAGCAGACAATCATGATTAAGTAAAATTGAGATGCTCTGGCAGAAACAAATCAGTGGCAGCAGAAGAAACTATTGCTTGGAGGAAAATCTTCGTATCAAATTTCTGATAAAATTCAGATATTCAGTATAGGTAGGGAAAATATTCATATTTATTGGGGTCATTTCCCCAATGAACAAATGGTCAGATGATAAGGAAGGATGAAAAGAAGAAGGCGCTTTTCATATTTTTCCCCTCTAGGTTTAATAAATAACTGCTAATAAGCAAAATAAAACTAAAAGCAAAATAAAACTTCCTTCAAATGTTGTCTTTCAGTTATTTCAACTCTATCTGACTCTTCTTAATCCCACTTGTGATTTTCTAGGAAAAGATACTGGAGTGGTTTGCCTTCTCCAGCTTGTTTTATAGATGAGGAAACTGAGGCAAACAGGGTTAAGTGACTTGCCCATGGTCACAGAGCTAGTCAGTGTGTGAGGCTGGATTTGAACTCAGGTCATTCTGACTCCAGGTCTGATGCTTTATCCACTGTGCCATCAGCTGCCCATTTTACAGATTAGCATGGTGCCAGGCACATAGTAGGTGCTTAACAAATATTTGATTTCCTGCAAGAGGTTTTTCCTGATTTTCACTAATACTACTGCCTCCCCTCTGAGATTACTTCCAATTTATTCTCTATTTCTCTCTCTATGTCTTTGTCTCTCTCTCTCTGTGTCTGTCTTTCTCTCTCTCCCTACACAAAAACATATATATCTTATTTGTACATCATTGTGTGCTTAAGATACTTAAGAAATGATGCCAAAGTTGACTTAACTTAACACTGAATGTTCCTGGGGAGCTAATCTCTTCTCTGGAGAAACTTATTGATTAATAGGACACTGTAGCTTGAGAACACTTCAAATAATTGTACTGAGGACATCCTTCACCACTGGCAAACATGATGGAGAAAGAAAATGTTCAGAAATGTTGAGCTTGGAGATTATGGTTGGACCCAATGAAGTGTTTTGGTGCCATTGAAATACCTTCTTTTAAAAATATGTACAGAAGTATAACAGCCGGCGTATCTGAGATCGTATTTTTTTCCTTCTATAGAAGCAGTGTTTATAAAAATTCTGACGATTTTGTGGTTCTAGAATAACTTTATGAGGCCAGACCTCTTATTTGGCGCTGCTGATCATTTCCTGAGTCCTGTTATTTACAATAACAATATAGGGATCCTTTGTGTCATGTTGGATTAGACATCTACATCAGATGACCCCTAGCTGTGTGATTTTCAAAACTGAGAATAAGAACATTATCAGCTTTTCTTGAATCTGATCATTGTGAAACACCAGAAAGTTTTTAGGTATCTTGTGCTTTGGAATTGGCCCTAAGATGGTATTTTTTTGCGGAGAAGTGGGAAGGGAAGAAAAAGCTTATTTCCATTACAGCTCAAAATACAGCTCATTCAGGAATTTTAAAAATAACTGGTAAATAGGCTAATTATAATTCTCATGATCTGGCTCATGTTTTTACCTGAAATTTTTCTGTCTAGTCTCCAGTGACACTTAAATGGAGAGGCTGCTTATTTAACTTTCAAAGGCTCCCAGGTTTTTTTGGTAATCATTACCTCTCTAATCCACTCAATATCACTGTAAGAAGGCAGCATGTATTATTAACTTCATCCTGTTGAAGAAAAAAGGGGCCCAGAGAGAAATTTGGAACAGCTTGATAAAGCACAAGTGTAGATGACCAAATATGGAACTGGGAATTACCAGACTGTTCTTTTAAAAACAAAGTCATTCCAAAAAATCATTTAAACTTCCAGCTACTTCATTTTTTCTCACCTGTAATATGAGTACATTGTCTTTTCCAACTGGAAATAGTACGTCTGAATTTTTAAAAATATATGATGAAATGCTATAGCAAACTTTTCTCATGATTTCCCATTGTTAATGTTTTGTTTTATTTCCCTTTTTGTTGTTATGCTTTAGTAATGTAATTTTGTAGCAGTAATGACCTGATCATGACCTATATCTCTTCCTATTTAATGATAACTGGGACCTCTGGAAATTCATGTACTATTTGTTTATCTATAACCTTATCAGAGGTTAACAGATGGAGATTCAAATCTCACCTCTAAAACTGGAAGCCAATTTTTTTTTTTTTTGCATTTTAAAACACAAAATGCTGGCTGGTCACTTGAGAATGTTATAGAAGGATTCATTCATTGGGTAGAGAATTAGATTAGATGCCATCTAAGGTCCTTTTTATTATAGGATTCATAATTATCTGAAATAACCAAACATTTACTAGGCATTTAAAAATAAAAATATAAGGCACTCTCTCATTTTTTCTTAAGATTGAAAAAGAAATAGACTTTTTTTTGATGGCATGCATTATAGTTCATTAGCAGAAAATCATTAGCTGACCCAATTCTTAAAATATAGTTTCTAGCTGATAAATGACTAAAAATTTATGTCAGTCTGTATATATACTGGATAATCTTCCTTGTCTTAGACTCCTTCCCACTCCCCCCATGGCAAGACCCACAGAAAGGTAGTAATTTCCCAACATTTCTTTTCATCTTTTGATCTACCCTTAGACTAGTTTATACAGCTGTCCCATCAAATGCCAAATCCTTGCTGTGCAAAGGGAAGGTTATAGATCAACACATAGACCCAGAAACCTGTGTGGTTTAAGAATGTTTTTCTACTAAGCAAGATACAGATGAAAGCCAGGTGATTTCAGTTCAAGTAAGCCTAATCAGCTTGCAAACATACTGGTATTTTGGAGTGTTAGTTTTCTTGGTGATTTTTGAAACGTTCTAATATGTAACTGGTCAGTTTGTTTTTTAGTCTGAACTTCAAAGATGACATTCTTGGCCTCCTCCCTGTGATAAAATGAGAAATTATTCATTCCACTGGGCATATAATGGGGGGTTTTCTGTCTCATTCACATGATTCTAGGCAATTTAAAAACTTCTTTCTTGCTAAATATCAGACAATGTATGTGTCTATGTGTGTGTGTAGACATCACTGTGTACATATGATTATATATATATATATACATTGCTGTATTATACACAGAGTAGCCTGTAACTTTTTAAGAGTGACTTTGAGAAATTATTTTGTCTTTTATAAATACCCAAGTTAACTATAAAGTACATATGAAGATGCTATCTATATCCAAAGAAAGAGCTGATAAATAGAAACATGTATAAAATAGTTTTACACACACACATACATACACACACACCCCTATTTATGTTTAATGGTAGCCATCTCTAGGGCGGGAAGGGAAGGGAAGAAAAAAAAGAAATTTGTACGATAATTTTGTATATTTGAAAGGAAAAGCAAGTTGTGCATAGTAGATATAAAGTTTTGTGTATAATCATCTTTTTTATTGCATTACATTATGGAAATGTTTGTTTTATTCCATAAATTAAAAATAAATGAACTCCCGCTAAAAGAACCATATTTTTATGTTATAAATCTATCTGCTTAGTTATCCATAGCAATGTTGTAAGTAAACAATTTAATATCAAATTTCCTTCTAGCTTTATGGGATGGAGGGGAGTTAGCACAAAAGAACTTGAGGAAGTGGTCCCTAGAGGTCATGTGGACCAGATTAGAGAGGTGGCTGTTAATAAGAGGGTGCCTTTGTTCCCCTTGATTAAAGCAGAGCTAATTGGGTCTAGATGCAGATAAACAACCAGGCTAGACCTGAAATAGTAAATGGTGTTTCAAGTTACCTTTGCTCACTCTTTTCCCTTCCAAATGAGGAGAGAAGAGACCGGTTCTATCCCACTCTGCTCCTTCCTCCTGGTTAACCAAAATAGCCAAGATGACTATGCCCCAGCTCTGTTCCTCAGCAGAAATTTTCTCCACCTGTCTTCTCTTCTGAAGGCCAGAGCAGTGGGTGCTAACACTGTGACTCCTCAGTTTTCTCTGTGGGCAGGACTAATTTAAAGGCTATTCTGCTGGCAGACAGAAGAATGATCAGGAGTCTTCTCGTTACCCCCCCCAACTCTGTTAAGGGTTGTAAAATTCATGCACATTCATGTCATGATAGGCCCACTCAAGCCCCCAAATGATAATCTACTGCCATCTTCCTTTCAGAAACAAACATGGCCCTTATATTTTAGGACTATTGCTAAGGATTCTATAGCTCATTATAAGCAACTCATTTTTAACAGATTCATATGAAATTTTTTTCTAAATGAACCCTTAAGTGTTTTCCATTGTGTATATACAGCATGTATAAACAGCTTTGTAGGGAAATCGTTCTAATGCTTACCTGTAGTTCATCCCATTTGCTATGTCAGAAACAAAACAAAAAAGTCACACATAGTAAATGCATATGATTTTTCACTGTTTTCCCTCCCCATGAAAATTAGCGTTTGAAAACAATACGTATAAGGATGCATCCATATACATAATAATCCCTCTTCTCTCTCTCCTCCCTCCCTCTCTGATAAGAGTGTGCACACTTTAGGGAAGACTCTCTAGACAGCATATTGAGTATATTTATTTGAGTTACACATCATACTCTTGAGTAAATGTGTTGACAGTTCTCTCCTATTTAAAAAGGACACCTAATAACCTAGGCCATTCCAAATAGGGAAAACACACTTTTAAATTCAACCTTTATGAATGAAAATTTAAATCCACAAAAAGTAGGAAATTTAAAAGTAAGAACTGACTACAGAATCTGACAACATGCCAAGGAACAAAGTAAAACCTGAGCCAAGAACAAAAACAAAAGACAAAAACAGATTCAAAAGATAATTAAAGCACATGAACAGAGTCCCAAACATTTATGTTAGACAGCTTTTATGCAGCAGATACTGGCTTTGTTCATCTTGCCATTGTTATATTTATTTTATAATTTATATACATATATATATATTTTTATAAATATATATTTATAATTATATATTTAATTTTTAAATGATTTAGCAAATAAGCCTCTGGTCAGCAGAAGAATCAATATTAAAAACAAGTACTTTATTATAATTCACTGAATAATAGCTACCTTAGAGCTCAAGGCTCTTATTAAAAAAAAAAAACCCAAAACAGTTAAGTGCAATTAGTGATGTGGAGAGAACTCTTTACATACATTGAATGTCTCTAGGGTCTCAGAGGGAGATACAGTATCAAAGCATTTCACTACTTAAAATGACCCGAATGCCTGGGATGAAACTGGAGACTGGCATTTCAAAGGCAAATATCTCCAAAAATTTTCCAAATAACTTCATTTTAATATGAATTTTCATAGTGTAATATGCATCACACATGTATGTATATATATGCACATATATATTTATTTATCCTTTCATTTAATGTGTGTGTCTATGTATGAATTATCCACTTAGTGGATCACCTGAGAGGATTTGATAGTCCTAGGCTGGTACTTATCCAACATAAATCTAGGTCCAACTTTGTTCTGTAACATTATGACCTTTGAGTTGGAAGGGACTCTAGACTCCGTGTGGCATAGTGAATGGAGTACCGACCTGGACTCAGGAAGACTCATCTTCACGAATTCAGATCTGGCTTTAGACACTGGTGTGTGAGCCTGGGTAAATCACTTAATCCCGTTTGACTCAGTTTCCTCATCTGTAAAATAAGTTGAAGAAGGAAATGGCAAACCACTCTAGTATTTTTTGCTAAAAAACCCCAAATGGGGTCATGAAGAGTCAGATCTGACCTAAAACAACTGAACTACAATAATAAAATAGGCGTTGACATATGTACATTTCCATATATGTCAAAATGCACATATGTATGATAAGCACATTCATACATAGATATATACAGCATAGTACAGGGGAAAGAATGATGCATTTTGGGTTGGAGGTTCAGAGTTTCAATCTTAACTCTATCATTTGTTAAATGTGTGTGTGTGTGTGTGTGTGTGTGTGTGAATTGAGTAAATTTGTTCACTTTTTCATTTTATTCCATTGTAAAATGAGGGAATTGGACCAGATGACCTCTATGGACCTTCTAGTTTTAGATATGATCCTATGCATGTTCTTAAAAAAACACAAACTAGGAATGTTGTAATAAGGATAGCAAGTATGGGGGGTAGGTGCTACTTTTATCCTATTTTAAAGATGAAGAAACTGACGCTAAGGGAGTTGGTTAGGTTTCTTGGCTCCAAGTTCATCATTCTGTACCACCTAACTTCTGGAGAGGGAGAAAGGGAAGGGGAGGGGAGGGAAAGGGAGGCAGAAGGAAAGGGAGGAGTGGGAGAGAGAGAGAGAGAGAGAGAGAGAGAGAGAGAGAGAGAGAGATTCAACAATTTGGAAGTATTTATAACTGGGAAGTCCTTCAACTTGTGAATCTGCACTAAAAAATAGGTCAGATTGGCTCTTTTAAGTAAGACCTCAAAGGGCATTTCATTTAGGGGTTGTCACAGGTACAGCATTATCCATTCTCAGTATTAAGGGTAACTAAGAAACCATATTAGTCAACAGAAGGTTGCTTATTAAGCATGAGATCGGGGGAAAATGGGAAGGGGGAAGTAAATGTACTTGATGGATATTTTCACTCAAGCCATGGTGAGGGCAGAAAGTATTGGTGTGTTCACAATTTTATCTATGAGTAAACTAATCACAGCAATAGCTGACGTGTATATGGTTCTTTTAGTTTCACAAAGAATCGTCTGATATTAGCCCATTTGGCATACACTAAAATTTAAATATGCTTGCTGATTGATTGATCTTTATAGCTCTGAGGTAGGTAGTGTTTTTAACCTCCCATTTTGCAGACAAGGAAATTGAAACTCAACTGTTTCAATGGACTTGCCCAGGATCACTCAGCTAGTGTCTAAAACTAATTTTCTAGGTACGTGTTTTTCCCCCAGTAGAATGTGAGATTCAATTTTTTTAAGGGGGGGGAAGGCAAGCAGTTGAGGTTTTCAAGTGACTTGCCCAAGGTCACACAGCTAGTAAGTGTGTCGAGTGCCTTGAGGGTGGATTTGAACTAAGGTCCTTCCTTCTGACTCCAGGGCCAGTGCTCTATTCACTGTGCCACCAATTGCCCCTGAATAAGATTATTGATGGCAAGTGTGGTTTTGTTTTTGTCTTTATACTCATCGCTAGCAGAGTTCCTTGCTTATATATAGTACTGTAGTTGCTTAATATATGCATTTTTGGAGTTGAGTGCAAATTGTGACTCTGGCAGTCCATGAAGACAGCAGGTGATGTCCTTTTTGGCACTCAGGCTGGTGACCTACAGAGGTGGCTGATCAAGGAGAGAAGATGTCTGGAAATTGAAATTAGGATAGTCTATGTGACTGTGCTTTCTCCTGAAAGATTAGTTCAGGCAGGCAGTCACTCATCAGCGGAGCAGGTTTCCAGGAAAGGCAGTTGGCAAGGAAGAATAGAAGTAGAGAGTTGTCAGGAATGAAAATACTGCCGTGGAGGAAGCAGACCAGGCTGGCCAAAGAGGTTGATCCTTAGGATCTTCCTTTTTGTTTTAAAATATTTGTTGAGGGGGCAGAGCCAAGATGGTGCAGGAAATTGATGGAGCTCTCCCCCAGACCTCTCCATATATCTGTAAAAAAATGACTATAAACAAATTTTAGAGCAGAAGAACCCACAAAATGATGGAGTGAAATAAATTTCCAGCCCAAGACAACCTGGAAGGTTATCAGGAAAGGTCTGTTGCACCAGGTTGAGAGAGAAGCTCAGTCCAGCACAAAATGTGACAGCATAGACAGGACCCCAGCAAACCCGGAGCCTGCCTCAGGGTCTGAATCACTGGCAGCTGTGAAGGTTTCTAGACTTCTCAATCCACAAATGCCAAAGACAATTTAGAAGGTCAGTAGGAAAGGTCTGTCAAACCTGGGTGAGAGAGGAGCATGGTCTTGTCCTAGCCCGGGGCAGTGGTGTCAGCGGCAGCAGCAGTAGCTGTTTCTGGAGTTCTTGGCCCACAGATGGTGGGGGGAATCAAGCAGCTGATCAAGCAGGGAGCCTGATAGTGCTGACCTTGGAGTCACAAACCCTGAGTTTGACTTCTTTAACTTCTCTGGGCTGCAATTTCCTCATCTGTTAAATCAGGGATTTGAACTGGTAACCTTTAAGCTCTCTTCCAGACCTTGGTTCTAGGATCCTATGGTTTTATGAACCAACCTACATATGTATGGAAAGGTTTGTCATCAGAAGGTTGGCTGTGAGATGATGCATTTTTGGCTCAAGAGTCATATATATCAGTAGGGACCTGGGGTAACAGTAGAATGAGGACTCAGGATATTGAGTCAGTCAGATCTGAATTCTAACACTTATCAGGATCGCTCATCAAAGCGCTCTGAACTTGTTTCCTTATTTGCCCAGTGGAATAATATTTCTCTTCAAAGACATCTGTGATCTCAGTAGGTTGAGGCTCACAAACACATCCATACATGCCTGTCCTGTGGGACTCTTGTCCATATCCTTTAATAAGATGATCTGGGAGTTCACCCAACCTGATGGAAAACCCAGTCCTCAATTCCTAACTCATAGTGTTGTTGAGACAATATTTTGTAAAACCTAAGGAACTATCTGAATGAGTTATTATTGTTTTACACATAATTCTAGGGATCACTTTATTAGATTTGCATCTACATGAAGTAGATTTTAATGGTTCAAGTTCCTCTAGAAAGAGTCAGAAAATATTCTCCCTTTAGCTGGAAAACTGCACCCTCCAGTCCTGATCTTGAGTTAGCTTCTTTGTTTCCCATGCTGGGATAAAACACAATCCTACTAGCTTTAAGCCACTTAGGCTCACTTGTAGGTGGTCAGCTTCAAGCCTTACCCTAGGGTTGTCAGTTGGAAAGATCCTCCCATGTGTACAAAAATATTTATGGCAGTTCTTTTTGTGGTAGTGAAGAACTGGAAATTGAGGGGATGCCCATTAATTGGGCAATGGCTGAACAAGTTGTGGTATATGAATGTAATGGAATACTATTGTTCCATAAGAAATGATGAGCTGGTGGATTTCAGAAAAACCTGGAAAGAATTACATGAACTGATGCTGAGTGAAGTGAGCAGAACCAGGAGAACATTGTACCTAGTAAACAGCAACATTGTCCGATAGGCTTAGCACTTCTCAGCAATGCAATGATCTAAGACAATTCCAAAAGACTTGTGATGGAAAATTCTATCTACATTCAGAGAAAGAATTATGGAATCTGAATGCAAATTGAAGCATACTATTTTCTCTCTTTTTTATTTGTGGGTTTTTTTTTCTTGTGGCTTTTTCCTTTGTTCTGATTCTTCTTTACAACAAGACTATTGTGGAAATATGTTTAATATGACTGTATAGTCTATATCAGATTACATCCTATCTTGGGGAGGGGGAGGGGAGGGAAGGGGAAAAATTTAGAAAAATTTGGAACTCAAAATCATAAAAGTGAATGTTAAAAACTAAAATAAATTTAAAATTTTTTTTAAAAGACAGCTTAGTTTGCATTAAAAAAAAAAGATCTGCAATCCTTGTGCACATATCAAAGTAAATTGTACTACTAGCAAATTGAAGAATGAAAAAGGCGATCGCTATCCTCAATAGCTTTTGATGCTTCTGATTTCTGGGAAACTGGAGTTAGTCTCTTGATCAATAGAACAATGAGCCCCTTCTCTCCATTGTTTGAATTCAAATTTCATGTTTCCTTTCAGCGAGAACCAGTTGCCAAATATTACATAATTATAACTTCAAATGTACAGATTGAGATGCATGAAATCATTTCAAGAATTTCATTAATAACACTGAGGCCTAGCTATAAAAGAAAAAAGGGACCCAACTACCTCCTCCAAGATCCAAATCTTATACCTAAAACATCTTTTAAAAAAGTATATATTTTCATATAAAGATAATTTTTAATGTTCATTTAAAAAAAGTCAAGTTCCTAATTCACTCCTTCCCCTAGCCTCCCCTTGAGACAGCAAGCAATTTGCTATAGGTTATATAAGCACAATCATCCAAAACATATTTCCATAATAGTCATCTTGTCAAAGAAGATAAAGAACCACAAAAAAGTGAAAAATAATATGCTTTGATAGGCATTCAGACTATCAGTTCTTCCTCTGGATGTGGATAGCATTATAAGTCCTTTGGAATTGTCTTAGATCATTATATTGCAGAGGAGAATTCAGTACAACATTACTATATTACTATGTACACTAGTCTCTTGGTCCTGCTCTCTTCACTTTGTTTCAGTTCATGACAATCTTTCCAATAATTAAAGCATCTTAGTGGGAAATGGACCTCAGTCCCAGATTCTTAAGATTGTGATTTGTATTTGTCGAACACCTTTGAAGATGGAGTCAATTACTTCTTCATTTTTATCAGGTTAATCTCTGTGAGTCAAGTGGCATTTCCCTTATTTCCCCTATGTATCATACTAATGTACAGAGAACTAGTTAGCTCAGAATGCTATGGAACCAGACTGTGGTGAAACCAGGAATAGAATTTAGGTCTCCTGATTATCATTTGATGATCAGTATCATTGACCCAGGATTTCCTTTTTTAAAGCACACAAATTAGATACTGTCAGTGATTCCAAAACTGGTTTTTGTACTATTATGAAGAATTAGAGGAAAATCACTATCATGGTGTCCAGAGGGGAAAAAGCAAAGTTAAATTCATACCTTCTTCAGAGAGATGGAAGAAACAACGACCCACCAGATTCAGAATTCTAAAAAGATCCAGAATTTCTGGGGGATGGGAGTGGGAAGCAATTAAGGTTACTGATAACTCTGTAAGGTTTCCATTTATTTCACAGTTGGCTTAAGGATTACTACTTTCTGGTTATATTTGACAATCAGACTGTTACTCTCAAAAAGAAAAATTCCTTTCTATGAGTTGTAGCTCAAGAATTTGATTCTCAGATCTACTTAATTCAATCCTAACCTCTCTCCTGAACTCTGTTTTTGTATCTCCAACTGTATTGGCTGTCTGGAACTGGATGTTCCATAGAAATCTTAAACTCAAAAGTCCAAAACTACACTTAGTATCTTTTCCCTAAAATTCTCCCCTTTTCCATGTTACTATCCAAAGCATAGTCAGTCAGTCAGTCAACAAACGTTCTTTTAAGCACCTACTATGTGCCAGGCACAGTGCTAACCACTGGAACTACTACCATCTTCCCAGTCACTCAGGATGCTTACTAGGTGCTATCTTCAACTCCTTATTGTCTCCTCCACCTGCCCCCCTCCCATATCCAAACAATTGTTGCCAAGTTCTATTGATTCTCTCAGATGCCCCTTTTCCCCTGCTCCTACTGCTCCTACCCCAGTGCAGGCCCTCATAACCTCTCACCTGGACGATTGCAATAGTCTTTTGGTTGGTCTCTGTGCTTCAAATCTTTTTTTTGGAGGGCAGTTGGGGTTAAGTGACTTGCCCAAGGTCACTAATCTATTGAAACTAGTTTTTGTGTTAAGTGTCTGAGGCCGGATCTGAACCCAGGTCCTCCTGACTCCAGGGTCGGTGCTCTAGTCACTGTGCCACCTAGCCACCCTTGTTCTTCAAATCGTTCAGCACCCTAGTCCATCCTCTGCTCTCAAAGTGATGTTCCTAATGGGCAGGTCTGACGGTGTCACTCCCACTCTTCAGGAAACTCCAGTGACTCCCTGCTCTCCAAGACCAAATGGATAATACTGTTTGGTTTTTAAACTCTGCTCCAACCTGGCCTCATCCTTCCTTTCCAGGCTTCTTATGCCTTGAGAATCAGAGTGATTTGCATTTAAGTCATGTTCCTTAAGAAAGAAATCTAGCTTGTAAACCCCAAGATATCTTGTGACATTGAGATAGAAAGAGAGAGAGAGAGAGACAGACAGACAGACCAATGTTATTGCACAATTGGCCAGTTGGGTCCCCAGTAGGGCAGCTCCTGCTACTCACAGGGCTGTTGTTTGTTCTTTCTTCTCGAAGAGGACTATGAGATCGTGGAGGTGGTGCCCTGACATGCAAGTGAATTGGATTTAAGTGAGGGAGGGCTATGCAAGGTCACCAGCCTTACTTTCTCTCTGGAGCCATCTGGGTCCACTGGCCAGCCTTAATCACTGAATCGGCATTGTCTCAGTCAAGCTGAGATCTGCTAAAGACCTTTTTAAAAGTCAAGGTCTGACTCGGAATCTGGTAGTGAAATTTAACCATCAAAATTAAATTGAAGAAATGTTGAATAAGATTAAATTTTGTTTAGACTATGTTTTTTCTAGTTCAATTATTAAACTATTATTAAAATGTTCTACATGCAAAAGCACTGTGTTAGACATAGTTTGAGATTGAATAAGGCATGGTCTCCTTTTCAGATTTGATTGGGGTGAAATCAAATTCTGTCATTAGTTTCCACCACATTGAATGAGAGGAATTAGAGGGCAACCAGGCTAATATAATATTATATTATTATATATATTGTTATAATATTATATTATAATAACAGTTGAAGGAACTGAGTATGTTTGGTCTGGAGAAGAGTAGACTTAGGGGGAAGCACAATAGCCTCAAATGTTTGAAGAACTGTAATGTCAGAGAAAAGAAAGAAAATAGGTGGAAGTTGTAAAGTGGGGGGAAAGTTTCCCAACAAAGAAGTGGGCTACCTCTAAAAGTGGTACATTCCCCTTCACTGGTGGTCTACAAAACCAAATGCTGAGTGACCACTTATATAGATATACTTCGGTAAGAGCTGGGTGACCCAGCCTTAAAAATACCTTCCAAATTTGTGAGGCCTTTGGTTCAGTGTACTGAGTAGATGTTTTGTGCCTTAGTGCCTTTTTGCCTCTTGTGGTCAGCCTGAGGTCCATTTAAAGATAATACAGTATGTTTATATTCGTGTGGCCCAAGTGTTTTTTCTAAAAATCTGATAGGTAATAGAACAGTCAAAAACATAACATGATTCTCTTTTTTTAATTAGTCTTTACCTTGGACCAAACAAATGTCAGGCTATAAATAGGCCTGAAGAAGGTTGAAAGATACTTTAATCAGCTAGGCAGTTCCTTCTGAACAGCCCTATCCTTCAGCCTTCCTTTGCCTCTCCTTCATGTCAAGCCTTGTTCTACAAATGCATTCCAGTGACAGTGAGGAAAACTTGGTTCCTGATTCCCTGTCTAAAGTAAGAAATGGAAATGCTTGTATTATTTAATAAACTAAAATAAATAAGATTTTAAAAAAGAAATGGCCATCATATGATCAATACCCTTATTTCTTTTTTGTGGGGAGGGGAGCAGGCTCTCATATAATTTGGGGTAATCTGAATGATCCAGTCATCAACTCTCCCAAAGTGCTAAAACTTTCTCAAAATGTGATATTAAGGAAATCTGGTGCTTTGTTATATATTATTTCCTACTATGTCATTGGGTTTGAAAATATATATTGTATGCTTGCAGAGGCATGCCTTGGGAAGTTGGGGGGCATGGAGTGACATGGGGAGGGTGAAAGAAAGATTTTTGTTGCTGCCCATCACACAAAATCTAACTTCACATAGTGCAGAAACAACATTTTAGAGCAGGAAGGGAGCTGTTCCAATCCCCTTGTTTTATATATAGGAGGAAACTGAACTGTAGTGAGTATTGGGATTGAGTGAGAAACACATGGATTCTAATCCTGCCTTGGGTACTTGCTTTCTCTATGATTCTAGGTACACTCATTTAGGTACACTCATCTAGGTATACTCTGGGTGCCTCATCTGTAAAATCATGTGGTTGGGTTTAAAGATCTTCTGACTCTAAATCGATGATCCTGTGAAACCCAGAAAGGGTAAATGACTTACCCAAAGTCACAGAGGCAGCGGGTTATACTGGTGGGATCTGGATACAAGGCTTTCAACTCCAAATCTAACACTCTTTCCATTTGACCTGTGATAATCAAATAATGACCCACTGAAGCAAATAGGATTTAAATAATTTGACAGGAATGCTTTCCCCTCTCCCCTGTTCCCATTTTGTTCTTTATTAATTGACTACGTGAGAATAGCAGCCAGATTGCCTGTAGAATAAAGTAGCCCATTTGCATATAAAACAAAATTTAATCTTATTCAACATTTCTTCAATTTAATTTTGATGGTTAAATTTCACTACCAGATTCCGAGTCAGACCTTGACTTTTAAAAAGGTCTTTAGCAGATCTCAACTTGACTGAGACAATGCCGATTCAGTGATTAAGGCTGGCCAGTGGACCCAGATGGCTCCAGAGAGAAAGTTAGATTACTGAACCTGTAGATGACAGAGTAGAAACAGGACCTCTGCACAGCTCTGGCTTACACCACCTGCGCTGGCAGCCAAGCCCAGTTCCACCCTGAGATTTTAGCCCCAGGGCAGGGCCACCGGCCAGCCAGAGGGACTCCAGGTCACCAGCAGCTGTGGCAGTTTCCAGAATTATCAACACATAGAGGCTAAGGACAAAGTGAGAGGTCAGTGCAGTGTGGACTTTGGGACCCAGTAGTTGGGAATGCATTGACTTTTGCCCCCAGGGCAAGAAGCCGATGAGGAGTTGCCCCCACTTGGCAGCTTCAGCTCCTGACCTGCAGACTGTAGGGGGACCAAGTGATCAGTCTGAGGGGTAATTGCTCTTGCTTTAACCTGCTTGGATCTGGATTGCGGTCTAGGGTGGAGGTCCTGGGGTATGTGACCAGCTTGCCAGAGTATGTGGAGGCTTCAGAGAGGGCACCCAACTAGTACCTCCGGCAGCTGAGAAAACCCCAGTGTTTGGGACGAAAGCTCCCCTGTCTGGTGGCAGAGGCCTACTGTGGCAAAAAGTTCAAAAGTCAAGTAATTGAGTGGCAACATGACCAGGCAAAGGAAGCAAAGCAGACGGAATAATCCAACATTAGACTCTTATTTTGGGGACAAAAAGGATCAAAGCATGGAACAGGAGGAAGACAGTGAAGTCAGAACTCCTGCACCAAAAGCTTCAAAGGAAAATACGAGTTGGTTACAGGCCATAGAAGACCTTAAGAAGCAGATAAGAGAAGTGGAGGAAAAATTGGGAAGAGAAATGAGAATGATGCATGAAAATTACAAAATGAGCGTCAACAGCCTGACTGAGGAAAATAACATCTTTAAAAATAGACTAATTCAAATGAAAAAAGAGGCTTAAAAAGGCAATGAGGAGAAGAATGCCTTAAAAAGCTGAATTTGCCAGATGGAAAAAGAATCTCAAATGCTCACTGAAGACAATCATTCCTTCAGAATTGGATTGGAGCAAATGGAAGCTAGTGACTTTATGAGAAATCAAGATACTATTAAATAGATCCAAACAAATGAAAAAATAGAAGGCAATGTTAAATATCTCATGGGAAAAACCACTGGCCTGGAAAATAGATCCAGGAGAGATAATTTAAAAATTGTTGGACTACCTGAAAGCCATGATCAAAGAAAGAACCAAGAAATCATCCTCCAAGAAATTCTCAATGAAAACTGCCCTGATGTTTTAGAACCAGAGGGCAAAATAGAGGTTGAAAGAATCCACTGATCACCTCCTGAAAAAGATACCAAAAAGAAAACTCCTAGGAATATTATAGCCAGGTTCCAAAATTCCCAGATCAAAGAGAAAATATTACAAGCAGCCAGGAAGAAACAATTTGAATATTGTGGAAACACAATCAGGATAACCCAGGATCTGGCAGCTTCTACACTGAGGGATCAAAGGGCTTGAAATATGATATTCCGGAGGTCAAAGGAGCTGGCATTAAAACCAAGAATCGCCTACCCAGCAAAACTGAGTATCATGTTTCAGGGGAAAATATCAATGTTATTCAGTGGAATAGAGGACTTTCAAGCATTCCTGATGAAAAAAACAGAGTTGAATAGAAAATTTGACATTCAGATACAAGATGCAAGAGAAACATGAGAAGGTAAACAGGGAAAAGAAATTATACGGAACTTATCAAAGTTGAACTATTAACATTCCTACATGGAAAAATGATATTTGTAACTGATGAAACTTTTCTCCGCATGAAAATAGGTGAAGGGAACACACACACACATATCACAGGGTATATGGGCATATGAATATATATGTGAATGTGTATATATGTTTACAGGTATACATATATAGAAGGCACAGGACCAATTTAATAGGAAGGGATGATACTTAAAAGGTGAAATTAAGAGGTGAGAGGAATATAATGAGGAGATGGCGAGAGACAGTGGGGTAAACTGTCTCATATAGAAGGGGCAAGGGAAAATGGTTACAATGGAGGGGAAGAATAGGAAGGCAAAAGGAAATGGGTCCACCTTTTTCTCATTGAATTTGGCTCGGGGAGGGAATGAAATGCACGCTAAATCCGGTATCTCACCCTACTGGAGAGTAGGGGGGAAGGGGATGAGAGGGGGGATCATGGAAGGGAGGACAGGCTGGGGGGGAGGGAAGTTGGAAGCACCCACTTTTAAAAAGGGATGGGATCAAAGTAGAGTATAGAACAAGTGGGAGGTGAACATTAAATTATTATTAAAAATTAAATTAAATTTTTCAATTAAAAATAGAATTAAGTATTAAGAAGTAAAAATAAAATAATAGAACAAGATAGGAGGGAGGAAAATATAGTAAATATAATAATATAATAGTATATTAATATATAATAATATATAATATAATTAATATATATAATAATATAATAGTAAATATAGTGGCAGAGTTCAAATCAAGCATTTCTTCTGAGAGACTTTTCCATCTTGTATTTAATCTTAGAGCTCTCTCTGCCTTTTGCAGGGACTAAGACAAAATTTGAGTAAAAACCAGCTGTGTGACCCTAGGCAAATCATCTAACCCTGTTTGCCTCAGTTTCCTCATCCCTAAAAGGAGCTGGAGAAGGAAATGGCAAACCACTCCAGTATCTTTGCCAAGAAAACCTGAAATGGGATTATGAAAGTCAGACTTTCTCTCATGGGTGGGATACAATAAGTGATGTTTAGGGAATGAGACCTGAAGGCAGGAAAACATTCTGATAAAATTCCTTTTAGCCATTGGTCACTGACTCTTATCCCATCCAAGTTGCTGTCTGAAAAAATGTGAGTAGAAGGCTTTTAATCTCTCTTGGAAGGTTATTTATGTAATAGATATTGTAAATACAAACCATTTTGGAAACTAAAATCTTACACATTTTAAATGTTAAATTTTTAAAATGTAAGAGGTCTAGGGTTGTTGGTTATAGAATCTGTGATGTGGCTTAGGAGATGTGGTTAAGGGTATTACTAGATTAATATCTCCCACACTGCCAGGAATCTACTTTAATCCTTCACAAATCCAGGTCAATCCAGGACATTTAGCACTCATGGAGAAGACAGCCAATTCTGCAAAGAGTAGTTATTGAGCACAATTTATGAAGCTTTGTGGATAATGATTAATTTTGTACCCATTAATTAAAAAAAATGTAACTACTTTATTGAGATAAGCTTATCAGGTTTCAAAAACATTCCTCAAAAATGTTGATGAGTTTTGGGAGGGGGGGAGAGATATCATTTTTTTTCCTCTTTTTAATGGCAAAATAGAGATTAGGAATTGGAACCCCACCCTATTTTTCTCTTCTCTTTCTGCCTGGCTACTGAATAACATGGTCTCCTCTTGGACCATGCCAATCGCACATTCATTGCAAAGCACTAATTTGGCAAGATCTGTCATTAGCAATATTTCATGATAGTTTTTGTGAGATTTTTCTTCTGACTTAGGTTCACAATTTGGTGGTCTTACTGGCCTTTTGAAGAACTACTTCTGTTGCATAACCAATTGCAAGGAGACAAATATCACAACTCCCTGTTTGTGTTGAGCTTTTGGTTAGGGCTGGACCCCAGAAGGAATGTCATTTATCTCTTTTATGGGGATAAATATTATTCAAATTGCCTTGGAAACAGATGGCTCTCAGTCATACAATAAGTATATTATCACTTTCTGGCTTAGAAAGTAGTTTAGAGCCTTTACAGTCAATATTGCAGTGTGGCTTCATATGGATAGAGTGCTGGACTTGAAGCCAGGAAGACACATGTTCAAATCTTGCTTTAAGACACTTAAAAGCTGTGTGGCTCTGGGTGTCAATTAACATCTCTGATCCTAACGCTCTTCCTTTGTAAATGAGGGTGTTGGAATAGAAAGCCTCTAAATTTAAGATTTTTCCTTTTTTTTAAAAACAGAAACCCACTTGCATTTTATGTGGATATATATTTGTAGTTCAATTAGCACTTTTAGAAACCAAATAATATCTAGCCACTGTAGGTATGGTAAATTACTTTTTATGAGGAAGACACTTAAATGTTGTAACCTTAGGGGAGTATCCTCAAGGTCTAACAATTAGAAATGAACACAGGTATCCTGTTATAATCCTTCAAGAGTTGATTGTATAGGTATTGTTCCAATAATTTTTATTGGTTAAGATGACTGAGTCATTTGAAAATGAAGACTAAAGACATAAACATGGTAATCCAGAGAGACAGCCTAATACAATGGAAAGCCTCAAAATGGATGTAGAGCCAGAGTGAACTGGATTTGAATCTAGTTTTGCTAGACATTAGCTGTGTGATTCTGGGAAAGTGGCTTGATGTCTCTAAGCCTGTTTTCATCTGTTGCATCTGTAAAATATGTAAGGGGTTTGCACCACATAGTTTTTAGGGTTCCTTTCCTCTCTTGAATCTGTAATCGTCTCAGAAGAGTTCTTTTGTTTTTTCCATCTTATGTTCCATCATTTCTCTTGGTCTGTTAAGTATGTGTATGAGCTCATTCTTGGATACATTTCATGGCCTGTTCTACGGTCTTAAGACAGAACCCTCATTGACCCCCCAGGGTAGTTATCTAGTAAATATGTGTGGTTGGTCATAAGTGGACCAAGTGAGAGAGTACTGATGGATTAGTGCAACTGATGGTTATTACTGACAGTGTAACTCAAAGCATATGTTTTAATGGTAAGAGGCCAGCACTAAATATTCCCTTCATTTAGGAAAGGCAGCACTGTTTATTTGTTGGCTTTTAGAGGGAAAAGCAAGGGATATGAACAGCAGTTAAGGAAATGGTGTCTGAGAATGAGATTCCGTTTTCTAGCTTAAAATCTAGGAATGATAGCATTCTGGTATGGAGGAGTAAAATAGTAATAATATAGTAATGACAAGGTTGGCTGGCTTCTGCTAAACTAGTAGTACAGGTGATGTTGTCTCGGTCTAATAATAATTCCTTCTTTACCTTTTGGTAATAATCACATGTAACACTTCAAAATTTGTAAAGGCCTTTCCAAATGGTGGCTTCTCAACTGTAGAACAACTACTTGAGATAAGCACCATAGGAATTATTAACCCATTGTACAAATGGGAAAACCGAAGCCCAGCCATGTCAGGTGACTTGCCCATAGGTAGCTAGGTGGGGTCACAGTGCACAATGTGTGCTGTAGGGAAGACTCAACATCAGACACTTAGCAGCTGTGTGACCCTGGACAAGTCACTTCACCTCTGTTTACCTCAGTTTCCGCATCTGCAAAAGGGGAACAATAATAGCATTTGCTTTGCAGAGTTGTTGAATCAAATAAGAAAATATTTGTAAAGTAGTTAACAGAGTGCCTGGGACAGAATAGGCGCTTTGTAATATTATTATCAGCAGCATCATTATTATCTGTAAAATGGGAAGAAGAATAGCACCTACTTCCCAGAAGCTTTGTGAGGATCAAATGAGAAAATGATTGTAAAGTGCTTACCACAATACCTGGCCCATAGTAGGCCCTACTTTACTGTTGTCGTTATCACTATTATTATAAAGGTAACAGGTGTCAGAGGTGGGATTCGAACACAGATCTTTATTTCACGGTGCTTCTCCAAAGCAGCAAAAGAAAAAAGAACTTTTCTGGGCTAATTATTATCTTCATTTCACACTACCCTCCCTTTCTCTATACCTCCCAAAAAAGAACTAGTTGTTAAAATAGAAATGATAGGAACCTTGGGGGAGAAGTGAATATTCCATCTTAGAATTTATGATAGAAAGAAACAAACATTTATTAAGCACCTACTATGTGTTAGTGCTAAAGACTTTATAGAAACATCTCATTTAATCCTCACAGCAACCCCAGGAGAGGTAGTTATTATTATTCCCATTTCACAGTTGGGGAAACCGAGACAGGGTTTAAGAGTCCATGGTCACACATTTAGTACCTGAGGTCAGACCTTTACTAGCTGTGTGACCTTGAGCAAGTCACTAAACACTGATTGTCTCTTCCCCCCACAAAAAAAAAAAAAACACACACACACACACACACACACACACACAAGAAAGATGGAAACAGGGGCAGCCAGATGGTGCAGTGAATAGAGCACTGGCCATGGAGTCAGGAGGACCTGAGTTCAAAGCTGGCCTCAGACACTTGACACACTTACTAGCCATGTGACTTTGGGCAAGTCACTTAACCCCAACTGCCCTCCAAAAAGCAAAAAAAAAAAAAAAAAAGGAAAGAAAGAAAGAAAGAAAGAAAGATGGGAACTCCAAGGACAGAATATACAGTGTCAAACAAGGTTTCTGTACCAGATGTCTATTTTTAGTGACTTTTCTTTGGCACAGGAGAAGGTTTAACCTGCGGCCAGGCAGTGAAGAATGAGATGTGAAGACAGCATCATTAAACATATTTTATTAAAAAGATGTGCCAAACATAGAAGCAAGGACACATGATGTAGAATGAATGCAAAAGCACACTACATACCATAAGAACAGTGTTAGTGCGCAAAAACTCAGAATGGCTCAAGGATGGTAAGAAATATTGAGAAAAAAAAGCTAGGGTGGTAGAGCCTTTTTCTGTTTGTTCGTTTTTTTGGTTGTTTTTAAGCTGTATTTAGGGCAAGAAGCAGGATCTAAGAATGGATAGGGTCATTGCTAGGGAAAATGGGATTATGGTAGTGGATAACAGAAAAGGCCAAATACTTGAGCTGTTATTTGCTATCATTAATTTTAACACTATGGGTGTTAAAGATTCACTTGATTAAACAGTACATATTTTAATTTAATGAGCCTACTTCTTGAGCAGTGAAAATAGTATGAAAGTCAAAATTGAATGGGACTATCATTCTGCAGGCATTTGTAATTAAGGGAGCTCTCTGTGAAAAACATGGCGGCAACAAGGAGGCACATTGGATAGAATGCTGGGCCTGGAGTGGGAAAAACCTGGGTTTGAATCCAGTCTCAGACATTTATTTACTGTGTGATCTTATACAAATCACTTAACCTTTGCCTGCCTCAGTTTCCTCATCTGTAAAATAAGGATAATAATAACACCTTCTTTCCAGGTTTGTTGTGGGGCTCAAATGAGTTATTTTTGTAATAATATTTGTAAAGCACTTAGTAATAAAGTAATAATATTTTTAAAGCACTTAGCATAGTACATGGCCCAAGTAGTAGCCACTGTGTAAATGCTAGCTTTCATGCTATTGTTATTATTACTACATGTTGTAACATTGATTGAAAGGAAATTCTATTTTATTATGTGTTAATGATTCATACCTATTAGAAAAATAAGCATGAAGTAATAGAAGCTCATATTCTGTCTTTTTTTTCCTAGATGTTTTAAGTAAATTATTCCTGGCAGAAATTATCTGTTTAATTGTGATAAATAGCTTTTTTGGAATAGTTCTCAACAATCAGGGAGGTGGGAAAGGCTGTAGCTCCAGAGTGAAAAGCTTTCTTTGGATTTGTGAGAATTGTAACCCAGAGCTTTTAAAATCTTGCTAGTTTGGGTTCTAGACAATCAAGCTTTTAAATTAAAAAAAAAAATAATCCCCTTTTACTTTCAAACATTATTTAAACAGTGTAACTTTTTGGTCTGAAAAAAGCTTGGCCACAGCCAAGCTCTGCCTGACTTCATGTAGTAACTGTGGCAAACCACCGTCTTCCAGAAGCCTTCTACCCCAACTCACATCACTTCCAGCTAGTTTATGTGGATTTAGGGGTGGGAAAATATGGAAAACTAAGGGCTTTTTTTGTTCAGTGTTGCATGAAACTGTTGAAAAGGGCTGAGTTTGTTAAGTCTGAGCTTCTTAGAGTCTACTGTTCTTTGATCGCATTCCTGAAAGAGAGGGACTGCTTTAGGTGTAAGATTGATAATACGGACTAAGAGAGGTGAAAAAAGTGAAGTGTCATGTTAACCTTTAATAATTTTCAGGAGTAGATTTGTTTCAGATTTTATAAAGTTTTCCTCCTCTCTAGCTTGTCTGTGCTCTACAATTCCCAATTGTTTAAATCAGTTATAAGTCTTTAAAACTACTGGACTTCTATTTCTTTTTGCTTGTTTATATTTTGAACCTGGGTCTCTCTCACAGGCTGGGAGTTCAGTGACCACTTGTAAGCCCAAATACTGATTTGGACAGAAGCTTTAACCTTGTCTGTTATTCTGACCTGGGTGGGTTCAATCCTCCTTGAGGCAACTAACTTACACAGGGGAGAGAGTGCTGGCCCTGAGTCAAGGAGACCCGAGTTCAAATATCTGTGGCACTTACTAGCTCAGTGACCCTGGGCAAGTCACTTAATCACTATCTGCCTCAGTTTCCTCAACTGTTTAATGGGGATAATAATAACAATCTACCTCTGAGGTTGTTTTTTTTATATGAGTTACTATTTGTAAAAAGTGCTTGCACAGTTCTTGGCTCATAGTATTAATAAACAAACAAACAAACAAACAAACAAACAAATAAATAAATAAATAAGGTATTAATAAATACTTATTCTATCCTCTGCCCCCACCCACTCACGCCCTAGTCTTAGTCAAACTGATGGCATTCCATTCCTAGGGGCTCAACATATTTTTGCAGGAGTTATCCTTCCTGCAGCTCAGAACCTCCAAATTGAATCAGTTGATGCCCCCCACCCCACCCAAACAGGGGTGCTATGCACCACCATCCTTATCTAGACACCACCACTGAAATCCATTCTGTGATAAAATATTATTCTTTTTTTTTCTTTTTGGAGGGCAATTGGGGTTAAGTGACTTGCCCAAGGTCACACAGCTAGTTTTTGTGTTAAGTGTCTGAGGCCGGATTTGAACTCAGGTCCTCCTAACTCCAGGGCTGGTGCTCTATTCACTGTGCCACTTAGCTGCCCCTAAAATATTATTCTTTATGTATCTTTGTCCCAACATAATGTCCAGCAAGCAGCTCCCTCCACTGAGGAAAATTAACTTACCTTCCTGACAAAGCACATATTCTGAAAAAATATTCTTCCCAAAATGCAATTCAGTTTCCAGCCTTGTCCCATTTGTCTAGAATGCTGTCTTTTCCTTTTCTTTCCCAATTTCATCCCTCTAGCAGCTGAATACATCTTCCCAAGGAAGTTAGCACATATTCCTTAGGAGATATAAAGTATATTATTTTTGTGAACATTCTGTGTGTCTCAGCTAAGAAAAGAAAGCACACATTTAATGAGGCTTTGCAGTAGGATTGTCTAATGCATCCTGGTTTGGGGGTCGGAAAACAACATGGTTACCTTAAATATGCTACACATAACTTTCCAAGTCCAGGGTTTGCCAGTCATTGTGAATTGGTCTGTCCATTTAGAAAACAATTTGCAACTATACTTCTGAAGTCACTGTACTATATATACCTTTTGATTCAGCTATATCACTACTAGACCTATTTTCCAAAGAGATCAAAAAAAGAGGGAGAAGGAACATATGCTTAAAAAATTGTAGCCGTATCATTAACTCTAAAAAGAAAATATAGGGGTGGCCAGGTGGCGCAGTGAGTAAGAGCGCTGGCCCCAGAGTCGGGAGACCTGGGATTGGTTCAGGCCTTAGGTACTTAACACCCACTGGGTGTTAAGTTAAATAACTGGCCATGTAACCTTGAGCAAGTTACTTAACCCCAATTGCGTAGGGGTGGCCAGGTGGTGCAGTGAGTAAGAGCATCAGCCCCGGCATTGGGAGACCCAGGATTGGTTCTGGCCTCAGATACTCAGCACCCACACAAAAATAACTGGCCGTGTAATCTTGAGCAAGTTACTTAACCTCAATTGCTTTAAAAAGAAAGGAAATATATGTTAAATTTATTATTTATAAATTAATGTATTTATAAAATGTATATTAAATAATATGGCAATAGCAATAATATTTACTCAACAGGACTCAAAACCAAGAATAACAAATTAAAAAAAACTTATGTGCTAAGCACAGGGGATATAAATAAAAAAAGCGAGATCATTTCTGCTCTCAAGAAGTCTACTCTCTAATTCATTCAGAAAGTTCAGCTGCAAGGCAACAGGTACAAAGGAAACCTAAGGGTGTCCCAGTGATGGCAGATGGCAATGCCCAGAAGTGGTTAGGTTACATGGGTAAATCAGAAGTGCTGCAGGTGTCTGGGGGGGCCTTCCTCCCATTGTCCCAAGCTATCTCATTCAGTCACATTAAATGGAAATATATCGGTGCATTCTTTTATAAAAGTTCTATTTTGACGTCTCATTGTTGAGAGCAGGTGACCTGAGATTCACTAGTAGGCTTTGAAGATGTTTTTGAATCCTGTCTGAGAAGAGTATCATCATTAGAATGGTGGTCTCCAGGTGAGACATTTTGACTGTGACAATTTGTGAAAGGTAGATGAGAATGGATGACCAAAGTCTTTCATTTGATACTGGCAGTAGGGATTTTGCAATCAATCAATCAGCATCTATTATGTGTTCATTAAATAACAGGCACTGTGCTATGGGTTTGAGATAGATAGATGGATGGATAGATAGACAGACAGATGGATAGACGGATGGATACATGGATGGATAGATAGAGAGATAGATGAAGAGAGGGAAAGAGGGGAAAAGGGGGAGGGAGGGAGGACAAGGGGAGAGAGAGATGAAGAAATCTTGCCCTCCATGAACTTATATTCTTTAGGTGAGAAACCTGGGGGAAAATCACTAAGATTCCAAGATTCTAGCATCCTAAG
Source organism: Petaurus breviceps papuanus (assembly GCF_028583685.1). NCBI lineage: Eukaryota > Metazoa > Chordata > Mammalia > Diprotodontia > Petauridae > Petaurus > Petaurus breviceps. Next base: position 14,910,257 of record NW_027185616.1, read on the forward strand.
ACTTGAGGTCAGTAGGAGTGGTTAGGAAGAAAGGGAGAAGAGAGACACTGAATGTCACCTTATATTTACAGTCTAAATGTCTTAAGATGCCTGTGCATCATTCTGGAAAATGGAGCTCAAAGTAACTAATTTATTTAACAGTTCTGTAAATGGCTTAGCAGTAAAAAAAAACCCAACCAAACAAACAAATAAACCCCAAAACATTGGACACTCATTAAAATGTAACTCTTATTTAATTGCCAGCTGTGAGAATACAGCTTCTCTTTTTTTTTTTTAAAGAAATTTTGTGTGTTGAGACTGTTTATAGCCAGTCTCCATTTTAAAGAAAGAAGTGCAATTTCAATGAGGTGTTGGAAAAGGAATATTCTTTCTGAATAATAACCCATTTTAGGAGCTGAAAAAGAGGATCACCATTTTTATAGTGCAGTTTTAATATAGCCCTATATTGGATCCTTCAAGCAAAAATTTCAGAAGTGGTTTCTCCTTAAAAGCCCATTTTGTGAGTGTATTTCAGCAGCAAAGGTATTAGCTTGAAAGTTGCAAAGATGGAATAAAATTAGACTAGTGTGCTTACCCAGACATAAAGTCTGATTTGTTCACTAAGCCAGTGATGTTAAGTCCATTTAACCTACCTAACTTGTTTTCAGATCTGTGGGATGTCTGCTTTTTGCTTTTAAGCAAAACACAGATTCACCAGATGAAGTGGAAATGTTTTCTGTTTTCTTCATCAAACAGTTCAGATGTTGCCAAGGAGGTCTGCTCTTTCAAAGCATTCTCTCCCCGCTTGCTTCTTACTTTGGCCTCCATGGGTAAAGATTGCTGTATTAATTTGAGCAAAGTAACCTTAGAAAACAGAAACAGCTGATTGGAGTGATTTATCTGAGTGACATTGAGAACTTGACTCCAATGGTGTGAAAATAGGCTCTTTTGTTAAAGAAAATGTTTAAGTTTCATTTGGAAGGGGCATTCTCTTTAAGTAGTCCATAATTTTTGTCCTCTCTCTGCCTATTCTTCTTTGTTCTGGGCAGAGCCTGCTGTAGGTAGCAGCTTTTGGAGCCCAGGGCAAATTTTACAAAGTCAAAAGCTGATCAATCCACTCTGTAGCTTGTTGTTTTGTTTCTCTGGGATTCTTCGTGCTCCCCCCTCTGTTTTCTTCTGTGCATTGTTTCAATGGCAGACGTAAGGACCCGCACCTATTTTCTTTTTCTTCCTTACTCTATTCCTATTCCTCTTTTCCTTCTTAACCCCACTTGGAAAAAGAAAGGAAAAGCAAAGCAAACCCTTGTACCATCTATGTGTAGTGAGGCAAAATAAATTCCCACATTAACTATAATCAAAATTGTATGGTTTATTTCATATCTTTAGTCCCAAAACTGTTTTCCATAGTGAAGCATAAAATGCAGCCTTCTATCAGATATTTTAAGCAAATATTTCAGAAATGCTTTCTATTTTAAATAGAAATAGAGGCCATTTAAATAGAAGGCCATTTTTGTCAGTGTGTTTCACCAGCCAAGGTATTAGCCTCATCAGGCCTTTGGACTCATGGTTGATCACAGCATTGATCAGTTTTAAGTCTTTCAAAGTTATTTTTTTCTACCAGTTGTTTTCCTGGTTCTGCTAACTTCAATCTGTATCACTTCATACAAGTTTTTTCAGGTTTCCCTTTTGTAATTTTTTATGGCATAATAGTATTCCATTGCATTCGTCTACCACAATTTGTTCAATCATCCCCCAATGGGTGGATCCTTAGTTTGTAGGTCTTTGCCACTACAAAGAAAGCAAAACAATAATGCCATATCTCACAGCCTTGTTTAGAAGATCAAATTGGTATGGGAAAGCATTTTGAAAATCATAATATACAAATATGAGGTATTAATTATGATAATATAATTGACTGTTCACTTAAAATATTTTTTAAAATAAATATTTTCAAGTTATTTATATATCTGCATTTGCTGCTATGTACCACTAAAAAGCTCTGACATGATCAAGGCTAATACTCATTCTAGGGGCAGTGGAGCAGTGCCAGGCCTTGACTCAGGAAGACTCATCTTCCTGAGTTCAAATCCAGCCTCAGACTCTTACTAGCCATTTGACCCTGAAAGTCACTTAACCCTATTTGCTTCAGTTTCTTCATCTGTAAAATAAGCTGAAGAAGGAAGTAGCAAACCACTCCAGTATCTTTGCGAAGAAAACCCCAAATAGGGTCAATGAAGAATTGTTCACAACTGAAACAGCTCAACATCAATAATACTCATCCTATGAATTTTCTTGATAAAATGAAACATAAAGGTAGGAATTTGCTTTTGGCTTTTAATTTTGATACATTCAAAGAAAACTTTTATTTTTGAGATAGGTTGGGTCGTGGAGAGAGGGTCCAGGCTTTTGATTTCTCCTGGTATGGAAATTCCTTTCGCCAATGCAGATCTCAATAAGTATGGAATTGATAGTATTAAAAAAAAACAACTTTCTGGGCCCCTGAGAAGCTAAGTAAATTGTTCATGGTCACAGCTAGTATTTGCCAAAAGCAGGATTTGAGTGCAGGTCTTCTCGACACCAAGGTCAGCCTTCTATCCATGATATCATGCAACCTCTCTAGTTACCTTTTCCAAGATTTCCAAGTACAATTTTAGCTTTGAGTTATCTGTTCTTCTGGTGAGTTTCACCTTGTTTTGGTTATATGGATAGCAAATTATTTCCATTCATTAAGCATTTATTAAGTGCTTACTATATACCAGGCACAAAATGAGGCAGAAGACAATCTCTTCCCTCAAGGAGCCCCCAGTAATAATGGAGAAGACAATTACACACACACACATGTGCATGTGTATTATACATGTATGTATACACATATACAAATAAGTTATATAAAGGATAAACAGGAGATAAGAAAGCTCTAGAATTAAGAATGTTTGGGAAAGGTTTCCTCTAGATCCTAGAAGATGTGATTTTAGTGGCAACTTAAAATCTGGGGAAAATCTGGGGAAGCCAAGAAGTGGGAATTGAATGAGAGCATTCCAGGCATGAAGGACAGCAAGAGAAAATGTCCACAGCCAAGAGAAGTATCTTATTCATGAAACAGCAAGGAGACAATTGATCAAAAAGTATGTGATGGAGAGCAAGGCATAAGAAGACTGAAAAGTGACAGGAGATGTAGGCTGTAAGGGCCTTGAATGCCAAGTAGAAGATTTTGGATATTAAAGCCTGGAGGTAAGAGGGGGACACTAGAGTTTTTTTGGGCAGGCAGACTGGCATGATTGAACCTGGGTTTTAGGAAAATCACTGTGGCAGTTGAATGGAGAATTGCTTGGAGTGGGGAGAGACTCAAGGGAAGCAAATCTACCAGTAGGCTATTGTAATAATTCAAGTATGTGGTAATGAGGACTTTCACCAGGTTTCAACAGACCTTGGTATCAGATTGGATTTTGCAGATACTAGTGAGGGGTAGAGAATAACATCTAGGTTGCAGGGATGGTGGTGTCCTCAATAGTACTGGTGAAGTTAGGAGGGTGTGAGAATTTGCGGGGAAAGATACAGGAATTCTATTTTGAACATGTTGAGTTTAAGATGTCTACTGGACATCCAGGTCAAGATGTCTAAAAGACAGTTGAAGTTGTAGAATTAGAGGTCAGCAGAAAAGTGAGCGCAGGACAGGTAGATTTTAGAATCATCAGCATAGAGATGGTAATTAAATCTATGGGAGCTGATGACAATACCAAGTGATGTTGTATAGAGAAAAGGGCCCATTGTGGGAAGCCTGTGGTTAGGAGTTAGGAACTGGATAAGAATCCTAAAAAGTAGTGGTCTGATACATAGAAGAACAAGGAGAGAGAGTGGTGTGATGAAAACCTAGGTAGAAAGGGGGTATGAAGGAGAAGAGGGTGATCAGTATTGTCTGTCAAAGGCTACAGAGAAGTCAAGGAGAATGAGAATTGAGAAAAGTCCACTGGATTTGGCAAATAAACCAGTTGCAATTTTGAAGACAGTAGTTTCAATGGAATGAAGTTGGAAGCCATATTGTAAGGGTTAATATAGTTGGGGGAATGAAAGGATCAGATGAGGATTTCAGGATGGAGGAGATATGGACTTGTTTGTAGACAGTGGAAGCAGTCAATAGAAAAGAAGAAATTGAAAATAAGAGAGAGTGAAGGTGCCAGAGAGGGCAGTATGTCAGAGGAGATGGGCTGGAATGGAATCTCTTGAACAAGTAGAGGGATTATCCTTGGTAAGGAATAAGGCCACTTAATCACGTGAGACAGGGGTGAAGGAGAAGACTGTGGCAGAAGACCTCTGAGTGATATGAAATAGATAGGGAACTCATTTTTCCCAGTGTAAAATGAGACAAGGTTCTCAGCTGAGAGAGTGGGATTAGACCCATGGGAGGTTTGAGGAGAGGTGAAAAGGTTTGGAAGAGCCACTATGGACCATATCTGAATCCTGAAAAATGTTTTAAAACTATGTTCAGTTGCAGCGGAGATTTGTTAGACATATTTAGAATTTTTGCTTAAAGGAGATGAATTTCTACACAGTCTTTGGTCATCATCTTTTAAAGGAAGAATGCGTGATCTAAACCATGAGATAGATTTTTCTTTCCTCTAATGAGAACATTTCATCTCTATCATTAAGATAGAACTGTGGCGTTTATGTGTCTGTGTAGGCTCTGAATTTTCACTGAATAGAGCTTAAGGAAGAGAAGAAAACTTTAAGAGACATCCAATTCATGAAGGGTGTGGGTCTAGTTAGTTTCTAAGTAAATTGCATAATAGGGCCACTTTGGATTAGCAAGAATTAAGCAGTTGTTTTCTCTGTGAATAACTTTTCTCCCTTGCTTCTCTCTGACTAATGCTTTATTCCCAGCCACCCAAGGAGATATCCCCTCTCCCCCCTTTTATGGTTGGTTTTCTGTTTTAATTATCAGGCCTGTAAAATGCAGCTTCACTCACAAGACACCCAGTGACAGCTCTATTAATGTTAACACTTGAGGTGGAAACAGCTTCTTAGTAATTATCTTCTGATAGCGAAAACCTCTTTGGAAGGAAAAAACTAAGGTGGTGTATTTATTTGAAATTGAAGCAACTTGGACTGTCCTCAAAGAAAGCATCAGTTATAAAATTAAATCAATAAATAGAAATAGTTGTAGAACACAAGAATGTGTTGTGGAATAGTGGTGTCAAATAGAAACAGATACCTGACAGCACATCATGACTTAGAAAATCACAAATTAATGTTATCTATGTTGTATCATTTTAAATTTTGTCCAACATTTCCCAATTCCATTTTAATTTGCTTTGTATACTTCTATTGTAGAACAAAGAGCTTTCTGGAGAGGATATTCTCTGACTTTATTTTTAATCTCCCCTCTGAAAATTTACAAAAGAGAACTATCATATTCAAAGACTAGACTTTGGGAAACTGAACCTTGATCTATTTTTTAAAAAAATTCTCTGAGTTATGCATATGCAAAAGCAGTTTAGTTCTATCCTACCTTTACAAGTTCTCATTGGAAAAATTCAGGAATCCCATACCATTCCTATTCAAGACCTGAAGCAGAGCCTTTGGATAGGTTTGAATTCTCCCTAATATTATCTGTGTGTTGGTGAGGTAAGTGATGAATGGCCTCACATATGGATTAGTATATAATATTCCATTCTTTCAATTTCATTCAGCAATTCAATTCAATAGACATCTATAACATGCCTACTATGTGTGAGGCACTCTGCTGGGCTTTGAGGACACAGAGACAAAAATAGCATAGCCCTTGCCTCTCAGAATGTTATATGTCAATGTGAGGAATAAGACATGTATACAAGTAAATATATAAGGTAGAAAGTGAAAGGGTCAAAGGAGAGATCTACTTATTTGAGGATAGGCTATAACTAAGTTAAGAATAATAGCATAACAATGTAAGTAATATTGTATATAATTTCGTGGAGAACGTGGCAGCTGAACTGCAGGAAGAGGATTTTTTGAGGGGGAAAGAAGGTGTAAATTACAAGCACAGGGAATCTTCTTTATAAAGAATGCTCAAAGGCAGTGATTCTCAAAGGGTAGCCTGGGGACCCTGGGAAGTCCTTTCAGGGTGTCTGTGAGGTCCAAAGCAGTAACTTAAGAAGCTTTTATTTCTAATATAGAGGATTTAGTAATACCCCCACATAAACAAAAGGTCTTTGGGGGCTCCTCAGTTTTTAGGAGTTTAAAGGGGTCCTTTGCCCAGAAAGTTTGAGAACCCATGCTCTAAGGTTGCTTCCACAAAAGTAAAAATGTTGGGAGGTAGGGTATGGTGGGGAATAAGGAATGAGTTCAGTTTAGGAGACTTTGGTGCCTAAATTAGAGTATTATTTCACTTGTATTTGGAGTAAAGCCTTATTAATTCAGTCTAGTTGGAAGGAAAGTAGACAAAAGGGAAGATGGCCAAATAGTGTGGATTTGAATTTTAAATTGATTTTTAAAACCATTTCATTTTTATTATCTTCTGTTACTTGTTGTTACAGGTGTGTCCAAGTAGAATTCCTGGTTTCACATATATCTATGGCTCATGAATTAGCAGCCTTTCTATGCATGCAGACAATAAAATCAATTTTCCCACAAGTTTGCTCTTCTAAGCAAAAGTGGTTAGTTTAGATTAGCTCTAATTTCCCTTCTAGCTTCAAAATTTCATGATTCTGTGAATCTAAGTAGGGCAACTATGCCTCCTACCATGTTATTTTATTTGCTTAGTAACTGTTGTTTATATTTGATGCAAAAGTAAACATTAGCTCAGAACTGTCAAAGTAGCAAAATTCTAATAGGTATAGAAATAGTCTCCACCAAAAGTCCCACTTGAATGTCTTTTCATGGTGCAGAGGGAATCCTAGATTCTCAATGATTATACTATCAAGGACAAACTCTGGCAGACCCTACCAAGTTGTAAAGGCTTTGAAACAAATATGGTAAGAGATTGTCTTTTTTTTCTTCCCCAAAGACAAGCCTAGGTTCATTCAGAGGCTCATCCTTAAAAGTTTGTCCCACTAATGTGTGAAAACAGATGTAGTGTTGGTGGAGTTGTAAACAAATTTTGGAAAGCAATTTGAAACTAAACCCTTAAAGGCTAATGAATTGTGCATACTCTTTGACCCTGTAATACCTTTACTAGGGCTGTATCCCAAAGAGATAAAAAAAAAGAAAAGGACCCATATGTACAAAAATATTTATAGTAACTCTTTTCATAATGGCAAAGTATTGCAAACTTATGGGATGCCCAAGAATTGGAGAATGACTAAACAAGTTGTGGTGTAAAAATGTAATGGAATATTATTATGTTGTAAGAAATGATGAAAGGGATGGTTTCAGAGAAACCTGGGAAGACATATCTGAACTGATGCAAAGCGAAATGAGTAGAACCAGAGGAACAATCTACACAATTGAAGTAATATTGTAAAGATAATCAACTTTGAAAGACTTAGGAACTCTGGTCAAACAACTTCCATTCCAAAAGACTCATGAAACTCATGAAACAGGTTATCCATCTCCAGATAAAGAACTAATGAACTCAGAATACAAATTGAAGCATATTTCTTTTTCTTGGCTTTTGTTTTTCAACAAGGCTAATGCATAAATTTGTTTTGCATATGTCTATGTGTATTTTGGAATTAGTTTTGTTTTTATAAGTCTCTGCTTTAAAAGTAAATAAAAATAAAGTAAAATTTTGGCCCATAGCTGATGGATTTTTTTAAAGTGGGGGGGAGACTTAGTAGCTCATGCTTACTCTCAATTCACAAACAGTTTCTGTTTATATTGGTGGAGGGAATGTTCATACCAATTAAGTTACAGAATCTTAAAACAGAAAATAAGTATTTAATTGTGTATTTGGTTTGTTATGGATCAAAGATTTAGAGCTAGAAGGGACCTTAAAAGAGTCCAATCTTTTTATTTTACATACGAAGAAATTGAGTCTGAGTGGTTGAGTAACTTGGCCAAGTCACATAGCTAGTATCAAAAGTATAATCCAAACCATGGTTTTTCCTGAGTCTTTAGACTCTAATTCTGCCACCCTAGCTATAGAATATCTTCCTTTTAAGACCTCTTTCAGCTCCATAGGAAGGCATCTTCCCTGTCCTTGCTACATGTACAGCTCATCTATGAGAGCGTAGTCAATCTCAAGTGTGTCAGAGTGGCCAATAAGTAACTGGTGGTAGTCAGCTACATTCTTTATATAACTGTTCTATGTAACTAATGGTCATTGCTACCACATGTAGCACCCCTTTCTAGAAATCCTCCTTCCTGCCTTTCTTTTCAAGAGCTTATTTGTACTAATGTGGCCATCACACCTATTTTCTCCATCTCCTTTATTAGCTCAGTGCATGCCAAGAATGATAAAGTACCATCCAGGTTTTCTTTCAGAAACCTTCCAAGCCAAGGAGGACTTTAATTTAAGAGTCAAATTTGTTGGGAGTTTTTCCTTATACTTAGTTGTTATACTTATATACTTGTTATACTTATTATGTTATATCTACTTGTTATATAACAAGATTCCCTTGAACTTCTATCTTCCCTGTCACAAAGACATGTTTTAGGTATTTTCCCTCAGGTTACCTCAACTCAGAATTCTGGATGCTTAGAAAGTGTTCATGACTTCTTTCTGGGTCATTATGGCATCTCCACCTGAACACTAGCTGAAGTAGGGTTTAGGTTGGTGCCTGAACTAGGGCAACCCAAATGTTACTCCAGAAAGGAACAACTACCCAAACTACAGTGTCTGAATGATTTTTCATCTGCTAAACCAACGAAATGGATTCCTGCCACATCAGTCCTTTAAATTCTACAAACCTTTTCCATTTTTAGCTTCTCTTTGCTTATCTGTTAAAGAATGTAATAATTGGGGGGCAGAGTCAAGATGGCAGAGTAGAAAAAGGACCTCTGTGTGGCTCCAATACATGTAAAAGGGGACTCTGAACAAACTTTGGAGCTACAGAACCCACAAAATGACACAGAGAAGCTAACCTCCTGCTGAGGACAGCCTGGCAGGAATTGGTCAGCGCATCGTTCTGGGAGCCGAGCCCAGCTCCACACCAAGGTTTTAGCCCCAGGGCAGGCCTGACCAGCTGCCGGCTGGAGGGACTCCAGATAACCAGCAGCTGTGACCCGCTATGACCAGCAGCAGCAGTCCAGAATTATCAACACAGATCCTAAGGACAAAGTGAGAGGTCAGTGCAGTGTGGACTTTGGGACCCAGTAGTTGGGAGTGCATTGGCTTTTGCTCCCGGGGCGAGAAGCCCCTGAGGGCTGTGGCACCGCCGTCTCCACATGGCAGCTTCAACTCCAGGCCTGCAGAGTGTAGGGGGACCAAGCAACTGGTCTGAGGGGTAATCATTCTTGCTTTAACCTGCTTGGATCTGGATCGCAATCTAGGGTGGAGGTCCTGGGGTGTGTGTCCAGCTTCCCAGAGCATGTGGAGACCTCAGAGAGGGCACCCAACTAATACCTCTGGCAGCTGAGAAAACTCCAGTGTTTGGTACAAAGCTCCCCTTCCTGGTGGCAGAGTCCTACTATGGCAAAAAGCTCAAAAGTCAAGTAATTGAGTGGCAACATGACCAGGCAAAGGAAGCAAAGCAAACAGAAGAATCCAACATTAGACTCCTATTTTGGGGACAAAAAGGTTCAAAGCATGGAACAGGAGGAAGACAATGAAGTCAGAACTCCTGCACCAGAAGCTTCAAAAGAAAATATGAGCTGGTTACAGTCCATAGGAGACCTTAAGAAGCAGATAAGAGAAGTGGAGGAAAAATTGGGAAGAGAAATGAGAATGATGGAACAGCTTAACTGAGGAAAATAACACCTTAAAAAACAGACTAACTCAAATGGCAAAAGAGGCTCAAAAAGGCAATGAGGAAAAGAATACCTTAAGAAACTGAATTTGCCAGATGGAAAAAGAATCTCAAAAGCTCACTGAGGAGAATCATTGCTTCAGAATTAGATTGGAGCAAATGGAAGCTAGTGACTTTATGAGAAATCAAGATGCTGTTAAACAGATCCAAACAAATGAAAGAATAGAAGGCAATGTGAAATATCTCATGGGAAAAACCACTGACCTGGAAAATAGATCCAGGAGAGATCATTTAAAAATTATTGGACTACCTGAAAGCCATGATCAAAGAAAGAACCTAGAAATCATCCTCCAAGAAATTCTCAAGGAAAACTGCTCTGATGTTTTAGAACCAGAGGGCAAAATAGAGGTTGAAAGAATCCACCGATCAACCCCTGAAAAAGATCCCCAAAAAGAAAACTCCTAGGAATATTGTAGCCAGGTTCAGAAATTCCCAGATCAAAGAGAAAATATTACAAGCAGCCAGGAAGAAACAATTTGAATATTGAGGAAACACAATCAGGATAACCCAGGATCTGGCAGCTTCTACACTGAGGGATCGAAGGGCTTGGAACATGATATTCCAGAGGTCAAAGGAGCTGGGATTAAAACCAAAAGTCACCTACCCAGCAAAACTGAGTATCATGTTTCAGGGGAAAATATGGTCATTCAGTGGAATAGAGGACTTTCAAGCATTCTTGCTGAAAAAAAAAACAGAGTTGAATAGAAAATTTGATATTCAGATACAAGAAGCATGAGAAGGTAAACAGGGAAAAGAAATCATAAGGAACTTACCAACATTGAACTATTAACATTCCTACATGGAAAAACCATAATTGTAACTGACAAAACTTTTCTCAGTATGAAAATAGTTGAAGGGAATAGAAATATATTTATACATATATTGGAGGGTATAAGGGAGTATGAATACATATGTGAATATGTGTATATATGTATACAGGTATACATAGATAGAGGGCACAGGACCAATTTAATAGGAAGGGATGATGCTTAAAAGGTGAAATTAAGAGGTAAGAGAGGAATATAATGAGAGGAGATGGGGAGAGACAGAATGGGGTAAACTATCTCATAGAAGAGGCAAGGGAAAATGGTTACAACAATGGAGGGGAAGGATAGGAAGGTAAAAGGGAATGGGTCCACCTTTTTCTCATTGAATTTGGCTCGGGGAGGGAATGACATACATACTAAACTCACCCTAGAGGAGAGTAGGGGGGAAGGGGATAAGAGGGGGGGTGATGGAAGGGAGGGCAGGCTGGGGGGGAGGGAAATTGGAAGCACCCACTTTTGAAAAGGGACAGGATCAAAGCAAAGAATAGAACAAGTGGGAGGTGGGATAGGAGGGAGGGAAATACAGTCTTTTTACTATATATATATATGCTATGTTAATGTTTTGCATTAGCTACACATGTACAACTTATACTGAACTGCTTATCTTCCCAGTAAGTGTGTGTGACAAGGGAGGAAAGGAATGAATTTGGAATTCAAAGTTTTAAAATCAAATGTTTAAAATAGTGTGTGTATATATTTATTAATACTATTTTACATGTAATTGGGAAATAAGATATAGGCACTGGGGCATAGAGATCCACCATGCCCTACTGGAAAAGTCGAAGAGGGTATGGGAGAAGATATGGGAGAGAGCAGATTGGAGGTGGGGATATCTTGTGGGACTGCTCTTTTGGGGCAGTGGGTAGGGAAAAAACAGGGAGAAAATTTGTAACTCAAAATCTGGCAGAAATGAATGATGCAAATCAGAAGTTAATAAAGCATTTGAAAAATGAAAAAGAAAAGCCCTCCCTGGTTTCTCCCACCCCCCTCTCCTCAAATTAACTTATATTTATTTTGTTTGTATTTTATGTGTATTTATATATGCCCATTTTGTCTCTTTCAATAGAATCTAAGTTCTTTAGGGCAGAGACTGTTTAATTTTTGTCTTTATATCCCCAGGGCCTTAAAAAAATGTAATAATTGATGATTTATCTCAAGGTTGTCCTGAGAGAAATATTTTGGAAGCTTTCAAATGCTGTATAAATCTGAGGGTTATTTTTTTTAAAATACAGTTTCTTAGCTCTTATTATGAAATAGCCAGATTCTTATGAACATTCCATGTTCAAGTCATTGGCTAGAGAAATCATATTGTATGGCTATCAAAAATGATTAAATCTTTCTTTTTTCTTTCTACCTTCTCTTGCTAGGTGCTTTTATCATCTGCTGGACTCCTGGGTTAGTCTTGTTGCTTCTAGATGTCTGCTGCCCTCAGTGTGATGTCCTGGCCTATGAAAAATTTTTCCTTCTCCTTGCTGAGTTCAATTCTGCCATGAATCCCATCATCTACTCTTACCGTGACAAGGAAATGAGCGCCACCTTCAGGCAGATCCTCTGCTGCCAGCGGAATGAGAATGCCAACGGCCCCACTGATGGCTCAGACCGCTCAGCATCGTCACTCAACCACACCATCTTGGCTGGAGTTCATAGCAATGACCATTCAGTTGTGTAGAAACCATGTGGGAAATGGAGAACCAGCCATAGACTGTTGAGGGAGTCCTCGGGGACAATAACAAACTGATGTCTTTTCAACACTAATCAACTACAGTATTGGTTTCTAGAAAACCCACTCATGCACAAGACTGGTCATGTATGAGAACTGGCATATGCGAAAACACTCATCCTATTTCTCCCCTCCCTGCTAAAAGTAGAAAGCTAATTCCTGGTAATGGAATTCATAACTAGATCACAGAAGGTCTCTTTAAACTACACTGATTAGATTTTCAAAGACTGCTTTGTTTTGGTGCCAGTTGAAAACAGTTCTGATTAATTATACTTGTGCCTGTTTAACTTCATTTACATGTAGAAACTTAGGCTTCCCCCCATCCTTTTTTTTTTAAGAATACATTTCATGTAATAAATGTCATGTTTATGCTTGTCAGCACGCTTCTGATGGATATTTTATACATAGAGAGATCATAGTCTTCATATTTTTTGCTCCACTACCATAACTTCAGTATTTCTTTTTTCCTGGTGCAGAAAACAAGAAAACGATGTAAATTACAATTGTTTCTTTTTTTAAAAAAAAAGCATGCATGTAATGTATTTATGCAGTTGTTTTAATGAAAAAAGAAAAGATACTCATTGTTAAATCTTCTAGAAAATAGAAGAACCTAGACCTAATTCCAGTATTTCTTTAGATTATGAAATAAATAGTATTCTAGTGTCATGGTATTTTAACTTCTCATTTGTGGTACCAAGCATGTAACATATGCAGGGGTCCTTAGTTTCTCATTGATGGGATTTGTGCTCTAAGAGAATAGAATCATGAAAGAAAAATTAATCACAATATTATTTTTAAATGTATTTATGATAACTGAGTGTTTTCTCATCCCCTGTGCATATTACAAAGGGATTTTTTTTTTTTAAATTGAGAAGTGTCATGTCACATTTTACCTTTGTAAAAAGGAATTTTCTGTTTTTGCACTGAGTGGGTGGCATTTTTATGGTTATCTTATTAACTTACCCTTCTTTTTTCCTTAAAGAACAGTGGTTACTTGAGTTACATTGAGGTACAGTATTTTTTTTTTAGTGCAAATCTAAGTAGAAATAGTAAGCTGCCACAAAAGAAATAAAATATTAATATAGCTAATAGTGTTTTGTTTTACTGGTCTAATGTCCAGATCTTGAAAACCAGATATAAGTTTAAAGAAATTACAAAGAAATCAAAAGTACCATAAACTACCCAATGAAGAAGCCTCTTATCAGTGAAATGTAGTGAACAAAGGACCTTTATATTAAATAGCTTGGGCACTTATATCTGAAAAGTGGGAGTGGGTATGTGACTGTATTATGTATCATCTTCCCCAGGCTTCCCCCATAATAGATGCTTTCATGTTGTTAGATGTTCTGATATTATGTAGTCTAAGGTCTGTAAGTAAGTGCGTTGGTGTGACACAGGAGATCACATGTGAGGGGACACGGTCACAAGAACGGTCTGGAGAAATGGAAGAAGGTAGATGACGTCTGTAAGAGTACTTGTTAAGCTTAGAGGGACTCGAGGTAAAGTTTACGTTTGGAGCACTAGCGCAAAAAGTGCAGAGAACTGAGAGCAGGAGAGAGGAAGTGCAAACATTTTACTGAGATTGACATTGATGCATTTTATTTAAAACATAAAATATGTTAATGTGAATGAGAAGATGAGCCCTGGAATTTTCAGTCATGTAAATATATTGGGAGCAGGAGGGCTAGTTTAACTTTGAAGGGAAGAAAATGAAATGCTAAGCCACTAATAAAGTTTTCTCAATGAGTATATGATAATGTGGTGTTGGTCGTGATTGGTGTTTGTCTTTAAGACCTTTCCAACATGGTCTATGTTGATTTCCAACAGTTTCCTCTCCTGAATTTCTCTACTGTGGTTGCTTCCTGAATTTGATCCTGAAACGGAGACATTCAGGAGCAAAAATGCAATTCTGTTTTAAGTGGTCTAATTTCTTAACAGTGATGCATAAACTTTCAAGTGGGTTCAAAGGACAGAAACAGAAAATTTTAAGCAGGGGTCCTTAAAGCTGGTATCTGTGAACTTTTAAAAACATATACTTTGGTAACTATTTCAATATGATTGGTTTCCTTTGTGATCTTTCATATTTTATTCTTTTAAAAACATTAATCTGAGAAATGACCCATAGGCTTCACTAGACTGCCAGTGGGTTTCATGACACAAAGTAAAGAATTCCTGATTTAAGGTATGAAAAATAAAAACTGTGAGAAAAGATTAAAATTTAAACTTCAGGGGAAGAAAAATTTTACACAGGGTCCACAGGTCCTACAAATGACAAAAAAAGTCTCTGTGGCATGAGTGATTTTAGTTGATATATTGCGTAATGTCCCAGAAAGATTATAATGTCGGAGATAGAAGGAATCTTAAATATTATCTTATCCAACCCATTTTTATAGATGAGTAAATTGAGGCCTTCGTTATCATTAAAATGATAAGTAAGCTCCTTTAGGGCAGAATCAGTTCTATATTATTCTCTTGTGTTCTCAACTTTGTCTAACAATGCTGATCATAGAGCAAATATTAGATAAATAATTCTTGAATTGCAGAAATCTTAGTTTTACAATAAAATTTAGTGCTCATCTAAATTCTCAGTCATTTTAGGAATTTCTTTTGCAACATCCCAGTCATCCAGCCTGTGCTGAAACATTTTAAATTTTGAAACCCCTAACCCTAAGGACACAGTCCATTCAATTTTCAGCTGACTCTAGTTTTCAAAAAATTAATGGAAAGCTGAAAGGGACCTTTGAGATATAGTTTAACACTTCAATTTCACAGATAAGGAAACTGGGATGGAGAGGGTAAGAGCTTTGTCCAAGATCTGTGTCAGAACCAGGATTCAAACCTTGGTCTTCAGACTCCAAATTCAGTGCTCTTTCAACAATACCATACTGTCTTTCTTGTCTTTCATGTTGATTTTTCAAATTCTACCTATCCATCCTATTGATGCCTTCCGGAGAAAATATAGAGTTCAGTTCAATATACTTGAATGCCTATTAAATACAGGACACAGCACCAAGATGTGGACCAGAGGAATATGGCATGTGTACGAACATTATTTGTGGAAGGAAAAAGCTGTTCACGCCTGGGGTACTCAGTAGGATGTGTCACCTGGACTGAGCCTTGAAGACACAAAATGAGAAAAAACATTGCAGCCTTGAAGGACTTTCACATATAGCTAAGTGTTCAAGTCTCTATTTCTCTGTTCTCCAGGCCAAATATCCCAATGTTTTTTTTTTTTTCTCCAGCTATTCCTCATACGTTTCAGAATCTTATCACCTTGGTCACTGTACCATGGAGGTAGGTTAAGGACTCCTTAAACTTTTTTCACTTGTAACCCTTTCGGCACTTCTTAAACTGTGGGCATGTGGGGTCATGACATATAGTTTAAGAAGCACTGTGTTGGTGCTTCTCTTTAAATATACCAGCCATTGGTAGAACCCAACTACTACAATATACAATAGGACCATCACTTTCCATGGCCTCACTAAACCTGGCCCAATATACCGTCTATACAGTATGAGTAGACACAGTGTTGATAAAGATGTTACTGTAGTTGGGCCGTAGTATGTATCTATTTGGGGAGAGATTTGGATGTGTAACACTTCCCTAAAGAAAAGAGAGTAGAGGCAGCTAGGTGGCATGGTGAATAGAGCGTGCTGGCCCTGGAGTCAGAAGGACCTGAGTTCAAATTCGGCCTCAGACACTTTACGCACTTATTAGCTGTGTGACCTTGGACAAGTCACTTAAACCCCATTGCTTTGCCTTCCCCCCCCAAAAAAAAAAAACAAAAAGAATAAACTAAATAACTTCTAACCACATCATTGTAGGATTAGCCTGTTCTTTGGCTGTATTCAATTTTTAATCACTCATGATTTAACAGTCTCAAAACATTCATACTATTACAGTTGTCCCTTCCACATTGTGACTTCTCTAGCATGGTTTTGCTATATCACAGGTCTGCATAAGAAATTCAATGGAAATTTTTTAGGTGTTTTGCAGAAACTGCAGACACACAAAGGCCAGAAGATGACACAGAAAAAGTTTAGAAATTCAGAAATGCATAAAATATATGTAAAGTATTGTATAATATCAATCCAAATTTTATAATAAGGCACAGTAAATACTCTGTAAAAGAAAAATTCAGACTCCCTGACACAAAGGAAGGGTTAAAAAAACTATGTGAATTTTCCAGATTGCAAAGGTGCTGCATCCTTAACCCCTGAGATGTGGAAGGCATAACTGTATTTGTTCCAGGAATTGAAATCTGACATTGGGTGAATCCATTTGGGGTTTATGAGAAGAGATAGTCAATAGTCACAGGAGGAAAGGCATGGAGGGGTTTCAGTCTACACTGTTGGAACAAATACATTCATGAGATCATAGATAGGTCTGCTCAAATATGGAAATATTCTAAAACAAAATGTAATAATAAACAACAGAATCTTTCACTTTTGTATCCTGAAGGGAATCTAATATTAATGAATGATTTACTTTCATCCTTGATAGAGAAAGCATAAACCTAAACAAAAACCTGACTTGGGAAAAATCAATGCAGTCATTCAAACATATTGAATCCATTGAGAGTGACTGTTATACCCTTCTCACCATTCAAGGTCCAACTCTTCTATGAAGGCTTATCTAGCTACTCCAGCCTTCATCAATCTCACTTAATTCAGCTTCTATAATACCTCTAGTTTGCAATGTGAGTTTAATGCTTAATTGATCTTAGTTTCATGTATTAGACTCATCTATCCATGTAGATTAAAAGAGGACATGAGAAATGTTTGACAGGGCAGTTTGATCTTAGATAGAATAGCAAAACTCATCACTAACTCTGTGGTATAGAGAATTAAGTTGGAGAGCCGTGGGTTCAGAGGCTATTAGCAGAGACCTTTGATACATCTCTGGTTTCCACTTCCTGTTGTTGAAAGGCAATGTGCTCATTAGCAAAATTTCATGGCTTCCCATTTTTACTCATAGACTTTGTTTAAATGACTTGTTTGCTTAACTGCCCACTCTGAGTATGTGTCCCCAGAATTTGGCAGTTTAAAATGTACAAACATGAGCCAGATGGTCCTTATCTCAAACAGTCATTTGGAAAATCCTTCAGCTTTGTATGTTTTGCATTAAAAAAGAACAAACTAGAGAGGAAAAGTAAGATTTAAAGCACATCCAAATTTTTAGTTATATCAGAAAGAAGAAAAAGAAGCCATATTGTTCACTATATACAAAGAAAACACTAAGGAAGAAAAAAAGTGCTCTGAAATTTCTTTCTAAGGAGTGGTAATAGTTTGGTGTAGGCTTTCCCCTGCAAAACCATGCAAAAACATTACTTTATTGCAGCACAGATTTTGTCGGTTCTGCGCTATTGAAGTCTGCCAAGGAAGCACATTTTCAGGTAGGTTGTACCATGTTGGATTCCAGTATGGTTCCACTTGACAGAATATATCTACTGTCCAATGGCCAGCCTAACCTATGTATGGAGAGACTCAAGGCTAGGAAATTGGTCACTAGGTGATGATTTAAGCTTTAGTAACCATTAAAATATAAAATAATAAAAGTACATAATGACCTTTGCTTACAATTCCAAGTCTCCATCACTCAGTACCTGTAATGGACTTATACTGTCTTCATTTGGTCAAACATTGACTAAAAGAGCCAAGGTTGTGTGAAAAATTTGAGGAAGAAAAATCACTTTGGGGGGGGGGGGAGGAAGTATTCATTGCCTGAGAAGACTCCATGGGGGATCATAGATTTGGAGTTGGAAGGGACCTTAGAAGTCAATGAGTTTTCAACCACCTCACTTTACAGTAGGTAGAATTGAGTCCCAGATAGGTTCAGGGACTCGCTTGTGGTCACAGCAGGATTTGAGTTCTGGTCTTTCTGACCTGACCTTAAAGGCAGGTAAAACTTCAATGCACAATGGTATTTTTTTGTTTTTGTCTTTGTACCCTCAGCACCTAGCATAGTACCTGCCACATTTGAGGGGTAGCAGCTAGGTGGCGCAGTGAAATGAGCATTGGCTCTGGAGTCAGGAGGACCTGAGTTCAAATCCGTCCTTAAACACTTGACATACTTACTAGCTGTATGACCTTGGGCAAGGAACTTAAAGCCCAATTTCCTGGCCTCCCCACCTCCAAAATTTTTTAAAAAGATTTTTCAAAATGCCTATTGGATTGAATTGGATAGACATCATTGTAGCACTATGCCAGAATCTCTTCTTACTCTGCTCACCTATCTTGGATCATAGTTATTTGTGTATTAGTCCATCTTCAAATTAGATTGTATGTTTCTTGAAAACAGGAACTGTGTTTGTATCTGCCTGTGTGCTCTCCCTTCTAATAGTGTCCTGCACATAAAAAGTACGTAATAAATGTTGCTGAATTGAATCAAAATCCTGTAGGACCTACTTCTTCTACTATAGTGACAAAATGATTGAATGGCAGAAATGGGACAGAGAACAAGTATCACACAATTCAAAATTATATCTAACTGGATGCTTTCAATATGAGATCTCGATTCAATGACCAATGAGCTGCCATTAATTGGAGAAGTAGCTATATACTATCTTGTGATCTTAATACCAATAAAATTTGAGTTGGAAAACCTGGATTTTGTATCTTTGTTCTACTTACTAATTCCTTGACTTTGAGCATTTGCACATCACTTCCCTAGGCCTTGGTTTTTCTCTTATGTTGCATGGGGAGGGTTGCATCAAATTGGCAAAAATTATTAAAAAGATGGAAATTGTCAGTGTTGGAGGGATCACTAATAAAGTATTAATAGATCTGTGGGTTATTCACCCTTTCTAGAGAACTGTTTGCAATTTCTATTTGGAATCACTAAAGTCTGACCCAGAGATCCCCTCATTCGGTCATATACCCCAAAGAAGTCAAAGACAGACTCTTGGAAGCTTTGTTGTTGTTAACAGAGAACTGTAAATAAGATGGATTTTGGCTGATAATAATAAAATATAAATAAATATATTAATATAAAAATATAAAATTTTTATTTTAATTAATATATATTAAATATAAATATTATATAAAAATATAAATATATAAATAAAAATAATGAAATAACAAGCATTTTGGCTAAACAAACTATGATGCTTGAATGCAATGAAATCATTCCATATTTCATAAGAAATGAGGAATTTAGAGAAATATGGAAAGACTAATGATATGAAGTGAAATAAAAAGAATCTAGTGAACGATATAAAGTGAATTATGATAATGTAATGGAAATACTATCAAAAATCTTTCATATATAGATTCATTGTAGTGATCAAACTTGTTCCTAGAGAATATATTACTAAATGTAACTCTTCTCTTTTTAGAGTTAGGTGATTGTGGAAATAGAATGGTTTTTGTTTTTTGTTTTGCTTTTTTGGAGGGGGGAAGGCAGGGTAGTTGGGACTAAGTGACTTGCTCAAGATCACATGACTAGTAAGTGTTAAGTGTCTGAGTTCAGATTTGGACTCAGGTCCTCCTGACTCCAGGGCCAGTGCTCTATTCACTGAGCCACCTAGCTGCTGGGGAAATAGAATATTGCTTATTAATGTGTTGTTTATTATGATGTGATCACTTTATAGGTGATTTTTGTTTAATTGGGGTGGTAGTGGTAGTATTACATGTATTCAATGTGAAGGGAGATGTATTAGGAAATGATAATAATAATAAAAATAAAAACAAAAAGCATCAATAAAACTTAAAAAAAGAAATAAAAATGAAGGGTTGGACTAGATCTCTAAGGTCCTGTCCAGGTCTACATCTATGATCCCATGATTCTAAGACCAAATCAAATGAAATATCCTTCATGAAGATTCTCTGTCCCTCCCACTAGATTCTGGGTTTTTTTTTTTTTTTGTACTCCTGTATCATTTTATACCTCTCTAATTGAGTTTTCCCTTTCCTATGACCTACATCAAAGGACTGTTGGGAAAAAAAAATCATTTCTAAAGAAACTATGAAGCACAATATAAACAGGAGTCATTACGATTATTTGTGTAAATCTCTGCCATTTGACTGTAAATTCTGTTAGGGCAGGAAGTATATGGTCTCAAAGTATCTAGCCCAATGCTTTGCCCATCATGGATATTAAATTAAAAAAAAATTTTAGTAGACTATCAAAAAACTAGAATTAAAAAAAAGAGTTCAATAACTCTAATGAACTTTTTCTTTTTTTGTGCTGGCAATTTTGAGGTATGGAGTAAAACCTCACTTATCTGGAAAACAGATCTGTAGCACCACATATAACGAAAACACAGAAAGTAAGCAAGAGGAGTCAATTAAATAATTTTACAAAACCTATGCAAACAGACTCATACACCTGACTCTCTTACTGTCACTCAGTCTGTTTATTGTCGATTTACACACAAGTCCAACAATCTTGGTTGTCTGATTTCCAAATCCATAGCCATTTTGAAGTTGAACATTACTGACCCCAAAGAGAAGGGAATAGTAGACTTCTCAAGGAGATGTAACTCAAAAGCCATTCAACGAACTCCAAAACATAGCACTTTTGGGACATTTAATGTGGGGGCATGCAGCTCACCTTACTGAGTCAGCCCAAATATTACTATTTTATAAAAGGACAGAATAATTGATATCCATAATAACATCTCTTTAACTACAATAAAGTATACTATAAATTCTGCTTTGTTCAAGGAGGCAGGAAAATATGAAATACATCTTATAAACATCTCTATTCAAAATATTTGTAATTTTTTTCTTTTTCTTTTTTATTTTGGAGGGGAGAAGGAAGGGCAATTGGGGTTAAGTGACTTGCCCAAGGACACACAGCTAGTAAGTGTTAAGTGTCTGAAGCCAGGTCCTCCTGACTCCAGGATTGGTGCTCTATTCACTGCACCATTTAGCTGCCCCAATATTTACAATTTTAAAAAGTTTTCTTATCTAACCTCTTTAGTTATTATCATATTATTCTAAACTAGTAGCTGCTGCAGCTGTGTACTACCTTACATTAGTGACATTTTGTACCTAACCTTCCTGATTGCCATTACAATTGACCCTCCTATCCCTAGTCTGAATACACAATTGATGGAGATTTCCTGTCCTAAGGCTAGAAAATTCCCAGCTTCTGTTCTCCAATCCCAGTTGTTTAAGACTTCATCTGACTCCTATTCCTTCTCCCTCCCCCACTTTCCCCTGAACTAATATCCTTGTCCAATTCAATCCTACCTATCCCCAATCCCAATCTTCTTCCCTTCCACTCTACCCTCTATCAAGGGTGGGGAAACAGTGGCCTTGAGGCCACATATGGCCCTCTAGGTCCTCAAGTGCTGCCTTTGACTAAATCCAAACTTCACAGAACAAATACCCTTAATAAAAGGATTTGTTCTGTAAAACTTGGACTCGGTCAAAAGAACCTATAAGGCCTCATGTGGCCTCGAAGCCACGACTCCTGCAGAACTTCTCTCCCCTCTATTGCTAATACAACTATACTGTCTCTCCTGACATGAGGACTAGCTACGATTTGGGGAGTGCTTCTCAAAAATGTCTCTGGCTTCTTCCCTACATTGAGAGAAAACCTGGGAACATCTGTATTTGGTTCATGTTGCTTTCCCCAAAACACATAGGCTAGCAAGACATCAAACAGAAAAGATTGTATTTATACAATGAAAAAAATGGAAGGACTAATATCCCAAAGGAAAAAAAAGCAATCAAATTTAGAAAAAAATAACCAACTTCCTGCAAACTTCTACCACCTGCCACTATAATCTATTCAGTCCTGACCTCTCACCCTTGTCTGGACTTATGTAGTTCACGTGTCTCATATACTAAGTGAAGGGCAAATTCCAAGTTGTTGTTCAATATTGTCGCTTTGCATTTTGTTCCTTTCTTCTTGGTTCTATGGCTCCCTACCTCAAATCCTCTCATGCATGCAACATTTTATTGTTTCATGGCCTGTTTACCAGCTCCACTGGGTGGGTTTCTTTCCTCCACACATTCCCCCGTGTGGTTGCAGTAATCTTTACTCTAGGTCTCTCTAAATTCACATGTGGTTCATCATCTCTGTGTAATATCAGATCCACCCCTTCAGGGGCCATGAAAATACAGGGCAGGACTCGCATTAAGTCCTCATATTTTGACTTTGAAGTCTCATCTAGGCTGCTGCTGCCTCCTAGTCTTTGACATGTTGTATTATAAGCTTTTCTTTCCTTTAAAATGCTTGCTGAATTATCTTTTATGATCTTGACTGTGGTACCCTGGTACACTGAACTGTGCCTTTCAGACCACTTGCAGTATTTTTAAAAATCTTTGATTCCGAGGCTCTGGAGGTTGGGTGTACTAAACCATGCATTTCTTTTATTCTTATCATGAGAAATAGCAAATTCTATCCCCTTCCTTTTCCTTTTTTTTTTTTTACACTATTGTATTTCTTTTGCCTTCCCTTGTCTTCTCCTCTCAAACCTTTGAAACAAAACCAATCTAATCTTGGGTCCTCTGTTTTTCTCTTTCAACTCCCTCAATGCCTTTTGAAGATATTCTGATTCCAAAGGGATAATTATTCTTTGCTTTTTCTTTTTGGAGGGGCAGTTGGGATTAAGTGACTTGCCCAAGGTCACATGGCTAGTAAGTTTGTGTCTGAGGTAGGATTTGAACTCAGGTCCTCCTGACTCCAGGACTCACTGTGCCAACCTAGCCTTCCCTAGTTGTTCTTTTCTGACCTTATTTTATATTTTGGAGGCAATTAGGGTTGTGACTTACCCAGGGTCATGCAGCTAGTAAGTGTCTGAGGCCAGATTTGAACTCAGGTCCTCTTGACTCCAGGACTCCAGTCACTGTGCCACCTAGCTGCCCCTTTTTCTTATCTTATTAGAATGTTAGCACTACATCAGCCATGTCACATTCAAATAGAAACATGTCCCTTGAGGTGGCATTGACTTAGGAAGCCCCAAATGAATATTATGTATGTTGTATTGTATTTTTATTTATTTTGTTGAACGTTTGTCAATTATAGACTAAAAATATGGTTCTGGATGCACTTGGGAGTTTTGTGGGCTGCAAGTTTAACATCTGCCCCTTATATCACCAGAGAGTCCCTTCCAATTGAGTAAATCAATTTGCCTTTCTAAGGTTTCTCTTATGTACTCTTGTCTTTATATATAAAGGTTCCTACTCAGCTCTGTTTTTTTTTTTCTTATCAGAAATGCCTGAAAGTGTTCTATTCCATTTAAAGTCCACTTCCTCCAGTAGGATTATAATTCAGCTCTACAACCTTTTTCACCTTCTGAAAGATTGAATTCCAAATTCTGTACCTAAGTGAGAGTTTTGGATGGATCTAATGACTGCTAAGGTGTAGTGTGGAAAGCAGTATACAGTTTTGTACTGAACTTAAGTAATGCCTGAGTATTAGATGTAGCAAGAATTCAGCCAAAGACAAGGGTCAAGCACCTTTTGCTCCCTGCATAAAGGATATTCTACTGTATAATTCACAAGAGACAGTGTGGCATGATGAATAGAAGAGAAAGGCTGGCTTTGGAATCAAAAAGGCCCAGATTAAGTCATGCCTTTTATACATACTGACTGTGGTACGCTGGGCAAGTCATTTGCCCTCTCAATTAGTCAAGCAACTCTCTAAGACTATAAATGGTAAATATGTTGTTGGTCTGTGTTGGTAGAAGGAATTTTCTCACCAGGATTTCATTCTGTCAAATGAAATCTAGGTTGAACCAAAATCAAATAACAATACAGGTGTGTTCATGCATGCACACCCACACACCCACAAAACCATAATACAGTCTATCACAATAAATCATCACTTTTAAATCCTATTCTGATTTGTATTTCCTGGGCCCAAATTGCTTCAATGAAAAGCACACTCACAGTTTTTCTAGCCCCTCTGTCTGTGATGGATGCCACTACAAAAATAGCTTTTAGAAACAGTCCTGTGACTTAAATCTTCAAGTAATAAATTTTGGAGGAGATGCAGCCAAGAAGTTTAAACAGACATATCCTGTAGTAGCCTCATGATATCATTGTACTATGTAGGTTATGGTTATCTCATCTTATTTGTTTAAATATAGTCTCTCTTTGGGTCTATTCTCCGACCCCCCCCCCATTTTTTTTTCTTTTTCATTCCTCCCAAGCCAGTGCATTCCCAAACTAGGTCTGCCACTGAATGGGTAGGAGGTGGCCAGGTTTTCCTAGACAGGTTCCAAATTTCTTTTGAAACTCATGAAACTTTCCTACATCCCAAAATACCTGTGACTGCTTTTAAAAATTTTGGTACAATCTCCTTAAAATAGAAAAGCCCAGTTCTGTTTTCCTTTTCTGAAACTACATCTAAACCAGGGGTGGGAACCTGTGTCCTCAAGGCCACATGTGGCCCTCTAGGTCTTAAGTGTGGCCCTTTGATCGAATCCAAACTTCACAGAACATGAAGTTTGGATTCAGTAAAAGGGCCGTACTTGAGGACCTGGAGGCTGCAAGTTACCCTTCTCTGATAGCCCTTCTCCAAGTTTCTTTGTAGCCTTGAGGAATGTTTCTTTCTTTCTTTCTTTTCTGTGCCCTGAGCCTGAAGCAGGTTTATATTTGCAACTATCATCAAGTTTATCTAAACTATATTAATACTAAAGAACAAAGACATGATAGCAAATGGCCAATAATGAGCGGGGGAAGATGTGAAGGGAATATTCAGGCTTTTGTCATGAGTGCTTTAGAGTTGAATTGAAACCATCTGCTTTGCAATTTTAGTTTCCAGTCTCAAATGCTCAGCTCTAGGATTTAGTCCTGCAGAATGCCAGTCATGAAAACATAGTAAGAGATTTAAGATGAGAGAGTGTTTAGGGTAACATGACCTGATGTCTCTGTCCTGCTCTCTTTCCTCTTTCAGCTATTCAGCACTTCTTAAACTGTGGGTCACAGTCCATATGGAATCATGATTCAGTTTAAGAATTACTGAAGGAGTCAGGAGTAGGAAAAATTGAAGAAGTCCTGAATTACTCCCGGCCGAGTAATCTCCCTAAAGTCCATCTCTGATTCTGTCTTTCCTGATACCTAAAAGTATTTAATGGCCTCTATACTAAAGCATAGATTACTTAGCCTGCCATTCAAAGACTTTCATAATTTGATGCCAACTGACATTACTTAACCTCTCGCTACTCTTCATCAACTGTATGCTCAGGCACCACCCTTTGATTTCCTACCTCTCTCTACTTTGCCCCTTTCCATATGAATTAATCAACTCCTGTCTATTCCCTATCTAAACTTGAGTTCTTCTCATTCAGCTTTCCATAAGAACCTGGATGCCAGAAGTTATCTTTCTATCAAGTGAACTCCAGCAATAATTTGTAATATCACAGTTTTATCATCGACCTTCTCTTCTTGCCATACCTCCATATGAACTATGGGGTGGGGTTGGAGAGCAAGGGATACCCTTTGCTCATCTTTAATATTTTTCAGTGACTAGTATTGGCATTCACACATTTACTGAATCTCAAGGTCATAGATTTAGAGCTGTAATGGACTTCAGAGGCCATTTAGTTCAATGGTCTCATTCATAGACATGTAAACTAAGGCCCAGAGAAGTGAAATTAAATTATTCTCTAAACATAAATGTCAGAGATAAGATATGAACCTAGGTACCTAGGTTCTCTGACTCCAGTCAGAATTAGAGACCATGTCTCAAAGTATCTTAATTCAGTAAGAAATAATGTTTTTTTTTAAAGTCAATTAGTAATCATCAGATATATGGGAATCTTAGTAGTAGGTGGCCATCTTGCCTGAGAGAATATCTGGAAATAGAGATCTTTGGTCCTAATTTTGGTATAATCCCTTGTAGCATCTCTAGCCCTGGGACCATGTCATCTTTCTGAATTAAAAGAGTTTTCTCTTCTTAAAGTCTTGATGTGGTGTCCAAATATGTACAATATTCTTTCTTTGTAATTATCAACTAAAAAAGTGGACATTTTATCCCAAAGTTCAAATGATTTCCATGTCACCATGGATGGTCATATAAGCACTAGATCAGGGGTTCTTTCTTTCTTTTCAGTAATTTATTCATTTTGTTAAATATTTCCTAATTATTTGTAAAATACAATTTTAATATTTAAAAAATTGAATTCTACATTCTCTCCCTTCCTCCTGTCTTTCCTCCATCCTTGAAAAGGCAAGCAATTTGATATTGATTATACATATGCAATCATGCAAAATATGTTTCTATATTAACCATAAGACAAAAAAATACAGACAAAAATACCAAAAAAATTTTAAAAGGTAAAAAGTATGCTTCAATATGCATCCATGGTTTACCAATTCTCTCTCTGGAGGTGAATAGCCCTTTTTTTTTGGGGGGGGGGGAATGGTTCCTTTGGAATTCTCTTTGATCATTGTCTTGATCAGAGTAGCTAAGACTTTCACAGTGGATCATCCTCACAATATTGCTGTTACTGTGTACAATATTCTCTTGGTTCTGCTCACTTTACTTTGCATCAGTTCATATAAGTCTTTCCAGGTTGTCCTGAAACCATCCTGCTCATCATTTCTTATAGCACAACAGCTGAAATTAACAGAGTTGAGTCTTGAAGAATTGCTAGTGCTTTATTTCCCATTTATTGGATTCATGAAGATTGACTCATTCATACAAGAGAGCTAAAACTTGTATAAAAATAATCTTTAGCAATGTATAAAATTATCACCATTTTATCTTGTTTTATTATAAAAATATGAAGTTTTCATATTTTTAGAAAATAGCTTTGATATATGACCTATGAGTTTCTTCCCATATATCTGTCCTCTATATGCATAAAAAGAAATTATGCTAAGAGTAGTCCACCCTCTGTTCAGTTCCTGTTAGCAAATGTTTGAGAGCATCATTAGTAAGTTTAAGGTGTAGGCAAGAAAGACAAATGAAGAGAAAAGAGTAAAAAAAATGACAAGAGAAGATGAGAAAAATAAAGGCAAAATAAAAGACATAAGAAGATATGGTTGGTGGAAGCAGGTGGAATCCTTAGAAATAGTTTCACAAATCCATGACCCTGGATGCCAAGTTACAAGATGCAGGCCAGACAAAGGTTCCATTGCCTCTTTACACTTACCATTTTCATGATTCTCGTGCTGATATTTCAGTTTCTTCCATTTATTGAGTTTCTGGCCTGCTCCCATTGCCTTTAGCTTTAAGGTCATAAGAGGGGTTGTTCTGAATTCTTCCTTTTATTCCTTATCATTTTAGATTCCTAGAAAGATGCAAAAAACAACATATCTTGGTGGAGGGGAGTCATAATTGCTTAGAAATCTATATAATTAAATTAAATCTAATTAAAGCACATTTTAATGCAAAGTAATTCAATCACTAAGGCAAAAGAATTGCCTGCTTTCTGTAGTCAAAGTCCATGGAAGTATATGGAACCTAAAGGTAAGGACGTCTCAGTGAAGTCACTGGATGTAGGGATGGGAAAACATGCATTTATTAAGCACCTATACTATGCTAAGCATTTTGAAAATAATATCTTATTTGATCCTCACAACAACTCTGTGCTATTATTGTTCCCATTTAACAGTTAGGGAAACTGAGGTAGACAGAGGTTATAAGTGACTTGCCTCAGGTCACTTACCTAGTAAGTGTCAGAGGCTGGATTTGAACTCAGGTCTTCCTGACTCAGGCCTAGCACTTTATTTATTATACCATCTAGCTGCCCTCATGGGAGAGTAGAGCAGGCCATGGAATGGAGGGGGGGTTGGAAAAGAGTACTGCACAAGGATTTGAGTAGGTATACTTTTAAGCTAGTTACTTGATCTCTGTAGGTCTCCATTTCTTTCTCTGTCACTTAAGGGCATTGGGTCAGATTACTAGTAAGTCTATGTCTTTGGCTGAATGAGCTCCTATCAGACACATATGGAATTATTTCCAGTTTCTTTTCTGCAGCATCCTTTATTTAGGTGGATTCCCTTATTTTGGTGGTAAAGGATTCAAACAGAAGATACTTATTTGAGTTGGTTGGGGGCTCACTGGTCAAAGATACAAAGCTATGGGCCAAAATTTCCCAAACATCTCCTACCGTGAATTATAAAACTTAGATATCAAGATAAAAAAGGTAAATGCTGTTTACATAAGGCAAGCAATGGATAATGTAGCTATGTGTACAATAGGAAATCCCACAGGATTGTAATTAGGGAGTACAATGGCAATCAATACATAATGCTTGTTGCAATTCAATAGTTCAAGGCATTTGGAATTTCCCTGCTGTGTCTATTACATCCACCAATATAGACTGAAAACCTTCTGTACCTAAGTTTCATGGCTTCTGGGAGGGAAAAAAAAAGTTAGCCACTTGGTGGCCAACTCCCTAGTAATGAATGGGCCTCTTTGAATTTAGCTAGGCTGGCCCTCAAAAAATGAGGACAGGGTGCTGTTGGGTCCATATGAGAAGCTTTTCCAGATAGCTAGGCCATTCCAACCAGTTGTGATATGCTTTCATAGACTTGAAGAAATCAGGATCCCGTCCAATAAAAATGTATTGGAGGAAGACATAGGAGAGGACTTGATATTATGTACTTAACAAGTTAAGTTTGTTGAATAAGAATTTAAAATGGCAGCATTAAGAACTTGACACAGTCAAGACATTGGACTTCGTTTCATAGCATATTCCCAAAGCAAGGGTTTTAAATAGAGCTGGTATTTATGATAAACACTTTCCCATAAGTGTTCTCATATGTACTTATATACATGTATGTGTGTATATATATATATATATATATATATATATATATATATATGTATATATATATGGGCTTCTTGGTCAAACTGGAGTCCTGGTAATAGAGGGATAGACCTGTAGTTTCATTGGCATAGGAAATTTCAGATGAGGAAATTCCCTCTACCAATTCAGGTTGTCACTTCCTCTGCAATTTAGCATGTGTCCTAAAATATTGAGTGGTTAAGTAATTTGCCCAAAGTGGCATAGACAGCATGGGTCAAATCTGAAGCCTTGTCTCCCTGAGTCTGTGGCCATCTCTCTATCCACTGTACCTTGGTGATCTCAGTAATATTATTGCCAAACCAGGGTATTTCAGAACCGAGACTACCTAAATATGAAAGGAAACCACACCAGATCCAGCCTCCTGCTCATCAACAAACGTTGATGTTGCCATCCTGAGTGTAGAACACAGTCCTTCCTTTTGTCTTTGGATAGTCTTGCACATTTAACTCTAGTTAGCTCACCCTGAGCCATAATAACTTTTTGTTTGGCTTTCTTTTCCAAGAGTCCTGTCACTCATATAGGTAGGGTATTCACTAAAGCAAGGTGACACCCTTTTTAAGTGAGTCACAGAAGCTCCAGCCAAGGTCATTCAAATAAAAAAGATCATTCAAGATTCAGAAGTGACCATGAACTTTCATCACCTTAGACATGGTTCCTCCACCACTGGACTGAGATCATCTGAGAATCACAGTCCATGAGGAGGGGCCCATGTGTCAGGCTGCCTTTGTGATATATACAACTTACTTCCTCATTTAACACTCCCTCTTCTCCTAACCTTGATTTCCCTTTACCTTGTAGGAAGAGTTTCTTTTCACCTTTCCGTTTTTCGATCTCATCTTTCTTAAAAACAAAACAAACAGACCTCCTGAGCAAAAGGAGAAATATTGCTAAACCAGCACCCTTCCTCTAATAGGGGATTTTCTGCTTTATACTTGTAGCAGCAGAGAAAATCCATCCAGGGATTGCAAATACTTTCTTTCCCATCCTTTTGCTAAAAAGTTTCATTGGATAAAAGGTATTTTTACATAGGTAGCTTTTAAACCTCAATCCCTGTCCTCTCCCAGATGCTAATTTGCTTACCTGCTGCTGAATATGAACAATGTAGCAAGGTTCTAATAGCTCTGGCAAGTTAGTGATTTGCCGCAGCCCTCCTTTTCCACCTGAAACCCTCCCATCCCCCCTCATCCCCACTTAAAAGAGTTTGTCTTGCACCTCCCAAGCCTTCCTCACCCTGGAACTGGTAGCAGAGCAGCATTCCAATAAACACGATACAAGTCCCCTGAGTTCACCTCTGTGCTGATTGAAAGCAAAAGTAGGTAAAAAAGACCAGTGATGTTCAATGCAGCAAATGTTGTTTAAGGCGCAGCTAGGTGGTGTAGTGGATAGAGCTCCAGGCCTGGATTCAAGATTTCTTTTTTTTTTTTTTTTTTCAAGCAATTGGGGTTAAGTAACTTGCTCAAAGTTACATGGCCAGTTATTTCTGGGTGTGGTGCGGAGTATCTGAGCCCAGATTTGATCCAGGTCATCCCGGTGCTCTTACTCGCTGAGCCACCTGGCCGCCCCTAAGCAATTGGGGCTCAAGGTTACAGGGCCAGGTGTTTCTGGGTGGGTGCTAAGTGTCTGAGCCCAGGATTCGATCTCCAGATCTTCTCAACACTGGAGCCGGTGCTCTTACTCCCTGTGCTACCTGGCCGCCCCCTGGATTCAAGATTTCATCTTTGTGAGTTTAAATCTCAGCCACTTACTAGCTGAGGGAGCCTGGGCAAGTCACTTCATCCTGTTTGCCTCATTTTCCTCATGTATAAAATAAACTGGAGAAGGCAAGGGGAAACCACTCCGTTATCTTTGCCAAAAGTCCCCAATGGGTCATGAAGAGTCAGACACAACTGAACAACAACAAAAATAAACATGGCTCTGGGGAGGTCCAGAGAGAAACAAAAGCACAAAATTGCCTTCTCTTACATCTTCCTGTCTGGTACAGAGAAATCAAAGATCGTGAATTATCTAATTAATGATCGAGTGTAGCAGTGGAATTTGGACTTTATTCTTTGGTGAATGACCTGGGGATTAATACTCTCCTCATTACAGCATTGGCATTGGCCAGTCATGCTTCCTTCCCTCCCCCCATTCTCATCCCCCGCCTCCTCAACACTCCTCTCCCATTGCCCCCAAACAGACTTGTGATTTCACTGGTATGAAGAATTCCTCAGTGAGGACATTCTTCCTATGTAGGTTGAAACCATTCAGTAACTTATGCTTTTAGTTGCCTGGGGACATAGAGAGGTGAAGTGGTTTACTTAGTCACACAACCATCATGGGTCAGAGACCAAAGTCACACCCATATCTTTCTGAGATCTGGCTCATCTCGGAGGTTGAATCTCAATCTATTACCCAATTACGACCTCTTGTTCAAAATTTAGTAGTATATTAATTATCACTTGACTAGTGATGATGTCAAGAACAGAGAGCTGTCATACTGCTCCTGATATGCACTCTGCTTCCTGGATTTCTTGTTTTCCATGTCCTGCCTCCTCTGTGAAGTTTTGCCTTCTCTCTCTTCCATTCTTAAACTCTCTCTTCCACCTCAATTTTCCAAGAGCTATTATTTGTATATATGTGTTGTATCCTCCAATAAAATGGAAGCTGTCTCTAGTACTTAGCATAGTTCTTTGAATCTTAGTAGATATTTGCTAAATTGTTGTTAAAAATTGGAGGAAAAAAATGGTTGAAATGGAATTTCCAAATTAAGTTCAATGTTTTGGCTGAGGCGTATTCTTGAATCAAAGCTACCAGAAAATATGATTTGACTGACCTGTCAAGGCCACCAGCAGCATTATTCTTTTGTGTGGTACATGGCACCAATTATGTTGAGCTATAGTTATCAAAATATTGGGAGTGGGGGTGGGGCAAATGGACAGACTGTCTTCTAAATGTCTTTTAGCTGTCCTACAAACTAACTTTCACATAGCTTCTCCTTCAGCAGTAGGGAAAAATGAGTTTATGAATTTTTTCAATCCCCTCAAGTCACATCATGGGACAGCTGCCAGTGGCATCCTGCAACAGGGGCATCAAATCCTGAAAACATGGGAAACTATGTCTGTTCGTAATGGTTATAGCATGTAATGACTTTAAAATGTTACCTTGTTTAGACTTAGTTGGCTTCTAAAAGGGTTTTGTGAAATTCCATTTTTAAGTATGCCCAACTCCCCTTCAAAGTCATTTGAGACATAAACATTATTGCTGTCATCTATATCATTATTAGGTAACATTTATTAATTTTGGAGTTTGTAAGTTTTCAATGATGCTCTAGGTTATCACCCTCTTAAGACAATTTATTATTCCTCAGGTTTCAGTTTTATCTTATGTAATATAGTCTAAGAATGATGTTATTTATTATTATTTTATTTATTTATTCTTTATGTTATATATTACATAATAATATATCATGTTATAAAACATAATATATTATGTCATTTATTATTATTTTTCTGCTTTGATTTGCAATGCATCTTTGTGCAAATTCAATCAGGGGATTTTGTTGACTAAAAAAACAAAGCAAAACAAAAACCTCTGACAATCAACATGAAGCCCTATTGTAAGGCTCTATTTTACACACACACACACACATATATATATACCTTTCCTCTGACAATTCCTACCATGGCAATAGTTACCACATATACTGCTGTGTGAAAATTGTGAAATGTTGTTACACTTTTTGTCAAATACTGTGAGAGAATACATTCATTCCTGGTGGTTATATCAGATGTCACCTTTCAAAATTAATCTGTTTTGGTATAATTAGTCTGTTGGATTCGTGTCATCACACTTAAAAAAGGGCTTTAAGAATCACAATTTAAACTAGGCACATGCCTGTAATCCCAGCTACTGCAGACGTTGAAGCAGGCAGATCTTTGCAGTTTGGAAGTTTGAATTGCAATGGGATAGACTGATCAGGTAGCCACTGTGTGAATGTGTGTGTGGGTGTGTATGCATGTGCACAGGCATGCAACAGATTGTTTAAGGAGGGGCAAACCAGCCCCCGATGAAAGTGGAGCCAGGTCAAGGCTTTTGTGCTGATCACCAGTGGGATCAGGCTCATGGGCAGTCTTTGCATGTCCTTTCTGGGTGTTATGGGGAGACCTAACATAAAAAATCTTTTTTTTTACATTGTTGATGAAACTGTGAACTGATCCAACCATTTTGGAGAGCAATCTGTAATTATGCTCAGAGAGTTATTAAACTGCCTTTGACCCAAGAATAACACGGCTAGGTCTATTTCCAAAGATGATTAGGGAAAAAAACAAACAAACAAACTATGTGTTCTAGAATATTTATAGCAGCCCTCTTTGTGGTAGCAAAGAACAGGAAATTACAGGGATGCCTGTCCATTGAGGAGTGGCTGAACAAGTTGTCGTAGATGATTGTGGTGGAACACTACTGTGCTATAAGAAGTGATGAGCTCAATGATCTTAGAAAAACATGGACAGGCTTGCATGAAATAATGAAGAATGAAATGAGCAGAACCAAGAGAATGTTGTATACAGTAACAGCAATATTGGTTTTTTTTTTCCATAGTAGGCAATTTTATTTATTTTTATCTCATTTTAATTTATGGAATAAAACAAGCATTTCCATAACATAATACAATCAAAAGAGGATTGGACATGAAACTGCAAATCTACTTATTATTCTTTTCAAATATCTATATTGTTTTAAGAACAATTTTGAGTGACTAAATCATTTTGAGTGTTACAAATACCCAAATTAAGTACAAGGGACATATAGAGGAAGATGCTATCTGCATCCAAAGAACAGAGAAATAGAAGTATGTATAGAACAATTTTTACATATATATGTATATATATATATATACATACATGTTTGGTATATGGTAATGGCAGCCATCTTTAGTGTGGTGGGAAGGGAACAAGAAAAGGAAAAAAACAAATTTAAAAGGAATGGCAAATTGCACATAATAGATTTACAGTTTCTTGTGCAATCATCTTTATTAAAAATTATAATATGTTATGGAAATGCTTGTTCTATTCCATAAATAAAAAGTAAATAAAAATTTAATTTTAAAGGATTCCTAAATATGCTCATCTCCTTTTGAAAATCATTTGAGATGATAGTACTGTTTTTATCATCCATTTCATGATTAGTCTATTGCAAGTAGAGACTTTTAATGACCTCAAAGTATTCAACATTGCCTTCTTCAAATTTTAGCCGGTGCTTGATTTCATCTATTTTGGCTAATCCATACAGTAGGGCTAACATTTTGTTTTGTTTTGCTTTATGTTTTCATGAGTGCCTTGCACTAATCATCAATAGATTATAGTCTGACTTGGAGCTGATAGCACCACTGACAAAAAAGTCCCATGAAGCTCTTGCCTACAATGAGAGCTGTTTCCAATTTTGTTATGCTATAGTACCAGAGCATAAGAGCAGTATTCATGTGCTTCATCCGCTGCTGTGGTCAGTACCATCTACTCTGAAGCCTTTCCAGAAGGTAGGGCATTGGCTTTTCTGTTTTTGGAGATATTTTGTGTTCTTGTAGTTTCAGAACACAAAGCTCCAGCATCTTCCCTGTCACTCTGATTGTCATGCTGGGATTGAGTAGTTAGCTTAAAATTGCATAATTCTCTCTTTTATTTCTTAGATTTACAGGATGTTTCATTAAATGGGCAGCATGCTAATGACCCCATCTGTGGCATTTCTAGAGACTAACTTTGGGGTTTCTTCGAAGCCTTCACAGCTAGCACGAGAGTACGAGCTTCTCGATAGCAGGAACTTGTCTTTTACCTTTCTTTGTGCTCCTAGTGCTCAGCATGGCATCTGGCACATGTTGTTCAGTCGTTTCAGTATCATCCAACTCTTTGTGAGCCCACTTTGGATTTTCTTGGCAGAGGTACTTCTCCAGATCATTTTACATATGAGGAAACTGAGGCAAACATGGTCAATTTACTTGTCCAGGGTCACACAGCTACTAAGTGCCTGAGACTAGATTTGAACTAAGGTCTTCTTGACTCCGGGTCCGGTGCTCAATCCACCACACCAGCTAGGTGCCCTGGCATTTAATAAGTGTTTTGACTATTGACTGATAGACTACCATATGGATTTTGGGGCACATAGAGTCTGCACTGTACTATGCTCTGACTGGTATTCCCATATTTTTCTGCTGCCAACACCCAACATGGACAATGTATTGGTCTTTGAGGCTATTTATTATCATTGATGATGATGATATTTATCATGACTTTAAGCAAAGACAGGATGGCTACTTGCTATATTAGAGGAGGCTACCTGTTCAGATGTGGGATCAAACTCAAGTGGTGTCAAACTCAAGTAGAAATGTATCCCAATGGACTGCATAATGACTTAGAAAACCACAAATTAACATTATCTATGTTGATTGTATTTATTTTATTAAACAATTTCACAATCACATTTTGATCGGGTTCAAGTCATAGTGGGCTTGAGTTTGATACCTCTGTATTAGATGACTTATGAGGTTTCTTTCAACACTGAAATTACAAGATTGTGTTTACTATAGATGAGGTACTGTGCTGGGTACCTCCTACCTCAAAAATGAATAAGACATGACCTTTCCCTTAAGGAGCTTATGGTATAATATAATTTTCTTATATAGATTTGAGGAAAGCGGAGAATGTATTCCCAAGCAGAATCATATTGGGAGTGGATTTTTCTTTTCTCCCCCAATCTAGAGGGTAACAGACAGTTCTTGACTGACTAAGCATATGAGCTTTCCATAACAAAAATGGAATCTGACCTCATACATTTGTACAAGCAAGGGAGAAAGTCAATGGGACTCATTGTCATATCTCAGTTAGTGAGAGGGATGAATTCTCCTAAAGTGGTCAAGTGTATTTGATTTAATATTCTTCAAACTTGCAAATATATAAAAATATGTAATTGGTAATAAAAATACAGCATTATGAAGATTTAAATTTTTTTTCAATTGCAGGTTTATTACTTTCAAGAACACATAGTGACTCAACATAATTATTCACAGAATGATTCCAAGGAGAGGAAGGGAAAAAGTTTGCTTTTTTGAGTGAATAAACTTATTTGGAAATTAGCAACCTAGTGTTGACATAAACATTTATGATTAAGTGCTTGAAAGGTTTGTTTTTTTAAGAGATTAAAAAGTCCCCCTTGTAATCTTATTTACATCATTTATTTACTTATCAAACATTTTTCTTTCAAGAGGATCCAAAGGGAACATTTAACCCAGTAGGTTGGTTTAATTATCATACATTCTAAATTTGAGATGATTTTATTGTACTCACTTATTTACTCCCAGGCTGAAGTCTTACTAGTTATTGGATCATTTATATTTATCCTATCTTGTTTGTTTTCCTAGCATCTAGACCTAACTCTGGACATAAGATCATGTATTTTAAATCATGAATAGAATTAGTTTGAAGAGTTTAATAAAGAGGACAATGAAAAGTCATTTTGTAAGGGGAGTGGACTTGGGAAGGCTTTGATAATTTCAATGTAATTCTCACATTGCTTGGGTAGACCATCAATAGCATATGCACAGATCCTTATACTTTCAGTCTTTCTTTGCATAAGGATATAAAAGCAAAGTAATCTTCATGGGAAATGTCTAGTCAATCAAACTCACTGATCCCAGGATTGTTGGCCCAAGAAACATGCCCTGAAAGGACAACATTGCCTCATGGCATTCTTTCTAACAACCTGAAAATTAAGCATTTTCTAGCAAGTCATACACCTTTGATCTAAGCTTCATTTTCTAGCAAGTCCTACACCTTTGTTCTAAGCTTCTTTGAATTTATGCAGACTTCTTTGGTTATAATATATTAGATATCATAACAGATACTTTGTCAAAATTAAATAGGAAAAATTGAGTGGAGAGACAACAGGATGTAGGTGGAAGTGCATTGGAGTTTGAGTCAGAAAACATCAGGGTTCAAATGTGATCATGGCCAATTCACTTAGGGGTGAATTGGTCTCAAGGCCACATGTGACCTTCCAGGTCCTCAGGTGCAGCCTTTTGATTGAGTTCAAATTTTACAGAACACATCTTTTTATTAAGGGGATTTGTTCCATGAAGTTTGGATTCATGACCTCAAGGTCATATCTGACCCTCCAGGTCCTCAAGTGAAGCCCCTTAACTGAATCCAAACTTAACAGAACAAATCCCCTTAATGAAAGGATTTGTTCAGTAATATTTGGACTCAATCAAAAGGCCACACACGAGGACATAGAGACCACATGTGACTTCGAGGCCGCAGGTTTCCCACCCCTGACTTAGTCTCTTTAAATCTCAGTTTCTTCACCTGTAAAATGGAAATAAAATATTTACCTATATTATGTATGGGACCACAATGGGTATACATCAGTTGAAGCATATTAAGAGACAATGAATTGCAAAGAAAAGGTGGTATCATGGCTATTATCAAAGAGATGTATGACTGAAAAAGGGGTGGGTTGATCATTTAGCAAGAGTGAATAACAAATGGATAGCCCACGTGCTTCACTGGTATCCACACAATGTAAAAACAAAAACGAACTAGAGGAAGATTGCCAGCATATGAGGCATACATACCTTTGTAGGAGATTTACATGAGGACATGGGCAAGAATATCATTGTGATGCAGTAAAAAGAATGGTGCATTTAGAGTTATGGAATCATTCAAATCCCAACCCATCCATCACCTGTGTGATCTTGGATAAGTCACTCAGTCTCCCTAGATCTCAGATTTCTCATCTCTGAAATGAGGGGAGTGATGACTTCTGAGGACTCTACAACTCTAAATCTCTGAGCTTATGAAGCATGAAGAAGGGCATGAATGCAGTATGATCCACCCTACTCCCACATGGATGAGATCATAGGGCCATTCAAGTTTTAAATACAGAAAAGAGTGCCTACCTCAAAGAGTTCTCATGGGGAGCCAAGGAGATATTGGACACAGAGCACTTTGCGAATGTTAAGATGTTACATCAGCCAGCTGTTATTAATGCCTTTGCCTCCTTGCCTTTCTCACTGCTGATGGACAGAGATACAAATAAATAGAAGTTGGCATGAGGCTTTGAAACTCTGCCAGCCTCGGCTGTTCTTCTCCAAATGACTGATTCCTTCATTGTTACAGTCCTGCAGTTTGCCTGTGGTCATTAAATGCATTTTACATACCAATCTAACTCCTTGGCTTCAGGGAAAGAATGGGGAGCCCATTTCCATGAGGCATGAAAGGGAAAAACCAAACAGGAAACATGGCCCTGGCAGCCTCACAGCTTGGCCTGCCTCATACACAATGCCCAATAGAAAATCAACCTCTGGGAGTTGGCAGTTGACCCAGCAAAGGTCACTTTGATATGGAAACTGGTGTATTTATCTGGAGATAATCTGAGTCTGAGGGACTTTTCAAAGATCAGTGTGTGAAAGGCCATTTTTCTTGGCTTGGAGAAAAATCGTTATTGAATGGTCCCTTCAAGGGGGTTCCTGGAACCACTTTAGTTGAGAGGGACATGGATTCATGGTCAATGGCAGTGGAATTCCATCTGACACTCACATGAATAGCTGAAGAATTGACTGAGAGGCAAGTAGTGAGTAGTTTTGTCTTAGTACAATCTTACTGGCTCCACAACCTGGCTCTCTTCATTTTCCTTGGGGCTCTATCACCAAATCATTATGCCTTTACTGCCCAATTTGGAAAGACCCCAAGGTCCTCATTCTTTGTCCAGACTTTACATCGAGTGAAGTGTCAGGGCAGGGAATAGATACCATATTTTTCTTTCTTGTGTGACAAGAAATCAGAGGGCCACTAAAGCAGGTTTTTTTGGGGAGTGGGGGAATGGGGAAAGACATTTGGAGGGTAGGTTGATCAAAGAGAAACTTCAGGCTGCCAGGATGCGACCCACAGACCAGTTCTGTCTTTGACCTTTTTGCACCTCTCCCTACTTTGTCCCTGTCGGTCTGAAGGAAAAAAAAACCAATATGATGTTTTATCAAACATACATTTGAGAGCAAGTCTCTCAAAGGCAGAGGACATCCATTTCAGAGTTTTATTCCAAGGAAACCTCTGAAATCTTACACATAGTACGTATCTAGGTTTCTCCAAATGTGGTACATTCCCCAACTCCTGTGTAGGCACTCAATGTATAATATGAACTGAGTCTCAAAATACATCAGGCAAACCAGTAAGCAGAAATAATGAGGTAGAGCATTCCAGGCATGAGAGAAGCAAGGAAGGCCTGAATTAGGATGATGACCATTTGAGTGGAGAGAAGGGGAAGAATGCAGCAGATGCTGATGAGTTTCAAAGTAAGACTTCACAGCTGGCTGGAGAGAGCGGGGAGTAAGGGACATGTGCCTGCCTCTGTGGCCTGGCCAATGTTATTTCCCAATGCCTAATTTTCCTTTGCAGTTACTGAGATTGACTGAGGGGATGCCTCTCTATCAGTCCCAATTTAGAGAGGCCTAGAATCTGACTCAATCTCTTAAAAATCAAATGTTGTGACATCTATATGTGCTTTCGGTGTCCTGGGTTCATTGATGCTTGAACTCACTGCTCGTGGAATAAAGCTAGTTATTCTTTCTACTGCTTATGTTCATTTTTAATTCTCTATTCTCCTTTTTTTTCAATCTTTCCTTTACAATCTAAGGCTTAGTCTCTCTGGAAGAGAACAATAGGCCAGTATGAGTAAAATAGTTTGTCATTCATTGTCATTACCCTGTATACCCATTTCTCTTTTCTTCTGTTCCCGATGCCCTTCTATAGTGATAAAGTATATAATTTCCTTTGGACTGTCTTCCATCTCCCCTCATCACTAAAGGTAAAAAAAAGAGTAGAAAGTTATTTAAATCACTATGAAAGTAACTGAAAATCTCACTGAAATTACTGGGCCTTGCCTATCACTTTGGAAAATAGATCCTGATGATGATTTTTGTTAAGAAAACAAGTCATTTTAAAAATTTATTTATTTACTTTTAGTTTACAACATTCAGTTCCACAATTCGTGGAGTTACATATTTTCTTCCCTTCCCTCTTCTCCTCCCCTTCCCCCCATGGCAGCATGCAATCCAAAATAGGTTCTACAAATACCTTCACGTTAAGCGTTAGTCAAGTTGTAAAGAAGGATTGTAACCAAAGGAGTGAACAAGAAAGAAGGAACGAAACAAAACACAAAAAGGAGAGGGCAAGTAGTTTGCTTCAATCTGCTTTCAGACTCTGTAGTTTTTTCTCTGGATGTGGATATTCCTTTCCATCATGAGTCTTTTAGAGTTGTCTTCTAACCTTGCATTGCTCAGAGGAGCCCAATCTACCAAAGTCAGTCGTCACACATACGATGTGTCTGTAATTGTGCACAAAGTTCTCCTGGTTCTGCTCCCCTCATTCAGCATCAATTTATATAAGCCTTTCCAGGTTATTATGAAGTCCATATGCTCCTCATGTCTTATAGCACAATAGTATTCCAGTACATTCATATACCACAACTTGTTCAGCCATTCCCCAATTGACAGGCATCCCCTTAATTTCCAATTCTTTGACACCACAAAAAGAGCTGCTATAAATATTTTTGTACATATGGGTCCTTTTCCCACTTATATTATCTCTTTGCGATGCAGCCCTAGAGGTTTTTTTTTTTTTTGCTTTTTGGAGGGCAATTGGGTTAAGTGACTTACCCAAAGTCACCTGGCTAGTAAGTGTGTCAAGCGTCTGAGGCTGGATTTGAACTCAGGTTCTCCTGACTCCAGGGCCAGTGCTCTATTCACTGCACCATCTAGCTGCCCCTGGGCATGCACTTTTTAATAGCCTTTTGGGCATAGTTTCAGATTGCTCTCCAGAATGGTTGGATCAGTTCACAACGAGTCTTTTTTTTTAAAAATGTATTTCCACCAATTGCATGTTAAAACAGTGTTTTAAATATATATTTTTTAAATTGAGTTCCAAATTAAAGAAAACAAGTCTTACAAATGAAGTAGCGGGCAGCTAAGTGGTGCAGTGGATAGAGCATCAGTCCTGGAGTCCAGATGACCTGAGCTCAAATCTGGCCTCAGACACGTACTGGCTGTGTGACCTTGGGCAAGTCACTTACCCCTATTGCCTCCCAAAAATGAGCTAGGATTTGTAGTTAATGTCTGCAACATTACCAGCCATCCTGCACCAGCTTCTCTATTACTCGTCTCTCCCTCGTTTACAGACCTTATCTCTGGGACAAGCAGCCCAGGGCATATGACATAGAAGGCCAGATGCCTTACAAGTCAGAGCATCTTATGACACAGGTGAACCTCTGAGAGCTAACCCTTTTCTCCACTCTTCTTCACCTCTCACTAGAGTTGACTCAGAGCATACTTTCCAGATGTTGTTTGACTTAAGTACAAAAGCAATAAGACACCTGCTATTTGAGGTCTCACAGGAGAGCTCATGGGTCAAAGGCTGCAAGCCTCACCCCACAATACAATTCTGTAATGTTAACACAATTCCAGTCTTTTTGGATAAGACCCTGGTTAAACTGTACAGTGCACACCCTATTCAGTGCCCTAGGGATGCCTTTAGAAATTTCTCTTAACTTTGCATGGAGAAAGAGTGGGCAAATGACTAAATTCCAAGTCAAGGCAACAAACATTTGTTTAGTGTCTGCTTTGTACCAGGCATAGTGCTAAGTTCTGGGAATACAAAGAAAGAGAAAAAAAATCCCTGCTTTCAAGGAGCTTATGGTCTAATTGGGTAACATGCAAGCCAGGATAAATTAGGGGTCATC
Organism: Petaurus breviceps papuanus; assembly: GCF_028583685.1. NCBI lineage: Eukaryota > Metazoa > Chordata > Mammalia > Diprotodontia > Petauridae > Petaurus > Petaurus breviceps. The sequence continues at coordinate 14,952,143 of NW_027185616.1, forward strand.
TCAGATGGAAGGTACTAGTAAGGCTAAGGAGGACTGGAGAGGCTCCTTGCAGAGCTCAGATTGGAATCTTTGATCTACCAGTCGTTTCTGTGAGACCTTCTGGCCTCCTGGTCAAGTTTCCTTCTCACTTTATTTTGTATTTGGCAATTTTCCTACCTAGGGCTATATGTGTAGGGATGCAGAAGCCCTTTCTTTCTGGAATTTGGCCTTATTCAACAGTTGCATTGGAAACCCTCCAGTTCTCTTTAGACTTTTTGGACCAGGGCCTCCTCTTCTTTTTTTTCCCCCTGGTTTCTACATTTTCAACAATTAAATTAAAATTGCTACCAGTTGAATCACATTCGCAGATGTCTTAAATATTATAAATTTTGATGATAATTTCTTTTTGTCTTGTGAGTCAGGAGTGGGTAATTTACAAGAAAAACACAAGCTATCCAAATGGCCAAACTCGACCTAAGTTAACACATGTAAATAATTTAGGCCAAATAATTGTATGGGGATAGTCAACCTTTCCAGTATGGAAAAATGATTGTAGTTAAAATAGAAAATGCTGTGTCTTGAAAGTGTGATATATCCTAGCTAACCTATAAGAGTCTCTTTTGATTTCTGAGGGGGGTTCCTTCTGGTTTTGACACTGTTGTTATTCATTTGTTTCAGTTCTGTTTTGCTCTTCCTGACCCCATTTGGAGTTTTCTTGGCAAAGTTACTGGAGTGATTTGCCATTTACTTTTCCAGTTTATTTTACAGATGAGGAAACTGAGACACACTGGGTTAAGTGACTTGCCCAGGGTCACACAGCTAGTAAGTGTCTGAGATCAGATTTGAGCTGGGGAAGATGACTCTTTCTGACTTCAGATCCAGTGTTCTATCCACTGCGCCACCTAGTTTGACACAAAATGATAATAACTAACATTTATATAGTGCTTACTATGTGCTTGGGACTTTGCTAAGTGCTTTTACAATCTCTGTCTCATTTGGTCATCACAACAACCCTGGGAAGTAGGTGTTATTATTATCCCCATTTTACAGATTAAGAAAACTGAGGCAGAAAAGGGTTAAGTGACTTGCCCAGGGTCACACAGCTAGTAAATATTTGAGACCACGTTTGAGCTCATCTTCTTGACTTGAGGCCCATCGCTCTATCCAGTGCACCACCAATATCTCCCTACTCTCAGCCTATCTGAATCTTCTTCTCTCTTCGAGGACATGCAGCTCAAGCTACTGCTTCTTTGGAGTCAGGAAATCTGGATTCTAATCCCATGTGTGATTCCTATGTCCAATCCTCCATGATCTCTGAATCCTTTGTAAATTCCCTGACCACTCCATCTGATGGTGCTCTCCTCTAAATCATTTTGCAAAGAAATGGCTTTTCTGCTGTTATTTGTTTGTTCCTTTAGTTTTCCTGTGTGTCTTTCACATAGGCCATTAAAAGACATAGGATGAGAAAGAAGGCTCAATTCCTGCCCTCATGGATTTTGCGCAAAGTAAGGTGTGTTCACCCATATATGTATATATGCACATGCATGTTCCCACATACATATATGTTGGGGTGAATAACTAATATAAAATAGAATATGACCAGTATGTAAGACCTAAAAATAAGGTACTGGAGGAGTCCAAGGTTACTTTTGGGCAGAAGGATCATAAAACACTTGGCAGTTCAACAAATAGTTAAATAGTCAACAATTCTCAACATTCAGAGCTCAGACATTTGAGTGAATGAATGGCTGAACAATACTCAATGGTATTTGACTAAGTTTCCTGAGAAGTAAATTGGTTTAACTCCGCGCACTTGTTTCAATGGTTAAAAAAAATCACTACATTCCTTAGGAAAAACAAAACAGTTTTTATTTGGGAGACATTTGAGGACAATCCTGTACCTTATGAATGTGTACATAACACGTGAGTTTTATCTAGGGAGCTTGGAGTTTCCTTCCTCACACGTGATCCATGCCTCAGATGCTTTTCTTTCTTTACCTCTACTCTTTGGAATCATTCCACGGTTACTTCAGGGATGAACTGACTCAAGGACCTCTTTCTGCATGGGGCCTTACCTGGCTCCCCCAGCCATCTTCCCTGCTAAGTTTACTTCTGTGTGGATCAAATGCTTTGGAGTTGTCATCCCAGCTCTCACTTACATGGATGAATTGGGCCCCCAGAGAATGACTATTATGTCCCCTCTGGACCCTAGGGCTACTCCTTAAAGACTGAGGAATGGTTTTCTAATACTTACGACTTCCCACCAGTGTGCTCTGCACTGTCCCACTCCCCCTCTCCCAGAGACATAGTAAGAATAGGTGGTACAAAAACATCCCCTCTGCCCAAAATTCTGTGACTATCTCCTTGTTGTTATTGTTTAGTCATTTTCAGTCATGTCCAACTCTTCTATGACCCCGTTTGGGTTTGGCTTTTTTTTTTTTCCTTTTGGAGGGGGCAAGGGAGTGCAGTTGGGGTTAAGTGACTTGCCCAAGGTCACACGGCTAGTTTTATGTTAAGTGTCTGAGGCCGGATTTGAACTCAGGTTCTCCTGACTCCAGGGCTGGTACTCCATTCAACTTAGTTGGCCCCAAACCATTTGGGTTTTTCTTGGCAAAGATTCTGGAGTGGTTTGCAATTTCCTTCTCCAGCTCATTTTACAGATGAGAGAACTGGGACAAACAGAGTTAAGTGCTTGCCCAGAGTCACACAGTTAGTGTCTGAGGCAAGATTTGAACTCAGGAAGGACTCTTTTTTTGATTTTTTTTTTGGGGGGGGGGAGCAAAGTAATTGGGATTAAGTGACTTGTCCAGGGTTATACAACTAGTAAGTGCTAAGCGTCTGAGGTTGGATTTGAACCCAGGGTCTCCTGACTCCAGGGCTGGTGCTCTACCCACTGCACCACCTTGCTGCGCATGACACTTTCCTAATAGTACATAAAGAGTTCAGAGGGAAATTAGTTCAGATTTAGAGCTGGCTCAGTGACTACAGGGCTGGGTCTGGAATCAGGAAGGCCTGAGTTCAAATTTGGCTCCGGACACTAGCTGTGTGACTCTGAGGAAGTCACTTAACTTTAGTTTCCATGACTAATTGCATAGTAATTGCACCCACCTTGAAAAGTTGTAAAGAACAAATGAGAAAAAATATGTAGAAAGTACTTAGCCCACTGCCTCAAGCATAAATTCTTAGTCCCTTCTTCACTTTCTCCATTTGTAAACGTGTGTTTTTCATTTATCTGTGTTCATGTTTTTGCCCTCATTAGATTGTATGTCCTTTGAAGAAAGGGACTGTTTGCTTTTGACTTTGTCCTCACCAGAACTCAGCACAGTGCTTGGCACATAGCAAATCCCTAATTACATGTTTGGGGGTGGCTAGGTGGCTCAGTGAATAGAGCACTGGCCCTGGAGTCAGGAGGACCTGAGTTCAAGTCCATCCTCAGACACTTAACACACTTACTAGCCATGGGACCTTGGGCAAGTCACTTAACCCCAATTGCCCTGCCTTTCCCCTACAAAAAATAAAAATAAAAAGATCATGTCCCTCCCAGGATTATTGTGAAGATTAAATGAGGCAGCACCTGAAACTTTGGACTCTGGACTCAGCACAGGGCCTGGCATATTGTAGGTATATAATAAATACCTTTTCCCTTCCTTATTCCTTAATGGAAGGAATCCAAATATCTAGAGTTTACATTGTGATATGATATAAATATATACAAATGAGTGAATATAGATTAAAGAAAAGGGAACAAGTTAGAACAGAAAAATCACTGAAGGGGGTGGCTAGGTGGTACAGTGAATAGAGCACCCGCCCTAGAGTCAGGAGGACATGAATTCAAATCCAGCCTCAGACACTTAACACTTTACTAGCTGTATGACCTTGGGCAAGTCACTTAGCCCCAATTGCCCTGCCTTCTCTCCCCTCCAAAAAGAAAAAAAGAAACAAAGAAAGAAAGAAAAGAAAAGAAAAATCACTGAAAATGGTTGTCTGTGAACATAGTTTCTCAGTAATAAAATTCCAAGGATCAGAGAATAGAGTATGTGGTGTTCAAGTGGCGGGGTCATGTTTTAGGTGAAGCAATGCTATAAAGAGATATCTCTGGTAGATTCAATTTTGAAAAACTTTTGGACTGAATCCAAGAAAGAGCTACCATATATGTTATTCTTTTTGGTTTTTAAAATTTTATTTGTTTTGTTTTTAATCTATGAACTAAAGCAAGCATTTCCATAACATAGTAGCATTAAAGAAAATAGGGGGTTGCACATGAAACTGCAAATCTATTATTTACAACTTACTATTCCTTTTAAATATATACTGAAATTACCACGTACATTTCTTCCCCCCCCCTTTTACCTTTCCATACCTCAGGTATTTACATTTATAAAATAAAGGGGTTAGATTAAGTGATCTCTAAGGCCTCTTCCAGTTCTAACTCTAGCCCACAACGAAGCCCAAAGATATTTAGAATACAAAAAAATAAACTGTTCATGGGACTGTAGACTTGGGATTGAAAGGTATCTAAGAGGTCATCTACTCAAATCCCCTCATCCAACAGAAGAAGAAACTGAGGCCTGGACAGGTTAAATGAAAAGAGCCAAATAGAGCCAAATTTTGAACACAAGTCCTTGATTTCAATTCTAAGACTCCACTGTACTGCTGAGTAGGTGTTTCCCTTAATTCTTGTTGAGTGATCAGTCAAACATTTATTAAGTGTCTACTCTATGCCTGGGGAAACACTAAAAGGCAAAAAGCAGTTTTTACTCTCAAAGAGTTCTCAATTTATAAGAGAGACAGTATGCAAACAATTATGTACAACCTAGGGATAGACATGAAAAATTGGAAACATAGAAGGAAGGCGCTAGAATTAAGGAGATTTGGGAAAGGCCCTAGAAGGTGGGATTTTAGCTGGGACTTGAAGGAAGTCAGGAAAGACAGAGGGTAGAGAAGGAGAATATTGGAGGTACAGGTGATATCCAGGGAGAATGTTCACAGTTGGGACATGGAATGTATTATTCAAGGCACAACAAGAAGTTCAGTGTTAATGGATCACGGAGTACATGGAGGGAAGTAAAGTGTAAAGAGAGTAGAAAGATAGAAAGGAACCATCTTATGAAGGGCTCAAAAGCAAAATAGGGCTTTATATTTGATTCTGGAGGTAATAGAGAGCTATTGGGAGGAGAAGGAGGTAGAGAAGGAAGTGGGGGGAAGTGAGAGATGGTGGGAGGTGTGTAGAGAGAGAGACAGACAGATACAGAGGCAGTGAGAAAGAGACAGACATACAGAAGGGGAGAGGTAACATGGTCAGACCTGTGCTTTTAGAGGATGTTTGAAAGCTGAATGTAAGAGGGACTGGAGTGGGAAGAGAGTTGAGTCAAGGAAACCAATCAGACGGCTACTCTGCAATGGTGAAGTGATGAGATCCTGCATCAGGATGGTGGTGGTGTTGGGGGAGAGGAAAAGGCACATAAGACAGATGTTATGAGGGTAGAATCAACAAGAGTTGCAAGAAGATTGGATACAGAGGGTGAGAGAGTGTGAGGAGTCAAGGAGGTTGTGAACCTGGTTAACTGGGAGGATAGTGGTATTCACGACAATAATAGAGAAGTTAGGAAGAGGGCAATGTAGTTTGGAGTGAAAAATTAGAAGTTGATACAGCTGGTTTGTACATGCCTCTCCTGACATAAGACCTTTTAAAGCAAATAAACATTCTTCACTAGAATCCAGCTGGAAACTAGTCCAAAACGTGAATGCAGAGCAAAGGCTCCCTTCGAAGCAGAGGCAGCTGCAATGGCTCGAAATCGGCCTCACTTTGGAGCTTCTCTCTCCATCTGGGAGGTTTTGTAAGGGGTCTTCCGAAAGGGACCATGATCTTGGCACTCCCAGGTTCATGAACAGTTCCTTTCCAAAGGCACTTTCACATCTGTGACTTCATTTTGTTGAAAATGTTCCTGGGAGTCAGAGAGGAAGGGAAGGTACTGTGAGCCTTAGTTTATAAATGGGTGGTTAAATCTTGTCTTCCCTTGGTGAGATTAGATGCAAATTGCATATAGAGGAACAATCGCTAGAATCCAGATCTCCTGAGTCAGACAAGACTTGCCCTAGAGATGGATTTGAAAATTTCAGAAGCCACTCCAGTTTAATATGTCACTTTCCTAGTGCCACAAGCAAGGCTAGAATATTACCCCTGCAAAAAAGGGACTGAAATGAGGTATCAGATATGAGCAGCTTAATGAGTCGCTGCCTTAGAGCCAGAATTCCGTATGAGCTGCTGATAAATCATTTTATGTTGCTGAGCCTCAGTTTCCTCATCTACAAGATGGGGATAAGGATGTTTCTACTTCATAACTCAAAAGAATTTTTGTGAGGATAAGTCAAGTCAGCTAGCATTGATTGAGTACTCACTATGTGCCAGACATTGTACTAAGTGATAGAAATTTAATAAAAGGAGATATTTTTTAAGTTTAAAAGTTTAACAAAAGTTTAAAGTTTAAAAAAACCTTTTTTTTTTTTAAAGTACCAAGTAAACATAAGATGCACATTTTCAGGAATTCACCCCAGAGAAGTTAGTGGTGAATCCCTAGCTTCTCAGTGGTGCTCATTTATAAAAATTCAATTTGCACAGTGCTTTTCTCAGGAAACAGTGACTGTGTAAAATGAGGAGTACCTGTATTGCTAAAATAACCAACCCAAAGGAGCTTGACAATACTCACATTTTAGAATGGATCAACTTTAGGATCCCATTTCTTTTCCTCAGGAGATGGTCATTCAGTTTCTAGGCTTTCTAGAGAACATAGTGCCTGGGGAATGATTTGAACTTTTCCACTGGCAGAACATCTGATAGTTTGACAATCATTGATTCTGTTGGGAATTCGAGGTTACAGCTTAAGCATGAGTTACTGTATCAACCAACCAGGAATTTCCTGAGCAGCTTGAACATGCTTGGAATTGTGTATGTGAAGACAGAAGGGTGCAAACTCCCTGATAAACATAGCTAGGATTCTTGGTCAATCTAGCGGGGGCTGGAAATGATTTTTCCTTCATAGTCAGCTTTGAGGCTTCCCAGGAGACACGTCTTCCAGTGACACAGGAAGGCCACAGAGGTTAAATGCCAAAGATAGTCTTTCACCTTTTACCTAATATGTTGGCAGGAAATGTTGTTTTTTTAAAAGCCTACTCTAGATTATACACACAGATTGTGGAAGAAAACAAGGGTGGGGGTAAGTCAAAATGATGAATAATCCTAAAAATGTTTATATTTGGTTGTATGTGTGTGCGTGCGTGTGTGTGTGTGTGTGTGTGTGTGTGCGCTTGTGAGAAGCAGAATAACCAAAGTAATGTATAAAAAGCTAACTTGGATTCAGGTTCTGCCTCTTAAATAGACTGGCTACACAACACAATATGTAGCTAGGTGCCTCAGTGGATAGAATGCTGGGCTTGGAGTCAGGAAGACCTGAGTTCAAATTGACCCCAGACACTAGCTGTGTAGTCCTAAACAAGTCACTTAACCTCTGTTCACCTTAATCCACTGGAGAAGGAAATGGCAAATCACTCCAATATCTTTGCCAAGAAAATCCCATGGATGGTCATTTTTTTTTTCATGATGTCCAACCCTTCATGATCCCATTTGGGGTTTTCTTGGCAAAAGTATTGGAGTGATTTGCATTTTTTCTAGCTCATTTTACAAATCAGGAAACTGAAGCAAACAGGGGTAAGTGATGTGCCCAGGGTTACTAGTAAATGCTAGTAAATGTCTAAGGCCAAATCTGAACTCAGAAAGATGAATCTTCCTGACTCAAGGCCACCCATGGCACTACCTACCTGTCCCCCATGAAGAGTATGGTCTACAGTGTCACAAAGGGCCAGACATGACTGAACAACAATAACATGTGACATGGCAAGTCATTTTCCCTCTAAGTTATAGAGAAAGTAATTACCTGCTTTGGTAGAGGGAGTTTACTTCTTCCCGTACCAACGAAATCCCAAGTCTTGTCCCTATCCATATGTGCTTAAGCTTAAATATGAATTCCTCTAATATTATAGAATGGTTTTCACTTCAAGCCGAACACTGTAGACATATTGTGATGATCTAAGTCAAAGAGCAGGAATTTAGCCTCACTTTCCTGACCGATCTCTATATTTGGACATTTTCCTTTCTCACTTCATGCTGGAGACACATAGCATCACCTTTCAGACTAACACAATGGAACAGCCTTTACTGAGATTTAGGTTTATTTTATGATCATTGTATTCGTCATTTGTGCTTTCCCTGTGTAGGTAGTAATTACACATTTTGTTTTGAAAATGTTTGTGATGAAGGGGTAAGGGTGTCTAACTGAGAAAGTAAGACTACAATCACTTAAGGAAAATCATATCCCTTAAATAATAGTGGATGCCGGAACCCATAATCCAAAAATCAACAGAGCTAGGAGATACCTCAGAGACCATTGTCCTGAACAGAAATTTGATGCACAATATCCCCTGGAGACAAAATCTCATCTCTGACTTTCTTGAGAAAGCAAATTCCTAGGTTTCAGACTGTATGTCTCTGTGGAGAGACTGAGGGAATTGGGCTATAAGCAGATGCAGAAGAAAATACATTGCTCAGAATAATTAGTTTCAGACTATGCCCTTTTGTCTCTTCCCTGAAAGGACAGGTCTGAAGTGTCTCTGCTTTATCAGTAAAGCATCCAGGGAAGAAATAATTATCCTCAGAGAAAGATTTCCTGCTAGTCTGTAAAATAGTAAGCAACAAAAATTAAGTGAAGGCTAACAGAACTTAATGAGTTGCATCTGTAAAGTTGCAAAAAATAGTTGTCAACTTGCATCATATTAGCTATTTTAATTAAATTAATATTAAGTTGAAAACAAGATTTATGGTGAATATCTGATGTCAAAAATAAAGCACTTAAAGTTTAGATAGTACGTAGCCTCTGTCCTTGGATAGCTTTACGTTCTATTGGATAGGATACCACCACAGAGATGTAAGATACCATATTACATGACAAAGATATCAGACAACTTTCAACCAAAGAAAGTGCTATCTGAGGGGGAAGGTTGTTACTGACCTCAGGAATCAGAAAAGACTACAGAAAGTCCTGTTGGAAATATTTGGGTGTATATGGGACATTTCTTCTTATCATTGACCTCCTTAAAGTATACGCTTAGCATTGAGATCTCTGGGTCCAAAGAGTTGGACGTTTTTGTCATGTTTTTTTAACATAATTCCATATTGCCCTACAGAATTGTGGGACACATTCCCAGTTTCATGAGCAGTACTTGACTACAGCAGTACTTTCCCAGCCCCTCCAACATAAACTGTTCTGTCTTTTGGTATCTTTGATAATTTACTGCGTGTGAGGTAAAACCTTAGCCTTGTTTCCATTTGTATTAATGATATTATTAGTGATTTGGGGGAATCTTTCATATCAGAGTGAAGAGTTTGCAATTTTTCTGAAAACAGTTCGTATCCTTTGACCACATGTTCAGTGGGAAATGACTTTTGATCTTATATATTTGTGCTAGTTGCTTAAACATCTTGGATAGCAGAAACTTATAGATACATGGGTAGGATTCTTTTATGTATATATAATACATGTGTGTATACATTGTGTGAATAGATACACATACACACAATATACACACTTGCACACATAAGCATTTAATAATACACAATACACACGTGCACACAGATAAGCACATATACACATGCATGCATACATACATGTATGCATATAGATAGACACACACACACACATATATATATAAATATATATACATAGCATCAATATGTGTGTGTATACACACACATTCCCTTCTATTGGCCCTGAAAAGTCACATAAACAATCTAGTCCATGAAATATTGTCATTGTCCTCACCTCATTCTTAGATGATCACATTAATCTGCATTTAAAATTTTTATCAGTTGCTTGTCATAGCCAAGAAGGCAAGTGGCTATTTACAAAGCCAAAATGAATTGTTAAAAATATTCCTGCTAGATTAATATTTGAGGGAAAATCTCTACATGAGCATTTTGTTGTTGTCACTGCTATTACTAATGTGACTGAATAAATGACTTAGGGACTTGTCCCTCATGATATTTGTTATTATTTAGTCTAATTCTACTTTTCCGTGGGTGTGAGTAGAGCTAACTCAAAGGTGTCTCAGGGTGTGTTACATACCTTGGATGAGTCTATTTATCATTCCCAGCAAGCTCATGATTAATCTTCATTGTCTCATTTATTTCCAAATGACATGCCTCCCATTTATACAGCATGTCCCTAAAGTCTGGACACATAGGAAATCTCAATAGCTATGCATATTTTCAAGAAATTACATGGGGGTGGTCAGGTGGCACAGTGAGTAAGAGTGCCTGCCCAAGGTTAGGTTCTGGCCTCAGATACTTGGCACCCACACAAAATAACTGACCTTGTAACCTTGAGCAAGTTACTTAACCACAATTGCTTATAAAAAAAAATTAAATGAATGAGATTTTCAACAATATTTTATTTAATTAGCATAAATGAGATTTCATAGGAGACATAGGAAATCTCAGTAATTAATTAAATTAAATTAATCTCATTAATATGGAAAAATTGTCTCCAATAACTAATAAAAGCTTTTATTTCATGTGAAATTGTCATGGTTAAAATCTATGCTAATTAAATAAAAGCAAATATATAGAAAACAACTATAGGGGCAGCTAGGTGGCACAGTAAATAAAGCACAAGCCCTGGAGTTAGGAGGACTTGAGTTCAAATCTGGCCTCAGACACTTAATTAGCTGTGTGACCTTGGGTAAATCACTTAACTCTAATTGCCCTGCCTTCCTCCCTCCGAAAAGTTTAAAAAAAAAAAAGAAAGAAAGCTATATACAGGCTAAATAAAAGTTAATTAACTGAGGGAAGTCACTAGAATTAAGATGGGCTTCCTGTAGAAGGTAAGATTTTATCTGTGACTTGAGATCAGTATTCAGAGGAGGGAGGGTGTTCCTGGTTCTCTGGCACAGAGAAAGTGCTCAGAGCCCAAGAAATGGAGTGTCTTGTTACTTAGGGTCAACTGTTGGTAATTTGAGGTACCTTACTTGCTTCATCTAACTTCATTTGTAGTTTATCAAAGAGGATCTTGGGAGTGATTCTCACCTCAAAACCCTTTCTTCCACTCAGCTTCTTTCCCCCTTTCCCCCCCCCCTCTCCCTGGCCCAGAAATGGTTTTGAGGGACAGAGGCTCAAAATTGGGGATTAAAGAGGATTTATAAGGAATTTGTTTAGCACCAAAGCAGATGGTTATCTGGTATCATGGATTTCTAATTAGCACCAGACAAAGGCCATTAAAATAATAACATACTTAGTTTACAGACCACAGACTGATTTTTATTATCTCTCTCTGGGCAGATACGGTGGTTCATGGCTGAACACAAATCTGCTTGTGTCAAAGAAAGGCTTCCTAACCAATGGTTATCAGTAAATGGAAATGGAAAATCCAGCAAAAGACCCTGATGTGCTGATGGTGACTGTAGAGAAGAACTCTCTGCCTTGGTTCTCCCTTCCCTAGATGTATCTCCTATTACAATGGAAAATTTCTTGAAGGAATTTTTACTATTTGTTTTTTAAGATGTTTATCTCCAGGACTTGGTCAGACAACAGTCAACAAACACGTATTAAGTGCTTAATATGTACTAAACACTGTACTAAGCACTAGGGATAAAAAAAGGAAAAAAATCCTTGCCCTCAAGAAGCTTACAGTCTAATGAGGAAGATAGTATGCAAGCAGCTATGTGCAAATATACTTGGAGGATAAATTGGTAGTGATATCTGAGGGAATGAGCTAGCATTAAGTAGGAGAGAGAGAGGTTCCTTGCAGAAGGAGAGATTTTAGCTAACACTTCGAAGAAGCCATGGAAACCAGGCGGCAGAGACAGGGAGGAAGAGAATTCCAAGCGTGGAGGACAGCCAGTGAAGACAGGGGTGTAGAGTAAGGAAATGAGTGTCAGCACAGTGCTTGGTACATGGTCACTGCTTGATAAATGCTTTTGTGTTCATTCAGTCCATTCATTCATGGAACCAAAGATGTGCAGCAGAGACAGAACAGAGGGGCTGTACATAGAGAAAGCAACAGAGGCGGAACTTGGACAAGAAGACATGGTGTCTTGGGCTGGAGACATGAGTACCCAGTCACTGATGTTCTTACTTGTGTGTTCTAGTGCCTTGGATTCTTTGCCTATTTCCTTTCCTGCATCTTTCCTGGACATGTGTCCCCATGTAATTATTGTCCTTCTTATTTTCCTGGCTATGTATGTGTTCTGTAATTGTATCCTTTGCACTGTTGGCGTAGTGACTTCATGTGATTAGAGATTTATGTTATTTTATTAAACGTCTTTTGTTTTGAACTAATTTGTTTCTTGATTTGTAAAATTAGATACATTGGTAGGGGCTCATGAGTTACTGTATGTATTTGAGTGGCTATAGACTTAGAATGCCTTGAACATGGAGTCATTTCTCCAGTGCCCATGTGGGTGTGGAAGCACATGCTACCTAGTGTCTAAGGTCTACAAGTGATTTTCCTATAAGAATCGTGTGCAATGACCACTACACTCATTTTTTCAGGGAAGGAGAGAGGCTCATAGTGATTAAATCTATACTCACTTGCCTACAAACACATAACTGATAATATCTGAAGCTGATGTCTCAGACACCAGAGATACCATGTCTCCCAACACCACATTCTTTCCACTACACCGTGCTGCCTTCCAAATTCTGTGGTATAGAGTTTCTTTGACATTTAAAAAGATGATTTGACCTTACTTTTTGCTTTATTCTTTAGTTGGAATGGAGAAACAGGCGCTGGGAAAGAATCCATCCAGTTGAAGCAGCTTTGAGGAGGAAACCATACTTTTGAAGACTGGACATGTTTCTTACACAATGTTGCAAAGTAAAGCTGTCTATAAGCTCCAGAGTGCTACCGTGTTTCCCCGATAATAAGACCTATCCCAAAAATAAGCCCTCCCCTTACTGTGTAAGATTCCTCTGAAATAAGCCCTCCCCCGAAAATAAGCCCTATTGAGATTGCTACTGTAGTGAAGGTGATCCCCTGCGCTACACGCTACATTACGGCACCCTCTGTATGCACTGTCCCCCCCTCCCCCCCGGTGAAACGCAGGCCGCGCTCCGAGCTGCATCCAATCAGAGCTGCAGCAGTGAGCGTGTCATCCTGTTCTTCCCCAGTGATTTGCTTGTTGGCGCCATTGAGAGCAGTGCCGCGGAGGAGAACTGAGGCAGGACAACATAAAAACCGGGTATGTAAGCGAGAGTGAGGGGGCATGATGGAGGAAAAAAGAAGAATCAGGGGGCATGATGGAGTGAAAAGAAGGACTGATGGTCATAATTTTATTATTCTGTTTTGACCCCCAGACATGAGTACAAAAAGGAAGAGCTATACTGTTGAGTATAAGAAAGCAATTGTAGAGGAGTCACATGGCAAGAATCTTGCAGTTTTCTGTAAAGAAAAACTTTTGGATCTTCGAATAAATAAGCCCTCCCCTGAAAATAAGCCCTCTGGTGTTATTCTGTCCAAAAAATTTAATAAGACAGTGTCTTATTATCGGGGAAACACGGTATGCTGGAGGCTCCATCTCCCACAGCCTGCACATTTAGCTTGGGAATGAACAGATGTCCGAAGGTCAATTAGAAAATTTTTGCAGTCCTGGAAAATGATAAGAGGCACTTGGCAACCCAGAGACCTTTCTACTTATGCCCATGCAGACATGGTTTAAAATGATGTTGGCTGGGATTTTGTCATAGGCTTCAGGCACCACACTACTCTTCTCTTCCCCAAATATCTGCTGTTACTTGAGGTGGATACTCTGTTACATTGGATGGAGGTGTTCCAGAGTGGAATTGGCAGACGTGAGCTAATCTTGTAGAAATAGTCAGACCTTTGGACTACAGCCAGTGCTCATCTCTTCATGCTGGAGAGACAGGAGGGTGAGTTAGGAATGTCAGTAGTCAACAGCCTCTCCCTTCACATTTACACTTTTTATTCCATATAAAACATAAAAGAAGTAAGGTCAAGATTTTCCTGTTTTCCTTGCTGGCCATCACTTTGGACAATTCTAGCATTAAGTAGGAGTGAGAAAGGTTTCTTGCAAAAGGTGACATTTTAGCTGACGCTTCAAAGAAGCCATGGAAACCAGGAGGCAGAGATAGGGAGGAAGAGAATCCTAAGTGTAAAAGGACAGTTAGTTAATAATGTCAGTTACCACAACCAACCTGATAAAAAGGAAATTTCTAAATTAAAAAAAAACATGCTTATATATATATATATATGCACACACACATATGCACACATATATACATATGTGTGTATTTTTACCCCTAAAAGATCAGATTACCTCTCCCAAAGCCTTTTCTCCAGCTTTGTGTTCATGGTGAATTCACATCAGTTTGGTATAATTTAAGGACCCTTTTTATCGTGTTAATAGGTCTTAGAAGACTTACCTCCTTCTGATTATCCAGGACTACATTTCCCATTCTGAAGTCCCAGATTAAACTAACTTTTTTCTCCTTATCTCTTTTTTCAGCTCACTCTTCCTCTCTAGAGTCTCCTTGATTGAAAGGCCCTTTTTAGTCTTTTCCCTTGTTGCACTCAGTGTCATAAGATATTCAGTAAACCCCAGGACATATTTTATGAATGAAGACTATGGTGAGTATAGCATTACCATCTCATTTGGGCATGGCGACATTCAAAATTCTCTCTGAATAGCCAACTGTTTTGGCTGATGATGGCAGCCTGATACTGTTGCCGTCCCTCACAACCATGCAAGTATATTCATTGTCTTTTGTCCTTGATAAATTTTTGACAAGTGGTTTTGGTACATAACAATTGCATGTGAAGGAACTGGCCCCATCCCACCGATAACTAAGTTCTCACTTCCCTTCTGAAGGGATTTTAAAGAAGATACCAGAGAACAGTACAGCTGTGTGGTTTTTTGGTTTCATTTAGATTACATTCTCCAAATTTTGGCTTTGTGAAGCATTGAGACCAGAACTTGAAGCTAGGTCTTCTGGTTCGGAGTCCAAAGTTGCTTAAACTAGGTCATGCCTAAAACTATTTGAAAGCCTTTAAATCCTGGCACTGAATCAGTGAGAAGTGAGTAAGCACTCAGATTTAAAGGATATTGGGCAGTTACAGTCTTAATTTAGTATCACAAGTTTTAGCATCAGAGGTTAGAGTGTAGTGTCAAACTACCTTGTACTGAACCCCTTTCTGTCTATGACTATGTTAAGTTCATACTTATGTTGTATATAATTTTGTATGGACTTGTTTTCTCCCCTGTTAAGGTGTAAGCTCCTTATGAGTGATTCGTTGTACTTGTATCTCTAGTATTTAACAGTGGCTGCCACATTTGTTCAGTTGTTTTTCAGTTCTGTCTGACTCCTTGTGACCCTATTTGGGATTTTCTTGGCAAAGATACTAGAGTGGTTTGAAATTTCCTTCTCAGCTCATTTTACAGATGAGGAAACTGAGGCAAACAGGATTAAATGACTTTCCCAGGGTCACCCAGGTAGTGTCTGAGGCCATATTTGAACTCATGAAGATGAGTGTTCCTGACACTATCAACTGCACCACCTAGATGCCCCAGCAGTAGGCATTTAATCAATAGTTCTTGACTGGTTGACATCAGAGGCCCTCCATCACACCCCCAATAAGTGATCCTCCAGCCTCTGTTTGAATACTTTCAGTGTTGAATTGCTTACTATTTCATATTCTGCAAAAGCCCTATTCTTGTATTTCACCATGGCGCTTGAAGACTGACAGTTGAGTAGAAGCACTGACCCATTTTTCAATTTGTAGAGACTTTGGAAACAGCAAACACCCTAGCATACATCGGATGGCTGCTAGCACAGGTTCTTTGGTCTTCTTTTCTAAAGGAAAGCAATTCAAAAGGGGTTAATAATCTTACTTTTATTGAACATATATATCATTCACTTAGGTCAGCACCCTGAGCTTCAGAAAATACAAACAGAAATTACAGGCAGACAAATAATACAGACAGAGAAAATAACACAACCCAACAGACCAACAGACAAGGCTTCTAGCTTTCTGACCATTACACACATACATAGTTACCATAGAGAAAAGCACCACCATCTGGATTTTCACAGCCAGATGGTTCAAAGGTTACCCAGAGTCTAATCTGGCTATAACTCTTCCCATAAGTGAGCCCCAAAGTGAAACCTCACCTCAGAGTGTATATATTATACCCTTCTTCATGGTCAGAGGACATTGCAACCTTCATGACCCACTGACTAATTACAAAGTAAAAAAAGGTGTGGGCCTTCCTGAAAAACAAGCCTCCCCTAAGCAAGCTTCTCTTGTTGGTCTCCAAGTGAGGCCCATTAAGGGGCAGAGACAATCTTCAAATTCCCTTACCATTACAGTGTTTTCCCAATCAAGGGCAATATTTTGTCTAAAGGCCAACAAGCTAATTACAGAAAGCTTCATGGTCAGAAGTTTGGCCACTAAGTGATGAATGCTTTGACTGTAGAAACTTATGGAATAAATTAAAATATAATATATACTTAAGTGAGAGACTTTTAGCTTGGGGTCCATCGAACCTATGGGCATCCATGAATAGATTTCAGGGAGTTTGCAAGCTTGGATAAGAAAAAAGTTATGTCTTTATTTTTCCTAACCTGTTACTGAAATTTAGCATTCCTTTAATTCCTTTTAAAAACATAATTCTGGGAAGGAGTGCCTAGATATCATTAGACTACCAAAAGAATCCAAGCTTAAGAACCCTTGGACCTAAATCTTGTGATAACTCCCCCTTCCATTTTTCAATCCTCATTTTTCTTGATGTCTCTGATATTCCGACAATATTGATCACCCTCTTATTGACACTCTCTTCTCTCAGTTTTTGTGACACTGACCCCTTTTGGTCCTGGTTCTCATCCTACCTACCAGATTGTTCCTTCTCAGTCTCCTTTGCTAGATGTTTACCTAGGTCATACCTGATAACTAGGGGCAACCCTTGAAGTTCTCTACTAGACCTTCCTCTCTTCTTTCTCTATATTATCTTGATTGATGCTCTCAACAGCTCTATATAGATGACTCTCAGATACATTTGTCCAGTCCTGATCTCTCTCCTGATTTCCAGTCCCACATCTCCAACTCTGTATTGGATCCCTCAAATGGGATATCTCAACCACCTTCAAATAAAATTGAGTTCATTATCTTTCCCCTTCATGCCATTCCCAGATCCTAATTACTATAGAGGCACTGCTATCTTCCCACTCACCCAGACACATTTCCATGGTGTTATATACTCAGCTCTTCACTCTCTCACTCTCCACTTTCAATCAGGTGCCAAATCCTATTGAGTCTACATTCCCAACATCTCTCGTTCTCTACCCTGACCCTTCTCTCCTCGGACACTGATGCTACCCTGGTACATACCCTCATCACTTCATACCTGGACTATTGCAAGAACTTGCTGATGTGTCCCCCTGCCTCATATCTCTCCCACCACTTAGCTTTTTAAAAAATTATTTAAATTTATTTTCAGTTTTCAACATTCGCTTCCATAAGACTTTGAGTTCTAAATTTTCTCCCCCTCTCTCCCCTGCACCACCCCAAGACAGTGTGCAATCTGATATAGGCTCTACTTATACATTCATATTAAACACATTTCCATATTAGTCATGTTGTAAGGAAGGATTAGAACCAATGGGAGGAACCACAAGAAAGAAGAAACAAACAAACAAGAGAGAGAGCAAATAGTGTGCTTCGATCTGCATTCAGACTCCATAGTTCTTTTTTGAATGTGGATAGCATTTTCCATCATGAGTCTTTTGGAATTGTTTTAATTCCTTGTATTTTTTTCCACTTTTTTTTTTTTAGTTTAAAATATTCTTTTCCACAAGCTTTTGAGTTCTAAATTTTTTTCCCCCCTCTCTCGCCCCCCCCCCCCAACAATGGCAGTATGCAATCCGATATAGGTTCTATAAATACCTTCACATTAAACATTAGTCAAGTTGTAAAGAAGGATTATAACCAATGAAGTGAACAACGAGAAAGAAGAAACAAAACAGAGAAGTAGTTTGCTTTAATCTGCATTCAGGCTCTGTAAATCTTTCTCTCGATGTGGATAGCCTTTTCCATCATGAGTCTTTTGGAGTTTTCTTATATTTGCTGAGATGAACCCAGTCTATCAAAGTCAGTCATCACAAATAGGATGTCTCTGTAATTGTGTACAATGTTCTCTGGTTCTGCTCCTCTCGCTCAGCATCAGTTTATATGAGTCTCTCCAGGTTATTATGAAGCTCCTCATTTCCTATAGCACAATAGTATTTCATTACCTTCATACACCATCACTTGTTTAGCCATTCCCCAATTGATGGGCATCCCCTTGATTTCCAATTCTTTGCCACCACAAAAGGAGCTGCTGTAAATATTTTTGTACATACTGGTCCCCCTTCCACTTGTATGATCTCTTTGGGACACAGCCCTCGATGTGGTATTGCTGGGTCAAAGGGTATGCACATTTTTATAGCCCTTTGGGCATAGTTCCAGATTGCTCTCCAGAATGGTTGGATCAGTTCACAACTCCATCAACAATGTATTAGTATTCCAATTTGCCCACATCTTTTCCAGCATTTATCATTTTCCTGTTTTGTCATGTTAGCCAATCTAACCAGTGAGATGTGGTACCTCAGAGTTGTTTTGATTTGTATCTCTCTAATCAATAGTGATTTAGAGCATTTTTTTATCCTTGTATTGGTGAGAAGTAAGTCTGTCAAAGTTAGTCATTGTACAATGTTGCTGTTACTGTGTACAATGTTCTCCTGGCTCTGCTTACTTTACTCAGCATCAGTTCATGTGAGTCCAGGTTTTTTCTGAAGTTTGCCTGCTCATCATTTCTTATAACACAATAGTATTATGTTACATTCACATACCACAACTTGTTCAGCCATTCCCCATTTGATGGGCAGACCCTCAATTTCCAACTCTTGACCACAACAAAAAGAGCTGCTATAAATATTTTTGTACATGTGGGTCATTTTTCCCCCTTAGCTTTCAAGAGATCTTCCTAAAATTATGCCTTACTCCTCTCTCTATATTATATGATCCAGTGACACTGACCTCCTTGCTGTTACTTAAACACTCTATTTCTTGATTGCATTTTCACTGGCTCAACTAAGATCCCACCTTCTATAAGAATCCTTTCCCAATCCCACGTAATGCTAGTGACTTCTCTCTGACATTATCTCTAATTTGTCCTGCCTAGATCTTATTTCTACCTAGTCGTTTGCAGGTTTTCTTCCTCCTTTAGACTGTCAGCTTGTGTTTGCCTCTCTTCATACCCCCGATACTTATCACAATATTTTAAATAAAGTATCCCTTTAATATTTATTGACTTGATTTAACTCAAGTGATCATGACAGAATGGTTGCAAAGGTAATGCAAGAGTGGGGAATAGAAAGGCTTTTCCAAACAAATTTTTAAAGCAGATTATATCTTTATAATCACCCAGTTGATTGAAAGATGCAGAGAAAACAAGGTTCTACTGTGTTTATTGTCAGTTGTTATTTCTTTAAAAGGCATTTGACTTAGTAAAACAAAACCATTCCTAAAGGGTTTCCTCTAATGAGGTTTCTCCCATGCACCTGCTAACATGTAAGAATCCTTGATACTGTAGAGCACATAACAACAGATAATAAAAACAGTAATGACTTTGTTCAATTGGCCTCCAATTAGCCTCCAATTATCACTATGGAGCAAGATATAAAACAAAAAGAGCCGTATTTGCAAAAAGTATTCACTGAGATCAAGAAGTATGTTCAGGATCCAGTTGCAGTAGGGATTCTCTATAGGTGATTAATTAAGAGCGTCCACATGCTCTTAATTGAGGATGAAATTGTGCCGATCATATCAAGCCCTGGAACACCGAAGAAACTTCTGGGTCAATTCAGACAATGCGATTTCCCAGGAAAGCTGAAAACATGTATCT
Source organism: Petaurus breviceps papuanus (assembly GCF_028583685.1). NCBI lineage: Eukaryota > Metazoa > Chordata > Mammalia > Diprotodontia > Petauridae > Petaurus > Petaurus breviceps. The sequence goes on from NW_027185616.1 coordinate 14,972,126, forward strand.
CATTAGTGTAAAGTGTGTAGATATCAGATCAGTTCAGTCCAGAAGAAACAAAAATATAGAGAATTCGTTTATAATTCTGTCTTCTGATTGGATTATGGTTTGTTTAAAGGTTAAGTGCCAAGATGAGGAAATCAAAAGTAAGATTTTAAGGGCTACCCACTAGAAGGGGGAAATAGTTTTGTTGTTAATGTATAAATTTAAATATTCAAAGCAAACCAAAATTTACATTAACTTTGATTCCACAATAGCTAAGACCTGAAGGCATCTCCATAGAGGAAAATTTTCTCCAGAATTGAAAAACACAGTTATGGTAAATGGTCACACTAGGAAATAAAATTTTTCACTTCCTTTTCTCTTAGTGTAGAAGGCAAAGGCAGAGCCAAACTTTTTAAGTTAATTATTTCAGTAGCTAAATGAAAAACATGTTGAATCACACAATCTCTTTGAAAAAGCTTGCACAGGGTAAATAGAATGGATAGTTTGGTTCAAATATGTATACTTTAAACATTTATGTCGATAAATTTACATGAATGATTATAAAATTCTGCATATGCTACATATATGTGTGTATGTGTATATACATGCATATGTGTGTGATATTTGTATCTACAAGGTCTCCCAAAAGTCTTAGTGTAGTTTTAAGTTTTAATAGCTTACAGCTGTACTAAGATTTTAGAATACCTTGCATGTAAGAAAAGGGGATAGAATGCCATGGACTTTTAGAGTTTTAAAAAACCTTATTTATTTTATGGGGGAAATTTAAGCCAAGAATGGTGAAGTCCGCAGCTAAATAGTGGCAGATCTAGAACCAGAATTTGTGTATCTGGACCTCTAGCACATTGAAAACTAAAAGAATTATGTATGATTAACAACTGTCAGAGATTAGTGAGAAAAATGCTTAAATGCAGTTAGATGATGTTTCTGGTTAACTCTTGTTCTAATGTATTTTTTTTTTCCCCAAATACATTTAGGCTGATTTATTTTTTCTCTTAATTTCATTTTTTAAATAGAAATAGCATAATAGTTAGAGTATGTGTGATGATTCAATTACTAATATTTAGGGGATGCGTTGTTATTTGGACCATAAAGTCAATGAGGTGCTGCTATCCATCTGATGGCAATATAGCAGCATTTCAGGTAGGGCATCTGATATAGTTTGTAGCATGTTTCCAGTAGGTAATAAACCAAGCTAAAGAAGGCTTAACTTGCAAACCCAGCTATAACAACTATTGCTTCTCCATAGGATCATAAGATCATAGATATAAACTTGAAAGACTTAGAGGACATTTAGTATAAAACCCATTCATTTTATAAATGAGGAAAATTGATATCATACTTTAAGGTTTGCAAAATTCTTTACATAGATAAGCTATAAGTGACCTTGGGGTCACTTACCATCTTGAGAACCTCAACTTCCTCACTTGTAAAATGAGAGGATTGGTTTAAATGAATTTCTAAGACTCTCTTTAAACTCTAACTCTATGATCCTAAGAACTGAGCCCAGTTCAACAAACATTTATTAAGAGTTCACCAAATGGAGATACAAGGACAAAAATCAAATAATTCCTACCCTCAAGGAATTCACATTTTTTCTGAGAGATAAATATAGCATGCATAAACATACATTAAAAAAATATGTGCAACCTAATTTTAGGAGGGAGAGAACATTAAACTTTGAAGGGATTAGGAAATCCTTTGAATAGGAAGTGAAAACTAATCTATGCTGTAAAGGAAGCTAGAGATTCTACAAGCTCGAGGTAAAGAGGGAATGTATTCTTAATGTGGGGAAATCACTGGTACAAAAGCAAGAAGGTAGTAGATGGAATGAAATGTGCAAGAAATAGCACAATCAGTTTGATTATCACGGAGTATGCATGAAAGAGATCAATATCAAACCAGACTGGAAAGGTAGAATGCCATATAATGGAGGGATTTAAATGCAAGGCTGAGGAGTTTGTATTTTATCTTAAAGGCAATAGGGAGCTACTGAGGATATTTTGAAAAGAGAGGTAATATAGTCAGATCTGTGTTTTAGAAATATCATTTTGGCAGTTGTGTGTGGGGGATGGATTGGAAGGATGGGACACCATAAACAAGGAAACCAATTAGGAGGTTATTGGTGATAGTCCAAGGAAGAAAGGATGAGAGTGTGAACTAAGGTAGATGTGTGAGTGGAAAGAAAGGAGTAAATGTGAGAGATGTTGAGGGAGGATTACTCTGAGGTTCTGAACCTGTGTACCTGCAAGGAAGGTGATGCCATTGTTAGAAACTGAGAAATTTAGAAGAAGAATAAGCTTGAGGAAGAAAACAGTGAATCCTGTTTTGGTCATGGTGATATACCTACAGACATCTGGGAGGAGAGAGTAATGGCTGGTATCTTTGTACTGCCCTCCCTCATTTAAATCCAATTTACTTTGCATGTCATGGCAACACCTGGTGATGTCATGCTCCTCTTCAAGAATGAAGGGCAATCAGCAACAACAGCCACCTACACCCATCCAGATAAAGTCATTCAGCCAGCATTATATCATTGTAAATTATTTCATTGTTCAGTTTTTTCAGTTGGGTCTGACTTTTGGTGACCCCATTTAGGGTTTTCTTGGCAAAGATACTGGAGTTTTGCCATTTCCTTTTCCAGCTCATTTTACAGATGAAGGAACTGAGGCAAACAGGGTTAAATGACTTACCCAGGGTCACCCAGCTAGTAAGTGTCTGAGGCTGGATTTGAAGTCAGGAAAATGAGTCTTGCAGGCCCAGTGCTCCAGCCACTGAGTGGACAGCCTAGCTGTCCACTGTAAATCATATGGTTTCATTTTTCATTTTAAGAATTGTGGCATACAGTGTCTCAGATCAAAGCTGTTTTTCCTCTCTCCTGTGCTTTTGACTCCTTTGGAATTGAAAGAACTCTCATATAATACCAGCCCTTCTCTTGTTGGGAACTAGTCTTGTTGGTGCTGGATTTTGCAGCAAAAAATCTGACTCCTGACCTGTAGGACCCAGACCTGCAAGAAAGAAAGGGGTAGGCTTAAAATCACATGCAACAGTTCAGGCTTTGGAAGGTCCTGAACCAGTAACCTCAGGAGAGGGACTCAATTATTTTGTTTGTTTGGATTTAAAATTTTCTGACGTAGGCATCCTGAAATGCTTCTCCATTAAAGATCCCCTGGAGAGAAGCAGGACTCCCTGACATTACTTAAAATGCTGTTTTCAGCAAAGTGCTATGGGAGGAATTTAAAGATATTCATAGGGTTATATAGTCTTAAACTGATAAAGGACATTAATTAAAAGACAGTGGGGAAGGCAAAATAAGGAATGGAATCAGAAGGTCAATAAAAGAGAAGAATGCAGTTGGGAGGGGCATAATTACTGGTCAAGAGAAGGAAAGGTCAAAGGTGAAAACAGCAGTAATGATGGTGCACAATTGTATGGAATATCTTCCACAGGGATAAGGGGATACTTTCTGTTTGCTAGAATACCCAGAATCAAGTTTATCCAGAATTCTAAAGTGTTTTATAGGAAGACATTTGCTTCTCTTGTTTTTGAATGCCAGGATCTTATTCAATAACATTGGCACTTTGTTGCTATGGGAATTTTTTTGAGCCTACACCTGTGATTTGATAGGATGTAATCATTGAGGAAAACCCTGTACCAAGGCAGGGAACAATTCTTCTGCAATTTATAATTTTACAGATATTCTGATAGCACTAAGGGATCTTTTTACAAATAGAAGATCCAGTCCCAAGTTCCAGATTTACTAGTTGTGTGTCATTGGGCAAGTCACTTAACTCCTGTAGGGTTCAGAGTCTTTATTTGTAAAATGAAGGGATTGGACAACGGCCCCTTTAAACTCCAATTATAAGATCCCATAGCCTATAAAGTAGTGATGATATTTACCCTATTTGCCTAACTTATTTGTATCCTTGGTCTACATAGTTTGTCAGAGGCGGGGCTTGAACCCAAGGCATTCTAATTCTAAACTTTGCACTTTATTCAATCTATCACACTTTCTCCAAAGGATTATAAACTCATAGACTTAGAGTAAAAAGGGGCATTTAGCTCAACCCCTAGTTTTCCAGATGAAGAAAGATATGCCAAGAGAAGTCAGTCAGTCCTTCAAGCCTTTATTAAACTCGGATGTGCTAGGCACTGTAGTATAAAGAAAAGACATGGTAGGTAAAATAATAGAAGATCCAGGAGATGGTGCTTACTCTGGAGAAGAAATATAAAAAAAATCTTCATGGGCTTTGGAAATCACTCACTGATAATGAATGAAGTGTTAATAAAAAAAATAGTTACATTTTGGTTGGACAATTAGGTGGCATAATGCTGGACTGGGAATTGGGAAGGCTCATTTTCCTGAGTTCAAATCTGGCCTCAGACACTTACTAGGTGTATGACCCTGGACAATTCATTTAATCTTGTTCCCCTCAGTTTCTTCATCTGTACAATAATTTGGAGAAGGAAATGGGAAACCATTCTAGTATCTTTGCCAAGAAAATACCAAATGGGGTCATTAAGAGTCAGAGAAGACTGAAAATGACTCAACAAGAACAAAAATATTTAAGCAGCTAAGTGGCATGGTGGGAGTGCTGGACTTGGAGTCTGGGAGATATGGGTTCAAATTCTGCCTCAGACATTTACTAGCTGTGTGATTTTGGGAAAGTCACTTGCCTTCTCCAAGCTCCAGTTTCCCCATCTGTAAAATGGAATAAATAGCACTACCTCATAAGATTGTTGTGAGAATCAAATGAGATATACAAAGTGCTTTGCAAACTTTAAAGAGCGGCATAAATGTTGGAGTTATTCAAGTCCTGAACTGATCATATATATCTATGTGCTCAAACAGGTAATAATATTTGGTTAGCTTAATTGTAATTATGGCACCTTTTGAAAAGGAATAGGATTACATTACTTTGAAAGTAACTTTTGGGGCAGCTAGACATCACAGTAAATAGAGCACCGGCTCTGGAGTCAGGAGGACCTGAGTTCAAATCTAACCTCAGACACTTAACACTTACTAGCTATGTGACCTTGGGCAAGTCACTTAACCCCAATTGCCCTGCCTGTCCCCCTCCATAAAGCAAAAAAAAAGCAACTTTAATTCAACTTCTCTCATGAGTTGACACAGATTAAAATGAGTCACTTTTGTATGAGCATTTAACAATTTTCAAAGTGCTTTTATGACAACAACCCTGTAAAGAATGTAAGGCAAATATCATCACTGCCTTATAGATCATGAGATCATAGGCTTGGGGCTAAAAGAGGCCTTTGTCCAATTTATTTGTTTTACAAATGAAGAATCTGAGCCCCAGAGAAGTTAACTTGTCCAATGACACACTGCTAGAAGATCTAGAGTGTGGGTCTTCTGGTCGTAATCTTAGTACCCTTGCTATTATTTTACGGTGTGTCTTGAGGCTAGTGAGAAACTCAGGCTAGTGAGGGCCTGGTTTCCCTCTTTCCCTTTGTATCTAAAGTACATAGTGCAGTGCTTTGTATGAAGAAAGCATTTAAGATATACTTGCATGGGATTTCATTGAATTTCCCACATATCATGTTGGACTACTGAATTTCATTGGTCATTCATTGACCTTTCTGAAAGGATCACTGATGTCTCTATTATTCTGTTTCCCTTCCTTTTCCACAAACACACCTTTCTTGATAAATCTTTAACTCTGAAAGTGTTGGCAGTACTTCCTAGCACCTTTTGTCTTCAGTCAGAAAAGTGAAAATAAATGAATAAATAAAACCACCTTTGGATTTACAGTTTAGAATTAATAATAATGGAACATCAAAGCAGGGTAACATGTTTAAATACTAGTCTCCAAAACCATATTGGGTTGAAAGTTCATATCTAAGTCTTTCAGATTATCTATTCCATTTTGAGCAATTAGAATAGATTAATACTAGACCTTGGACCTAAAGTGCGCCTTTAGGAGCACTGGTGATAGGAAATGGCTCAAACCATAGACTCTGATTTGCTACCAGCCCCCCCACCCCCAAAATCTACCTTATGTGAGCATGTCACTTTATTTTTCAGGATGCTCTCATTTGGGATGGTGGCCAGGGACGCTGTGTCTATCTCTTTCCCATTGCTATGAGTGTCTAATGTGCTTTGCCTGTACTTGGTGCCTGATCATTGCCTTGGGGTTGTCTGGTATTTGGCAAATATGTAATGATCAGGTGGCCTAGGGCTGCATCTAAGATGTGGCACCTGTGGGGGACTTGGTCACCAAACTCAGAAGAGGTTCAAGAGCCCTAGATTTGACAGTTTCAATGAAGTCTTGGAGATCATATGGTTTCTAAGCATTTTCAACAAGGCAGAAACTAGCGGTAACCTTCTAGACCACCCACAATTCCTCCATTACATGACATGAGTAAATACTCATGGAGTACAAAAGAGCAGCACACCCAATAATGTTGACCTCAAATTAGAAATCCTGTTCTGGGATTGGTCTTAAAATGCAAATAAATGATGATGGGCAGTCATCCAAGAATTACGCCCCGTATGTCTTGTGGTTGATTGTCTCACATCCAAAGTCATATTTCATTTTCTACTTTACCTCTAAAATTGTCTATCTTTTAAAATCAATTTAATTACTTGTTTAAAATAATTACATTTTTTGGTCTGTTTTTGGTTCTTGGACCACCTACAGGTGACATAGGAAGATCTTTATCACATGCCATCATCTTAACTTTCAGGATGATTCTTACTCTGGTCTTTGTGCATGAGACAATCTCCTATTATAAATACTTCCTATAGTTCTCATTCTACACAACTTTCTCCATTGTGTTTCACAGGGATTCCTGGCCTCTTGCCAATTGGGACAGTAATTTAAGTAGGGCAAATAGTCTTATCCACAATAGTTATTTTAGCTCCTTAAGTTTTGGCCTTTTGATTTATTTCCTCATTTTTTCATTTTCTTTTTAATAAAACTTTATATGTTTGTTTCAAGAAAAAATAAGCACTTATTATTTCTCTCTCCCACTGGCCCCATTAAACAATTTAAAATGAAAAATAAAACTTTCAGGATATGTATACACACACATATATGTGTATATATGTATATAATTCCAACAAAACAAATTCCCAATTGGTAATATCCTAAAGTATGTGTGCGTGTGTACGCACACATGTCTCTCTGTCTATCTATCCCTGTATTTTAAATCCCTTCCTTCTCTGGCAGGAGGTGGTCAATGTGTTCTATTCATGGCACCACCTAGCTGGCCCCAATTTTTTTTAAGCTTTCCTTTAAATGTACTCTATCCATGGACCAAGAAAATAAAGAGGCATTATTTTTGTATTTTAGCTGTCACTCATTAATCTGCACCCTGGTTTCAGATACCATGTGAAGCTCTTTATTTACCAAATCTTCCTTTCTCTTCTGAAGTTCCTATCTTAAATTAGTTGTAGTTATTAAAATGTTACTTGCATAAGGTCTTCAGTTCCTTGCTCAGGACTTTGTACTTGGTAGTAAAGCTGTGTAGGTTTTTGATAACATAGTTTTTCTTCCTGTGAATCATGAGGAAAGGGTGGTATTAGTAGGCCTGTTGCTTGCTTCTCAGATCTTGCTGAATGTCAAAGGACCCAGTGGGGAATCTTTTCTCTCCTGTATCCCAGCTCCTGCCTACCTTGTTTCCACTGGTTGAGGGAGAGCCCAGGTGAGTAGGTGTTGGGGGGGCCCTTCCTTCCAACCTTCCTGCCAATGGCTCTGCTTTTTCCATCCTGTCTTGATGCTGACACCTTTCATCCCGTCCCTTATGGGCAAGAACCCAGATCAATAATAGTAATAAGTAACATTTATATAGCACTCTGTGCTTGGAACTCTGCTAATCACTTTACAAATATTATCTCATTTGATCCTCACAACAACCTTTTGAGGTAGGTGATTTTATTATCTCCATTTTACAATCAAGGATTCAAGGCAAACAGAAGTTCAGTGACTTACCCAAAGTTATTTGAACTCAGATCTTTTTGACTCCAAGCTCAGCACTCTATACACTGTGCCACTTAGCTGAAGCCGAGCAGAGTTTCTCTTCTCATCTGATCTTTAGGCCCACTCTCTTCTTCCTAATGATGATGGGCCATGAGCCTCTATGTCCCCATTCAGTCCTCAGCCTACTCTACAATTTAGTCTTAGAAAATTGCCTGTGGACATAGAGAAGTTGTGACTTGTCCAGGGTCCTACAGTCAATTTTCTGGAAGAGATTGAACTTGATCTAAGGTCTTTCTTGACACCAAAGCTATGATGTGCTTTCTCTCTCTCATGTGAATATTATTAAGGAATATGAACAAAAAATCAACCTCACAATAACTTAGAATTTTAGCTCATATGGAAAACTCAACTCTTAACATGCAAGTTAAAAAGATCATGATACTTAATTCAAATGTTTCTTCTATTTAGAAAAAGATTCTTTCAAAATGGGGGATATAATCAATTGGAGAATGACTGAACAAGTTATGGTATGGATGTCATGGAATACTCTTGTGCTATAAGAAATGATGAGCAGGATGCTTCAGAAAAACCTGGGAAGACTTATAAGAACTGATGCTGAGTGAAATGAGCAGAACCAGAAGAACGCTGTACACAGTAACAGCAACATTGTCTGATGGTCAGCTATGATAGACTTAGCTCTTCTGAGCAATGCAATGATCTAAGATAATTCCAAAATACTCATAAAGGAAAATGCTATCCACATTAAGAGAAAAAAAAACTAATAGAGTCTGAATGTAGATTGAAGCCTACTATTTTCACTTTATTTTTTCCCCTTTTGTTCTTTTTTTTCTTTTACAACATGACTAATATGGAAATATGTTTAACGTGATTGCACATGTATAACCTACATCAGATTGCTTGCCATCTTGGGGAGGGGAGAGAAAAATCTGGAGCTCAAAATCTTATAAAAAAATGAATGTTGTGGGCAGCTAGGTACCAAAGAAAATAGAGCACTGGCCCTACAGTCAGGAGGACTTGAACTCAAATTTGGCCTCAGACACTTGACACTTACTAGTTGTGTGACCTTGGGCTAATCACTTAACCCCAATTGCCTTGCCTTTCCCCCCTCCAAAAAAAATGATGAATGTTGAAAACTATCTTTACATGTAATTGGAAACAAAAAGTACTATTTACCAAAACAAAATGGACTGCACTTGTAATTTCACTAGGTAAGAAAAGCAAAGCATTGTTCTACCAGTCAGCCTTATTTCTACAGTAGAAACTGAAATGTCAGCAGCACCTGTAACCCTAATATGGAGAGGAGCTACCTAAGGAGGGTCAGAGTAGTCCACGTTGGAAAAACAAAACTGGCTAAAGTTTCTGAATAGACCAGCAGTGGAATAAGACCATGAGTGACTGTTGCATTCCAGCTCCACTGGGATAGGGAGACTTCATCTCAAAAAAAAAAAAAAAAGATAATACATTAAGCACTTAGGATGGATTTGATTCCATTACCCACCAAGTTAGCTTCCCCGACTTTAAACAAACATCTGTGGTTTCATCAGTCATCGAAAAAACGGTTAAAGGATGTAGGACCAAGCACAGCTCTGTGCAGACACTGACTTAGAAACCTCCTATGATGATGACCACCTTTTGGGTCAAGTCATTCAGTCCCTTGCAAATCCATCTATCTGTTCTATTGTCTATCTGACTCCCAATGCTGTATTTTATCCACAAGAAAGGTGTGGGGAATTTATCATATTCTTAGTTAAAATCTGGACAAATTATATGTTTAACATGCTACTCATCTACTGGGCTTATTTTGCTGTTGTGAGTATTGACTTAAGTGATGCCACTTCACATGTCTCTACTTCCTAATCTGTGTAATGGGAGTGATAACAGTTGTCATATGCCTCATGTGAGTGTATTAAGGAAAGCACTTTATGAAAATTGAAATGCTGGGGAAACGTGACTTATTCTTTGCTTTAAGAATAATTCCCCAGGTGTTCTCAATCACAGAACAAAGAACCCTTATTCTTATTCCAGGGGTGCTGGGCTCCAGATGGCAGACTGGCTAACCTCTTGCTTATAGGGGTCATTCATTTATCAGGTGTTTGTAAGTTGTAAATCCACCCCTATTTTTTTTTCTCCACCCTGTGATTTCGAACTTTCTGAAACTGCAAAATAGCAACTACTCTGTCAACTTTGAGTGTTGGATATTTGTGTGAGGGCACTGAGCAGTTAAATGACTTGTATAGGGTCATTCAGACAATGTAAATTAGGGTCAGGACTTGAACTGAGGTCTTCTTGGCTCCTAGGTCTGACCTTTATCAACTACTCTTAAGCTTCATCCTTGTGCTAGTGCTGGGTAAATCAAAGAAACACAGTCCTGGATAAAAAAAAAGAATGGAAGTCTACATTGCTATCACAGAATAGTGATCAATCTCCAACCAATGTTTACTAAAAGTACTTTTTATATGTAGAGTACTCTGTTGATTGTTAAATTAGGTTTAGATAAGACACTGCATCTGTCCTTATGGAGTTTATAGGTTAGTTGGGGCAGTGGTGATGGGATATGGCATACACAAATAATAACAATGTAAAATGATACTTGAGTAGAATTAGTCAAGAATATTAGTTATTAGAGAACGGCAGAATATCATATCAGGTCTAACGAGGAAAGACCATTACTGACTGGGAGGATCACAGGGAGGTGGGTATCTTCTGATCTGGGCTTGAAATGATGGGTAGGATTTAAACAGAAAAACTACTTCTTTAGCCAAAGGAAATTTGAGGAAGAGTACAGAGGTGGGAAAGTGTAGACTGAAGATGAAAAAATGTCCAATTTCTCCAGGGCACAGAATATGTAGGATTATGCAGGTACAAAATGTGAGGGCATCTAGGCCAACCCCTTAATTTTAAAATGCTATTTTGTTTTCACTATATATTTTTTTTATTTTTCAAATGCTTTATTAACTTCTGATTTACATCATTCATTTCTGCCAGATTTTGAGTTACAAATTTTCTCCCCATTTTTCCCCTACCCACCGCCCCAAAATAGCAGACACACAGGATATCCTCTCTTCCAATCGGCTCTCTCCCATATCTTCTCCCATACCCCTTTCAACTTTTCCAGTGGATCTCTATGCCCTAGTGCCTGTATATCTTATTTCCTAATTACATGTAAAATAGTATTAATAACATATATATATGTATATATATATTTGAATATTTGATTTTAAAACTTTGAATTCCAGATTCATTCCCTTCCTCCCTTGTCTCCCACACTTACTGGGAAGATAAGCAGTTCAGTATAGGTTGTACATGTGTGGCTAATACAAAACAATATATTGTAAAAGACTGACTATGTTTCCCTCTCTCCTATCCCACCTCCCACTTGTTCTGTTCTCTACTTTTATCCTGTCCCTTTTCAAAAGTTCCTTCCAACTTCCCTCCTCCCCAGCCTGCCCTCCCTTCCATCATTCCCCCTCTCATCTCCTTCCACCCTTACTCTCCTGGAGGCTAAGATACTCTCTTTAGTGTGTATTTCATTCCCTCCTCAAGCCAAATTCAATGGGAACAAGGTTGACCCATTCCCTTTTGCCTTCCTATTCTTGCCCTCCATTGTAACCATTTTCCCTTGCCTTTTCTATATGAGATAGTTGACCCCATTCTGTCTCTCCCCATCTCCTTTCATTATGTTCCTCTCTCACCTCTTAATTTCACCTTTTAAGTATCATCCCTTCCTGTTAAATTGGTCCTGTGCCCTCTATCTATGTATACCTGTAAACATATATACACACATTCACATATGTACTTATATGCCCATGTACCATCATATATAGACATATATATATATATATATGTATATATTCCCTTCAACTACTGAGAAAAGTTTCATAAGCTACAATTATTGTTTTTCCATGTAGGAATGTTAATATAGTTTGACTTTGATAAGTTCCTTATGATTTCTTTTCCCTGTTTACCTTCTCATGCTTCTCTTGCTTCTTGTATCTGAATATCAAATTTTCTATTCAACTCTGGCTTTTTCAGCAAGAATGCTTGAAAGTCCTCTATTCCACTGAATGACCATATTTTCCCCCAAAACATGATACTCAGTTTTGCTGGGTAGGTGACTCTTGGTTTTAATCCCAGCTCCTTGGACCTCCGGAATATCATATTCCAAGCCCTTTGATCTCTCAGTGTAGAAGCTGCCAGATCCTGGGTTATCCTGATTGTGTTGCCACAATATTCAAATTGTTTCTTCCTGGCTGCTTATAATATTCTCTCCTTAATCTGGAAATTCTGGAACCTGGCTACAATATTCCTAGGAGTTTTCTTTTTGGGATCTTTTTCAGGAGGTGATCAGTAGAGTCTTTCAACCTCTATTTTGCCCTAAGGTTCTAAAACATCAGGGCAATTTTCTTTGAGAACTTCCTGGAGGATGATTTCTAGGTTCTTACTTTGATCATGGCTTTCAGGTAGTCCAATCATTTTTAAATGATCTCTCCTGGATCTATTTTCCAGGTCAGTGGTTTTTCCCATGAGATATTTCACATTGCCTTCTTTTCTTTCATTTGTTTGGATCTGTTTAACAGCGTCTTGATTTCTCATAAAGTCATTAGCTTCCATTTGCTCCAATCTAATTCTGAAGCCATGATTCTCCTCATTGAGCTTTTGAGATTCTTTTTCCATCTGGCAAATTCGGCTTTTTAAGGCATTCTTCTCTTCATTGCCTTTTTGAGCCTCTTTTGCCATTGGAGTTAGTATATTTTTTACTCTATTTTTTAAGGTGATATTTTCCTCAGTCAGGCTGTTGACTCTCATTTCATAATTTTCTTGCATTTTTCTCCTTTCTCTTCCCAATTTTTTCTCCACTTCTCTTATCTGCTTCTTAAGGTCTTCTATGGCCTGCAGGCAGCTCGTATTTTCCTTTGAAGCTTTTGGTGCAGGAGTTCCGACTTCACTGTCTTCCTCCTATTCTATGCTTTGCTCCTTTTTGTTCCTAAAATAGGAGTCTAATGTTGGAATCTTCTGTCTGCTTTGTTTCCTTTGCCTGGTCATGTCACCCCTCAGTCACTTGACCTCTGGGCTTTTTGCCACAGTAGGACTCTGTCACCAGACAGGGGAGCTTTCATCCTAAATGCTGGGTTTTTCTCAGCTGCTGGAGGTATTAGATGGGTGCCCTTTCTGAGGTCTCCACACGCTCTGGCAAGCTAGACACACACCCCAGGACCTCTGCCCTAGACTACAATCCAGATCCAAGCAGGTTAAAGCAAGAGTGATTACCCCTCAGACTTTTGCTTGGTCCCCCCACACTCTGCAGGCCAGGAGCTGAAGGTGCTATATGGTGCTGGCTGGCTGTGCCAGTGTCTTAGAGGCTTTTTGCCCCGGGGGCAAAAGCCAGGCACTCCCAGTTACTGGGTCCCAAAGTCCATACTGCACTGACCTCTCACTTTGTCCTTCACTATGTGTTGATAATTCTGGAAACGGCCACAGCTGCTGCTGATCTGGAATTCCTCAGGCCTGCCTTGGGGCTAAAACCTTGGCATGGGGCTGGGCTTGGCTCCCAGAGCACCGTGCTGGCTGATTCCTGCTGGCCTGCTGGGCTGTCCTCAGCAGGAGGTTAGCTTTTCTGTGTCATTTTGTGGGTTCTGCAGCTCTGAAGTTTTTTTAGAGTCCCCTTTTACATGAATTGGGGAAGGTGGAAGCCAGAGCAGTGGGGAAGTCCTGCTTCTACTCTGCTATCTTGACTCTGCCCTCATGCTATTTTGTTTTCAATGACCAAAAATCTATTTTTCCTCTCTCAACTCCTTGCCCCACATTGGGGGGAAAAAGAGAAAAATCATTGTAACAAATATGCATAATCAGGTAAAATAAATTCCTCTATTTGTCGAGTCCAAAAATCAGATGTTTCCATTTGCACCCTTAGTCCATCACCTGTGAGGAGGTGAATTAGCATGTTTTATCATGGGTCCTCTGGAATCATGTTTGGTCTTTGGGTTGCTCAGAGTTCAAAATTGTTTATAGTTACAATGTTGTTATTACAGAATAAATTGTTCTCCTGGATCTGTTCTCTTTACTCTGCATCAGTTTATACAAGTCTTCCCTGATTTCTCTGAAACCATTTCCTTACATAATTTCTGGCACAATAGTACTCTATTACATTCATATATTATATTTTATTCATCTATTCCCCAATTGATGGGCAGGTAGGTGGTCTAGTATATAGAGCACTGACCCTGGAGTCAGGAGGACCTGAGTTCAAATTTGGCTATAGATACTTACTAGCTGTATGATCCTGGGCAAGTCACTTAATACTGTTTCCTCCAGTACCTCATCTGAACTGGAGAAGGAAAGGGTAAACCATTCCATTATCTTTGCCAAGAAAATCCCAAATGGTGTCACAAAGTCAGACACAACTAAAACAAATGAACAACTAATTCCCCAATTGATGGCACCTCTTTAGCATTCAGTTCATTATTACTACTAAAGGAAATGCTAAAAAAAAAAAATATATATATATATATATATATATTTAAATATTTAGATCTTTTTTTCCCTTTTCTTTTTTAATTTCTTTGGGATTATTGGGTCAGAGTGTGCACAATTTAGTAAATTTGGGGACATAGTTTCAAATTTCCTTCCAGAATGGCTGAGCCAACTCACAGCTCTACCATCAGTGAATTAATGTGCCTGTTTTCCCACAGTCCCTCCAACATCTGTTATTTTTCTGTTTTGTCTATTTTGCGTATCTGAGGCGGATAGTTGCTTTAATTTGTGTTTCTCTCAGTTAATGATGAACTGAATCTTGGGAGAAAGCAGGGAAGTTAAAGGGCAGATTTGAAGAGGGAAGGCATCCAAATCATGGAGGACAGTTAGTTTGAAGGCATTGAGTCAGGAGCTAGACCCTCTTGTAGGAGGACCAGTAAGTAGGTCAGTGTAGTTGGATGGAATAAGTGGAGGGGGCATAATGAATAAGAAGATGGGAAAGGTTAAAAGGAGACACCTTGTGAAGGGCTTTTATCCCCAAATGGAGGATTGTATACTTGATCCTATAGATAATAGGGAGACACAATTATTTAGTTGGAGGATGAAATGGTCAGATCTGTTCTTTAGGAAAATCTCTTTGGAAGATTTGTAGAGGACAGATTGGAGAAGCCAGAGGTTTGAGATAGAGAGACCAATTAGACAATTGACAGGACCTGGCCTGGCAACTGTTTTATGTGGGGGGGAAGGAGGGAAGAAAAAATAGCATTAAGGTTTTGAATGTAAGAAACTGCATAGAAGATGGTGTTATTGATAATGAGGTCAGATTTTGGAGAAAAGTTTTTCAAGTCAGTTTTGACCAAGATTAAGTAACCAAACAGATCCTCTGAATCCATTAAAGATTCTGGAAATTTAGTGAATAGCCCTGAGATTCTAAGAACAATATTTGTCTGCTACTGAGAGACAGATCTAGAAAACATTTGGAAGTGTTTTTCATAATGACTACATCACTACCCTCATTGTGCATCAATGTTTAATTACCTTCATAAAACTGACAGACTGTGTCTGTTATAGTTGTATGGGATATGGGGACCCTAAAAATCCCCTACCCAGAAAAATTAAAGGTCAGAGGTATCTTCAGGAAGGAACAAGAAGTTTTTTTTTATTCTCTTCCCCTGAGGGAAGAGGGTAGTCCTCTTCATGGCAGATCAGGGAGAGGAGGTGTGTTACAGAAGATGGAACAAGAATTTATACCCTAACCAGTCAAACCCCCTCCCCCCTGCTGTCCCTTCTCCCATTGGCTGGGAGGCGGGCTAACAATCTGAGCCCGAAAATCTCCCCCAAAGATAAAGAACAAAGAAGCTTGCCACTATCCCTCATTGGCTGGGAGGTGGGCAAGGAACCAGGATACCTGTCATGCCCTTATTTGGCAAATGCTAAATTGAGGGAGGGGAAGGGGAAAAGGTGGCCAGAAAGGTTGGAGGTCAAAAACTCCTAAAGGGCCTAAGGCTGAAAAGGATGTGGCAAACAAAGGTGGAGATCAAAAGACTCCTGAAGAGGCCTAATGCTGATATGGCAGCAGTAAAGGTGGGGAGGAGGGGATGGTAAAAACTAAACTCCAACTTGCTCCCACAAAACGTATGGGCTGAGAAGTTTCACTTTTCCCATTCACAGTCACTCTATGTGGGGACTTTCATCCAGTTACAGGATATGAGGTACATATAATTTGATTGAATAATTATTTTTCTTCCTTCTCCCCTCCCTTTTTATACAAACTCTATCTTTAGGCAGCCCACTGATTAATAATTCAAGTGAAAAGAAATTAGGATGATGGTGATTGAGTGAGAGGCAGCACAAAGGGGTGGTGGTGTAAAAGGGAAGGCAAGAGAATTTTCAAAAAGGAAAACAGAAACATTGCAATGAATTGATGAAGTGGGGTGCTCCCAAGAGGGAGTTTCAAATGGAAGGAATTTTACAATTCTCCAAACTGTTGAATATTGCTTAAAATTTGGCCATTACTCTTATGGATTTTAATGATTTTACAAGGAAGCAACTAAAAAAAGCAAAAGGCAGGATAACCATATTTTATACTGTTAGACTTTAATCAGGGGTGGGGAACCCTTAATAGATTTGTTCTGTAAAACTTGGACTCAGTTGAAAAGCCACGCTTGAGGACCTAGAGGGCCACACATGCCCTCAGGGCTGCAGGTTCCCCACCCTCATTAAGTTTGTTGGCAGTGGTAGTGAATAGAGTGCTGGACTCCAGGGTCATAAGGACAAAGTTCAAGTACTGTTTAGATTAGACTCATTAACTCTGGGATGCTAGTGCAGTCACTTAAATTATCTCAGCTTCAATCTCGTCATCTATATAATGGGGTGATAACAAACATCGTTGGGAGTGTCAGATGAGATACTGTATGTAAAGAAATCTACAAAGTTTAAATTGCTATGTAAATATGTTATTGCTTTCTTATACTGCCTCACATACCTCAATAAAAAGCAACATGTAAAATAACTTAGAAAGTAAAACTGATTCAACCAAAATGAATTAATCTATAAGTATGTTTTTTAAGTAGCAGGTTCTATGCTAGGCATTGATGATACAAAGGAAAAAGAGAAAAAAAATACTTTGTAGGAGCTTATATTTTAATGGGGGCAAGTACATAATTACATGAATATAAAAAGAATAAATGTAGGAGAATGAATATCAATAAACCCAAAGTCATTAAATGACACTAAATGACAGAGTTGCGGGGAATCAGGAAAGCCTTTTTATGCAGGACTCTCTGGGGTGTAAGTGGTGAGGGAGTAAATTGCACAGATAAGAGTTTACCCAGTACAAAGGCACAGGGATAGGAGAGAGCATGCTCTGTGTGGAGGACAGAGAGAAGGTCAGTTTGTTGTATGGGAGGGGAAGAATTGTACATTAAGGTTGGGGTCAGATTGTTAACAGATATAAAATCTAACCAGAAAAGTTTCTATTTTATCCTAGAGGTCATGGGAAGCCATTGGTGTTTACTCATTAAGGAAGTAACAGGGTAAATTATGGGCTTAAGGAAAATAACTTTGGTAGCTTTGTGGAGGAGGGAGTAGAGGGGAGAAAGATGTCAGGCAGGGAGAACACTTAAGAGGCTGTTTCAGTAGTCTAGGTAAGAAGTTATGACCTAAGGAGGTAGATAAGTGAGTAGAGAAAAGGTGTCAACTGTCTGGGTTCTTGTAAGTAGAAATGTCAAGATTTGGGGCAGTTAGGGTGGCACAGTGAATAGAGCACTGGTCCAGGAGTCAGGAGGACCTGAATTCAAGTTTGACCTCAGACACTTGACACCATGTGACCTTGGGCAAGTCACTTAACCCCAATTGCCTTGACTTCCTCTCTCCAAAAAAAAAAAGAGAAAGTCAAGATTTGGTAATTAATTGAATACATAGTGAGAGGGAAACTGAGTAATTGAGGAAAGCACTGAGTATGAACCTGAGACATTGGGAAAATGATGTTGCTTTTGAAAGAGATAGGAATATATGGAAGAGGGGTGAACTGAAGGAGAAGGTCATGAATTGCTGCATACATGTTGAGTTTGAAATATTTCTTAGATATGAAGCTTGACAAGTCCTTTTGGCAGTTTGTGATGTGGGACTTGATATATAAATTTGTCAATCAATTGGAAAAAAGATGATAATCCAAACCATGATAGGTGGTAAGGTAACCAAGAGAGAGTATTCAAAGAAGAAGAAAAAATAGGGCTGGGGAGCTTTGGGGAATATTCATAGTTAAGGGCTGTGATATGAATGATAGCAAAAGAATATGTGGAGAAGATAGAGAACTGGGAGAAAGCAGTATTTAGAGAGAAGGGAGTATCCAGGAGGAGAGGGAGATTAGTAGCGTCAATTACAAGTCAAGAAAGATGAGGATTGATTAAAGACCATTACATTTGTCGATTAAGAAATCATTAATGGGGTAGCACAGTGAGTAAGAGCACTGGCTCCAGTGTTGGGATGACCTGGGAATCGAATCTGAGCTCAGACACTTATTACCCACCCAGAAACACCTGGCCATGTAACCTTGAGCAAGTTACTTAACCCCAATTGCTTTAAAAAAAAAGAAATGATTAGTAGCTTTGGAAAAATAGTTTTGATTGAATGAGACTGGAAGCTAGGAAACTACAGAGGGTTGAGGAGTGAATGAAAAGATTGGAAATGGAAGTGACCATCTGAGATAGTTTTTTCTATGAGCTTGGTCAATAAAGGGAAAAGAAATATGAGAGGATAGCCTGAGGAGATGAAAAGGGTTTTGTTGTTGTTTTTAAAGAGAAAAGAGACTGAGACATACTTGGAGGTAGGAGGTAAGTAACCTTCAGTTTAGGAATTAGAGGGCATGGTGATTGAAGATGACATCAGCTAGAGAAGATAGAAGATGAGCTCAAAGGCACATAAGTGATGAGAAAAACAGACAGAAACACAGAGACAGACAGCAGGGGAGAAGGAGGAAGAAGAGAAGGGAGGAGGGAATTTGCATAAACACAGGAAAATAAAATTCTACCTGAAACTATAAATCTGCATTTTTCACTGACTCCTTTAAAAATAGATTCTACATATTACTTTTAAAAATGTCCTGCTATCACACACACACATACATATATATGTCTATATAGGAGGAT
Organism: Petaurus breviceps papuanus; assembly: GCF_028583685.1. Classification (NCBI taxonomy): domain Eukaryota; kingdom Metazoa; phylum Chordata; class Mammalia; order Diprotodontia; family Petauridae; genus Petaurus; species Petaurus breviceps. Next base: position 14,991,201 of record NW_027185616.1, read on the forward strand.
ATATGGGCGTATGAATACATATATGAATGTGTGTATATATATATATGTGTGTGTGTGTGTGTGTGTGTGTGTGTGTGTGTGTACAGGTATACATAGATAGAGGGCACAGGACCAATTTAATAGGAAGGGATGACACTTAAAAGGTGAAATTAAGAGGTGAGAGAGGAATATAATGAGAGGAGATGGGGAGAGACAGAATGGGGTAAACTATCATATATAGAAGAGGCAAGGGAAAATGGTTACAATGGAGGGGAAGAGCAGGAAGGCAAAAGGGAATGGGTCAACCTTATTCTCATTGAATTTGGCTTATGGAGGGTTTACATACCCTATTTACACACTAAATAGGGTATCACCCTACAGGAGAGTAGGGGGAAAGGGGATGAGAGGGGGATGATGGAAGGGCAGGCCGGGGGGAGAGAAGTTGGAAGCACCCACTTTTGAAAAGGGATGGATCAAAGTAGAGAAAAGAACAAGGGGGAGGTGGGATAGGAGGGAGGGAAAAATACTCAGTCTTTCACAATAGATCCACTATGGAAATGTTTTGCACCTGGTAAGGGTGGGTAACAAGGTAGGAAGGGAATGAATCTGGAATTCAAAGTTTTAAATTCAAATGTTTAATATATATATATATATATATACACTATTATTAATATTATTTTACATGTAACTGGGAAATAAGATATACAGGCACTGGGGCATAGAGATCTACCGTGCTGTGCTGGAAAGTTGGAGGGGATATGGGAGAACATATGGTAGAGAGCATATTGGAGGAGGGGATGTCCAGTGGGATCACTATTTTGGGGTGGTGGGTAGGGGAAAAACAGGGAGAAAATTTGTAACTCAAAACCTTGAGGAAATAAATGATATAAACTAGAAGTTAATAAAACATTTGATTAAAAAAAGTGTCCTGGAGGGGCAGGCTGGAAAGCGACAGCACTGCGTGCAGGGGCAGGCCAGGAGGAGGGCTGATCAATGAGTGGGGCAAGTC
>NW_027185616.1:14992288-15095066 GCF_028583685.1 Petaurus breviceps papuanus
CCCCCCCCCCCCGAAAACATAGAATAGTTTACCTGTCAGACTTGTGGAGAGGGAAAGACTTTATGACTAAACAAGAATTAGAGAACATTATAAAATGTAAAATGGATAATTTTGACTACATGAAATTGAAAAGCTTCTGTACAAACAAAGTCAATGTAACCAAGATTAAGAGGGAGGTGGGAAATTGGGAAAGAATCTTTACAACCTATATCTCTGACAAAGGACTCATTTCTAAAATATACAGAGAACTGAGTAAAATTTATAAGAATACAAGTCATTCCCCAGTTGGTAAATAGTCAAAGGATATGAACAGGCAGTTTTCAGAGAAAGAAATTAAAGCTATCTATAAGCACATGAAGAAATGCTCTAAATCACTATTGATTAGAGAAATGCAAATCAAAACAACTCTGAGGTACCACATCTCACCAGTCAGATTGGCTAAGATGACAAAACAGGAAAATGACAAATTCTGGAGAGGATGTGGGCAAATTGGAACACTAATGCATTGCTGGTGCAGTTGTGAACTGATCCAGCCTTTCTGGAGAGCAATCTGGAGTTATGCCCAAAGGGCTATAAATACTTTCATATCCTTTGACCCAGCAATACCACTTCAAGGGTTATATCCCAAAGAGATCATAGAAGTGGGAGAAAGACCCATATGTGCAAAAATGTTTATAGCAGCTCTTTTTGTGGTGGCAAAGAATTGGAAATTAAGGGGGTGCCCATCAATTGGGGAATGGCTGAACAAGTTGTAGTATATGCATGTTATGGAATACTATTGTGCTATAAGAAACGAGGAGCAGACAGTCTTCATATTTACCTGGAGAGGCTTATTCAAACTGATGCTGAGTGAGAAGAGTAGAACCAGGAGAAATTTGTACACAATTACAGACACAACATATATGTGATGACCAACTTTGATAGACTGGACTCTTCTTAGCAATGCAGTGATATGAGTCAATCCAAAAAGACTCATGATGGAGAGAAATATGTGCCTCCAGAGAAAGAACTAGAAAGAACTGAGTTTATATCCAGGTGGAAGGAAAATACCTGATCTTTTTCCTTCTCTTGTTTGGTTTTATGTCCTCTTTACCATTTTTCATTCCATCTGATACAATCCATTTTTATAACCTGACTAATGTACAATGTGAAAGTATTTACAGATCCTATACTTGACTATAAGCCGCCATGGGGGGAGGGGAGGGAGGGGGACAAAATATGAAACTCAAGGAATTGTGGAATTGAATTCTGTAAACTAAAAGGAAACAAACAAATTAATTAAAAAAAATTAAAATAAAAAAAAAGATAGGTATAGTTCAGCAAAGCAGAGTTAATATGCTTTGTAAAAAGGGTCATGGTTGATCTTTGCTCTGACCAGAGTTACTAAGCCATTTATTCAGTTGTTCTATACAACATTGTTGTCGTTGTATGATTTTTTTCTACTGACTTTGTTCACTTCATTCTGAATTCAGACATAGTTTCTAGGATTTTCTGAAATCATCTCCTCAGTAATTTCTCAAGGTACAACGTTATTATTCATATATCTCAATTTGTTCAGCCATTACCCAACTGGCTAAAGGGCAATTTAAGGCACCCCCCCCCCCCAGCTTTTAGTTCTTTTCTTTTTTAGTCTCTTTTAAATTCTTAGGAAGTTTGTTTTATTTGACTTCTCTCTCTGGCATTATACTCTTTCTTAACTCTCCCATTCCTGGTTATTTCTCTGTTGAGTTAGATATATTTCTACATCAAAATATATGTGTTAAACCCTCCTTTTTCCGTTTTAGATAAGAGCAAGGCTCATTTGATGTCCCTTCCTCTCTGTATAGTATTCTTCTTATGCACCCCACTTACAGTGTTGAGCCGAAAGGAGCGAGGCAAAAGACCCCTGAGAGTAAAATTTGGAAGTAGATTTTATTACTGCGGGACTGCCGGGGTCACATACCCAGATCAGACAGTGAGTTGGCATGGACAATGCGCCAGTTTTTAAAGTGAGTCAGGTTATGTAAGCCGAGACTACAATCAGTGATTTGACAGTGTATTTTTGAATTTCCCGTGCCCAGTTTACCCTAGGCTGAGGGACAGGGAAACTCGAATGGGTGGAGATGGGGAATATCCGTTGTGGGGGGGGGGGGGAGCAGGGGATGGGGAAGAATGGAGAAACACTCAACAGGGATTTTACCCTAGGCTGAAATTCCTGCTCACGGATCAGTTGAGAGAGGGAAGGGTGGAGTTGTGCTCAACATTCTCTACTTTTCTTTGTAGGTATGTCAAACCTTTGACATGGCTGGGGCCATATCATCCAGGTTACCCAGTTCTGTTCCTAAAGGATGGTAGCGGGGGTCCCTAATAATTAACATTTTAACGGAGTTGACAGGGGACTTGACAAATTGTAGAAAGCGATTAATGAGACAGGACCTGTAGTGGTGAATTTCTTTACCAGCACAGAATCTCCAGGTTGGAACAGATGCACTGAGGCTGACCTTGGGACCAGGAGGGCGTGGGACTGAGGGGAGGATTTTTTCTGAGTCTCCTGCAGACCCCGTGGGAACTTGATGAGGGAAGAGTTAGTGATTTCAGCATTTCGGTCTTCCCGGATTAGAGGAAGAATGGGTGGTGGTCTTCCAAACATAATTTCGAATGGGGTCAGTCCTAATTTATTGGGAGTGCACCTGCTTCTGAGCAGGGCCAGTGGTAGAAGGGTGACCCAGGATTTCTGGGTTTCCAGGACAAGCTTGATGAGAAACTTCTTCAGAGTCCTGTTCACTCTTTTCACCTGCCTGGAACTCTGAGGCCTATTTGCGCAGTGTAGTTTCCAAGTAATCCCTAAAGCTTTTGCTATTGCTTGTGATATTTTGGCTACAAATGCTGGTCCATTATCTGACCCAATTCTCATGGGGAGGCCAAACCAAGGGACAATTTTGTTAAGGATTTTTTTTTTTTTTTTTTGCTACTGTTAGGGCTGTTTCATTTTTCACAGGGAATGCTTCTAGCCACCCAGAGAATGTATCCACCAATACTGGGAGATGCCTGTAGCCCTGCACACGTGGTTTTATCTCAGTGAAATCGACCTCCCAGTGTTCCCCTGGCTGTAATCCTCTTACTCTGGCCCCCACTGGTCCTAATTTTTTTGTTTCGCATTTACCCATGCACACGTCTTGCAGCGACTCACAATGCTAGACAGATGCTCATTTAGATGGGGAATATAGTACCTTTCTCTAAAGAGGAGACAGTTTCTTTCCCCCAGGTGAGTAGTCTGGTGTAAAAGCCTTATCCGTTCCCTCCCCAGAGCCTCAGGGAGTAGGAGGCCGTCTCCTGAGAGGAGCCACCAACCTGACTCCTCCTTTTTCCCTTTTGATTTACAGGCAAAAGAATCATCCGTCTCAGAATAGGAGGGGAAAATGGGTAGAGCGGGCATTTCCATAAGGGAACAGACAGTTGGGGAAAGGGAGGACACAGTGGCTTGGCGGGCGGCCAGATGTGCCGCCTGGTTACCGACGGCCTCTGGGGTGTCACCCACTTGATGGGCTGGACAATAAATGATGGAACGCAGGAGGGGAGCCAGACAAAGTCAAGAAGAGATACAATTTCGGCCAGGTTCTTTACAGCCTTGCCGGCCACAGTCAGGAGACTGCGTTCACAGTAGATAGCAGCATGGACGTGAGCTGTGGCAAAGGCATACTGGGTATCAGTGTAAATGTTAGCTGACTTTCCCTCCAAGTGGCGGAGGGCCTGGGTCAGAGCGACGAGCTCGGCACATTGGGCAGAGGACCCAGGAGGGAGGGGGGATGACCACAGGATCGAGAGACATGGGGAGGACACTACCGCTCACCAGCCCTGCGTCTCCCTGCGTTTACATAACTGCTGCCATCGGTAGAGAGGATTAGGTCAGGGTTCTGCAGGGCTGTGTCAGTGAGATCGGGTCTGGCAACCTGGACCTGATCAATGACCTGAAGGCAATCGTGGTCAGCGGGGGAGGGTGGACTAGGTTCAGGGCCAGGGAGCAGAGTGGCAGGGTTAAGAACCGAGGGTTTGAAAAAGTCAGATGAAGTTGATCTAGGAGGAGAGTATTGGGATAGTCGGGAGTTAGAGAGCCAGCGGGCAGGACCGCCATGGAGGAGAGTCTCCACAGAATGAGGGGCGGAGATGGAAAGAGGCTGACCCAAGGAAAGCTTGTCAGCTTCCTTAACAAGGAAGGCTGTTGCAGTGACGGCCCAGAGGCAAGGGGGCCATCCAGCAGCCACTGAATCTAGATGTTTGGAAAGATAGGCGACAGGGTGGTGCCAGGGGCCCAGGGTCTGGGTGAGGACTCCTTTAGCCACCCCATTAGATTCAGCAACAAAAAGATGGAAAGGCTTGGTAAGGCTAAGGCAGGAGCTGAGGCCAAGGCTGCCTTAAGGGTATCAAAAGCCTTTTGCTCTGGGCAGGACCAAGAAAGGGGTACAAATCCAGCAGTGGCAGAATAAAGAGGTTTTGCAATTTCTGCAAAACCCCAAATCCAGAGCTGTCAGTAACCTACTATACCCCAAAATTCTCAAACCTGTTTTTTAATCTTTGGGGTTGGTAAATCTAGAATGGTTTGGATTTGGGAAGGAGAAAGGAATCGAGTGCCCCCTGAGACAATGTAACCAAAATAGGTGACCTGAGATAAACAGATTTGAGCTTTCTTAGAAGAAACTCAGTAACCCAAAGACTGCAAGAGACAAAGAAGGTCAGAGGTGGCAGATAAACCAGCGCTTTCAGTAGGTGCTGCAAGGAGGAAGTCATCAACATACTGAATTAGAGAGCAAAAGGGGTGGGATTCGTGGAAGGAGATAAGGTCCTTATGGAAGGCCTCATCTAAGAGGGTAGGAGAGCTCTTGAAATCCTGGGGCAGACATGTCTAGGTTAACTGGCTGGAATACCCACCCTCAGGGTCTATCCAGGTGAAAGCAAAAAGGGGTTGACTAGTGGGGACCAGGGGAATAGTGAAGAAGCATCTTTGAAATCCAGATCAGTGTAGACACAAGGTGAAGGGGGAAGGAGGCTAAGGGAGTCTAGTGAGAAAATCCCCAGACTCCATCAATCAGTGAGTGCTAGACCCTGTGGAGAGCGGCAGGCTCTTTTTTTCTTCCCCGGGGGCATTCATTTTTCCAATGGCCTAATTCCTTACAGTAGGCACCTTGGTCCCTCAAAAGAGGGGGGTGGGTACCACGTGGTGTGGCGCCCACTTGGGCACCCTGTTTGGGAGTCTGAAGTGCAGCCACAAGGAGCCAGGCAACCTTTTTGTAATCTGCCCTGTCCTGATAGGCTACTCTAAAATGGCTTAGTATGCACCCCAGGGGAGTTTTTGATGTACTGGCTGAACCTCCCATGTTCTAGGATGAAAAGACAGACAAACAGTATAGTCTTATCCCAGTGGATATCAGAAAAGCTTCCTTGAAGGTGCTCATCTGATAACCACTTGAATACCTGCGTTGTAGAATAAAAACGGGGAGGCTTTAAGCAAATGAGCTCAAGACAAAACTTTACAAACACAGGACACATAAAAAGACAGACAAATAGACATCAACCAGACCATTTACAGGCAAAGGGGTGATGGCTCGAGCTTTGCCCAGGGAGGAGATGCCCCCTGCACAAATGGCTATGTCTAGCCCTCCCCCCCTCCAGAAAACAGGACAGAATTTTACTCACCCCCAAACTGGAGGTCCTGGAGGTCCTGGATCCATGAAAGGGCAAGTGCAGTCTTTCCCTCCTCAAGACCTGGGGCCCTGGAACATCCTCAGGGGCTAGCCCCACTAGGGATCGGGGTAAGCAGATGCCTACCTCCTGAGCCCGAGAGCTATTCTTATTCAGGGATCTTTGTGGTGCCACGGAACACCACAGATCTTGCTGGGGCCTCCAATTTATGTTGAGCTGAAAGGAGCGAGACAAAAGATCCCCGAGAGTAAAATTTGGAAGTGGATTATTACCGAGGGACTGCTGGGGTGACATACCCAGATCAGACAGTGAGTTGACACGGACATTGTGCTGGTATTTAAAGTGAGTCAGGTTACGTAAGCCAAGACTAAAATCAGTGATTCGACAGTGTATTTTTAAATTTCCCACACATGTGCAGTTTACCCTAGGCTGAGGGACAGGGAACTTAGAATGGGCAGAGATGGGTAATATCCTGTGGGGGGGGGGGGGGGGGGAGGGGGAAGAAGGGAGAAATATCTGGGGGGGGGGAGCAGGAGATGGGGAAAATGGAGAAATATCCGGAGGGGGCCAGGGGATGGGGGAGGATGGAGAAATATCCCTGGGGGGGAGGGGAGAATCTAGAAACACTCAACAGGGATTTTATCCTAGGCTGAAATTCCTGCTCATGGATCAGTTGGGGGAGGGAAGGATGGAGTTGTGCTCAACAATAGGAAATAGCAAGTTCCTTCTTCTTCTTCTTCCTTCCTATGCTAGGGTATTTCTCCTTTTCCCCTCTCTTTTTCCCTTCTTAAAAACTTTCTCTTAAAACTCTCAGAATAGAACTAATCTGCCTCTAGGATTTCTGTTCTTTGTTTTCTTCTTCATATTTAACCCTCTCAGTGTCTTTTGAAGACACTAATGTGTTGAAGAGACTTGTTTCTTCTCCTGCACTACATCATCTTACAACTTCTTCTAATTACTCAAATAAATTTACCTTTCTAGATTTCTCAGAATTTTCTGTTTGCATTTAAAAGTTCCTACTGAGCTTTCAAAAAAAAAAACAAGCAAGCAAACTTACATGCCTTAGTCCCCTTTTCCATTAAACAAACAAAAAAAACCTCCTCTGTAGGTTTATGCTTGGTTTTGGAGGGAAAGTTATTCTTTGTTGAAAACCTTTATCCTTAGCCTTTTGGAATATTATATGATCACATTTCTCATTCATAGTTGTTTGTCCTTTGCTTTCAAAGAGGACTAATGACATTACAGGGTGATGTCCTGACTTGTGGGTGAACTGGATTTAAGTGAAGCAGAGTTATACAAATTGTCAGCCTCATTCTTTTTCAGAGTCAACTAATGTGATAAGGGCTTTCTTCAAGTGGCAACACAAAAGTCAGGAAGATTGGCAATGTCCCAGGACGCAATAAATGATGTCCTTGGCATCTTTTATGTCTGAACAAGTTCTAAGTGTTCCAGAGTGCCTGCTTCCGTGACCTTGATGACTGTTAGAAAAAATTGTTCTCATCTGCCCATTCTGTCAGGAAAGGGTGGGGTGAGTCTTAACATGCTTGGGGTAGACATCCCCTAATTTACCAATGGGTTTGTGGTCTATCGGTTACTCTCACCCTCGTTTAGTCCTTCTCCCCAGATCATTTTACTGGGGTGTGGTCACAGAGGATGCTATGGCCTTTTGGAGCCACAGGTGAGAATTGAGTGTCAAGTGGATATCAAAGGTGGATAAGTAGCCCTGTAAAGTCCTTACATTCTACGTGCTGTCTTCCTTGAACACTCCATATGCCCCATTCATAGTCAAAGCTTGTATGATTCTGATTGTGCTTCTTTGGCAAGTGAATCATTTTCCCCTGTATACTGAGAGTACTTTCTGTTTCAGGTGGGAGTTCTGGATTTTGACTGTGACATTATTGGGACTTTTCAGTTTCTTTTAGGTAGTGATAAGTTGATTCCTCCTGTCTTTGTTTTGTCTTCTGATTCTATTAGATCTTGGCAGTTTTCAGTTACAATTTATTGAAATATTATATCCAGGTTTTAAAAAAATCATTGTTTTATCTCTCCTTGACTTTTTTTATCTTTTGCTTTGTATTTCAGATACTATATTTTCTTCTATTTTTTCCAATATCTTGATTTTGTGTCAATATTTATTGCATTTTTAGGGAGCTACTGATTTTTGTTTAGTCCAGGAGTAGGGAACCTATGACCGTAAGGCCATATGTGGCCCTTCAGGTTTTCAAGTTTAGCCCTTTGACTGAATCCAAACTTCACAGAACAAATCTCAGAAAGTTTGGATTCAATCAAAGGGCTGCACTTGAGGACCTAGAAGGCCACAGTTTCTCTACCCCTAATTGATCTATTCTAGTTTTCAGGAATTCCATTCTTGGGTAAAATTTATCACTTTCTTTTCTAAGCTATGTATTTTCCTTTTTCTTTTTTTCCATATTTTAAACTCTCATTTTATTTTGTCTAATATTCTTCTAATATTTAGTCCTTGTGGAAAATCCATTATTTTAAAACTTTGCTTCTCTACTTGCTATTGTTAAGAAATCACACTCTTTCTTGGGGGGAAAGGGTCTTTAGATTTGCAATAATCCTGGGTACTGATTGATGTTTTCTTTAATTCACTTATCTCTTTCTTTAGTTCCTGAATTGGAGTTTTGTATTAGGGTCCGGCTAGGCCCTCTGTTTAACTTTTAGTGGGGTGACCACCCCTGCCTGCTCTTGTTCTATGTTCCTTATGTTCTTGTGCTAAATTTCACTTTCAGGGGTTAGGTCCACCTAGCTTTGGTCTTTGAGATTCAGAGTTCTGGATCTATAAGGTCTTTGCTAGCATCTCAGGACAAAATATTGAGGACTCCAGAGCCTCTGTCTATACTTGAGCACTGTGGTACCACTGGTTATTGGTCTCTGCCCATTGCTGCTTCCCAGGGTTTACAAGGTTCCCACCCTGAGTCTTGCTTAGGGCAGTCTTCTGACTTTGCTGTGGTTTTTTTTTTTGTTGTTGTTTGTGAAAGACAAAGAGCTTTCTAGGCGCCATTCTGGGAGGCCACTCTGTGCTGGCTGGTGTATTCAATGATTTCAATAAAAGCTTTGGTTGTATTGTTTTCTCCTTAGTGATGCCCAAGACTCAAAAGGTACTTCTACTTGCCTTTTCTACGAGAAAGAATAAAAGCAGTAAGAATAGAGCCAAGTCAAAAAGTCTGTTATACCATTTTAAGTCAATCAAATGTGTCAAGATGCTATTTCCCAGCACCAGAAATATAAAGGGGCTCCACTGTATAAATAATTCAAAGAATGTTCACTGACTTCTTCCATAGATATGCCCTGAGTGATAGGAAGGAACTCCAGAAGATAGTATGAGGTTGGCAGCATCTACTGAATTTGGGACACTCAAATCTTTGCCAGCTTTCTTGTTCTCCGAGTGCCAGAAACCCTGGATGGCTCACCACTGCCATCTGCCAGTCACTTCTACACCTTAATGAGACATTGAATTAGGTTCTAATAATGGTTTATAAAAGACACACCCAAGAAAAAAATACACATATGACATACGCTCTGGGTTTCCTTCTCCAAATGGGAGACAGCCCAGAAAATTGCTCAAATAATAGAAGGAAAAGGGCATTTCATTGCTGGAGTTCTATTTCTTTGAAAATTAAGGCTTTTCCTCTTCCTTTCATGCCTTCCCAGAAGAAAACAAAAAAATTTTAGAGCAAATATGAGAAACACAGTCTGCGTATTAATAGACACAGACACTCACACACAGACACGCACACACACACCATGTATCAATATAATGCAACGACAGAGAGAGATCACCTCAAGGTAGTTTTAGAGCTTTAAGAATTTTAATTCCAGGAATGCTACAAAGAAAATTATTCTTTTCCTTTCATTTGGGATAATTGTAAAGAGACAAAGACCTTTACAAATACACAAAAAGTCGGATGTGGCTCTTTCTCCTAGAGGCTGACAAAATGAAATCAATTAGCCCAAGAAAATTTTCCTGGAAGAGGATATTGGAATGGAACATTAGCAGTCCCCAAGTTCAGTCTCCTCTGTGAAATAGGGATGACAGTTGCTATATTTCATTTGCATAGTCTATGAACTGGTTATGCTAGCATACCCTGGGGGATGGCATTACCACTGTCTTCAGGATAAGGGGTAAGGCCAATGGGAATGGTTTCCCAGGGTGTCTGCTATACTTAGCCCACAATAGCCCATCTCTGTGTACTTAGCCTGGGAGCACTTATTAAATTCTGACTGAGTCTTTAGAGCAGTCCCATAAAAATCATTTTATATCCTGCTTTTCTACAACTAGTTAGCTCAGTGGGTCTGAGTGTGGGCTTATAGAAATTAAGGTTGTAGGATTGATTTTAAGAAATATTATTCCATTTGGGGACTCAGACAATTGTATAATAAGTATCACCTGTAAAATAGTGGGGCTTGACTACATCAGCCTTTCTCCAGCTGTTTCATGGAACCTTAGTATTCCATGCACTGTTCCTTAAAGCTCTAGAAGAAGACATCAGAGTGGCATAATAGATAGGGGAGCTTCAGATTTGGGCAGAACTAGATTCAGAACGCAAGTCACTTCATCTCTCATTGTACCAGACAACTTTCTCAGATTGGAAACCATAGAACAGTTGCCCACCTTTATTGGTAGAAGAAGTTTCTTAACTGAAAGAAACCTCATTGATTTAGAATTGGAATAAGTTCCATCAATATATGTATCAAGTTCCGGGTTGCTCCATGGACAAGTCATGCCCAGAAATACTGAGTTAAAGCACTCTTAAGAGTGCTCTTCCATCTCTATGAGAGTAGAATGGGGGATAGAGTAAGAATGATGAGAAGGAGAAAATGAGAGGGACAGAGAGTGGGAGAAAGAGGATGGAGGTAGATAAAGCATTTATTAAATGCTTCCTCTGTGCCAGGAAATCTTTGCAGTTTATGCATAGTCTTTGTTCCAGATTTAATGACATTTTCCTCCTTTCTTTGGTTACATGACCATCTTCATATGGGTGGAATATGACTCTACAAAAGCTTGACATGTCTTTGCATAATGTATTAAGTGTTGCAATCTGGTATAGGCGCTGTTACAGAAGTATCACAGATAATCACAAAATTCTCATGTCCTTTAGCTGTGATTAGAGTGCTGTTACTTTGAATAACAATGCACTACTGCAGGTTAATGAGTATGAGGAAAGACTTAGCCAGTTTTAGTTCTAATTCATCATATATCAGCACTAAGATTGGGCTCAATACCCACCTAATGGTGATTGTGGTGACCACAACATCTTGATGCATTACACATTTCAGGATTTCCCTGTTCCATTTATGTGTTTACCTCTTATCTCCACCTAGATTCATATCTGTAGCAGCAAGCACCCAAAGTGTCCTCAGGGTTTGCTGCCAATACAGGTTCTTGGATCTGCTTTGATGAAGGAAAGCAACTCAAATGGGTTAACAAGCTTACTTTAATCAGTCAAACATGTATCGTTTACCTAGTTCAGGGGAAAGAGGTCAGCACCCCGAACTTCAGAATATACAGACAGAATTATCAAGACATAAACAGATCAAGTAGACAGATTTCCAAACTGTCCAACCATTACATCCATACCCAATCAACATCTGGGTTTCAACATCTGGGTTTTTCAAAGCCAGGGGGCTCTGGACAACGGCTTTCCAGAGTTTCATCTGATCAAATCACAGAACACTTCTCAAAGTGAGCCCCAAAACAAAGCTACACATCAGGGCTTATATAGCCTTCTCCTGGCTCAGAGAATGTAACAACCTTATTGACTCACTGGCCAATCAAGAAGTATCTACTGAAAAACAAGCCTCCCACCCCAGGCTCCAGGTGCACTTTAGCCTAGGGGCAGGGAAGATCTTACAAATTTACATTTCCATTACAATATCCTAGCCCATACCCTAGATTCATAGCAATTTCCTGCTCTGGTATGCACGGAGAAAGCATTTGTTAGTGGAATTTCATGAAACATAGCAAGCCTTGGTCAGACTTGAAGACAAGGGAGCTGAGATAGAGAGTCAAATATTGTAGTGTTGACCCAGAAAAATATAGAATCAAGTATGCCCCCATCTAACATCATTAATTGGCTCCACAAAAACATGTTAGATGAAATGAGGTTACATTAAGGAACAATCAGTGTCATAGGGTGTAGTGCCAATGCAATATTCATAGCACCCACAATCACTATAAATATATCTACATGGTACTCATTCACAAAATATAACAGACTCTCCACATAGAAGACAGTAAAACATTTATTCATACATCAGAAAACTGAATCCCCAAACCAGTAAGTCGATTCCATCATAGTAGCAAAAAAGTTAATAAGCCATAATAGCATAGAGAGCCACAGCATACTTCAGCCTTCCCACAAACCAGCACAAGCCTAGCTGTCACAGCAGGTGCAAACACCAACTTTTACTCACAAACCTGTCTGTCTCCCTCAGATGCATGCTTTCCTCCCTCCTGTCTAGCTTGCTCTTACTCCCAGCTTCCTGTGGGCTCTGCTTTACCCTTCAGCAAACTCCTCCCACCACAGGCTCTATGTGACTACATTCAGCCTATTAGGGGACATAGTAAATTTTCAAAGCAGGGAAGGTCTTCAAATTCCCTTAAGCTTATTAAGGGTCAGGGAAGATCTTCAAATTCCCATTACCATTACATAGGGACAATGTCATAAATGAGAAATGTGTTATTGAGGAAAAGTGGTGTAGAGTTGACACTCATGTAGATGGAGCTACTGTGGCAGATTCCTTTTGCTGAATCCAGGAGTCTTAATATCATGAAAGTCTCTTGAATTCTCTATGAACATCACTTGGGATCCTTTATCATCATACAATATTTGAATCTGAAATAGAGCTGCCTAGGCCAGAAAAATTTGTCCAGTATTATGTATCTCTTTCCTAAAATGTGAACATTCTAGAGAATTCTTATAAACTGCTCCCCTCTTCCAAGCCCCTCCCCCACACTTAATGTCTGGTCATAGAAGGAATGTGAGATGAAGGAGATACTAGGTTAGAGACTCTTAACCTGGAGTACATGAGTCATCAGGAGCTCATGTGGGAATTTTTATGTTCCTCCAAATGTGAGCTTGTGATTCACAGTCAGGCACTGTTCTAAGCCAAGAAATACAATAGATCTAAGCAGACATCTGAATGCTGCTAATATATACTGCAAATTTAGCCTAAAAGTTATATAGCTGTTTCTCCATCAGTGTGCAATAAATCAAGAAATTATTCCACAGTGAGCATTTTTATGATGCCCTACACTAAGCTTCTCTGCCTTAAGACCACATCTACCATGTCTCACAACTTCTACTTCAGTCCCATTCTTCCCATCTACAATTCTCTTTGATTTAGCTTCCTTACCCAGAAACCCATGTACCTAGGACAGCTCCACCCAACTCAGCCTTGCCCCAGGGCCAGGGCCTCCCGCCCCACATTCCGAGGCTCAGTCACCGCTTCTCTACCTTTTGCTAGCACTGTCTCAGTAGTTGCATCTACATGAGTGGCAACACTACACAATCTTTTCCCAATAACAGATTTCTCGTTTATAACGTCCCCATGACACTGATCTCTCCTTGTTACCTTCTTTCATCTAACATGTTTTTCTGGAACCAAGGGGCACACTTGTTTATATATTTTTCTGAGTCAACACTACAACATTGGGCTTAAGAGTATTAAAATAGATAAGATTCCTCTTGGAGCTATAAACACATTTTGTTTGTTTTCAACTGTAGCTGTGAAAGGAAATTTTTACATTTGCTATAAAAAAGGTATTCTGGAGTTTTAATAACAATGTGAAAAGTACTGTTGCTGGTAAAAAAAAATGATCTTTTTTAAAAGGAAAAAGTTTACCTATACACACATAAATATAGTCTTCTTTGTATATATATATATGTGGGGGCATATGTGTATATGAATATACATACATATACATACACTCACATATATGTGTGTATATATGTGTATACATACATTTGTATGTATATATACACACATACATATCATTAAGTTGTTTCACTGGTATCTGACTCTTTGTGACCCCATTTGAGGTTTTTCTTCACTGGAGTGAGTGGTTTACCATTTCTTTCTCTAGCTCATTTGACAGATGAGGAAACTGAGATAAACAGGTCTAAGTGACTTGCCCAGGGTCCCACAGGTAGTAAGTGTCTGTGGCCAGATTTGAGTTCAGAAAGATGAGTCTTCCTGATTCCAGGTCCAGCACTCCATCCACTGTGCTACCTAATTTCGATAGATAGATGGAAAGATAGGTAGGTAAGTAGGTAGGTAGATAGATAGTTTTCTTAAATGCCGAGTTCTGAAGGGAAGATTTGGGTTACAAGCTACCACTGAGTGATCTCTAGAAATAACAAGTATACTTCAGACCTAGGAATTCTAAGCTTGTATGTCCCAGAACATGATTTGAAAGCAAAACAGGATAGTAAAAGTTATAATAAAATATATTGTCTGATAACTTTATTCTGTTTTATGACTATAGCTTGTAACCTTTAACCCCAGTCAACAATTATGAAAATATGTTCTCCAAGGTGCCTGGGGGAGGGAATATATAAGATTTGCACCAATTAACTCACTACTGGAATAGCCCCTCAAAGCATATGTCCTGCTTCCAGTGGCTCAGTATGAAAGACATCACACAATTAAAAAGGAGATTCCAAAAGTGAAATTAGATTTTTCCTAATTCTATGTTGATGCTGTGGAAGCATACACAAAATTACTCATGTATATCATTCAGGGATTTATTATTGTAGCACCCTAAATCTTCCACAAAGGGAATTGAATGCCTCTCCCTAAATGGTCAATGTGGTCTTGAGAAATGACTTCTTCACTAGAGACAGAAATGGAACCTAGATCTCCCAGCCCTTCTTGGGGCACCATGTGCAACTCTATTTATATAATTCAGATTAGAGGCATTTGATTCCTTTTGATGATGAGTTAATGTGCTACAAGAATAAATTCCTGAATGATACATGTGAGCAATTTTGTGTATACTTCCACAACTTCAATAAATAATTTGGAAAAATCAAATTTCACTTTTTGGGTCCTTCTTTTTAATTACATGCTGCCTTTAATACTGACTCACTGGAAGTAGGACATATGCTTTGAGAGTCTCTTATTTTCAGACCAGATTCTTACCCGGATGACTTCTTAACAGTTGAAATTGAAAAGCAAATTGGGGTAGGGTGGTGGTTATCAGTATAATTTTCAATGAGTCAACAAACTATGGGTTGTATGGGGGAGTTAGGTGGCCCAGTGGATAAAGTCCTCCTGCATTCAGGAAGACTCACCTTTCTTATTTCAAATCTGCCCTCAGACATTTCCTAGCTATGTGACTCTGGGCAAGTCATTTAACCCTGTTTACCTCATCTATCAAGTGAACAGGGGAAGGAAATGACAAACCATTCCAGTATCTTTGCCAAAAATACCCAAATGGAGTGACAAAGAGTTGGACACAACTGAGACAACTCAATGACAACGACAAAATGAGTTGTATGCATATAGTAGCACAGGCTACCTCAAGAGACCCAGCTAGGAAGGGGGGTGTGGAGGATAGGGATGTTAGTGCTAGATTCCATGTGAATTAGCAAGTCATTCCTTAAGATCACATTGACTATTTAGGAGAAGGCATTCAATTGTCTTTGTTGAAGATTTAGAGTGCTACAATGATAAGCCTAGACGTTCCTTGTCAGACTTTGAAAGCTAACCCAAGTCCCTTAATGGAATGTTGTGATTTTTGTGTGTGTGGCCTAGGTTAGTACTTGCGTTTTCCTATTTTAGGGTTAGAAGTTGCTATTTAAACTGACTTCTCATCATTTCTGCTCTCACTTGGCACACGGCTGCTTCCCTTCTCACCTAGATGATAAAGCCCTGCAACTTGTAGAAGGTCCCATCTCCATAATCTTAAACACTCGAAAGAACCTTTTCCTCTTCATGCTTCCATTTTAACCACTGGCTCACAGAAGATCCTCACTAGCCAAAGTTGTGGTTCTGAGTGTGTTTTTTTTTTTTCCAGGTAATATAGGCTGGTGAAAAGAACACCCAAAATGTGAAGGATTAGGTTCCTTGAAGCACCTGAGGCAGGTCTTGCCCCACAATAGCTCCCATGGGCTGAACAGCAGTACAGGCACATTGCAGACCCTGTCTCCCCATCTTAATCACTCTTCACATACCTTGCATCACAACATAGAAGCCCTGAGATAAATTGTGTTATGTGAATTGGCTATAACTAGCACTCTGAGAGGTCTAATATTTGAAATAAGAAACACTAGACATGATTCACTTCCAAGCTCGATGAGTTCTAATTTGTGTAGATAGAATTATAGAATCACAGAATTTCAGAGTGAGAGGGGGGTCTTGGTGGCCATTTAGTCCAACTCATACCTGAATAAGAATACCTGATATAGCACATTCCTGACAAATGGTCATGCCATTTTCACTTGAAGATCTCACTAAAATGGGGAGGAGGACACTAACTTCTGAATCATTCAGTTATGTCCTCCAGCAGCCTCTTTGTGGCTGTTATTTGGGGATCCCCATTTATAAGACCATCAGAGTTGATTGTCTTATTGACCACCAACCTCCTAAAAGCTGCTGTGTTAGAAAATGACATTTAATAAATAGCAATTCTGAGGACCTCAGAAGGTTCTGGGTCACAAATAATGAAGCCAAGGGGAAAGAGACGTAATGCCTGTTAGATTCAAACATTTCCTTATGCTACTGAAAATTGACCTTCTAAGGTAACTTAGGCAGAGCTTAGGTAGTCACCAGCATCAGCCTCTCTTATTCTGATCTTCTCTAAAGGCCATGAGGATCGGTTGGGGGGAAATCTCTTGCCTTTTCTTTAGAACTCTTAGGAAACTTTGCTTTTTCTCTGGCTGTGATCCCAATAGAAGGTTGTATTATGGTGACCTTTTGCAGAAGGGGAGGGAGAAATGTGGAAATTTGCTATAAGTGGCCATGACTATAGCATATAACCAGATTTTTTTTCTGTTAACCATATTAAAAAAAAACAATTCTAAGAATAACTTCTCTAATTAAGATGGTAGATCACAAAATTTTTTGCCCTTTTTAAAAATTGTAATATCATAGCTTTAGAGCTGGAAAATAGAGAGATGATAAAATATTCATTAAGTACTAATTATGTGCTAATCATTGGAAATTTAAATACCAGTAAAAAGGAAGAACATCCCTGTTCTCTGGGAGCTTGCATTCTAATGCAAGCTAATGCCACAGGTTGTGAGAATCAAATAAGATACTATTTTTAGAGCATTTAACATAGTGCTTGGCACAATGTAAGCTCTCAATAAATGTTAATTTTTATTATTGTTGTTGTTGTTGTTAAAGACAACATACAAAAAGGAACTGAAAAGCAGGGAGTAGGGGTTGGGGCAAGGGGATGTCCAGGGCCATGTAGCCAACTTCTTATTTTACAGGTGAGGAAACTACCACCTAAGGAAGTTGAGTGACTTGACAGGTGGGGTTTGAACCCCACCTCTTAACTCCAGGGGAAGTGCTTTCTCTTTGTATCACACTGTTGTGTTGATATGTGTAAAAACTCATGTTAATTCAATATAAAAAAACCAAGGGTAACTTATGAGGAAGGAAATAAACATTTACTAAGTGCTTACTATGTGTTAAGTACTATACTAGATACTTTACAAATATTTGATCTTCATAACAACTCTTCAAGATAGATGGTATATTATTACTCCTATTTCATATTTGGGGAAATTGAGGTAGACAGAGGTTGTGACTTTCCAAAGGTCACATAACTAGTAATTGTCTGAGGCAGAATTTAAACAGAGGTCTTCCTGACTCCAGGACCAGTAAAAGCTTATTAATATATTTTAGAAAATACTTTAATAAAAATTTAAAAAGGGATTTTTTTTTACTTAATCCTCAGATTCAAACCAGAAAACTCAATTTATCAGGATACCTCATTTTTCCAACCTGCCATACTGTACTTTTTAAAGGGTTTTATAGTATTTAAATTCTTTAATTCCAATTTAGCAAATATATCAAGACTATGAATAAGTTCTTAGACTAGGTCTGTTGAGGTTTGGGGGTTTAGGGGTGGTAGGGACCTCAAAATAGCAACATACTGGGTCTTGCTGAATGAATTTGATTCAGGCCTTTTCTCAGCCAAAGTAAAGCAAAGTTTATATAAGATTTGCCGTAATGGGTAGACTTTTAAGGAAACTAAGTATTTGTGACACTTATGTTGACCAGGGGGCCAGAACAATCTGACACAGACAGATTGAATCTGATCCCCTTCGTGGAGGCAAGGTGGATCTTATATACAGAGAGACTGTGGGAGTGATCTAGGGGTGGTTTAGAGGAGAGGTTTGGAGAGGGTCTTGAGGAGGAGTCTAAGGAAGATCTTGAGGTCAGACTCCAGGAATGGTATTAAGGGTGGTAAGTAGCTGAAGGCTACCTGGAGATGCCAGACAATGGAGGGCTAGGCTAGTTTAAGGATAATAGATTTGGGTGTAGATATTTTGATAGGATCAAGGGTGGGAAGTAACTGGACAGCAAAAGGGTTAGGCTAGGTTAAGAGTAACAGAGATTAGGGCCTAGGGATAATGAAAGGCTTATGGTCTCAGGCAAATGCCTCATCAAGTGGGAAGATTCAAGGGGGTTCCCAAAGCCTAAACCCCACCAGATCCAAAATAATCTAAATTTCTATTTTTGTCTAGCCTTTAAAATTCCGTTTGTATGCATTATAATAGAACGGCTTTTTACTGATACACTGCTGCCTCGGTTTCCCCATCTGCAAAATGAAGTAGTTGGCTTAGAGGATATACAGTTGCCTTTGAACTCTAGCCCAGGATTGTCCATTTTACTTCCATAGCATCGCTTTCACCCACTCTTTTTTTCACTCACACAGTCTCTGCACAAGTTTAGGCCTCTATCCCTTGGACTAATACCAGAGTTCTTAATTGGCATTCCTTGTCTTTCCCCTATCTAATTCATCCTCAGTGTAGCTGCCAATTCATGCCTTAAACCTCAATCACTCTGTAACTCATTGACCAACAATAGGTCCCAGGCCAAGTCCCACTTGTTCATTTTTTGGGTCCTGATGGACTCAGAGTGAATGTAAATATTTTTTGGTAAGAAACCCTCGGGGTCTTCCCCTCCCAGATTGATTTTTTTTTCCCATTTTTTTTAAAATGTTGGTAAAAAGGCCATTCTCTGTCTCATTTCCAGTTACCTAGCCTTAATCACTGAATGGGTGTTGCCCCAGTCAAAGTGAAACCTGTTAAAGACCTTAGCCAGGGTCTCCGACTTCATCCAGGGCCAACTTCAATTGTCTTGATCCATATCTTGCCATTGGACCCAGATGGCTCCAGAGGAAAAAGTGAGACTGGTGACTTTGCACAACCCTCCCTCACTTAAATCCATATGGCATCATCTCCCTGGTGTCACAATCCTCTTCAAGAATGAAGGAGAAATTACAACAGCAGCTGCCAATCGATAGCCTTAAAATAACACATCTGACCTTCCATACTCAAGAAACTTCCATGACTTTTTACTGCCTCTAAGATAAAATAAAAACTTCTCAGACTGATATGTAAAGTGTTCTACAAAATGGCTCCCACCTGTGTTTTCAGTTTTGTTGCACATTGCCTTCCAGAATACAGACTCTCTTCTAAACAAATCTTCCACTTCCTGCCTCTATGTACAAATGGACCCACATGTTTGAAGTGTATCCTTCTGTTGTCTTAACTTCTTTTTAAAGCCAGTCTCAAGGTCATCTCTTACACGAGACCTTTCCTGATCTTCCCCAGTTGTTAGCATTCTCTGCTTCTTAAAATGACTTTGTATTACATTGTATTTGTTATTTCTCCCAGTAGAGTGTAAGCTCCATGAGGGCACAGACTATTTCATTCTGAATAGCTCGGTGCCTTGAACACAGTAGGCACTTAGTAAATGGTGATTGAATTGAATCTTTTGATCCTATATTAATATCAGGTTGATTTGACTGGTAGATATAGTTTCTCGATCAGTAACCGAAGAGTAATCTACCCAAAATGGAGAGCTTTCAGTTTCTCCAACTAGATTTATTTCTTAGCTCCATTGAGAAAATGGAAGATTAGACTCTGCTTGGGATTTTAAGTACTCTCTGGTCAGCCCAATATTAGCTATATTACACTATAGTAGGAAGTAGGGTAAGCCAAACTAATGTTGATTATCCCTAATAGTCAACATTTTCTTCAGAAACTGTGCCCTGGGTTTGTTGACACCAAAGACTAGAAAGATAAGATATATAAAATAAATACTGCATGACAAAAAACAAGATCAGAAGCTCCTCTATTATTGGTTAAATGGATTTCCTCAGGGATCAGTGAGATTATCTGCCAATTTGAATTGAACTTTACACCTTTTTCCAAATAACTTTGCTAGGGTAAGGCTCTTTTTACTGTTGGGGGAAAAATGTTCCTAGACATTTGGGTTCAAATACTCTTTTGGATGCGTCCTAGTTGTGAGACTGTTGGCATGTCATTTAAATTCTTAGCCTTAGTTTCCACATCTGTAAAATGGAGATAATAATGCCTGTTGTATTTGCCTCATTGTATGATTGTGCAAACCATATGAGATAACCTACAGAAAATGTTTTGAAAAATGTAAAACCCTATATAAATGTCATATGTTGAGACTAGGTTTTTTAGCATGAGCTGCTAACATTTCCCCCTCTGATAGCTTTATGAAATGGAATAGGGCAGGCAGCCTAGTATAGAGGTTAGAGGGGTCTAACCTTGGAGACAGGAAGATTCAGGTTCAGATTCTGCCTTTGACATATTAGCTGTGAGACCAAGTATAAATAGCTTAATTTCTCAGTGCCTGGGACAAGTTCTTTAAGACCTAGCTACAAGGGACATGAAAATTCAGATTCAATTTAGTCATATTTGAACTTTCTCAGGGGTGACCCAAGTCTTTAATGGTGTTTTAAACAGGGGGTTTGGGGAGGGTCTTGAGGAGGAGTCTAAGGAGGATCTTGAAGAACTGAGGTCAGACTCCAGTAGTGAGATTAAGGATGGGAAATAGCTAAAGGCTACCTGGAGATGACAGACTATGGAGGGCTAGACTAGTTCAAGGGTAACAGATTTGGGTATAGATATTTTGATAGGATCAAGGGTGGGAAGTAACTGGACAATGGAGAGCTAGGCTAGGTTGAGTAACAGAAATTTGGGCCTAGGATAATGAAAGATTTATGGCCTCATCAAGTGGGAAGATTTAATCAGAGTTCAAAAGGTTTCCCAGAGCCTGTGCCGCATCACAGACAGGGTCCTTCTGGGTCTAGTGGCCAGATATAGATCAAAACAACTGGAGATGATTCAGGATGCAGCAGGAGACTGTGACCCTTTTTAAGCTAAGGTCTTTAACAGGTCTCACTTTGACTGGGCAACACCCATTCAGTGCTTAGGACTCACTGAGACCCAAAGAGGTTGAGTGACTTTTATGCATAAGCCTCAGAGGCAGGATTTAAACTCAGATGTCCGACCCCAAATTCAGTGCTCTGCACTTGCCCATGATTCCTCTATTAGCCATCTGATATTGGGCAAAACATCTTTTGTTAAATGTAGGGCAATTTATTTGAAATGGGTAAGAACCAGTTTTCCTTCCAGAGTTATTGCCAAGCTTAGATGAGATAACCTTGAAAACACTCAGAAATCAGATTTCCTCAGTGTAAGGAACTACTTCCACGAAAAAATCAATCTGTGACTTATTAGATATGTCCAGAGGTACTAAAAAGTTAAGTGACTTGTCCATTACAACATAACAAGTAAATGTCTGAGGCAGCATTCAACCCAGGTCTTTCCTGACTCCTATCTCTGAAAGCACACCGCCTGTAAAGTGCTATACCAGTGTGAGGTGGTTTTGTTATCATGAACATCTGTAAGGTTCCTAATTAGCTGAGCTGTGAGGTGAATGAAGCTTCAACTTTCCCAGGAACAAAATACAGTGTTGAGTCCTTGTGGAACAAGATGAATGTTTCTGGCAATGATTAGGTGTGAATAAAAATAGCAAGGTGTTTTTTTTTCAAGCTAGAGAAAAGACTAAAATGCAGCAATAATAATTATCAGTGGATGTCTACATTAACTTCTGGTTACATGGGTACTTTGGGTCCTGTCAGGATTTTAGTTTAAGGGGAAGAATTTGGTGCTTTTGTGTAAAACAGACAATTCATAGATTTTGAACCAGAAGAACTATTTTAGAGGCCATTTAGTTCCTTATTTAACAGGTATTTCATTGACAATTAGAAGGAGAGCCTGGATTAAACCCTGGTCTTGTGGGCCCAAATCCAACTTTCTTTCCATTGAACTATCTTGCCTTCAAGAATTTACAAATTAAAATATCACTTAGGTTGCTACTTAGTGATCTCTGGAATTTTAAATGCTTTAGTTTTCAAAGAGTAGCCAGAGAGAAGCTAAATCAGTACTCCCATAGCCCATTTCATTTTCTTCGTTTGAACAGGTACATTTTTATACCATTGAGGGGTACTTTTTTATACCATTAGCTGTTATCAGTGACTTAAGGTGGTCTCTATGGCAGAGCAATTGATCAATGTTTTATGATTTTAAAATTTATTTCTCATATGTTGTTTTAACACAGATGCCAAACATAAACCTAAAGCCAATAAAATCTCTTTCTTAAGTCAGAAGATATAGGTTCATAGCCTCATAAAACTGGCTATATATACCATATGCAGCACTTTGGACAATTCACTCCACCTTCTGGGCCTCACTTTCCTCATCTATTAAAAGAAGGGGTTAGATAAATGAGATCTTTTCAAGATCTACAGCTAGGATTTTTTTTTTTTGCTTTTTGGAGGGCAATTGGGGTGACTTGCCCAAAGTCACCCAGCTAGTAAGTGTGTCAAGTGTCTGAGGCCGAATTTGAACTCAGGTCCTCCTGACTCCAGGGTCGGTGCTCTATTCACTGCGCCACCTAGCTGCCCCTATAGCTAGTATTTTAAAATTATACCATCCAAAAAAAATTATTAAGGAAAATGATTGCAAACACAATTGTAAGCACAAGTATAAACACAAAAAAGTGTTTGTAAGGAAGGAAATATTGAAATCAACATTCATTAAGGGCCTACTCTATACTAGTTACTGTACTAAGTGCTTTAGAATTGTTATTTGATTGTTACAACCTTGGGAGGTAGTTGTTATTATCCCCATTTTATAGTTGAGAAAACCAAGGCAGGCAGAGGTTAATTAACTTGCCCAGGGTCCCACGTGATGGGAACATTAACTTGAAGTCAAAGTAGACCTAATGGTTCTGGGAAAAGTCCAACCATTTGATTAAAGGAAAAACTAGTGAGTGTCTGAAGCTGGATTTGAATTTAGGTCTTTCTGACTACAGTCCTGGCCTATCCATTGTACTACCTAGCTGCCTAGCAACTGTAAATGCATCCCACTGTATACTTTTGCTATTTGCCAGTTGTTGAAAAAAATAAAAAGGAGGAAGAAGACAGGAAGCATGATGCAGTGAACAAAAAGGCTGGATGTAGAATCGAGAAGGCCTGGGCTGTGCGATTAAAGGCAAATTACTTAACCTCTCATTGCTTCCAGGCAATTTTCTAAGGTGAAAATTGCTGATGAGTCGCTGATATTCATTGGTGAAGGATCTTTCCACATCTTGAATTAAAATATTGATATAATTATGTGGAGAGAGGGATTGGGAAGAAAGAGAAAGGAAGACTCTGTTTCTCTAATAAGGAAGAAACATAACCTATCCAATTTGTATTAAGAGGGTTATGCTGATCACTTGCCGCTCCCTTAACTGCTGGTACTCTCTATTCGTGGATCTATGTTTCATTTAAGTTTTTGAGCACATGTTGGATTTCTTTCCCAAAGAATGTGAGCTCCTTGAGGGAAGAAACTGTGTTATTTTTTGATTCCCAGTTCCTAATACAGTGCCTGATCCATGTTAACTATTAATTCACTTGCCAGTTGTTTAGGAAGTGAAAGAAACTGAGTTCTGGAGCAGAATAAGGTTGTTTCTGCTTCCACAGTCATAGTCAGTATTTAGATCATTCTTTCTTGGATCTGTTTTCTTCGCTCTCCAAGGGCTGTGACTGGAGAGAAGCAGAAAATATTCCCTAGGAAGTTGCTCCATGGCTGACATGAGGCTCAGATAGCCACAAAGCTGAAATCCCTGCCCTGGAAAAGGAGCAGAGATTATTTTCAAAGGCCTTGTCTTAAAATTGTTCCATCAATACCGATACTATGTTGTTATGTTGTGTGTGTTAATCCCACAATGTAATAATGGAAGTATAGCATTGTTGACAAGAAGCAGGCATTCAAGACCCCTCCCTCGTCGACCTGTGTAACGGAAATGTTACCTTGGAAGGTATTGGTAGGTGTGGATGTTCCTGGAAAAGCTGCACCCTCTTGATTAGAGGAAAAGCATTAGAGCTGGTAAGGCAAGGGTTAATCACTTTCATTCACTCCGGAGTTCATTCAGCAGCAAAGTTCTGCTTTTCTTTTCTTTTTTCTTCTTTGTTAAAGCTTCCTGATTATTTTCAAGTATAAGTATGAGGTCAACTGAACTCAAGATTTCCCAGGGGGTGAATGTGGTGCTGAGCCTGATTAAGATAGATATTTCCTATAATGAAGAATTATGAGTAAAAATGCTTTTAAAAAAAAGGTGGGCAATTTATTTCTTAATTTATAACCCCATCTTTGATTTTTTTTTTCCCCATGGAAATTTAGGCTTAATTTTCACAGATAGACAAATTTACTAACTTGATACCTCCCCCCTTCCCCCCCCCCACGCATTCTGAATTAAAAGGAGTATTTTCCCCCTGTTCTGAATTTGAGGAACATGGAGTTGTGCAATAAGTACTTTGGGATAGTTCCAAAAATCAAAAGGTTGTTTTGATACCCAAGAGATGAATGCATTCCCACTTGCTGTATTCCCCTTTTCCCCGCCCAAACATTCCAGGTGCAGTTAACTCAACCTATTAAGTCCAATCTAACCACAAAATTCAGAAAGTAAAGGGGGGAATGGAAAAGTCTAAAGAAGACTTGAAGAATGTCATAAGTATATATTTCAAATAATATATGTGTAAATTATATATTCAGCCAATGGACATTTATTGTAAAATTATTGTACGTATCACAGGGGAGCCTGGCCCTGAGAATATGAAGAACTTTAAGAATAATTTGCATTTCTATGGTGACTTAAGGTCCTCAAAGCATGCTTCTCACTAGAGCACTGTGGGGTCAATGATTCAGGAACTATTATCCCATTATAGAGGTGAAGAAACTGAGCTTCCTAAGAAGGAGCTGGCTTGCTTGATGGCCTCCAGTTTAGTGTCAGATCTGGGATTTGAGCTGATTCCACTCTTGCATTTGCCAATGTAATTCAATCTTTATATCCTCAGCTTGCAATTTGGTCGTGGAGACAAAACACCCATGTAGAAAATTAATTTTAAAAAGGCAGTCTATGACAATACAAAATCATCCACTTGTTAAACATTTATTAAGCACCCAATTAGGTGCATGGGGGTGGGAAGATATTAAATATCAAACAGACTTTTTTCTTTTTCTCAAGGAGCTTTCAAGGTAGGAGAAGGAGATAACTACATAAATAGGAGTCCAAGTCAGGCACAACTAGGCAAAATTCTAGAAACAATTTGAAAAGGGAGAAATCACTTCCACCCGGGGGAGGACACATGTCAGCAAAGGCTTTAGCAAAGTTAGATATTAGAGTCAGGGACAGATATTGGTAGAACGAGACCGGGGAAGGGAATTCCAGGAAGGGGCAACAGTGCAAACAAAGGCATAAATAGTGGATCACATAGAACAAAAGCAGGGAGAGGAGGAAAAAATTAATTTGACTGAAATTAGGAGATTATTATAATTCTGGAAAAGTAGGTTGGAACCCGAGTGTTATGGGGAAAGATGGAGTTACCATGCTGATTTTTAAACAAAAGCAAGATACTGAGGGTTTGGGGATGAATAATTCTTTAAGATTAGTTGAGCTGCAGTGTCGTATATGGCTTATGGAGAAAATAGGTCAATTTTAGGAGTCTAGAGGCATCTAGGTGGCTCAGCTGATAGAGAGCTGGGCATGGAGTCAGGAAGGCCTGTGTTGAAATCAGGCATCAGAAACTAGCTGGATGACCCAGGGCAATTCACTTTATTTTCTTCTTGCCTCAGATTCCTCAGTTGTAAAATGGAGACAATTATCACAGCTATTTCACGGGGTTGTTCTGAGGATTAAATGAGATAATGTTTATAAAACACTTAGTAAGGTTGTTGGAACATAGTATGCACTTAATCCTTCCTTCCTTCCTTCCTTCCTTCCTTCCTTCCTTCCTTCCTTCCTTCCTTCCTCCTTTCCTTCCTCCCTTCCTCCTTTCCTCCCTCCTTCCCTCTCTCTCCCATCCTCCTTCCCTCCCTTCCTCCCTCCTCTCCCTTTCTTCCTTCTTCCCTTTCTCCCTTTTTTCCTTCTCTCTTTCTTCCTCCCTCTCCCTCTCTTCTTCCCTTCTTCCTTCTCTTCTTCCCTTTATCCCTCCTTTCTTCTCTCTCTCCCTCCCTCTCTCCATTGTTCCCTCCCTTCCTCCCACTTTTCTTCCTCTCTCTTCCTTATTTCTCTTGGCCTTCTGTCCTTCCTTTTTCCTTTTGTTTTAAGTGAGAAGAGATGACAGCTTGAATGTGAGTGATTTGGAAGGTAAATGGAAGGACTGATGCAAAAGAGATTTTAGAAGATGAGGCAGCATCATGCCATGGAAAGTATGTCAGGGTTGGAGTTTGAGGACTTGGGTTCCAATCTAAGCCCTTCCACTTGCCACCTTTGTAAGCTTAGGTGAGTTACTTGTCTCTCTGACTCTCAGTTCCTCCAATGTAAAGTGAGAGAGTTGGGTGAGATGACATGGAAGGTGTCTTCTAGCTCTAATCCCGTGATATTGACAATTGATTGAGTCAAAGGAAAGAGAAGGGTCAAAGACTATTCCTGGATTACGAAAGGAGTTTTGAGCTGGAAGGAATCTTAGAGTATATTTGGCTAATGATATTGCTGTCCAGTTGTTTTTAGTTGTATCTGACTCTTCCTGACTCCATTTGGGGTTTGCTTGGTAAAGATACTGGAGTGGTTTGCCATTTTCTTCTCCAGCTCATTTGACAGATGAGGAAACTGAGGCAAAGAGGGTTAAGTGATTTGCTTAGAGTCACATAGCCATTAAGTGTCTGAGCCCAGATTTGAATTCAGGAAGATTTATCTTCCTGACTCCAGACCTGGCACCCTACCCACTAAGCCACCTAGCTGCCCTTGACTAACAAATGAAGCAGCCAAATGGAAGTTGGATTTATTGGAGATTTATTGGGCAATAAATAACTTTGCCCCTTTCAAGACCTTAACTTCCTCATCTGTAAAATCATTGTGATGGATTGGATGGCAACTAAGAACTAAATCTATGATCTTGTTCTGGCCAGGGCAGAAAGGAGCATATCATGATAACTCTGAGCACCAACTTTGAGGTAATGAGGGACAAAAGAGGGAGATGATCTGAGTCCCTATTCCGAGTGTGAGGAAAAGGGATGTGTATTTTATGAACTTTGGGAATTAATTAGTTGTTGGGCTGAATTATTATTTTATTATCTAGGTGACTAAATACGATTGTAATAGTATTTTTCAAAGTTATTTTTTCCCTTCCTTGATTTGAATGAAAGGAAGAAAATTACCTAGTTAGAGATGAAGCAAAAAATATGAATGGAGCACCAAAAAATTGCCAGAAATCATGGAGACTCCTCATTTGGCTGAGAGGGAAACTGGAAGTGCAAGGAAGATGAATGGTCTCAATTCAGGGAGCCCAAATGGGAAAAAAAAACAGAAAAAAAAATGAAACCAAGTAGTTGTAAATATGTCATTCACTGGTTGGCCATAATGGGTGCAACACACTGGGGTGTGGGCTCCAGGCCAAGATAATCATATGAGCCAACCTTGGCCTAGAGAACTTTCTTGAGTGAACAGATGACTAAATTGGGGTATCATACAATCGGTATGGAGTAATTTTATTTGGGATTCCTGATATTTCTGTAAGTGATCCTTCCCTCATGAACCTTTGGAGTATTTCAATGGGTTGATCTCATCTATGCCAATAACTCCAAGATCTATGTCTATATCAGTCTCTAGACCATCATTCATGGTAAATCTCATGTGGGTATTTCCATCATCAATGCAGATCATACCACCTCATGTCTTCTCCTATGTGTGAAAAACAGTGCACATATCAAATCTGTGAACTCATGTGCTAACTTAACCAGACATTAAGCTGAATGTCAGAATTTGGGCAATAGAATTTTTCCTCTGTTTCATTTTTCTGCTGTGGACTGTTAGACCAACTTCATTCTACAACTTGATATCATCCGCAAACAGGACCAAATGGAAGATGACACCATCTCTAAAGAATCCCTATCTCATTTGGACAAGCCCAGAATTTTATCCATGACTGTGGTAAACAAAAACATACTTTTCTCTGTTTTATGCCTTACTTGAAAGCACTTCTCAAGGAGATGTTGAAAAAAATTATCTCTGTGTTAGTATTTATTAAAGACTCTGATGTCATGTCTTTAAAACAAATAAATTTGTATTAGTGCTTTTGTTTTTACATTATCTATACTTCCCAATGTAATGCTACACTGTCCCCTTCTGAGAGAAACATCCCTTATACAAAGAATAAAAAATACAATTCGACAAACTAACAAACATTTCAAACAAGCCTAATATTACATAAAGTGTTCCATGCCCACAATCTCTCAACTCTCCCAAGAAAGCAGGGAAATGTAATAAATGTAAGCCTCCTTACATTTATTCTTTGGGTCTAAGCTTGGTCATTATAATTTCACACCATTCAATTTTGGCTATTTTGTTATTTTTTCTTTCCATCTACATTGTTGTAGTCATCATGTACGTTATTTTTCTGGTTCTGATTATATTGCCTTGCATCAGTTTATCTAATTCTTTCCGAGCTTCTATGTATTTTTTTCATTTTTGTTGATATGTAGTCTGTTTTCTGTTTTTTTTTAATTTTATAGAATAATATTACATTCACATACCATCTTTTGTCTCACTATTTCCCAGCGGATGTTTCCACTTCTCTGATGCTACAAAACGTTTCAAAAAGCGTAATACAAAAAGTTTGACCATGAATATCCATTTTGTAAGGGACCTTTCTTTTTTTATCACTGACCTTTTTAGGTTGTATGCGTAAGCAATAGGATCGAAGTATATGGGCATTTTAGTTACTTTTTAACACAATTATAGATAGGGAAATTGCCTGTTAGCACATGGTGCTTGGTCTAGGGCTTGTCTACTGACTACTAGATGATAATATAGTCAGGTGAATTTTTCATTTCTTGTAGCACAATAATAATGTATTATGTTCACATACTACAACTTGCTTGATGCTTCCCTGATCAACGGGTACCTATATCTTGTATTCTCTTAACATGAGAGAATCCTTGTTGGATCAGAGCCTTCCAAGTTGCATGTTGATCTCCACCAAATGCTTTTGTGTAATCAAAAATGATAACGTCAAGGAGTTCTGCTTGTGGACAAATGTTAGATAATGCATTTGTGGTCTGGAGTGTGAGGTGGGTGATAGAACTAACATGACGAAGAGGTACTTACTGGACATAAGAAGAAGGGATCTAAATATTGGCAATGAAAAGAAGAAAGGAGGGACACCCCCTCATGGTGGCGACGGCGGCTTTGGGACGGTGACGGAGAGAGCGATTCCGGTGACCCATCTCTCCCCCTACCGCCCTCCCACCCCCATGCTGTGCGCCCCCTGACACTGCCCCGACCCCCGCCGGGGCGATGGTGAAGTATCTCCTGGAGCAGAGCGTGCTCCGGAGCTCCTGGGACCAAGTGTTTGCTGCCTTTTGGCAGCGTTATCCCAACCCATACAGCAAGCATGTGCTGACGGAGGACGTTGTGCACCGGGAGGTAACTCCTGATCAGAAGCTGCTGCACCAACAGGCTGCCCCGCTGGACGGAGGGCTTCTTTCCTGCCAATGTAGCCCGCTCGGCGTATATCCTCGAGGACTCTAGCGTGGACCCACCATGAACCAGACCATGACCACTTTCACCTGGAACATCAACCATGCCTGGCTGTTGTTGGTGGAGGAAAGATGTGTTTACTGTGTGAACACTGAAAACAGTGGCTGGACTGAAATCCATCGGGAGGCCTGGGTCTCCTCCAATTTGTTTGGGGTCTCCAGAGCTGTGCAGGAGTTTGCTCTAGCTAGACTCAAAAGTAATGTGACCAAGACCATCAAAGGCTTTGAGTACATCCTGGCCAAACTGCAAGGTGAAGCTCCTTCTAAGACACGTTGAAACAGCTAAGGACGCAACTGAAAAGGCAAAGGAAACTGCTCTGGCAGCCACTGAGAAGGCCAAGGACCTGGCCAGCAAGGCAGCCACCAAGAAACAGCAGCAGCAACAGCACCACTATGTTTAAAGGAGTCACCCTACTGCTTCCCGTGCAACAGAAAGACCCTGCTGCCCTCCCAGATTGCCAGTACCCAAGGCTGAGAGCTTCTGGGGAAGACCTGGCATTGGGCCTGGAGCCCCAGACCCTAAGCAGACCATCAACACAATGCAAGCCCACAGACAATCCAGCTCTTGTACCATTACCTGCCCTGTGTCCCAGTTGTAATTTATCATTAAAAATCAATTTTCAGTGGTTTCAAAAAAAAAAAAAGAAAAAGAAGAGAAGGAAAAAGGTAATAGGGAAGCATGGAGGATGGTTTTCTGTTTTCCTATTCCCTATTCAAATATCAGGCAGATGTTTGAACACAAGGACCAAGAAGGCCAATGAGATTCAATGACTAGAGAGAAACCTTAGAGATCAATCAGGTTGAGGATAGAGTAAAAAGGAAAGCCCTAAAGTTTCCTTGGATCCATTCCAAGGAATTGAGCAGAATACTTGAAAACTAAAATAACAAAAGATATTACAAATAATTTTTTAAAAAAAATCACACAAATTTCCTTGATAAAAGCTAACACGGCCTTAACTCTTTTCAAGAAACCTGAATTATTGATCTAAACTAAGGCATAACAAAGGAAGATGGGTGTCTGGAGAGGAGGGCTTGCTTCATTCTTTGTATTGATGTGTCCAGCACTCTTCACAGTACCTGGAACATAAAAGGTGCTTAATAAATGCTAATTGTTTGCTTAAATGATGTGGTCAGCAAAATTTATAGGCTAGGATGAGCATCCTTTCTAGTGGATCCCAATGATCACATTCAAAACTCCAGGCTGTTATATTTCTTTTTCTCCTCCCTTTCTAGTTGCTTGCCATGGGAATATATAACTGCCTGTCTTACCCATAGAGCTAACAATGTTCTAGCAATCTCTCCCTGGCCTTAGGCACTACTGGATGCTCTCTGAAAAAAAAAAAAAGATGAGAATTGTGACTTCAAGCTAGTGTCAGTTCAATAGATCTTCCCTGAAAATTCTTTCCTTTCCCTCTACCCACCACTCATACTTGGTTTGTAGGATCCTATACTTAGCACTAGAAAGGATCATCTAGTCCAAAGCCTCCATTTTACAAATAAGGAAACTTAGTCTCAGTTGAAATAAATTGCTCAATGTTATCAAGATATTGTCATGGTGGTTCTTGATCGCAAGTCTCTAACTCCAGAGCCAGTGTCCTTTCAACAAACACTACTATTCTGTTCATTCCAATTCCATTTGGATACTACCAAAGGATAACATAGGTAATACTTTCAGAGTCTCAGTTTCCTCACCTGTCAAATAAGGGTGTCATACTAGATAAAAGAGCATGTTCCTAGAGTCAGAAGACCTAGGTTCAAACCATCTTTGACTCTTAACAAAAGTATGATGTTTTGCAAGTCACTTCTTCTCTCTTAGTTTCCTCATTTTTAAAATGAGAGACTTGGACTAGATGGCCTCTAGAGCTATAATCCTATAATGTTTAAGGTCCTTTCCAGTTTAATTATTAAGATTACTTGAAGAATGGAAGGGAAGCCAAGTGACCACTCTCTAACACACTGGTTCCCAGTATTATCGTTCCTTTTTCACAATAACAAAAATGTCTCACACATACACATGCTTATTGTTACAGAGAAAAATATATGTACAATGTAATTGGGAAATCATTTACTGGTTTTTTAACTTAAATTTTAGCACAAATCCCTCAGATTAACCTATTAAGTGGGGATCATTGCAGAGAAAGGCTCATCTAGTGCTCTCATAAATTTAGCTCCTGAGCTGAATATGCTCTATAACAAAATACCTTTGATGAGTTTTCTATTTTGTGCTTCCTAAGATCTTAACATTTATGTGAGAAATACCATTGGGAGAGATTGTCTAGAGTTACATTTTGTTCTACCACCTCAAATACCTTTTATAAACAACAAACAGAGCTGGTTCCTATATTGTCTATACATTTTTTTGGCTTGTGGGAATGGGAACATGACATGCTATAGAAATTCATTTGCAAAAGTTTGCCAATTCTTTTCTCATTTCCAGGACTGCATTGGTTGTTTTGACAAATATTTTATAGAAATGAGAAAGTACATGTAGTGACTGGTAGATAATGATATTACTTTGCCTTGGGGGTATTGTTTTTTCCTTTTTTCATTATATCTCTCCCTTTCAAACACATTTAAAGTTGTTCTTAATGTTTTCAAAACTATGTTGCCTTCAAACTGAATTTCTCCTGTGTATATTTGGCCTGGTTTGGTTGTTCTTTCCTGACTTCTTTTTCTTAAGTCTCATTTCTATTTCCTTTTATAGTATATTGGGATTCAAAGCATTTGAATTCAAATGTGGTAGATCCACTGCCATCAAT
This sequence comes from Petaurus breviceps papuanus, assembly GCF_028583685.1. Taxonomy (NCBI): domain Eukaryota; kingdom Metazoa; phylum Chordata; class Mammalia; order Diprotodontia; family Petauridae; genus Petaurus; species Petaurus breviceps. The sequence continues at coordinate 15,024,834 of NW_027185616.1, forward strand.
GATGATAATTTGTTGCCATAAAAACTAGTGGATTTGTTATTTGTTGTTATCACAGCTTTATCTACAAATGTGCTTGAAATGATTTGGCTTAGCTGGATCTCATGGAAAGATTTGTTTTAATTATTTACTAAAGTGCCTTGGACATATTTTGTTTTGAACCTACAGAAGTTTCCAGTAATCATTTCAGCAACCCCTCTTATACATTACATCCTTAAAAGCTTATAAAGTGCTCACAGAAAGGAGGTATGTTTCCTTTAATTTTGACCATTGTATTTGTTTAGAATAGTCTGGATGATATTGGTTTTGTTCATCCACGAACCTTGACTACATTCCTATTTATGAATGTTTTCTTTTATTTCTGTTAAAATAATTGCATAGTTCTGTTTATGCAATTCCTGTGTGACTTCCTATTTTTGAAATAAATTCCCAGGTATATTTAATACATTTTCTTGTTATCTTTAATGTAGTTTCTTTTCCTAGGTCTTTCTCTTGGGTTTTATTGGTAATATACAGAGAAGATGAGGATTTTTACATCTTTTTTTTTGTAACTTCCTTGTTTGTTCCTTTTGATGGTACCTGTTCTTATTCTTGTCTTGTCTGAAATCATGATTTCCATTGCTGCTTTCATTGTATTTCCTGAAGCATAATATGTTCTGTACTAATTCCCAATTTTAACTCTGTATGAATCATTAAAATTTAAATGTTTCTTGTATGTAGAAAATTATTTTTTTCCCCAATTCACTTCCTTTTTCATGGGTGAGTTCAGCCCATTAGTATTCACAGATAACATTGTTAAGTCTCTTTTCCTCTCTCAAAACTAGCTACAATATTTCTTTTTAAGGAAGGAATCAGCACTACATGGCTATATTTGGTATTGCTTAGAACCATCAAATCTCAGTCTTATCTCTTTCTCTGTCCCTTCTAAACCAGATCCAAATTGCTTATTCTTTCTGCCCTTAAGTTTTTGTAATTGGTACTGCTTAGCTGTTGGCATTTTTTTCAGTCCTTTATGTTAGGAGATAACAAGCAAAGAAACATGTACAAATATGCTATATATGTGATAAATAAGAAAAAAGCAAGAGAGGGAAGGCACTAGTGTAAAGAGGGTTTGGGAATTAGGAAAGAAAAATGGTGATCATATTTACCAATTAATAGATTATGGGTATTTTTTGAGAGAGTATTTTGAATAAAGTAGTAGGTTCAGAGCTCAAATGTAAAGTTCTCAAGAAGAAAGTGTATAGAATTTTCCTCATAAAAGTTTGGTAACAAAATGGAGGATCAATATAGAATGATAGGGTTGATATACCACCCAAAGACTTTAGGCTTTTTATTTAAGATAAGTGCCGGGCATATTTTTAGGCAGCAAGGGAAAGAGGAAGTCAGCAGGGAGATGCTGAAGGGGCAATATTTAATGGAGCAAGCTCCCAGAGGGGTCCTATGGGGAAGAATGAAGGTCATGAGTAAAGGGGTCAAACTTGACAAGAAGAAATACTTCTTTCTCAGAAACTAGATTGTTTTTCTTACTTTGCTTTGAGATACTGATTTGGAGAGATGAGAGATAGTCTTCATTTTCACAATAAAACCATAGCTGAGTTCACCACGGAGATACTGACAACCCGAGGAAAGGGAAGGTTTGGAATAGCTACATCAGAAATAATGAAAGTGAGTCGTTTGGGGAAGAGAAGTATGGTGCCAAGGGAGAACCCTGCTAAGATCAGATATTGTAAAGTTGTAGTGGACCCGATCTGTACAGTTGCATGACTTACTCCAGCAGTGCCCAGAAACTTGGGAGGAAGAGACAAAGAGGTGTATTCTGGGGCTGACACAAGGGTCAGAGAGTGACTGAACAAGATGTTAGGGAATTCAAGGGCAAGGACCTTTCCTAGATTTTCCCCCCTCTCCCTTTAATCCCTTCATTTCCTACTATCTAGCATATTTATCTGTAAGCAAATTGCATTGCATTGCATACCCTCTTAGATCCTAAGCTTCTTGAAAGCAGCTATGTGGAACACTGGAAAGAATGCTGAATTTAGAATTAGGAACACTCGAGTTCAAATCTAGTTTCAGATATCTAGTAGTCATGTGACTCTGGGTAAATCACTTAATCTCTGCCTCAGTTTCCTCAGTGTAAAATGTGGATACTAATAGCACCTACTCCCCCAGGTTTGTTGCAATAATGAAATAACATTTGTGAGACACTTTGCAAATATTCAAACATTCTATAAATGTTGGCAATAATAATACTAATGATAAAATATTGTATGATATACAGTGTCTTAACATTTGCAAAGTGTCTTACAAAAGTTATCTTATGATGTAACCTCATCATCATCATTAAAGCAATTGCTGTCTTTTCTTTATATTTCCAGTGCTCTGCATGAGACCTTGAATATATAAAAAAAATTGGTAGAGTAGAATGCATTTAATTAAATTGGTATTCTGTGACTATAGGATGAATTAGTGGGAAAAGATATTGGCAAGAGAACAGATTCAAGGTAATGACAGTCTCATAGTTATATTTTACTCTCCTCTTCCTCTCACTACCTCTAGTCAATCACTTGCCAAGTTTTGTTATTTCCATCTTGGCAATATCTTTTTCATCATGTCTGCTCCTTGATTTCCAAGCTTCTCAGGAGTCCTACAGTTTTTCCAATCCTAAATCCCTTGGTTTCTCTCAAATAAATGAATGGGCAGAGAAAAGGTATAGACTTGAGCTAAACCCAGAGTGCAAGGTTGTCTTTCCTACCTGCTTGGCTGAACTCCCAGCTCCTTTCTACGCAAATGATGGTAATCAGAGTCTGAAAATGGCTTTGTCTCACCTCATCACCTGGCAGTTATTGGGTGGACTTGAAAGTAATGAAACTGACGTCCTTTGAAAATTGGCTGTAATTCTGTCTGGCTTTCCACCCAATTAGTCCAAGTTAGTGAGGTTTTACTCTACTAATCATTTTAGTTTCAGTAATGCCTTGCCAGATATGGCCATATGTATACTGTATGGAAAATTCATTTTGTGTCATTTCACTCTAGCTTTCTTCTCCACAGCATGAAGAGGATTTTTTTTTAGAAACTAGTTTTGCTTAAAGAAAACATTCAGCTATTATCCTGTGTACAAATTCTCACAGTCCTTACATTTTAATATGTCAGGATCTGATCACTATCCAAGAGACAAAACCTTAGGATGAGGCAGTGCCAGGGTCTTTTCTATGTGATTTTCCCCTTTAATTTCTAGAAAACTTTTCTCTTTCCAACCCCCCTCCTTCCCACAAAACACCCTTACCATCATAACCCATCTGGGAAATATCAGACTGGCAGGAGAAGGGGGAAGTTGGGAAATGGGGGAGTGGAATTTCCTTGCAGCCAAGTTGGGGCATAGCCTAGTTAGTTTTAGAGAAATGTGAGGGGGAGGAATGGGAAGCTTAGCAAGGTTTTTTTTCTAAGAAATAATCACTCATTCTGAAAAGAGTCTGGGAGTCTAAGTGATCAGATTATTTTAAAAAATCTATTGATTCTACTTCATCAGTCACTGAAGAATACCTGAATTTTAAAAATCAAAATCAGCTTTTCTTTCATAGACTACAACCTTAAGAATAGAAGTCATTTTGAATCAAAGAAAATCAAGGTTCCATGGATGGTTTTCAATTAGACTCAATTCACATTTTCTATTTTCTTTTTACAGTTGTTAGGAATTTAAATTGATTTTTCTAGTTTTCTAGCCCTGGGTATGGCTAGCTGTAGGAAATGTTTCAGAATTGGCAACACCTATTTTTGACCCTTTCATACCACTTTCAGATTCCTTCTTTGCAGTTCTGGTACCCCTCTCTCTCTTCTTTACCCACAGTGCCTTCATATTGCTTGCAGGATTCCCAAGCCTTTCCCCCCATCTGAACAAACTCCTCTCACTTGAACCATATACCTCTACTCTAAAATGCTGATTGGATTGGGTTGGATGCAATGACCTCTCCTTATTCATCCCCTTTAAAACTTTCATTCCCTCACATCCTTGATCTCAGTTAGCTGACTCAGAGGACAGTGATCTAATTGAAATTAATTACATATATGACTGATACCAGCTGAAAGCATTGTTCCTTTTAAGGTATTTGCATCAAAAAATATCTAAAGAGGGTAATGCTTTAACTCCCCCAAATGAATCTTGAATGTTATTCAAAAGAAAGAGATCAAAGAGAAAAAGCATTGGAGTAGCTCTGTATGGCACAGAAATTGTGCACCTGTGTAGACAGATGTCACAATTGGAGAAGTATGAAGCATGTGAATGAGTAAAAGGAGAGACGGATGTGTTGTCATTATATCCTATAGATTGTGGAGGCCTTAGGGAAAGTGTGGATGATGCTCTCCTGAAAGAATAACTAGACATAGAGGCAAGATATATTGGCCATTAGGTCAAATAGAAATTTAGTTACATAATTTCTACCAAGCTCTTATCTTAGCAAGGCAACCCTTTTTATAAACCTTCCCCTATTCTTAACTTCCCTGTTATGTAAAGAGTACCACTATCCTCTCAGTCACTCAGGCTCACAACCTAGACACCATCCTCATCCTCCCTCTCTTTCTTGCCACCCTACTCCCATATCCAATCTGTTGCCAAGTCCTGCCAATTCTGCCTCTATAACTTCTTATAAATGTCCCCTTCTCTCATTTATAACTTCTACTGTTTTGATGCAGACTCTCATCACTGTACTGTTGAAATAGTGGGTGATTTCACTGCTTCATGTCTCACCACACTCTAGTCCATCCTCCTCTCACCTGTCAAATTGATCTTCCTAAAGCATGAGTCTGATCATGTGACCCCCACTCACTTTATAAACTGTAGTGATTCCCTATTATCACCATGATCAAAAAAATCCTCAGTTTGTTTTCAAAGCCTTACTTGATTTTTAAAAATCCTTTTTTGAGCTTTTCCATGGCTTGGCCAATTCTATTTTTCTTTGAGGCTTTGGATGTTGGAGTTTTGACTTTGTTGACAAACTATTTTTCTGAGTTTGTATTTTGATCTTCATTGTCACTATAGTAACTTTCTATAGTCAGGATCTTTTTTCTGCTCTTTGCTCATTTTCTAGCCTATTTCTTGACTTTTAACTCTATGTTTAAAGTAGTTCTCTGCTTTCAGAGAGGAGAGATTACCATTCCAAGCTTCAGGTTTTTTGTGTAAATATTTTCAGAGGTAATTCTGGGGACCTGTAAGTTTTTTTGGTTCTTCCAAAGTGGTATTATCTAGGGAGAGGTATGTTTACTATGCCCTCTGTACTGTGTATTGGTTTGTGAGTGATCATAAGTACTCTTTTCCACCCTGGAACTATGACTAGGGTCCCTACTCCCCTGTGGCTGCAAGCTCTGGTGTGTTAGTGCTCCTCCTTGTCCTGGAACCTGAGACCCAGAATTGCAACCCAGATCCAAGTATGGGCAATGCAACAGAGTCCTTCCCCTGGTGCCAGCAAAGGGACCCCTGTAATCTCCTTCTGACCATTTTTTCTGACCACCTTACAATCTGTGTACTGAGAAGTCTGGAAACTGCCACTGTCAACATGATTCAGTCACCCTCAAGACCTGCTCCTGGTTTGCTGGGGCATGGCCTGTGCTGGACTGTGCTCCACTCTCACCCTGGTGCAACATACCTTTCCTGCCAACTTTCTAAGTTTTCTTGGACTAGAAAATTGTTTCACTGTGTCCTTTTGTGAATTCTGCAACTCTAGAATTTGTTTTGAGGCATAATTTAAAGGTATTTGGAGAAGTTTGGGAGAGAGCTCTGGCACTTCCCTGCCTTTTCCCTGCCATCTTGGTTCTGTCCCCCTGAGCCAAGTCTTTAAGAAAGTCAGAGAATGTAAGAGACAGAAGTGACTTAGACTTCCATGAAATCTGCTTGAAGTTTTAGGAAAAATATGGCATCTTATAAACTCTTGCCTTGATGACAATTTCAACTCTGTGAACATAGAAGAAGCAACCATCATAACTGGCATACAGATATTTCCTTTCTTTCTATCCCCAGTACTTAGTCTGGCACATAGTAAGTGCTTAATAAATGCTTGTTCGCATGATTTTATGTAATAGTTTCTTTGAATGTAATAATGACCAAAAAAGAAAAGATTTACCAAGCACAGAAATCATAGGAACTTGTTTGCATGTTGTCTGGATTTATGATAGACAAGCAAGGGAGCAGAAGTTAGACATATACAGTAGACTCTAAAAAAGAAAGCTTAAAAATATATTAGTTTGAGTTCAAAAGAATAAATGACTTAAAAAGAGTGAGATACTCTCAAAAATGAAATTCTGATAATATGATACAAATGATCTAAGTGACACAAAATATGGGAGAAGAATGTATATATCTTTCTTTGCACCTGGGCTGTGTAAAAACGTATTGGATGATTTCAGAACTTAAAAAGACAAATGCAAAATAAAGAAAGTGGGGGCATGTAGCCAAGAATGAATGTACAATAGAGGTGTAGAGACACTGTCAGGAGAGCTTAACTTTGACTTATGATTAATGCTAAGGACTAAAATAATGACTTTTAAAGGTAAATTCAGGGCATGGAGAAGAGCAAAAAGGGATTAGATTCACTGCTTGAGGCAGACAGAGTACAATACAAAGAGGTTACAGAAAGTAGATCTGTTCAGATCCTTTATTACTTCTATATCAAGGAGAATTGCCTTCACAACTGAAAGAACAGAATACATATAGACAAGCAACAATGAGACCCAAGATAGGTAAGGTGATAGTAAAAGAATATTTTGTTGTTCAACTCTTTTCTGTTATGTCCAACTTTCATTACTCCATTTGGAGTTTTCTTGGCAAAATACTGGAGTGGTTTTCCATTTCTTTCTCCAGCTCACTTTACAGATGAGGAAACTGAGGCAAACAAGATTAAGTGACATGCCAAGGGTCCCACAGTTAGTAAGTGTCTGAGGCCAGATTTGAACTCAGGAAGATCAATCATGACTCCAGGTCCAGAGCTCTATTCACTACACCACCTAACTGAACTGAGACAAACAGAGTTAAATGACTTGCTTCTCAAAATAGGTAATCTCTTATTCTATCCACTTAAAATGAATCCAAGTATCTGAGCTCTTCCTCCCCACAAATAACATCTCAGGGTGTTATAAGAAATTACAGATGTGTCTTAATTCCGATACTTTTAGTGAAGTTGTGAAGAAAAGTTAGAGGTGCCATAAAACTGTATGGATGCCAAACATAACAATTTTCTGGAAAATACACACTTTAATACAAACATCCTTAGAGAAACTCTAGAGTGCATTTTAGTAGCTTTTGAACTTTTAAAGAGGAATGATCATCCTAAGGGAGCCAACATGGTTTTAACTAAGAATGAGTCATGACAAACCAATATCATTTCCTTTTTTTGATAGGATTATTAGACTGGTAAATTAGAGCGACCCATAGTATCTGTAATAATCTGGATATCAGTGAGGCATTTGATGATGTCTCATAATATTCTTGTGGACAGAATGATGAAATGTGGACTAGATGATAGGACAGCAGGGGTGTTAAAAGTACAAAATTAGGCATTGATTGGAGAAAAAGATGGTTAAGACAAATAACGAATCCAGTAGATGAGAAATAATCCATGTGCACAAATCAAGGCAATAAAAGGCAGAGTGTGAATGTATGCAGGAAGGACAAAATGGGAGGCTCACAAATCACAACTGGCTGCATGGAAGAGGAGATGTTGGAGTTTCGTCTTGAAGGATGGGTAGGATTTCAAGTGCTAGAGATGAGAAGAAAGTCCCTACTCTCAAGGAGATTATATTCTTTTAAGGGAAGAGGGGTACTAGAAAGGTGAAAGAGGGAGGGAACTCACTCATGAAAAAAGATAAGAAAACTTCTAGAGAGATGGAGCAAAACAGAAGGGGGGGGGAGCCAAACAAATCTGGAAGTGAAGTGAACTGTGTGGCTGCAGTTCCTTAAAATATGGTCCCTCTGCTGCTAAGCAATCTCTCTCTACTTCCTTTATGAACTTACTCTCCAGAGCCTCTTTCAAACATTTTTATCCCTTCTCAACCTCCCAAAGCTCCCTTTCTCCCCAACCTCCCATTGCAGAATTGTACCTCATATTATACAGAATATATTGAGGTCATTCTCCATAAGATCCCTCTTCTCTCTTCATCTCTTATCACTCATATATATGGAGTATTTGTCTTCCTGACTCCAGGCCTGGAACTCTATTCACCTGTGCCACCTCAGAGCAGATACCACAGATAGAAAATTTAGGGCCATCCTTGACTTGAATAGGAGGAAAAGAGCTACCTGAATTCCATTATAAAATTATATACTATTTTTGCTGACCTTAAGATTCTTCTGTGAACAAAATATTCTTGAGACATTCATTCTTATGATGTGATATGTCTGAGAAGTATTGAATATCACTGTCTTTGAGGGCTTAAAGTTATATATAGGTCACCCAAAGGGCAATGGAGAGACATATGGTAGTCATGAACAGCTTGTTGTTTATTGCTAACAATGAATCGAGAAAGAGAAATGTATGGCTGGAAATAATGGGGTTTAGCCTCTGGGAACCTCCTTGAATCTTTCCACTTGATCTGGCATTCCCCAGAGACCCCAAACCTTCCATTATCAATATGAGTGAATCTCTGTTAACCCTTAATGTAGTCTAGCCCTCCATTGTCTGTTATTTCCAGGTAGTCTTCAGTTGCTTCCAACCCTTGAGCCTGTCAAAATATCTATGACCAAATCTGTTACCCTTAAACTAGCCTAGACATTCTCTGTTACCTCCAGATTGCCTCTGGCTGCTTCCTACTCTTGATCTCATCAAAATCCATTCTCTTGGTTCATGACTCTTCATGACCACAGTCCCATGAAGATCCTCCTTAGACTCCTCCTCAATTCCCTCCCCAAACCCCTCCTCTAGACCACCCCTAGATCCCTCCCACAGTCTTTCTGTATATAAGATCCATCCTGCCTCCATGAGGGTCTCAGATTCAGTCTAGCTCAGACTTAGTCTGTGTCAGATTATTCTGGCCTGCCTGTTAATACAAGTGTTACCAAATGTTCAGGCTCCTTAAGAGTCTACCCAATATGGCAAATCTTTAACAAACTTTGTTTTACTTTGACTGAGAGAAGGCTTGAGTCGAATTCATTAGGCAGGACTCGGCAGGTTTGTATTTTGGGATCTCGAGCACCCCTAGATGGCAACATCTTAAAGCTCAGCAGGAGGAGAGGTGGGCTGTCACATAGGGATAATGAGGGATGAGTAATGATCCCATGGCCTGCAAAGGTAAGTAGAGGAAGACTCCTAGGATAAAGTACGGACTCTTTAGATTAGTATTGAAAACCCTTCGTTTCCTGGTTCAACTTATCCTTTCCAGGCATATTTCACATTGATTCTGTCAACTAATCCATTCATCCTGCCAATTAGCCAAGAAGTATTTTCTAAGCAGGTACTGTGCAGGGGCTTTGCTTGGTGCTGAAGATCAAAAATAAAAACAATTATTCCTTGGTTGCAAAGGGTTTATATTCTGTAGGATAAGACACTACATATATAATGTATGTTAAAAAATTATATAGAGGGAGGGGGATGGGAGGAGTTTTTGAGCTGAGCTTTGGAGGAAACTCAAGAGTCCAAGAAATAGAAGTGAGGACTGGGAATAGAAAAACAAGAAGAGAAGATGGCTCCTGTTCTTGAGGACCCCCGGAAACAGAATGTAAACTCTTTGCAGTGTCTGTATCACTATTGCCTTGCACAGAGCCTTTCACACGTAGGTCAGTTGTTTCTAGTCATGTCTGACTCTTCATGACCCCGTTGGGGTTTTCTTGGCAAAGTTACTGGAGTAGTTTGTCATTTCCTTCTCCAGCTCATTTTATGAATAGGTGATGACCCGAGGCAAACAGGGTTAAGTGACTTTCCCCAGGGTCACACACTTACACCTAACAAGTACTTAATACATGCCTTTTGAGTTGGATTGTCTGTGGAGATATAACTCAGGCTTGCCCTGCTTTAAGAGACAAAGCTGATGGAAACTGGGGAACTCTGTGAAGTCAGCCAAGTTAGCAGGTAGTTAGACACTTGGCCTATTGGCACGTGGCCGACTCACCAAGTTTCCATGATAATACTTGTGGGGCAGAGCATCCTTTATACATACTGCAGAAGCTTTTTTCAGCCCTGTGTGAGATGACTTTGGAGATTCGCTTCTAGCATTTTACATTTCTACTACTCTAGGGCTCCTTGAAGACCTTCTAAAGGTAGCAAGGGTCAACTGTCTCATGTGGCCGTGACTTTATATGCTTGAGGCTGTGTTCTTGCTTGAGAGAAATGATTATTAGTAACCAATGATTTGTGGAGATTCAGATTTTTTCCCTTTTTCTATTATTTTTATTTCAAGACCTCAGTCCTTGAAGGTTGAGCCAATCCTCTAGCTGACCCCACCCAGTCTTATACAGAATCTCTAGTCTAAGGTAAATTCCATTCAATTCAAGCTTGGGTGGAGAATACATATATTTGTCTAGATTGTGCAAGGCTGGGGGTAGTCTGGGTAAAGGGATAGTTTCTCTGTGTTGATGTTTGTGATACTTTGTACAGAGACCCTGGGACCTTACTGGAAGCCCTGAAAGAGAATTTTCCTGGAGTAAGAAAGACTCATCTTCCTGAGTTCAAATCTGACCTTAGACACTTAGTAGCTGTGTGACCCTGAACAAGTCACTTAATCCTGTTTGCCTCAGTTTATTCATCTGTAAAAATAAGCTGGAGAAGGAAATGCAAACCACACCAGTATCTCTGCCAAGAAAATTCTAAAGGGATTCATGAAGAGTCAGACAAAACTGAAGTTACTGTGTTCAGACAAGAGCATATAATAATGGAAATAATACTGGCTCTGTAATCAGATCATTCGGGTTCAAATCCTACTATGTGCCTTGGGCACATTATCTGCAAAATGAAGAGTTTGGACTAAGTCAGTTCATCTAGTCAAAAAAACATTTATTAAATGTCTACCACGTACCAGATACTTTCTAAACACTAGAGACACAAAGAAAGGCAAAAAAACAGTCCCCACTCTCATGGAACTCAGTCTAGTGGGGGAGACAACACACAAGCAACTAGGCAAACACAATATATAAATAGAATAAATTGAAGATGATCAACAAAGGAAACACTCATCAGGGGTATTAGGAAAGGCTTCTTCTAGAAGGTAGGAATTTAGCTTCCAAGAAACCAGGAAGTGACAATAAGAAGGAAGAATAGATTGTCCTTTGTTCTTGAAGAAAACCAATGAATGACATCACTAGGGTGACATCTTGATTTGCTAGTGAATTGGATTTAAATGAGGCAGAGTTGAGCAAAATCAGCAACCCCACTCTTTGCTCCAGAGCCATCCAAATTCAGTGGCAAGACAAGAGTCAAGATTATTATAGTGATGGCCCAGAATGTAGTAGGCTTCCTTGGCCTTTTAGAATTAAAGTCTTTTCCAGGTTTCAGTTTGTCTGAGACTATTCAATGACTCAGGGCTAGGTGAGAACTGAGACAGAAGATGGCCTAGTTTGCCACCACAAAAGTATCAGTCTGGAAGGAGAAGTCCCTCAGAATTTCTGGCCGGATCAGAAAATAATTGCTATTTGGGATCACTTGCTGTTCGTTCATGACTGGAGCACTCTCTGATAGCCATCAAAACCCTGAGGGAGAGTAGTCCAGTTATGAAGGAACAGCAAATGAAAATGCACAGAGTTGGGAGATGTAACTTATTTAAGAAATAGCAAGGAGGCCAATGTCTGCATCACAGAATACATAGGTGTACATAAATTGAAAGAAGATTGGCAAAGTAGGAAGGGGCCAGGCTACGAAGGGTTTTGAAGGCCTAAATGAAGATTTTATGCTTGATCCTGGAGGGTAGAGGGAGCCACTGGAATTTGTTAAATGGTGGGGGTGGAGAACAGAACCTGTTCAGATTTGTGCTTAGGAAGATCTACTTGATAAGCCAAACAGAGGATGGGTTGTAATGGGGAACAGTCTCAAGAAAGGAGACTGAGCCGCAGGCCACTGCAATAGTACATGTGAAGAGATAAGGGCCCATATCAGGGTGATGGCAGCATCAGAACAGAAGTCATTGCTCAGGTCCCTCCCAGCACTAAATTTAGGGCCCTAAATGGATGTTTGCCATAGTTCTCCCCCTCTCCTCTTAATAGTAGCCTTCAATTCTAATATCTCTTGGTAATGGTAGGGCACTGGATTATTATTTTTAACCCATCTCATTGGAAATTGCCTACAAATGGATTATTTTACTTAGCTGGTAGAAATTGGTCATTGTGTTCTCATAAGTTCCTATAATCATAGATTTAGACCTGGAAGGGCCCTTGGAGGATATCTAGTTAAGCCCTCTCATTTTATAGCTAAGCCCAGAGAAGCCCAGGAACACTGGAGTGATTTGCTCAAGGTTATTTGGCAGCAAGACTATCCCAAATTTAATGTTCTTCCCAGTATACCATTTATCTTGGGTCTTTAAAGTTCATGGAAAAAAAAGTTTTGAAAACCCAGGTATGTAGATGATTATTCTACATCTGAATTGGGACATGGTAATGCTACCCAAGTTATGTTCCATAGAACTCTAATGTTATCGGTGTTAGGTTAGAACAGTGGATAGCATCCTAAACTTGGAGTGAGGAAGACCTGAGTTTAAATCTGCCTGTGTAACCTTGGGAAAATCACTTCACAGTTCTTTGCCTCAGTTTCCTCAGTTGTTAAATTTGGGATAATAATAGTACCTTCCTCCCAGGATTATTGTGAGGATCAAATGAGATAATATTTCTAAAACACTTTTACTACCTGGCACATAGTAGGACCTTAATAAATGTTTGTTGTGTTCCCCTTTTTTCTTGGGGATGTGAAATGAACAAGGGAGGGGTAATGTGAGAAAATTTTACTGCTAACAATAAAATAATGGAATTATCAAAAATAATTTATGTGGCAAATTTTCAGAATTGAAATAAACTTAATTTTCTGATTTGATCCAAAATTCTCAACTTCCTTTATTTTATGTAATAAATTTTATGGTAATAATTCAGAGCTTTTAAGTTGGAGACTGCTTTGTATATGCTATCTCATTTGAGCCCTATACCAACCCTGTGAGGGGTAGCCCTATCAATTTATTAATGCCATTTTACAGGTGAGGAAAATTAATTCCCAAGAGGTTAAGTGATTTACCCATGGTTACACAGCTATTAAGTTATCAGGGCACAACATCTGAATCCAGGTTACTTGATTCCCCATTTGGCATTCTCTCTAGAGTTATACTATCCTTCCTAATATAATATTGATCTTGGGATATCTTGGAGCATTTATGGTTTCTGAAAAATAATACCATATACCTCAAAGTGTTTCAAGGTTGAATGAATCTTGGTATATAGAATATTGTGCTATGATATGCTTCTGACTATTCTGGAAAGTCTTTATGTAGAAGTGAGGTGTGTGGGAGACCACAGAGCAGAGGTTTTTAACCTTTCTTGTGTCCTGAACCTCTCTGAAAGTCTGGTGAAGCCTATGGACCCCTTCTTAGAAAAATATCTTTAACTGCATAAAATAAAATAAATATGGTTTCAAATGTATTGAAAACAAGGATTATTTTTTCTTTTTCTTCCAAGTTTGTGGATCCCTGTGATAGGTAGAGAGAATCATTCAGTTGAATGCTTGTTACTTTGCGTGTGATGCTAGTGCAGTTGGGGGATTTGTGAAGTCACGTCAGGCCTGCTGTGAGAACATTACACAAGCTGAGCCCAGGGATGGTCTACAGTTCAGACTGTTGACAGTAAGAAGGATTCTGATTTAAAGGCCAAAGGAGGCAGGCCAACTCTTTGTTCTGCATGCATAAACTTTTCACAGGAGTCAGTCTCCAGGAATATCTTTGGACAGGGTCAGAGGCAATCCTCAGAAGCTCCTGTGGCTTCTGGGGGCTCAGGCAATGCAGGGACTTCAGTTTGTGGCCTTTATTGGACTCATGATCTCCCTGAATGCTGAAGAATGAGGACTTACTTTTTTCTCTGGCTCACTGCATAGATAGGTCTCCCTTCTTTGGACTAAACCCAGAGTTCACTAGCATCATATCCCTTAGCTCTTTGTTAGTTGTTTAAATGAATTCTAGAATCACAGAATTTAGATATGAGAGAGACCTTGGAAATTAATTCCACCCCATCATTTTACAAATGAAGAAACTAAATTCCAGAAAGATTGAGACTTGCTAATATTACGTAATTACCTAGCCCTTCTTCAAGGAGTTAACAATCCTCAGATGCCAAGCACTGTGCTAGGCACTGAGAATATAAACACAGAAATAGAACAGTACCTGTCCTCAAGGAGCTTGTGTTCTAAACAGAACTGGGATCGAAATCTAGGTGTTTTAATTTTAAGACCAATGTACCTAATTCTTTGTTATAGCTCTTGTCCTATAGAGTCATTCCTATTTTACAGATTTATGGTCTTGTCTTTTATGGTTTTCTTCCCCCCGAGGGAGTAGTCTAGATTTGTGATCTCATCAGTGCAGGGAACTCCCAGTAGGGAAAATCCCTTCACCAATGCAAACTGGCAATTTGCAATGAATAATATTTGAGTTTCCTGAGGGGCAGGGGGGTAGTGAGAGAGTAACTTGTACATGGTCACACAGCTAGTATGTGTCAGGGATAGGACCTGAACCAAGGTCTACCTGACTTCCAAACCAACTCTACTCCCTCACCCATTTTGCTTTGCTACTATGGGTCAATGGAAGAATTTTCTTTTAGATGGCTTTCTGTGATTAATATTCATATCTAATCTTTATCCTTTTGCACTTTTTCTCTAAAATACAATAATGCAAATTTTCCTCTATGGGAAGTAACAAACTACTAAAGACCTATCCAAAATATTTGAACTGCAGGAGAATGGGAACAAGATTGCTCCTGTGGACTCACCTTATCTTGTCTTCAATGTATGTTGACATTAAATCTGAGATGATGCATGATACAGGAGACAACCCATAATAGCACATTTGTACCTATGGACATATTCTTTCAAGACTCTCTTTGATGGCCACTTCCTTACCTGACATTAGTATCCTTTTCCTCCCTCTGGAAATTACTTTGCATTTACCATTTTGTATTTACTTATCAGAATCTAATACTATGTTAATCCCCTTCTCTACCTCCCTTCTACAATGAAGCTCTTTGAGGGCAAAGAGTGTTATATGCTTCTTGTTATCCCCTATGCTTGGCACATAGTAGTTGCTTAAGAAATATTTGCTGAATGAGTCAATGAGTATAAAATCTAGACGGGGTGGAGGGTTCCATCTTTGAGCTACAAATTCCTGGAAGGGGCCAGCAAGTTATCTCAAAAGGTCTGAGAATATGTATATATACCAAACATTGAAATAGATATCTTTAGCTTTTAAAACAAAGCAAAAATTTTGATGTGCATTTATGTATGTATGTGTTAAGAGGGGTTGCAAATGATGATTTCTGTGCTGTGGGACATCTCGTTTGTAAACAGGGCAGAGGTGTTAACTTCCTGGGCTGCATGTGGCCCACAGAACTCCTGAGTATGACTGAATCAGTTTAAAATCTAGTTTCTATCTGAATTTAATGTGTTGAAAATTTTAAAAAGAAATGTACAACGTTTAGTTTTCTAAGTCAGTATGTGGCTCATAGAAATTAATTTTTAGTTGGGTTTGACCATTAGTCTAGGAAACTGAGTTTAAGTGCCTTGTCCATGGTCCTAATATGTCAGGTGTAGATCTTGAACTTGCTCTTAATTCCAAGGTCAACCCTCCATATAATATTTCATTCTACCTTTCTTAAAGGTTTTTCAATTTGCCAAAAGTATGTAAATTCCATTGTGATAAAATAAAAAATCATTTGCATTATTGAGTTCATAGTAGTTTTTTTTAGTTATCTTTTTTCTCCATGAACAGATACAGTAAGAATACTACTACTATGTACTATAATACTATATTCACTCACTGAATTATTTTTCTTATTTTCAAAAGACGGTCTTCTGTCTCAAAATGATTGGGAACCAATTAATTACATATGACCTTGTACCATTATCTAGTTATTTTTTGTTTGCTTTTTTTCTATTGTTCTTGTCTATCGTACCAGATTTAAGGCATGGCCAAAATCCTTTGTTACTTTCATATCCTCCCACGGCATCCATCACAGTCACGAGTCCAGAGTATACAAATAATCAATACTTTTGGACTTGACATTGCTATGTGAATAGCTTCTGAGCTTGCCTTAGAATCCAAGAATGTCAGTGGGTATGAATTTTAGAACATTTTACAGACAATGAAATTGAGACCCAGAGAGATGAAGTCTTGTTTGATGGGGGGATTTGCTGAAAATGGAATGCTCCCATTAAGAGTACAGGTTGCAAATAGGGAGATTTCATTATTAGTCAGGGACAGAAAATGAGTCAATTGTCAATTTTTATAGATCAAGAAAGAATAGCACTGAGAGATGAAATGATTTGTTCTCTCATACAACAAAGCTAGTTTTGAACCAGAAAATAGATTTCCTTATTCTCCACTCCTCTGACTCCTTCTGTCTCCCTCCTCCTTCTTATCTGCTCACAAACTCTGATTCTCATTTAGCTGCTTTATCTATAGTAGTACTATGGTTCTGTAACATAGATCAGGATTTAGCTGCTTTGGGACCAAAGGTCATCCTAAGACTTACAGACAAGAAGAGTAGCTACAGGGTATTCTTGTGTGTGTGTGTGTGTGTGTGTGTGTGTGTGTGTGTGTGTGATTTTTGGAGGGCAATTGGGGTTAAGTGACTTGCCCAAGGTCACATGGCTAGTTTTTGTATTAAGTGTCTGAGGCTGGATCCGAACTCAGGTCCTCCTGACTCCAGGGCTGGTGCTCTACTCACTGCACCACCTAGCCACCCTGCTATAGTGTATTCTTGAAAAATTAATTGAGACAGCTGTGGGGTAATACAAAGAGCAATGTACTGAGAATCGAGACACCCACAATTTACTGTGTGATCTTGACTGAGTCACTTTACAACTATAAGCCTTGGTCTCTTTGTCCGCAAATTGATGGGATTATAAAAGATTATTTCTTACCTGAGTCACCTTTTAACACTAAAAATCTTTGGTTTATAAAGGTTATAGAATATAAAAAGCAGAGCAAATGAGTGTGAGCATAAGAATATGTGACATTTTAGTTGTTTTGATAGAAGCAAAGGTGTCCTAGTAAATGTTTAACAACCAGGTCACTGGGGGGAAATGTATATAGGACATACTTCTATGTTTAATATGCATTATCTTTCTGAAGTCTATCTTAAATCCATCTTCTTAAGTCTATCACTTAAGTCTAGACAATCAGCAAAACCATAAACACAGCCCTGATTTGTAGCATTTTTGGATTTCCTAGATGAAATGATCATGCTCACCCTGAAAATTTAGCAGGTGTTAACTGTAAAATCTCACCAGCCCGTTTGAGCTGATTCCTGATCATCTCTGCAGGAACCACAGAGCAAAGACATTATTTATGGAGTCTAAAATAATGTATCTAAAATAGTTTTGGCTCTGTTATATTAATTGACCACTGTATATATAGAGACTATACAGAGTATCCATCCACATTTATACAGAGGCTATACGGAGTTTGTGCACGTCCAAGACGGATGGTAAGTTCGTTATTATTTTAAAGTGGATGCTATTTGAAATCACCTTTTCCTCCTAGATTTTTGAGATGCCACTCTCTTCTGCCTATCTATCTATCCATCTGACCACTCCTACTGAGTCTCCTTTGCTGAATCCTCATCCAGATCACTCCCTTTAATTGTAGGTGTTCTGTCCTGGGCCCTTTTCTCTTCTCCCTCTATTCCTCCCTCCTGTTTCACTTGATGTCCTCGTCAGCTCTCGTGGATTTAATTACCATCTCTAAACTGATGATCCAAACTCCTCCTACTTACCTCCAATCTCAATTTGATGATAATAATAATAGCTAAAATTTATGTAGTGCGTACTATATGCAAGGCACTGTGCTAAGAGATTAGGGTGGCACCGTTAGCGAATGTCTGAGGCCAGATTTGAATTTGTATCTTCTTGACTCCAGACCCCCACCCTAGCCACTCTACCACCTAGATGCCCCTATTGCCTTTCAGACATCTTGAACTAGATGTCTAAGAGAAATGTTAAAACCATTATGTTCAAAATGTAACTCAATATCTTTCCCTTTAAGCCTTCTCCAACCCTTCTTACCTTCCCTGTTGCCATAAAGGGTAATATCATCATCCCAATCCCTCAGGCTTTCAACCTAGGAATCTTTCTTGATTCCTAAGATCTCTCACTCCGCCATATGCAAGCTATTGCCAAGGCTTGTTGATTTCACCTTTGCAGCATTTCTTGAATATACCTTGTCTTCTGACACTGCCACCATCCTAGTTCAGGCCCTCGTCACCTCACACCTGGATTAATGCAGTAGCCTGCTGGTGGATCTGCCTGCCTCAAGTCTCTCCCCATTCCAATCCATTCTCCATTCAGTCACTAGAGTGAAAGTGTAGATTCTATCATGTCACCCCACTATTCAATAAACTCCAGTGGTTCCCTATTGCCTCCATAATCAAACACAAAATTCCCTCTCATTCAAAGTCTTTCATAACCTAGCCCCTTTTTACCTTACCAGTTTTCATACATTTTACCCTTCAACATGTCCTTTTTGATCCAGTGAGACTGGCCTCCACTCTTCCACCAACATGATGCGTTTCAGCTCCAAGTGTTTTCTCTGGCTGTCTCCTCTACCTGCACCTCCTCTACCAGCTGTATTCTCTAGATTTCTGTGGCTTTGAGTCCCGCCTGAAGTCCCATCTTTTACAGGAAGTCTTTCTTAATCCTTATTGCCTATTTATCCTGCATATAGCTTGTTTGTGTTTTTAATTTGCTTTCTCCCTCATTAGACTGTGAGCTCTTTGAGGGAAGAGACTTTTTGCCTCTTTTTTGTTTCTTCAGTCCTTGGTACATAATAGATACTTAATATATGTTTATCGATTGATCAATTTATTGATTATAATCATTCTACCTTTGTCCTGAAGATGTCTGGTGAGGAGAAAACTACTACTTTCTAAAGCAGTCCATCCCATTTCTGGATAGATCTAATTGTAATGAATTAAGAATATTGTTAGGAATTCTGAGCCCAAAGTTGACCCTTTGCATCTTCTACCCTTTGTTCCTGTTTCTGCCCTATGGCAACCGATAAAACAAGTCTAATCCTTCTTACATATGACACCCATTTAAATACTCAATGACAATTATCATTTTCTCAACCCCCTTTTCTCCCCTTCTTCCCCCAGCAAGTCTTCTTTTCTCCAAGTTAGCCTCAACTCCTTCAAGCATTCTTCCTATGGTATAGGTGGAAGACTTTTCACTCGCCTGTTTGCCTTCTCTTTAACACTTCCCAGCTTATTAATGTCTTTCCTAAACTGTTTCACTCAGAACTGAACATGATTTTTCAGATGTGGCTTGACCAGTATGGAGTCCAATCAGACTAGAGCCTCTTTATTCCTGGAAGTTATACCTCTGTTAATAGAACCCAAGGCAGCTTTGGGATTTTTTGGCTGCCCCATCACATTGTAGATTAACATTGAGTTTGTAGTACACTTAATATCCCCATTTGATGACTTCATCTTGTACTTGTGACATTGACTTTTTGAACCTGTATACAAATTTACATTTATATCTATTAAATTTTGTTTTTTTAGATTTAGCCTAACTGTTCAATCTTATCCGTGAAGATCCATTTGATTCTATCTCATGTTCGGTGTGTTAGCTATCCCTACCTACTTTGTATCATCATGAAATTTGATCAGTATGCTATCTGTGCCTTTTTCAAAGTCATTTATTAAGATATTCAACTGCCCGTGGCTAAGCACAGAACCTTGGGTCCCTCTGTTGCAGCCCTCTTGCCAGTTGACATAGAATCATTAATCCTTGAGTATGACCATTCACTTACTTGCAAATCCAGATAATTGCATTATCCTCTAGTCAACATTTCTCTGTCTTTCCCATCTTCTGGCATGATGCCAGCTTCATGGAGAAGATTAAAAAGGAATGTAGGATGTTCTGCTTTAGGAGTTTCATAGATTCAAAGGGTCGTGATGCTAAAGACATGCAGAGATGTTTGCATTCCATTACTGCAGGGAGCATGATATAGAAGCAGATTGTCATAAAGGTTTGTTTGAATTTAGGAGATGAAAGATACCTGGCGCCAAAGTCAGAAGATTTCCATTCAGATCATCCCTCTGACACTCTCTGCCTTTTGTCATGCTGGGCAAGACATTTAACCTCCGTGGGCCCCAATTATCTCATCTTTAGAATGAGGTAGTTGGAATAGATGGCCTCTGAGATCTCCAAGGAATTAAGATCATTTTTAATTTTAACTTTAGTGATGTATGTGTGGACCTGGGATTTTTCTATTGTAGAGAGCTACTGTTGTGGTGATTCTTTCCTCTTAAATGTACCTCATAGCCTTAAAGAGTTGCCTAGAAAACTAAGGCATCTAGGTAGCACAGTGGATAGTGTCAGGCGTAAGGTCAGGAAGACTCATCTTCCTGAGTTCAAATCTGGCCTCACACACTTACTAGCTCTATGACCCTGGGCAAGTCACTTAACTTCTGTCAGCCTGAGTTTCCCCATCTGTAAAATAAGCTGGAGAAGGAAATGACAAGCTACTCTGATATCTTTGCCAACAAAACCCCAAATGGGCTCATGAAGTGTTGGACGCAACTGAACAACAACTGGGAAATTTATTTATTCTCCCATGATCATCTAGCAAGTATGTGTCAGGAACAGGACTTCATAACTCTAAGACCAGCCCCCTATCTACTCCACCAGTGATGTCAAGATCAGATAGAACCAGGGCTTCTATTACAAAAGATCTCTCAGGGCCTCATATTGACTTAGAAAATCACATGTTAACATTTCCTATATTCTACTGCATTTTTATTTATTTTGCTAAGTATTTCCCAATTACATTTTAATCTGGTTCAGTCTGCACTCTGGAATTCTGCCAGCTGTTTGCTTACAGTTAGCAGCATATCTAACACCTCTGTACTGTTACTGCTTTCTGAACATAGCTAGCTTTGAAATAGAACTTAAAGATTTGCTAAACTTGGGGCGACTAGGTGGTGCAGTGAATAGAGCACTGGCCCTGGAGTCAGAAGGACCTGAGTTCAAATGTGACTTGACACATTAGCTGTGTGACCTTGGGCAAGTCACTCAACCCCAATTGCCTTGCTTTCACCCATCCAAAAAAATAGATTTGCTAAGCTTTTTACATAGCTATGACCCTCAAAATCACCTTGTGAGGTGGGTGCTATTATTGTCCCCATTTAATATTTGAGGAAAAAGGTTAATTTGAACCTAGCTCTTCCTATCTCCAAGGCCAGCCCTGTAATCACTATACCATTGTTGTCTAATTAAATCTGACATTAGGACTACCTGAAAAATTTTCCACCTAAAATTTTAGAGGTTGTGTCTTTAGTGAAGATTGTCCTATAGGCTACTGCCTGCCTGATAATGAACTGAGAGTACAGAGATGGAAAGACGCAGCTATCAAGGATTCCATCCTTACAATTCTGCAAATAAGCATATTACACTTTAACAATGGGTCTCATATGGAATAGTAAATTTCTGCATTTGATTAGGAAGATTATAGAAAGATTGGTGCTAATTGCCAGGAATTCAACTTTTAATCAAGTTCAAGAAGTCATTGTGGGGCATGAAGGGCTGGGATGGGAGAAAGGGGGAAGGGAACATTACTGGAGTTTGCTTGGAAAGTTATTTGGCAAGGGTTCCAGAGTGGTATTGTTTGCATGTTCCCAGGCCCATACCTTGGCTCCCTAAAGAATTTGAGCCATTGGGGTGGCCAGGTAGCACAGCAAGTAAGAGCACCGGCTCCAGTGTTGGGATGACTTGGGAATCGAATCCGGGCTCAGACACTAAGCACCCACCCAGAAATAATTGGCTGTGTAACCTTGAGCAAATTACTTAACCCCATTGCTTTTAAAAAAAAGAATTTGAGCCATGGATTTACTATGGAAGCGTTAACAAATATTATAAATATTCGTTGAATGAATGAAGGAGGTAACCACTTCTTAACGCAATAAATTTTCAGCTTGGCTCTTACAGTTTTAGTGACTGTGGTCTTTACTATCTTGATGTGTGATTTCCAGGAAAGCATTTTGTTAAAATAAACACCTAGACATTTAAATGCTTGGCACTCATCTATTGACTGATTATTTATAGCCTACTGAATGCTGTTCCGTAGCCCTGGGTCTATAAATATTTTTTTCCCTGCTCATAAACTTGGCAATTAAAATTTGTGACCAATCGAGGTATGTAACTGTAACTGTAGGAAATAAGGAAACCTACTTGCATCCAAATTAAAAATCCACTTTCGTTAACATGGGAAGAAAGCTTATGTGGCCTGAGTGTGGAGATGGAAGGCAGCAGCCAAGATAATCCTGAGGAATACACCAATGTGCTTGAGTTTGTTTGTTTTATTTTGGAGGGAGGAAGGCAAGGTAATTCGGGTTAAGTGACTTGCCCAAGGTCACACAGTTAGTAAGTGTCAATTGTCTGAGGCCAGATTGAATTCAGGTCCTCCTGAGTTCAGGGCCGGTGCTCTATTCACTGTGCCACCTAGCTGCCCCTTGACTTTTAATGTCCCACACAGTAGGGCTCCAACCTACTGCAACCTACTCCAACCCGGGCTTCTTGAACATCATTTGACAGTCTACTTTCTAGACAATCAGCCCATTTGCTCTCGCCAGTACATGCCATGATATCTCCTGCTTTCATGGCTTTGTACATGCCATCCCCATGCCTGGAATATACTTTCTCTTGTCTGCTTCCAGTCAATGAATGAATAAGCATATTAAGCTCCTACTAGGTGTAAAGCACTATGCTAAGTGCTGAGAATAACAATACAAAAAAAAGAAAGTCAGTCCTTGACCTCAAAGAGCTTCCAATTGAATTGGGGAAGACTACATATCAAAGGATACTAAAAGCTGGAGCAGGGCTAGGGTAACAAGCCCTGAGGAATACACCTGGGGGAAAAGGATGAGATGGCCACCCTGGAGCCCTCCTTAAATGGAGCTTCTGAGAGCAGTTCTCCTTCTTCTGATCAGAGGGACCCCAGGGGCAATGGTTACTAATGGGATATGAGTTCCAGGGCTGACATGACTGGGCAGGATGAAGAGGTTTCTGAGTCATGATTGAGAAATTCAGACGAATGCAGCTGACTGGGAAATGATGGAAATCCCGGAACCCCTATGTGGTTTCAAGACTGAGCTTAAGTACAAGCTCTGATGGAAAACCCATTCTGAGCACCCTGGTTGCTAGCACCTTCCTCCTGTAAATCACTTTGTTTATATTCTGTATTTAATTGTCTATGTATCTATTTTTTTCTCTCCAAAAAGGTCATAGACATATATTTACAGAAGAACTTGTAGGTCATTTAGTCCAACTCCTAATTTTACACATGAGTAAACTGAGGCCTAGAGGGTTTTTTTTTTTTAAGTAACTGGCAATGTTGGTCTTTTGACTCTAAATCCAGAACTCTTTCCCATTGTGCTATATTGTTTCTCAAGAATGTAAACTTGTTGAAATTGCTGTATTTTTGCTTTGTTTTTGTTTTTTGCTTTGTCATTGTGTTCTTCGCTTTACCAGAGTGCTGGTTCTTAGTTCATACTGACTAAATGATTATTGATTTGCATGTAATCATTCTTTGTTGGGGTGGGGTGGGGGTTTAGGGGGAGGAGACTCAGATGAAGCATGGAGTCAGTATATAGAACAATCTGATAACCTGACTACACCTGCAGTCAGTTTGTTAGAGGGGATAATCTGTCCCCAAGAGACTGTAGTCTTTAACCTTTGGAGGGGGCTAGGCTTCAGCAAAAGGTTATGGTGATGGAACCCTGGTGCTAGTGCCTCAGGGGTGGTACATGTATGCTTGGCACAGACTTGGAGAAGACTTTGAGGTGAGGCAGGGAAATCAGGTGGTTGGTCAACTGGGGGGATGAAACATGCTTTCTCTGACTCATGTCAGCACCCTAGGATAAAGTTCTAACTGCCCCAGGCTAGTTATGGCTGCACATATTAAAACAAAGCCTGGAATTCATGAATGTTTGAGAACTAGCCCTTATGCAGTTGTTTTTTCCTCAAACTTCTAGCACTTCAAGGAAGCAGAAAGAAGCTATCAGGTAGGATCTTTTTGACCCATGTCTGAAGTCTTGTGGGGGTTAAGTATTTCTGGGTGCCTTTCCCTTTGTGTCTGTGTTTCTATTTCCCCGTCCTATGATTGTTCACTGGAAGGAGCTCACTTGCCTGGTTGGGTCGCCAAAGTGCCTGAGGTCTAGAACACAGAGAACTCCACAGGGACTTGACTGTGAAGAATCCAGGTCGCAAGCTCAGCAAAAATGACATCCCTGAGAGCACCATCTGAGTCATTTCTTTTCCTATGAAGCATGTCTGTGTCAGAGGTTACAGGACTCTTGAAAACTTCCCCAATTGTATAAGGAAAGACTCAGCTCTTCTTGGATTTATTCCAGGTTAATGAGTAAAACATCTTAGATGGACACAAAATTCAACAGTGATTCTTTGGATGACATAATTCTTGTGGCCCTTTATGAGATAATTGAGAATATTATGTAGCATTTTTAACTAAATGACAGAATAGAGGTTTAGATCCACTCAAGTCCCCTGAAATAACCTTTTGTGAAGTTGAATTGGGTAAAAGCTTTCACAGCTAAAATGAAAAATCCTCCTCTAGAAGGATTCTTCTGATGTGATATTCTGTTATGACCCTGGAAATGTTGGCTTTATGCTTAACAAATACCAAACACCTGGGGCGGCCAGGTAGCACAGCGAGTAAGAGCACCGGCTTCAGTGTAGGGATGACCTGGAGATCGAATCCTGGGCTCAGACACTTAGCACCCACCCAGAAACACCTGGCTGTGTAACCTTGAGCAAGTTACTTAACCCCAATTGCTTAAAAAAACCCCACAAATAACAAACACCCTCTGACCATCCCAGTGTCCTTGAATGTTATTTATTCCTATTGTAAAAATATTTTTTGTCAATTTAAAATAGGCAAAAAATAATAGTTCTTTGAAGCCATTATGCTTTCTCTAAGACTCAATGCAATTTCTATGCCTACCTTTACGTGTCCATCTGCATCTTAGGGTCACTGGGACACTGAAGTTATAAAACATTAGAGGTAGAAGGGATGGAAGTGTAGACTCACAGAATTTGAGAACTGAAAAGGGTCCTCAGTAGCCATATAGCCAAAGCTGTATATGAAAATAGTCTCTGCTAGACTACACCTGACAAGTGGTCATCCAGCTTCTTTGAAAAGGCCTCCAAAGAGGGGAAACTCACTACTTCTCTCAGCAGCTCATTTCACCTTTGGATAGCTCTAATTGTTAAGAAGTTTTTTCCTAATATCAAGCCTCAACCTGCTTCTTTGCAAGTTCTACCCATTTCTCCTGGTTCTGCCCTTTTGAGCCTAACAATAGGAGACTGACCACTCTTCCACAGGACAGACCTCTAAATTTTTGAGTACATCTATCCTATCCCCATTCTCTTTCTCTAGACTTCTCTTCTCCAGGCTAAGCATTCCTATGACCTTCACCCAGTCCTCATATGACCTATACTTAATGTCCTTCACCATCCTGCTGATCTTTCACTGTCAACTTGCCAGCACATTCGCATCCTTCTTAAGCCATTGTTCCTAGAAGTGGACACAATAATTCAGAGTTCTGAGTCCCCTCTTTAATCCTGGAGAAAATGACCCTCTTAATGTAGCCCAAGATGGGATTACTTCTTTTGGTCCTCATATCACATTACTGAACTTGAATTCTACTATAACCCCCAAAGCCAATAATCCAAACTCTCCAAAATGACTTTTTATAGGGTGTTCCCAAACTTAGTGCAGTTTTAACTATTAAATAGCTTTGAAGCTATTACTATTTAATGATATTTAAGCTTATATACAGTTTATTGTGAGATTTTTCTGCACTTATACGGAGTAAATTTTTGTTAAGGTGTGTGCCATGCAATGATGAGAAATAGGTTTTCTATTCTAATTCATTATTTTCCAAATTTCTAAAATTCTATTCATCTCTTTAACTTCTTTCTTGTTAATTATATGACTAGATTAATCTTAGTCTGAGAAGGGTAAATTGAATTCCCTCACTAGTACAGCTTTACTGTTTATTTCCTTCTGTAACTCACTTAACTATTCCTTCAAGAATTTGATGCTACACCATTTTATATACATATATATATGTAGATATGTATATGTACATATATATATATGTTCAGTACTGATATAATTCCTTGTCTATGGTGCCTTTTAGCAAAATGAAGTTTTGCTGATTGTTTCTTTAAGTCAAGTCTATTTTTTTTGCTCTGTCTGAGATCAAGATTACTACCCCCACCTTTTTTTTTTTTACTGCATCTAAAACATAATACGTTTTGCTCACACTCCTTATTTTTAACTGTCTTTGTGTCTTTCTGTTTCAAGTGTGTCTATCATAAATCTCATATTGTTGGATTATGGTTTCTAATCCATTTTCCTGTCTTCTTCTGTTTTATGGTTAAGTTCATCCCTTTCACATTCACAGTTATGATTGCTAGCTATGCATTTTCCTCTACCCTATTCTCTTCTATTTATCATTCTCTCTCTCTTTTTTTCTTAAAGCCCTATCCCTTCTTCAAAAGTCTGTTTTGCTTTGGATGATCTTCTCTATCTCTCACTCATTACTCCCTACCCCCTGCTACTTTTTCTTAGTCCATTCCCCTCCTACATCTTTTTTTGGGTAATATGAATTTCTATACCCAACATTCTCTCTCTCTCTCTCTCTCTCTCTCTCTCTCTCTCTCTCTCTCTCTTTCTCTCTCTGTCTCTCTGTCTCTCTGTCTCTCTCTCTGTCTCTGTCTCTCTCTGTCTCTGTCTCTCTCTGTGTCTGTCTGTCTCTGTCTCTGTCTCTCTCCCTCTCCCTCTCTCTTCCTTTAACCAATTCACATGAGAGTGAGGTTCAAGCATTGCCTGTTCTCCCCCTCCCCATTTTCCCCTCTATTTTAAAAACTCTTCCTTGTGCAGCTCTTTTCCATGAGATAATTTCCCCATTTATTCCCCTTTTCCCAGTGCATTCCTATTTATCATCCTGCCAGTTTTCTTTTGAGATTACCCCTACATAATTGACTCATACCTGTGGCCTCTTTCTAGGTAGACTCCTTCTAAGTGCCCTAAGGACAAACGTCTTAGGGTTTACAAATATTATCTTTCTATATAAGAATGTAAACAGTTTAATCTTGTTAGGTCCCTTATGATTTCTTACTCATCTTTATCTTTTTTATACTTCTCTTAAGTCTTGTATTTTAATGTCAAATTTTCTATTCAGTTCTGGTCTTTTCATCAGAAATGTTTGAAAGTCCTCCATTTCATTAAATGTTCATTTCTTCCCATTGGAATATCACACTGAGTTTTGCAGGGTATGTTATTCTTGGTTGCTCTCCTAGCTCTTTTGTCCTCTGGAATATCACATTTTAAGCTCTCTGCTCTTTTATAGTGATAGCTGTTAGTTCTTGTGTGATCCCAAGCCCTGGGCCAACTTCTTGCCCCCCCCCCCCCCCCAGTAAGCAATCTTTTTTTTCTGTCTTCATAATGGACTGGAAAAAAATTACTTACTATGACTTTTTGTTGTCTTTCTAGCTCAGTATTTGGTTTGACACATTTTAAAGCTATTGTATAGGGGATGTGTTGGGAAATTGCAGCAAAAATGCTGACTTCATAGGGGTGGCCAGGTGGCTCAGTGAGTAAGAGCACCAGCTCCAGTGTTGGGATGACCTGGAGATCGAATCCTGGGCTCAGACACTCAGCACCACACCCAGAAATAACTGGCCGTGTAACCTTGAGCAAGTCACTTAACCCCGATTGCTTTAAAAAAAATGCTGAGTTCATTCCACTATCTTGGTTTCTCCTCTTATTTTAGCTTAGAAGTTATTTAATAGCTTAAAATTGTACTAATTTACTTTGAAACACCCTCTATTAAAAATAGGGAGAACTTGAATTGTAGGCTTTGGATCAGGTAGAATTATGCTCAATTCCTCCCTCCATATACCCAATTAGTTGGTCACTATTGCTATTTTGATCTCCACAAAGGCTCTTGCAACTGCCTGGTTCTCACTACTCATTCAGTAACCACCTTTGTTCAAGTCCTCAGTAGATCTTGTTCAGCCTCTTCTAGTCACTGCTTCAAATCTCTCCTTATTCCCATCTTCTCTCCATACAGCTACCAACATGATTTTCTTCAGTTTTTGACCTGGCTGCATCATTTTTCTACTGAGTAAACTCCAGTAGCAGCTTCTTGCTTCTTGATTAAAATGTAAATTCCTTTAAAAAAAAAAAAAAGCTCATCACTGCTTGACCCCAACCCATCTTTACAGTCTGGCTTTCTTGTTCTTCACTGAATTCCAATCTTCATGTCTTTGCACTGGCCACTCCCTCCCACCCCTCATGCATATGGAAAATTGCCTCAAAAACTCCATCTTATAGAAACCTCTGCTCCCTTTGAGAATCAGCTAAAGTGCCGACTTCTACATAATTGAGCTGCCCCCAACAGGTACTGCCCTTCCTCTCTAAATGATCTTGTATTTATTTCACATTTTATTCCATATATAGTTAAATATTTGCATATTATCTCCCCCCCCAATAATAAAGGCTACTTGAGAGTAGAAAGTATTTCATTTTTGCCTTAGTATCCCCAATGCATAGCACATAGTAGGTACTTAACACTTACTGATTTCCTGATCCACAAAGTTGTTGTTGATAGAATGCATGCTTTGTGCAGAGCAATGATTGACAAACCTTTTCAGTCCCCATACATCCTTGATTTTCTATAAACCTTCCCATACCACTTATTTAGCATGAAAAGAAATTGTATTTTAGAATTTAGCATGCATATGCACAAAGAAATATACTTATAAGATTAATTTTTCATGAAAATATTATTTAGTAATACAACATTTTTCATATCATAGAATTGTTAACTGCTTATTAGAACAGTCAGAAAAATTAGCCAGATCTTTGATTCTGTTTTTTTTTTTCAAATAACATCTTTAACCTTGGTAAGGAATGCGAAAGAGATGCTCACATAGAATATTTAGCTTCCAGTGTCTTCCTATGAGTTTGATTGAGAATTCTGATTCACAGAGATAAGTTATAATGGATAGAATTAGAATCTCACAATCCTGTTTAGTAAGAATGCAATGTTTCTCCGAGGGTACACTAAACATTTTCTAATTACCCCAGTCAAGTCAGAGTTTCTGGTTATTGCAGAAATCAATGAGCTTGTTTTTCCCTGGATTGTTCTCATTTTTTTTTTCTAGTTTAGTATGAAATAGTTTCATAGTAAACATTCATTTGGATTTTAGGCAATAGGAATTATTTGTTTCATTATCCCTTTAATTTTTTTCAGAGGTACCATAAGGCTCCCTCCTTTTCCCACCCCCAGCTCCACTTCCTCTTTATTCTATCTACAAGTCACTTCTCCCTCCCTTTCCCCTTCTCCCACTGCTGCCGCCCCAACTAACACCACTACTTTTGGAATGTTTC
Organism: Petaurus breviceps papuanus; assembly: GCF_028583685.1. Taxonomy (NCBI): domain Eukaryota; kingdom Metazoa; phylum Chordata; class Mammalia; order Diprotodontia; family Petauridae; genus Petaurus; species Petaurus breviceps. The sequence continues at coordinate 15,054,456 of NW_027185616.1, forward strand.
AATAAAATTATTTATTTACCCAGTATTTCTCATGTACCTGTAAAGATATACATTCATCTGGTGGGGAACCCCTGATGGGGAAGATCTAGTAGACAGCTTTAAAAGTCTTTTACAGTTTTAGGACAATATTATTTTATTTTTAAAAATCTGGGGTGAAGTTCTACTTATATTTTTTAATGAACAAAAATTAATTTTGTCTTTTCAAGGCTCCAGTTACCTCCGATGGGGGACAAAATCAGTCAATTAATCAGTAAACATCTATTATGTATCTGCTATATGCCTACCACTGTGCAAAGGGCTTAATGACAAAAAGGGGGAAAAAGACATTCCCTGCCCTCAAGGGGCTCCCAGTCTATTGGAGGACACTGCATGCAAACAAATATATACCAATTAGTTATATACAGGATAGATAGGAAATAAGTAAGAGACGGAAGGCACTAGAATTAAGCTAGATCAGGGAAGGCTTTCTGTAAAAGATGGAGTTTTAGTTGGGACTTAAAGGAAGCTGGTGATGCCAGTAGGCAGAGTTGAGGAGACAGAATTCTGGGCATGGCAGACACCCAGCACAGAGAGATGGAGTGTCTTATTCTTGGAATATCCAGGAGGCCAGTGTTGCTGGATCATGGAGTATGCTGTGAGGAGTAAGGTGTCAGAAGAGACAAAGGTTTCTTGGGATTTTTCCCTTTGGTTTCCATGGTGTTTCTCCCTTCTCTGAAACAGGCAGCAAGAAAAAGAACTCTTGTGACAAACATGCATAGTCAGGCAAAACAAGTTCACATGTTGGTCATGCCCCCCCAAAATATGTTTCTTTTTTTTCACCCAAAATGACCATCTAATTTTATAAGTGAGAGGATCAGATATTAGTGGGAGAGAGACAAGGCTATCAAACAGGGCTATCTGTGCTTCTCCTATGCATGCATGGGGTTATTCTTTCTTTTTCTTTCTCCTTTTCTTTCTCTTTTTCTTTCTCTTTTTCCCTTTCTCTTTCCTTCTCTCTCTCTTTCTCCCTTTCTTCCTTCTTTTCTTCTTTTCTTTTTTTTAGTTTGTTAAGTGAAGGTGATTAGGGAGACAAAGGGGAAGGAAAAACTATAGAGGAAAACAGAATTGGGAGTGATATTGTCCTATCTAGTGGCACCTTATTACTAATGTGAACACTGATGAAGTAACAGTATAACCTACTCTGACCCCTTCCATCTGTTTGTATAGGCAGAGGAGCAATTGAGACTTACCCTCTTAGCCAGTTTGGACAGCAAACAGCCCTGAAATGTGACTGCCAGCTGAGACTCCTTTCCAATGCATTTTAAGACAACAGCCTTAGGACAAGAAATTTGAAGTGTTATTGCTGACACATGGCAGGTGGAAATGCAGCCACCATATGGGTCTGAAATACTTAGACCTAGATGCTTGTGATAATCTGGGACCTGAAAAGAGAGAATTCATTTCTGATAATTCCTTGAACTGTTTGTATTTGTTCAAAACTAAATCCTTGATCTCTGGGGGATTTGCATCTGTTTGTTTTTGGAGGTCTTCCATCAATTTAGAAGGAAGCCAAAGTATTCCATATAATCTCAGAGAAAGAATACTCTATTGTTCAAGATTTGAAGCAATACAAATTCAGGGGGCATTTTAATTCTCTTGATGCTGTTTTTTCTTTAATTACTGAAAAATAAACATCTCTAGAGGTTGGGGGAACAGGGACCATTACTCCTTCTACCCTTCAGTAGCATCAAAAAGGAGATGCTTGCTATCTCATTCTAAAAACCATCTCTTTATATGCAAGACAGGAAATTAAATCTACAATATAGGTAGATGTCCACGCTTTCTGTAAAGCAGGGTACCAGCCCTGACGTGGACTGCATAAACCAAAGTGTTGTAGGTCATGCATCACAGCAGGCAGAGCCTGTAGAGGATAAGAAGAATAACTCACATTGCTGTAGCTATTTATGGTTTTCCTAGCAAAGGAAAGGGGTTATACTGGATTATGTGAGACCTCAGAAGCATGGAATGCTCACCTCACCAGTACTTGGCACATAGGTGCTTAAGGAAAAGCTAATAATAACTGATATCTAACATATACACATAGACATACACTTACACACATACATACACACATACACATATATGCATGCACACACATATACACTTATACACATACACACATGTACACATGTGTATATAGATACACACATATTTATATCTATACCTATCTATCTCTATCTATCTATATATGTGGAGAAATAGAGATAGAGAGGAGAAAGATCAAACTTTAAGGTTTTTAAAATACTTTACAAATATTATCTCACTTTATTCTCACAACAGCCTCATGAGATAGATACTGTTATTATACCTATCTGAGAGCTAAAGAAACTAAGTTAATTGACTTGACCATGTTCTCAGAGCTAATATATATCTGAGGCAGGATTTGAACTTGGGTCTTTCTTCCTCCAAGTCCAGCGCTCTATTCACTACCCTAACTAGCTTCTCAATACTTATTGATTAGTTGAATTATCAGAAAACTCCATATCCTGATGGATGAAATTTTTGCCAGTTTGACTGTGCCCAATTATATTGACTTAACTTGGGTGGACTTATCTCATACATCTATTTGTTCTTGTCTTACCTGGCAATGTTTGTGCATTAAGTTCTACTCTTGGTGACAGCCAACCTTGTGGTAGAACTTCTAGTTCTCTCACAATCCATGTCCTAGGAGTTGGCTTCACAATACAGAGGTGAAGGGAGTGGTTGTGTCCACCCCCTCTCATCACCTAGTCACTGGAGGATGGCTTATCTTCCACCACAGGAAAGAGGACAGTGAGATCTTACTGTCACCTTCTAGCCATAGACTGACTTACCTCTTGCTCCACTGCTCGCTTTCCTTTTAAAATTGGACTCTGAAGCTCTAAGTTATTATAAGAGTCCAAGCCATGGATGAAATTAGAGATATCTATAATTTTGTGATGCTGGTTCAAGATACTGAGTATTCTTTAAGGTGCTAACGGTCATCAGAATAACTGCCCACTCTGATTCTAATCAGTGACCCAGGAGTCCAAGTCCCTGTGGTGCTGAGTGAAGAAGAGGCGCAAGGTATTAGAGAGCCACCTCTTCCCAGCAGAGCTGTCATAGCAAACATTAGTCATCACACTGGCAGTGAGGTATAGTGGATAAAGCCCTGGACTTCAGGTTTGAATTTTCCCTTGGGCTTTTCCTAGCTGTATGTTGCTGGTCAAGTGACTTAATCTCACTAGACCTCAGTTTCATGAGCAAAATTAAAAAAAAATCTCTCCCTCTCCTTCTCTATACACACACCCAGATAGATATAGGTATATAAACACACAGATATATAACTAATTCTATAGCCTGCCCTTCCAGCTGTTTATCATAGTCTAGACAGATGGTATTCTTTATCTTCTTGATTTTTCCAATGTGGATAGTTAGACCAAACTCTTGAGTGATTATGGATCTCATCTAGGAGACTGAAATATCAATGCCATGAGTACAGCACCATTTGTAAATAGTAGCATCTTGGAGACCTCTCCATCCATAGCAAAGGTTCTTAACATTTTTTGTTTTGTGGACCCATTTGGCAGTCCTGCATTCAAAACAGAAAGAAATACTAAATTTCAGTTAGAGGCTAATTAAAATAAAGATGTATTTTTTCCCCATTCAAATTGACCAACCCCTGAAATTTCTCCGAAGACTCCCTTGGACACCATAGTTAAGAAGCTTTAATTTATATGGAATCCCGCTCATATTTGGAATAGCAATGTATAATATTCAACAAAAGCTAGACATCTTTCATGACCCTTTTGGCAAGTATACATCTCCTTATTTTTTGCCTTATTTGTTATTAGTGATCTGAGGCCTATCAGAGTTCTCTGTTGTCACATTTTTCAAAGAATGTCATAAGGTTTTATGTGTAGGAAAACACTTCATTGGAGAAGAGCCTTTAAGGTAGCATTTTGTTTTATTGAGTAAAGACGTTTTTTTTTTAACAAGGAAGAAACAATAAGCTCAACACAATTTTATAGTTTCTGCACTTGTTAAAATATAGTATGTTGTAGACTATCTTGTGATAACCTGCCTGTTGATTTCTCATATATTTACCAAGGATGATGCTAGAGTCTGTGTAGATTATTTCACAAAGATTTTATAGTAATGGGAAAGTAGTCATATATATTGGTAGTTACTGTTACTTTTTCTCCTTTCCCATTAGTAATATCTCTGATTTTCCCCCAAGCATTTGATATCAAATAAATTGAGAAGTGAACATCATTTCCCAATATTACCCCACGATGATTTTGCCCTTTCCTTTCCAAGAAGATGCTTTTGGCAGGAAGCAAACCATCATTTCATTGGCACCCTTGTATGTCACCCTTCCCCCGCCCCTCTCCACCATAAATCTGGTGTTTTTCCAAAGCTGTTCTGGTTTGTGAGGTATTTCCCTCATTGATAGAATGTAACTCCCTTGAGGGAAGGAGCAATTTTATTTTTGTCTTTAGATTGCCTAGGACAATGCCTGGCACATAGTGGATGCTTAATGAATCCTGGTTGACTAGCTGATTTTCCAGAGGCCAGGTCACTACAAGTCCCCTTCCAGCCTCCTGCCCAAGCCTTTCGGTTGAGTTTCACCATGACCTCTTGACTTGACTAGCATGATGTCTCGACTCTCTTTTATCATCGTTTGGACAACATACTCCTTCACCAAGTCTTGCTAATTGTTCTTAATCATTGCCATACATGGGCCTCATCCTCCCAGAGAATGAAATTTCAATAATTATTGACAAAATGTTCCTCGATATTTTAGAAACATCCTTTATTTACCAAACTTGATATTCTACTTACTTATTTGCCTAGAAATCTTTTTTTCCTCCTACAAAGCTCTAGGCTGAGTTTTGGTCCATCTGTCTCAAATTCCAAGTTTGGATGAATGGATCATGGGCATCATAAACTCATAGGATGAAATGGATATAACAGTAACAGGTCATTTGACCTGACCCCTTCATTTTATAGATTAGGAACCAGAAGCAGAGATAATGAGTGGAAATTGCAGTCAAATTTCATTTGTAAGTGAGGAAAAGCCTCCTGGCAATTGGAGGTAACCAAAGGGGACTGGATAGCCTCAAGAGATAATGAGTTCACTTACTAGTGGAAGGCTTAAAGTAAAGGCTTGGCTTTGTGTCAAATGTCACTTGTGTCAAGTACTTCATAGAGGTCATTCTTCAGGTATTCTCAGGATGACTGGAGATGACCCAGGATGCGATTGATCCAGATGGCTCTGGAGGAGAATGTGAGATTGCTGACTTCGCACAGCCCTCCCTCACTGAAATCAAAGTCAACTGCAAGTCATGTCATTTCCCCTGATGCCACGGTCCTCTTCAAAATCAAAGGACAAACGCAACAGCAATCTTCAGGCATGGATTGGTCTAGTAGCTGCTAAGTGTGATTCTGTGAAGTGACTTATTCCAGGCTCATGCCAGCAGGAAACAGCAAATCTGAGATTCGTACTCAGTCCTTCCTCTCACTCCAAATTGAGCATGTCGAATCATGGAGACTTGCTGGTGTTACCTTTGCTGACTTTTGACTTTCTTTTAACAAGGGGCAGAAGGAAGAGCCTTTGCTAGTTTTTAGCTGCAACGTCGTCCTCTTTTAGTCTCATTTGAATGGAAAGACAGTGAAAATTTATGAGAGTGAGACTACTTAGAAGAACCTTGGGCCAGCAGGCTCCAAAGAACATGTTTTTGAGTAACAAGAAACACATTGGTGCAGGAAATCTGAAGAGAGGGAAACCTGGCGAGGCGTCCATGGGTAGTGAGTCAACTATAGACATGCTGTGGTCATGGCTGAAGCCTTGGCTCACTTTCCCTTAATATGCTTCTACTGTCCGGTATTTGACATTTGGCAAGTTCAGTATGGCTTGAACAAATGGGGACCTCACAGCAGTGGGAAATGATTGTTGCTAGTTGCTCTGTTACTAATCAAATAAATAAGAATATAAACAAGTAGGATCCTGCTATGTATGTGGGCCAATGTCTAGGTACTTTTCTCAGGACATGTGATACGTGCATCTGAGGAGTAGGGGAATTTGAGGGCAATTCTTTGGCCTTTGTACCAGTCCCAGGAAGAAATGATGCCCCCTTCCAAGTCACCATCTGTAGATGAGTAAGCTCTGTGGCAGGATATTCTCCCAGGGTAGTTAACATCATTGAATCTCCAATTTGGGAGGGATTACAGACATCATAAGATCATAGCCATAAAGCTGGAAGAGACATCAGAAATCATCTAACTCCATCATTTTTCAGATGAGGAAATGAAAGCTCTGGGAGACTAAGAGATTTGCCTGGGATCTAACCCAAATGCCACTTGAATTATTATGCCCATTTAAAATGCCTAGCTTCAGATTTTGCCTCTGATATGTATTGGATGTGTCAGCGTAGCCAAATCACTTAAATCCTCACCATAAAATGGGGATAATAATAATACTAATTGTTGTTGTTGAGTTGTTTTTCACTTGTGTCTAATTGTTTGTGACCCCATTTGGGGTTTTCTTTGCAAAGATAACTGAGTCATTTGCCATTTCTCCAACTCATTTTACAGATAAGGAAACTGATGCAAACAGGATTAAGTCACTTGCCCAGGGTCACATAGCTAGTAACTATCTGAGACAAGATTTGAACTCATGAACCTGAGTCTTTGACTTCAGACCTGGCATTGAACCCGCTGTGCCACCTAGCTGCCCACAATAACACTAAGGCATTTCTCTAGTGTCATCAGGTTTTCAAAGTACTTTATAAAATCTCATCTCATTCTCACAGTTCTGGGAAGTAGGTGCTGTTATGTTCCCCATTTTATAGATGCAGAAACTTAGGCAGAGAGAGATTAAGTGACCTGCCCAGGATCGCATGGTAAAGGAAATGCCTGAGGCCAGATTTGGACTCTGTTTTTCCTTACTTCATGTCTAACCCTCTGTCCTCTCCATTACTTAGTTACCTGTGATACCCACCTCACAAGACTGTCATGAGGTTCAAGTGGCATGTTGCATTGTGAATTCCTTTGTAAACTTTAAAACACTGGAGAACCATCTCTTATTTTTATCTCCAGAAATGAGAAACTCTCTCCCACCAAGAGAGTGGGTTTGGGGACTTCAGATAACTGATAAAAGTAAGAACACTTCAGGGTTATGAGGGCAAAGGGGAAGTCACATTGTACCAATAAAAGTGTGAGTTCCAACAATCCCCCCATGTTTTCTTAAGCCCAATGAGTGGATGAATGGGGAAACCATTCAGTGATAATGTCAAACTGTCCAGCTGATATTACGTGTCGATCATTTTGATGAGACATGAGTAATCGTAAATGCATCAATTTGCAAATATTCATAATCAGTGAAAAACATTATACTATTATACTTCCTTTCTTCTCTGAATCTCAAAAAACTTTTTAAAGTTATAAAAATCAGAAGTTTTTTTTTAAGGAGAAAAAAAGGGCTGAAGTAGATTTATGATCCCAGGGTTTGTGTCTTATAAATGCTTTCTTAGATGGTAAATGAAATAGACAGATAACAAATGTTTTGTAGATGCTTAGCCAGATTGTATAATTAATGAAACTCCAATTGATTCTGTGTTTTCCCTTAGAACTTTTAGGGAAAAAAAAAGATGTTATTGATGTCAGTTTTTTACAGGGTGTTTGAAAAATCTTAGAATAGTTTTAAAATACTAAAGCTTAAAATTTCACTAAGACTTTTAGGGCAGGGCCCACAGGTAGTACAGTAGATAGAGCACCAGATCTGGAGTCAGACAGACTCTTTTCCTGAGTTCAAGTCTGGCCTCAGGTAGTTACTAGCTGTGTGACCCTGGGCAAGTCACTGAACACTGTTTACCTCAATTTCCTCATCTGTGAAATGAGTTGGAGTACGAAATGGCAAACCATTCTACTATCAATGCCAAGAAAACCCCAAATGGGGTCGTGAAAAGTCAGACATGAAACAACTACTACCACCACCACCAGCAACAACAACATCCAGGTAATGTTAGCATGCTGTGGGTGTGTGTGAACTTATTTTCAATAATATATGGGTGTCCACTTTCATACCCTTCCCTTAAACTCTACTTCATCACATCCTACTCTCTCCTTTTATATATTTTCCCATTGCTCCCACTCTCCCATTTCTCCCACTTTCCTTCTCACTCCTCCCCTGCTACAGAAGAAGAGGGATTAGACACTTTATACCTCACTTTTGAAAGGTTGTTGAACCCTGGTATAATCTTTTTTTTATGAACTGATTAATTGCTTTGACTGAATTGAGTAGGGAAAGGAGTGGTTTCCTTTGGAGAGGACTGCAAAAAATATGACCTCATTAAGGGAAAATTATTGGGTTTCAGTTAATACAAAGTGGAATGACCATTGGAACAAAAGTTGGAGAGTGTAGGAGTTTATTCACAGTAGTACAGGGACCCTACCGAGCCCAACGAAGGGAAGGAGCTTGTAATGGGATACACAAGGTGGGAGTAAACTCTGGAGAGTTAGGCCTGAGCTGCTTAGCTGGAAGAGTTGAGGAGGAGGAAGGTGGAGTTTGTGTCCAGTGGTCCAATGGTACAGCAGAGGGATTAGGGAAACAAAACACTGGATTGCCAATTTTCAAAGACCTAGGTTATGAATATTGAATTTTTGTTGGCTTATTCAAAGACATTTTGTTATTTTTTATAGTGTTTTAGGGGCATCTTTATGAATATGAGTTTTCATCATATTGTGTGGAAGTACTGATTTGTATGATCAGCTAGAGAGAGTCTCAGAAATTACCTAGTCCAAACCCCTCGTTTTACAGATGAGAAAACAGAGGGTCAGGCAGTTAGTTGGCACAGTGGATAGAATGCTGGGCCTGGAGTCAGGAAGACTTGAGTTCAGATTTGACTTCAGATATTTATTAGTGGTTTATTTTGGGGGCAAGTCTTCAACCTTGCTTTGCCATCTGTAAAATGGGGATAATAAATAGCATCTGCCTTGCAGGTTTGTTGTAAGGATAAAGGGGGATAATTGTAAACCACTTAGCATAGTGCCTGTCATACACTACATAATGTTAGCTACTGTTGTTGTCATCATTATTGTTAACAGACTTGCCTTAGATCACATGGGGCATATGTGTCAGGGGCAGGATTTGAATTCAGATCCTCAGATTTCAGCCATTGCCCTCTCTACTATACATGACGCTCCCATTAACAGGAAGTTCTGGTTGACAGAATCCCATATAAAACCACTTTAATTGCTGTTAGAACATAGTTTTATAATTTTAAAATGTTGCTTATTTGCTCGCAGTTGGATTTTATTTCTAAACTGGGTATGTAAAATAAAGTTAGTTTCCTGAGCTTTCCTCCAAGTCCAGGCATGGGGTATTTTTTTTTTTTTTACCACTTTTCAGACATTCCATTTCACTCCTGGTCACAACCCTACTCCATCAATCCTGGATCACACTTGCTTCTTTCTCTGGGGCACTTTCTTCTCTGATGCCAGACTGCCTAACAAGGGGACCAGGGAATTGACTGAGGTCAGGACTCATTCTTTTTTGCAAGACTCTCTAGACTGGAGTGCTCTGCCTTTTATGGTTGGTGCTGGCCTGAAGCAGCCCCATCATTAACTGTTCCTTTGGGACTCTCACGCAAACCAGATGTCTTTGTCTAAAAGCCTCTCTTGTGAGTGGGATATAAAATAAACAAAGAGAGTGACCTAAATGGGCTTCCCTATGTCCCTCAAATATACTGTGTACTTATTTTTCAAGCTTTTATTTTAAAACAGGACCGTAAAAAATGGAGGCTGGTAGGTCACATATTCTGACAAAAACTTCTTTGACCTTCAGGATTGTAGAACATGGTCACTCACGGTTCCAGGATCATGGAGAGCCCGAGAGGTTTGTGATCACACTGCTTTATTTCACTCACCACTCCAAAGCAAGGGAGCCCTTATAGATGAGCCCTTTCTGTGGTTTATAGACAAAACATAGGCACAGTCCCACATGGGACCAGGTGGTTGTTCTTTGTGTGTAATTTTAAATGATCCAGACAATTGCAGGAGGCATCATTCTGAAGATCAGTTGGTCATGACTGCACAATAGATAATTACAGACATGACTAAGTTTAGGAGAACAACTGTCCTCACCATATCCTCATGAAGCATATTATTGTGAGTCAGGCATCAAACAGGACATGTATGATTATAGGATCACAAGCTGGAAGAGACCACTAAATTTCTCTCATTTTACAGATGAAGAAACTGAGTCCCAGAGATGACAAGCAGCATGGTGCAATGGAAAATGTGCTTGACTCTGGGTTAGAGAATCTGGGTTTCAATCCATCGTTTTCCTCTTGCTCTCAATGGGACCTTGAATAAGTCACTTTTTCTCCCTGTGCCTCTTTTTCCTCATTTATAAAATGCAAGAGTCAAAGGCGGAGCTTACATTTCATCCCTTTACCAAAGATCATGAGCCACCACTGGCTATTATTGGGTTTCTGGTGGGGTTCCTGGGGATGAGGACTGTGTTGAAGATAATTGGAGATTGACCTTTCCCAACGGCTAGGAACTCCCTTAGTTTCCAGCTCTTCGCTGTTACAAAAAGTATCCCTATAAATATTTTTGTAAGTATCTGTCCTTCTCTGTTTCTTTGATCTCTTTGGGATATAAGACTAGAAATAGTATCTCTGGATTGAAGGGTATGCATAGTTTACTGACTTTTGGGGTATACTTCCAAATTGTTTTCAAGAATGGCTAGACCAAATCATAGGTTCACCAAAAGTACAATAAAGTACTTCTCTTCTCATGATTCACCCAGCAATTGTCATTCTTTTTTATCCTTGTTGTCAATTTGATGAGTATAAGGTGGAAACTCAGAGTGGTTTTAAAGTATGTTTCTTTTAATTACTTATGATTAGGGATTTTTTTTTTCATATGGTTGTTGATAGTTTGTCTTCTTTTGAGAACTGTTATACCATATGACCTGCTGAGGAATGTCTTTTGTCCTCATATATTTGAAGCACTTCCATATATATTCCCTGATATTTATCAGGGAAACCTGATGTAAAGTTCTTTTCAACTCATTCCCTTCTACCTTTAGCTGCATTGGTTTTGTTTATACAAAAGCTTTATCTCTTTTGGCCCTCTCTAACCTTTGTTGGGTCAAGGATTTTTCCTTGTCTATATTTGAAAAAGGTATTTAACTTCCCCATTCTTCTAATCTGTTTATGGCAAAACCTTTATATATGGGTCTTATATTTATTTGGAGCTTATGCTAAATGAAATGTTTATCTGATCCTAATTTTTTCCAGACTCCTTTCTGGTTTTGCCACCAAATCTGGCAAGCAGTGAATCCTTACCACAGTAGTTGAAGTCATTGGGTTTATCAAACACTATATTGTTATGTTCATTTGCTTCTGGGTTTTGTGTTTCTAATTTGTCCTACAAATCAAATTTTCTACTCTCCAGCTCATACTAAAAAATTTGATGATTACTGCTTCATAATAAAGTTTGATCTCTGGCATTGCCCCCTGACCTTTATTTTTCATTTTTTTCCTTGAGATTGTTGATCTTTTTCTTCCTCCAGATTAATTTTATTATTTTTCTTAGCTCTATAAAGTATCTCTAGCTCTTGGATTTAAATAGATGCTATATATCATTGTGTGAGATGAAAAAGTTCGTAGTCTGAGTCTGAGATCAGAAAAGTTCTTTATTCTTTTTCATGAGAAAGGGCACTGCCCCTGTGGCTCAAAAGCCATCTGCCAGGGAGGGCAAAATGTGGAAGCTTGCAGGCTTCTCTTGTCCTGATCCTAACTCCACCTCTAATGCTTGTCCTACCTCACCATTGGCTGGTGAGGCAAGCTCACAATCTTTCATTAGTATTAACTGATTGGCACAAAGCAGTTTCAATCCTTCATTTTGTATTTCCTTTCACCAAATTTGGAAGTGCCCAATCAGAAGTGGACGAGTATGATTTGTGAGACTGAACTGGTTTACAAAGTATGGAGAAGAAATAGGATTTATAACAGGGAGTTAAAAGAAATGAGGAAACTTCACTGAGTTATCTTTCACATCATGAAAAAGCTCCAATTTTTTCTAAGCTTTTTAATGTGTGTATGTATGTGTTCTTAACAGAAACAGATATTGCATCTCGTTAGTTGGGATAGTCAAGTCTTATTGGTCATAACTCCAATTTCCTAGGCTCCTATTAGTATCTTCCACCTCCTCTCATGTGTGCTCTGAGCACTGAAAGACCAATGTCCCTAATTTGAGCTCTGTGGCTGGCTGTCCCCACGCCAGGCTCTGCTACACGCTTCCATTCCCCTCCCCCCTTCCACTCCCCATTCTGAGGGCTGCCTTGGCCTTCTATCCTGTTCACCTACCAGGCTAGCTCTTCCAACCCCTTTAATCAACAAAACAAAACTGGGAGGGGAAGACCATCTGGGCTGCTGGTCAAAAGACTCACTTCTTAAAGAGGCGTATTCATTGAGCGGGTGTTATCTCACTCAGAGTGAGAACCTGAAAAGACCTTAGCCTGAAAGGGCCAAGGTCTCCCATTGCAACGGGGGCCATCTCCAATCATCCTGATGAACATCTGGCCGCCAGACCCAGATGGCTCTGGAGGAGAAAGTGAGGCTGGTGACCTTGCACAGCCCTGCCTCACTTAAATCCAAGTCAAGTGTAAGTCACATCACCATCTCCCCAGTGTCACGATCCTCTTCTAGAATGAAAGACAAACACAACAACCTGGCTCTTACAACTCAGGCTCCTTACTGATTTTTCTTTGGATTTCTCAATCAGTATTTGATCTGGTACCTTTTAAAAATTTTATTGCTGGAGTATATTTGGAAGAGTTGGGCCATTTAAGGTGGAAGATTTTTAGGAGGTGAGTTCAAGCATATTTAACCATACAGGGAAAATGTGAAAATGTCTTCTTGTTCAGTCATGTCCAACTCTTCATGACTCCATTTGGGGTTTTCTTAGCAAAGATGCAGGAGTGTTTGCCATTTCCTTCTCCAGCTCATTTTACAAATGAGGAAATTGAGACACACAAGGTTCAGTGACTTGTCCAGGGTCACACAGCTGGTAAGTGTCTGAGGCAGGATCTGAAGTCATAAAGAAGAGTCTTCCTGACTCCAGGCCTGACTCTCTATCCACTGTACCATCTAGCCACATATGTAAGAAATTTATGCTGAGGACTTTTTCTGCTTATTAGATTTTTCTTATACTTTTCAAACTATTAGGAGAAGCAATGTCCCTCACCACGTGCTTCACTTTGGCTGAGGGTACATTCCTATGAAACTGTGTGGTAGACTAAGTTAATGAAACTGCAGATTCTGCCATTACCCATAACCACCAAGATTTGTAAAATCATACTTTATTTGGTATGACTTAATGGTACATTCCATGTGCACACTTCTTCCCCATATTCCAGCAATGTGCCACTTATACCTTCTTAATCATTTTTTTGGAGGGCAATTGGGCTTAAGTAACTTGCCCAAGGTTACATAGCTAGTTTTTGTGTGTGTGTGTGTGTGTGTGTGTGTGTGTGTGTGTGTGTGGTAAGTGTCTGAGGCCGGAACCAAACTCGGGTCCTCCTGACTCCGGGGCCGGCAATTTACTCACTGTGCCACCTAGCCGCCCAACTCTAACAGTTTCTTTTTTTGCCTTTTTTTTGGAAGGCAATTGGGGTTAAGTGACTTGCCCAAGGTCACACTGCTAGTTTTTCTGTTAAGTGTCTGAGGCTGGATCCAAACCCAGGTCCTCCTGACTTTAGGGCTGGTGCTCTATTCACTATGCCACCTGGCCGCGCCTCCATTTATACCTTCTTGACAAAAGTGAGGGAAGGGATATATAATGTTGGTATCTGAGGAATAGAGTGTTTGTGAGTCTTGGGGACAGGGCAGAACCCTATAAACATCAAAGAAATTCTGAATAAACCCTATATAGCAAATTGTAACATTGGGTGAAAGAGTCGTAGATTTAGAGATGGAAGGCATCAAGACCACTCCTCACCTCATTTTACAGATGAGGAAACTGAGGCTAAGAGGCTTGCTGAGGGTTACCCAGCTAACATCTTGAGGCAGGCTTTAAACTCAGGTCTTCCTGATTCTATGCTTTATTTATTCAATAGAAAAATTATTGAAAACAAATAAACTTGACAGCTGAAAGGGTCTTTTCCCTTTATCCTTAGCGGTAAGAGTACTTCTATACAGTCACAAATACTTCCATCAAAGGCTCTTTTATAAGATGTAGTGATGTGGAAAGTATCCTAGTGTGGGTCTCAGGACACTTGGGTTCTGGCCCTGTTTCTGTCACTAGCTTGTGTGACTTTTGGGGAGTCACTTAATTATTCTAAGCCTCATTTTCCTCAGCTGTAAAATTAGGGGCTAGGGCCCCATAATCTCCAAAGTCACTTTAATGTTTCATGGTTTAAGCTTGTGCTTGTTGCAGAGGCAAGTCCTGCCCTCTATTTCAGGTCTGCTTTTTATCACCAGGGCTGAAATGATGTATAAAGAGATCATGAAGAAATATGGATTACTGGGACATACTGTTATCCTTCAGAGAGCAGCTCTTTAGCTGGTGGCGGGGAGAGGGGAGGGGAGGGTGGTGGACGTAAATGATAGGTTGGGATTGAGAGACAGAGAGAGAGGAAAGGGAGTGGCCATCTGTAACAGCTTGAATTTTATTTTATTTTCTTGCTTGAAGTGTTATATCATGTGCTTCTCTTAATGTGTCATAATCAATGTGGCAGAAGAATAAAGCAAACTAGTCTCCACTGCCCAGAGCTGTGAATGTGAAGTCAGTGGTATCAGTGAAGAAGGATTAAGAAAGCCTGGCTGTAATTGGAGGTGGGATGAGAATCTTGGCCTGCCAACTCAGGGAGATGGTTTAAAATGAGCTTGAACTGTAAATTGATTGACTCGGCTATTAATGAGCTATGTTACCTTGAGCAAGTTTCTTACCTTGTCTAGTTATCAGTTCCCTTATCTACAAAATGAGATAATTGGACCAAGTGGCCTCTTGGGTCTCTTAGTTTTAATGTTATTTGTGTGTCATGATGCATAGTGAGAGGTAGGGTGGTATACTGAAGCCACAGAGAGCTGGCTTTGGAATCCAAAGGACCTGGGTTCAAGTCCTACCTCAGACATAGATTATGTGGGTGACCCTGGGCAAGTAATTTTATCTTAATGGATCTTAGTTTTCTCATTTGTAAAATTATGGGATTGGACTAGATGGCTTCTGAGGTCCCTTCTAGGCCTAGATTTATAATTCTGTGACTCACTTGAAAACTAATTTTATTTTTCTATCTGAAGACCTTACCTTTGTAGGTTTTCACCTGTATGGCTAGAAGATACTTGAGAGGTCATCTACTCTAACCCTTTCATAGATTAGGAAACAAATATCCAGAGAAATTAAATGACTCCAGGGTTGAGGAACCTGTAGCCTCAAGGTTGCATGTGGTGCTGTAGGTCCTCAAGTGCAACCATTTGAATTTGGATGTGGTCAAAGAACTGGACTTGAGGACCTAGAGGACCACATGTGACCTTGAGGCCACAGGTTCCCCAACCCCGAATATAATTCTAATCTATCTGGGTTCTAATTCTGATCCTTGAACATCAAAACCTTTGTTTTCCACTACATTCTGCTGCCGTCTTTCACAAGTCAGATGTCTAATAAATGAATGTATTTTTGCTCAAGTATTGATTTAGGAGCCCAGTTCTGCTGATACTAAGCGAGATAAATGAGGGCCTTTGGGGGCATTTTCAGGCATAGGGTCTCAAAGACTACAGTTTCCTGTGTTTGATATTGTGTATGGAAGTTATGCTATGCATGCCTTTGAAACAACATTAAGATTCTATGTTTTTTTTTTTTTACCAGCTCATTTGTCCTTTTTTTTTCCCAAAGAAACCTGGGAAGGGGGAAAGAAAATTGGGATTTAGGTGGCCAGAAAGTAAAAAGGAGCTTCAAGTCATAGTTTTTGAGGAATAGCCCCTTCAGACACATCTCAGCTAACATCTAATTTTGTTGTAGGATAGCAAAAAGAGAAACAAAACAGTGTTATGTGAAACACCACAATAGATTGTGTGTACATGTGTGTGTGTGTGTGTGTGTGTGATATTTCCATGGGAACAATATCCTAAAAGTTATTTTGGCTTATTGACCAAATAGTGTTCTAAAGGGATTGAGGAATTGGAAGTGAGTTTGGCTATAATGTGGTAATGGAATGAAGCAAATGATTAGAATAAATTTGAATTGATTTCTTGGCTTAGAAATAGGAAGAATTAAGTTCGAGCCTCGCCTCAAATACTCACTGGCTGTGTAATGCTGGGCAAGTTGCTTTCACCTTCTCAGCCTTGATTTCCTCCTGAGGAAAATGGGGATAAAAATATTTGGAAGCCCCCCCCCCAGGATTGTTTTGGGGATTAAATAATAAGATATATCAAGAGCTTTGCAAATCATAAATCACTGTATGAATTATCAGTCATCATCAGGGCAACTTTAGGCTATAGATGGTG
This sequence comes from Petaurus breviceps papuanus, assembly GCF_028583685.1. Lineage (NCBI taxonomy): Eukaryota > Metazoa > Chordata > Mammalia > Diprotodontia > Petauridae > Petaurus > Petaurus breviceps. Next base: position 15,070,970 of record NW_027185616.1, read on the forward strand.
ACACATTTGTTAGAGGCTTTTAGGATTAGGATAAAGAAATTTTTTTTTAAAGCAATCAGGGTTAAGTAACTTGCTCAAGGTTACACGGCCAGTTATTTCTGGGTGTGGTGCTGAGTATCTGAGCCCGGATTTGATCCAGGTCATCCCGACACTGGAGCCGGTACTCTTACTCGCTGTGCTACCTGGCCACCCTGGGATAAAGAAATTTTGAGAAAGGCTTATGGATTGTTCCTTGCAAGTATTTGATATTTGAAATCTTAGGTTGGTCTTAAGTGACTGGTGGATGACTAAAGTGTTTTCGGTTGTAATGTGGAGTGTTAATGGATTTTATTGTATACATAAAAGTATATATATTTATTTAGAATAGTGGATATAAAAGACTAAAAATTAGATAAAACATGCATAAGCTTGCCAGAGTTATTTCCTTTTAATATAGTGATTGATCTTGGCTAGATAGCATCAGTGAAAATAAACATCAGCATATGGTCAGGTGGCTACTTATGGGAATGGGCCTAAAAACAAGGACTATGTAATAGACCTCTGTGTCTCAATAATTTGAATTGATTTTAATTGTATGAGGGGTTGGCTTAAACTTGGTCTTTAAAAGTGCCTCTGAAGAGAGGCCCCATTAAGCAAACTGATAGTATGAAAAGCTTGTAACAGGAATGTTAGAATAGGGGTGGGGAACCTGTGGTCTTGAGGCCACATGTGACCCTCTAGGCTGTCAAGTGCAGCCCTTTGTGAAGTTTGGGTTCAGTCACAGGGCCACACTTGAGGACCTAGAGGGCCACATGTGGCCTCAAGGCCACAGGTCCCTCCTTCCTGAGAGAAAACCACAGTTTCAAATACTTTAGGAACATCATTGACATGCAACTGATAGGTACTGTACAACTGTTTATTCATTACAGAATTTCCCTCCAAAATTTCCATTTAATAAAACTTTGTTAGACTAGTTTTAAGTTTCTGAAAATAGTTTAGAGTAATTCTTTTACAAAATATTCTCTAAATCAAATTTTGAATTCATATTGATTTCAACCCTCCCCCCCCCCAATTCACTAGGGATATCCTTTTTCTTTGCTTTAATTGAGTTTCCAGAGGAAGTTATGTCTATTCTCCTCCAAGAATAAATCCATGGTGTTCATATTTATTCCAAAGATGAGATATCATGTGGGGCCCTGGACAGCTGCCTTTCTGAGACCCAGCTGCCTGAGAGCACAACACTCTGTTGATATTCTTTGTATCTTTTTACTGTTTATAAATCATAACCGAATCAGTAACATCATGATGTTTTGTCCCCCCAAATGGACAGAGTAGAGTGCACAAGAAAAGATTGAGTGTTGAAGCAAATTCAAGTCCACATGTGTGTGCATCTCTCTATAATTTTCCATCTGGAAGGTATTTCTGAAATGCTTACTAGGATCTGATAATATAACTGAGGGAAAACAACTCTCTCCATCAGATTATAAAAGGGAAAAGAAAAGAAAATGAGCAGCCTTAAGGAAAAAAAAATATATTGTCTCCCATGTTCCTGGTGTGGCTCCATCTCAGATCTGTACGTAAGTCAATCCAGAAGACAACTACTGAACTTCGTTCCAGAAAATATTGATGTAGTAATCTGCTAACTATTTTAACCCTTTCTTAGTCCTCCATATCCCCCAATTTATATGTTAAAAAGAGGGTGAAAAGACAGAGGACTAGAAAAAAGAGAGGGAAAGGAAAATTCAATAGGAGATACATACACACATATATGTGTGTGTATACGCACACACATATACATGTGTGTGCATATACACATGTATAGATATAGAAGTGTGTATGTGCATATATACATATACATATATATATATATATATATATATATATATATACATACATAGACATAGCTATATGCTAGAAATCAAGGAAGGCACAACATTCTGGCCAATGAGAAGTGGAAGCTAAAAGCTTAAGAGTTTGAGACAAAAAAAAAACAAAACCCAAAAACAAAACTGAGAAAAGGGAAGAGCTTAGGATACGAAGACATTTTCTAAGAAAAGTTAGAAGAGAGCTTTGATGAGGAAGGGGAGAGGAAGTTATTAGATAAGGTTCAAAGGAATAAGAAACAGTTAAAAAGAACGTAGAAGGAAATCAAAAGTCCAAACACAATAAGACACATTTATTTTTTTAAATGACATTTAAAATGGTTAAAAGGGAATATAAAATGAAAGATATAAAGAGAGAGTTCATATCCATCAAAGAAGAAATAATGTTAAAGAACCCAAAAGACTTAGAAGAGGAACTCAAAAGCAGCCCTCAGAATTAAGCTGGTGGGCCGTTTTATCTCATCAAAGCCCTGACCCCCATTTCATACTGATAATTAACACAGAGGAACCAGATGCTGCTGTTAGCTATTGAGGAGGTGAGAGGATAAAGTCATCTTTGGTAAAATATGGATGATAACTTTCCCTAGGTGGGAAGAGGTTCCATTATCTAGAACACTGTGTACTCTCTGGCGAATGGACCACTCCTCACAAGTGCTCTCTTTACCATGTGAATTTTGTCACTATCTCATTTAGCCCCTCTCCCCAAAGCCTCAAGGAACCATTTTTCTCATGTCTGCCATAGCTCTGCCCTACCCTGGCCTTGGCAAGCTTGGCTTTGGATCCCCTCAACGGATGGGGGGACGACGGGGTTATGAGGTGCCTCGGTTGACGTCAGCCCATCTCAGACACCCACTGCTGCTTCTGCCCTTTCACACATGCGTTGTAGAATGCGGTGAATACTGGTGAAGCTGGGCCTGTCTGCAGGAAGCTTGCTCCAACAGAGACGCATCAAATTGTAAAGCTCCAGCGGGCAGTTCTCAGGGCAGGAGAGGATGTTGCCATCCCTTACATAGAAGATCACCTCCTCGTGTGCCATCCCATAGTAGGGCTGCAGGCCATAGGAGAATATCTCCCAAAGGACTACCCCATAGGCCCAGACATCAGACTCTGTTGTGTAGCGGTTGTAGAAAATGGACTCTGGGGGCATCCAGCGGATGGGGATGGCATCGTTCTCGTTGGCTTTGTAGTAGTCTGCTGAGTAGATGTTCCTGGAAAGGCCGAAGTCAGCGATCTTCACCACCATATTATTACCCACCAGACAGTTCCTGGTAGCTAAGTCCCGGTGGACAAACTTGCGCTCTGAGAGGTAAGCCATGCCAGCTGCTACCTGCCTGGCTATGCAGAGCTGCTCAGCACAGCAGAGGGGAGGGGGCCCCGGGCTGGACAGTCGGACCCTGGGAGCCAAGTTACTGTGGCTGAGGTTGCACGCTGTCCGAGGTGACATGTTTCGGAGGTACTCATTGAGGTCCCCATAGGCCATGTATTCAAACAGCAAGCACATCGGTTTACCAACAGCACACACTCCTAAAATCAAAACAGTATGGTCAGTTATGTTTGCCAGATCACATAGAGGGCAGGAAAAGTGATCACGGGATCCTAGGGCCTTAGATCTAGTGCTAGAAGGGACCTAGAGGTCATGTAAGGGAAACTGAGGCCCATGGAGGTTAGATGGTGATCACAGTGTCAGAGATGGGATTGGCTCACAGGTTCTTTGATTCTAGAGGCTGTGTTCTTTCTATGATATCACCATGCCTTGGCCATTGGAGTTAAAGTGTAATCACCACAAAAATCATATAATTATATTGGCATCAGCAGCTATATAATCCAATCCATATCCAAAATGGAATTTCCAACATAACAGATTTGATGAGATCTCCCTGCTTCACCATTCCATATCCCTCTAACTTTGATCATTGGGGCAATTTAATTCCCAATTCTGGACTCAACTCTACCTTGGATTATGGGGAACATAAGGAAGCCTAGGCCCATAACTCAGTATCAGCTCATCTTTTCTATGGATCTTTAGAGCCTTTCCAATAACTGAATCCTTGGCTTGTTCTTCTACAACTGTTCTTTTGCCTTATCATCAGTCTTTCTAGGTACTAGCATTCTATTCCTGAAGGCCAGTCCGCATAACTAGGTTTTGCTACCAAATTTTCCTGCTGTTAGTTGGCTACCTGCCTATCTGGACCTCCATACACTGTAGGGGTCTCAACACCATGATGTACTCCCCTGTTTGAACCTCTGTCCCTGACCGAACCTGTCAGTGCCACCCACCTTCCTGTCTTGAGCTCTTCCAACATCCCAGTGTCTGGATGTTCCCCTTTTCCCCATCCTCCAATACCCCACCCCCCATCATATTCCCTAATATTGTCATATATATGTCAGATATGTCAATCATTTCTAGCCTTTCCCCCTCCAGCTTACGAAAAGCTCTAGCTATCACAGCAGGATCTGGGGAATATATACTGAGTACAAAAGAGAAGGGAAAAGGGTAGGAGGTATGTTTTATTCTGTGGTTAATTAGTGGGGCAGGGGAGTGGTAGGGAGAAAATATTCCTTGACAAGGTTAAGGAAATGACCAAAATGGGGACCATAAAGAGGAAGAAAAAAAAAGATTCTGAGAAAGCAGAGAGATCTGTATCTATGAAAAGAACTTCAAATGTGAAAACACGTGACACAGAAAAGGGAAGAAAGAAGAAAGACCTTGGAAGTGAGAGTACAACATGTCATTAGTAGGTTTTTAGCTGGAAGTGTCTTCTGTAAGGAATGCAAAGTAGTTAATCCAAAGGCAACGACTCTTTCCTGGGATTCTTGATCCTTTCACTTGGCATCATTGGTAGTAAGATTAAGAACATGTATTGTGTGAAAAACGTTCTGGGGATCTTAGTGGACTGCAAACTATATAAATTGAAAGTGACAGGGGACATAAAAAAGATAATGGCTACTATGCTGCTTAGCTGCCCTAAGAAAAACACAGGGACAGAAAAAATTAGAGGTGATAGAGAAATCACTTAACCTCTCTGGGACTCAATTTACTCATTTGTAAAATGAGAGATTGGACTAGAGGACTCGTGAGGTCTTTATGGTTGTCTAAGATCTATGACCTAATTACTAAATAACCTCAGCAGGTAATGAATTGTATGTAAGTTAGATATTCACTTGTTGAGAATACTATAGGGGATTCCTTCCTTCTTCCCTTCCCCCCTCCCTCCCTTCCTTCTTTCTTTCCTTCCTTCTGCCCTCCCTCCTTCTCTTTCATGCTTCAAGTGAGACTTTGACTAGGTGATCTTTGAGGTTCCCTTCAACTCTTAAGAGAGTCAAGAACTAGAAAAATTACATTTTTGCTTCATTGTTGTTTCGATCTGAAGCTGAATGGTGGACCAGGAGCGAAGTTCCACCCTAGTAATTTAATGGTCCATTGGCAGCATTTTACTCTTTAGTCCAATTTGTTGATCTATAAAATGGGAATAATAATACCTGCCCCATCAATCTTACAGGGCACTGAAATACTCGTGTGATAATATGTGTACATGGCTTTGAAAACTAGGAGGTGCTATATAAACGTAAAAGCATTACTGCAATTATTTTTCTATCAGTGATGATAATAGAAAAGATAGCACATGAATGAAGAACATTTTAAAATGCCCTAAGATTTTTGGAGGCACTAAAGAGTTTTAATTTTGAAATTCTTATTCAGAACTACTGAGAAAATGCCATTTTCAGGTGCCTAAGCAGGTAAAAATTTGAATATCAAATCTTTCTCTTTCTTTCTGACACCACATTCCCAGCCCTTAACCTCCTGATCTTGAGATTTTACTAAGATTTCTTGTTTTAGGAGCTTCATCAATCAGCATATCCCTATAGATGCAATTATAAATTAATAAACTACTACACCTTATTACTCTGGGTAATTGGATGTTCCTTCTGGAAATTTCTCTAGAAATAATATATTATTCTACCTGTGAAGGTATTTAATAAGATCCTGTCTATGGTTTTCTAGGTTGTTAATTGTGCATGTCTCATAACTTCCCCAAAATAGAAAATATAGAATGTATCTGAGAACAAAGAATGGCACTTGGTATAAATAAGACCTGGATATTAATTCCCCATTAGACTTTTAACTAGTTGTGTGATCCTGGGCAAGATACCTCTCTGAGCCTCAGTTTTCTCATCTGTAAAATGGGGATTAATAATAACACACTTCTAGAACTGTGAAGATTAAATAAGATAATATACATTAATCATTTTATAAACTTTAGTTACTATTGAATTTCTGATAATGACTAACAGTTATTCTCTACTATTCACAAGGCACTGTGTTAGGCGCCATTCTTTGCTGTCTGACACATGACAGTTATAAATGATTGTTTTTTTACATCAACCCTCTCTTAAGAGTAGCAAGGTTTTCCCCCTAACAATTCTCCTTTTATTCTTGGATGGTAGGTCATCTTAAGGTCAAGCAGAAAAAGCCATAATCTGGGAATCAGAAACCCTGAGTTCTGGGTGTAGCTCTGTCATTAACTGATCTCAGAACAAGTCTCTGCAGCTGGCTGCAGTTTCCTTATCTGTGAAGTGATGAGGTGGGACCAGATGATTTAAGGTTCTCTTAAGTTCCAGAATTCTGTAAATATCTGAGGCACTTACGCCTTTTTCTAACTTATAGATTGAGAAACTGAAGAGTGTTGGAATGTCCATGCTGGAACGCATTTGTTGTACTTAGAAAGGACTGATGTTTGGCCCAAGGATCTGAAGGCCCTGATGTAGGAATCTCACTAGGCTCCTTGCATAGGAAATGCTATCCTTTCTTATATATTTAAAAGGAAATGCAAATTGTACATAATAGCATTGCTATTCCATGTGTAATCATCTTTTTTTAAAAATTTTACCATATTATGGAAATGTTTTATTCCATAAATTAAAAATAAAATAATTTGGGGCGGCCAGGTAGCACAATGAGTAAGAGCACTGGCCTCAGAGTCAGGATGACCTGGGATCGAATCTGGGCTCTGATACTCAGCACCACACCCAGAAATAACTGGCCGTGTAACCTTGAGCAAGTTACTTAACCCCGATTGCTTTAAATAAGTAATTTTTTTTAAAGAAGCATTTTTCTAGGCTGAGTTCCTTAATGTTTTTCTAGCTCTTTCTTCTCAATGCTATTTCCTTCCAAGATATAGAAACTGTTCAGGAAACATGGTTGAGAATACTACTGAAAAGAATAAATATCAGGAAAACGAGACTGAGCGTTTACAAGGCATGGCCAGCTCCAGCAACATCAGCCTCCTTCTGAGCTCTCTATTGAGCAATATAGACAATCCTGTTGCTAGGGGTTACTTTGCCATGCATACTGTAGGGCTTATTCTTAAACCATGCAAAGTCTGTGATTGAAAGACAACTCATTACTCCCAGTGGTCTGGGTTATTGTGAAATCCCAAATGTTTCAACAGAGCTGAGTACTCGGTGTTTGGAGAGACAAGTCAACAGGGCCTGGGATTGGAGTTTGAAAGCTCTCTATAAGAGACTTCTGAGTCCCTTGGGGTTCCAGTCCAGCACCTTTCACACTTTAAAAGAGCACGAACCTCCTTATTATTCTGTTCTTGCAGTCCAGGCTGTGACAGTAGCTTGGAGGAGGAACAATGATGATAACAGGTAATGTTTATATAATAACATTTCAAGGTTTTCAAAGCTGTTTCCAAATATTATCACATTTGTTCCTCACAACAGCCCCAGGAAGTAGATGCTATTATTTTTTTTTATTAATTTGTTTGTTTCCTTTTAGTTTACAGGATTCAATTCCACAATTCCTTGAGTTTCACATTTTGCCCCCCTCCCTCCCTTCCTCTCCCCCCACCCCGTGGCGGCTTATAGTCAAGTATAGGATCTGTAAATACTTTCACGTTATACATTAGTCAGGTTATAAGGACGGATTGTACCAGCTGGAATGAAAAAATGGTAAAGAGGACATAAAACCAAATAAGAGAAGGAAAAAGATCAGGTATTTTGCTTCCACCTGGATATAAACTTAGTTCTTTCTAGTTCTTTCTCTGGAGGCACATTTTTCTCTCCATCATGCATCTTTTGGGATTGACTTATATCACTGCACTGCTGAGAAGAGTCCAGTCTATCAAAGTTGGTCATCACACATACGTTGTGTCTGTAATTGTGTACAATTTTCTCCTGGTTCTATTCTTCTCACTCAGCATCAGTTTGTATAAGCCTCTCCAGGTATATATGAAGACTGTCTGCTCCTCGTTTCTTATAGCACAGTAGTATTCCATAACATGCATATACCACAACTTGTTCAGCCATTCCCCAATTGATGGGCACCCCCTTAATTTCCAATTCTTTGCCACCACAAAAAGAGCTGCTATAAACATTTTTGTACATATGGGTCTTTCTCCCATTTCTATGATCTCTTTGGGATATAACCCTAGGAGTGGTATTGCTGGATCAAAGGGTATGAAAGTATTTACAACCCTTTGGGCATAATTCCAGATTGCTCTCCAGAAAGGCTGGATCAGTAGATGCTATTATTGATCCCCATTGAAGGAGGTAAGGTGACTTGCCCAGGGTCACACAGCTATTAAGAGTTTGATGTGGAACTTGAACTCAAATCTTCCTAATGCTAAGTCCAGTGTTCCACCCCTTCTCTAAGTAGTCAACCTCTGTGATATAGTAAACAATGCTCTGTATTTCAGATACATAGGATCATAGATTTGGAGTGGGAAGGGATCAGAGAGGTCATTGAGTTCAACTCCCTCATTTTACAGGTGAGAAAACTGAGGCCCATGGGGTAAAATGACTTGCCCAGGGTCACACAGCTAGTAGTAATGAGTAAGGATTTTAACTCAGGTCTTCCTGACTCCAACATTGTCTCAGGAATATGGTATATATCAGAAATAAACCAGACAGTAATAGATAGAACCAAAAGGTTCACAATAGAACTCTGAGATGATTTTTTTTCTTTTAAATAGAAGGTGTCAGAAATAAAAAGTAAAACAGAATAAGGGGGAAGAAGGGCCAGTGGGTTCCTGCATTTGGTCGCCTTTCCTGTACTTTGAAGTGGTTCTTCATGTTGGAATCTGGGAAAGCAGAGATGCCTTGTGTCGAATTACTAAGAAGCTTATGTAAAGGTTATATGTAAAAGTGTTTTGTAGATGCTTCCAATACACAATTGTGTAAGATTTTTAAAAATCATTTGTAAGCCTGTATTTCCAAAAAAACTCTTAAAAGTTGAAGGGCTGTGAAGATAGAATAGACGTGTTGTCTGGCACTCAGTAGGACAATAGAAGGGTGGAGTGAGAAGGGCCCCAAAGTCAGGGGATACAGGGTGTGAATGGGCTTCTGCTACTTACCAACTGCTGAAAAAGTCACTCCACCCTTCAAAGTCCAATGTCTTCATCTGTCTAGTTGTATTTCATCTGACTGGAAGCTAGGTGGAGCAGTGCATAGAGATCTGCTTGGAATCAGGAAGTCCTGAGTTCAAATACTGCCTCAGGAAACTTTCTAGCTGTGTGACCCTAGGAAAGCCACAGTCTTTGCCTACCTTAGTTCCCTCTGCAAACTGGGGATGATAATATAGCATCTACTCACAGGGTTGTTGTGAGAATCAAATCACACACATACATGTATGTGTGTACATTTATACACATACACATGTGTGCATATGCACATCTATATGGATACATATATGTATACACAGATACATGTATATGTGTACATTATACACATACACGTGCACATGCACATCTATGTGGATATATGTACACACATATATACATGCATATTTCTATACATACACATGTGTGCATATGTATATCTATATGGAGACGTGTATATGTGTGCATTTATATACATTAATATACACAAACATGTGTGAATATGCATATCTATATGGATACATATATACGTACACACATACATGTATAGGTGTACATTTATATACATTAATACACATACACATGTGTGCATATGCATATCTATATGGACACATATCTACATATACACATACATGTATATATCTATATACATTAATATACACACATGTGTGCATATGCATATCTATATGGATACATATATACGTATACACACATACATGTATAGTTGAATGTTTATATACATTAATATACATATACATTTGTGCATATGCATATCTATATGGATACATATATAAATATACACACATACATGTATAGGTGTACATTTATATACATACACATGTGTGCACATGCATATCTATACGGACACATATATACATTTATATACATTAATATATATACACATGTGTGCATGTGCATATCTGTATGGACACATATCTACATATACACATACATGTATATATCTATATACATTAATATACACACACGTGTGCATATGCATATCTATATGGATACATATATACACATACACACATACATGTATATATCTATATACATCAATATACACACACGTGTGCGTATGCATATCTATATGGATACATATATACGTATACACACATACATGTATAGGTGTACATTTATATACATTAATATACATGCACATGTGTGCAATGCATATCTATATGGACACACATATACATGTATGTGCAGTTATATACATTAATATACACACATGTGTGTGCATGCATATCTATATGGACACATTTATGCATACATGTACATTTATATACATACACATACGTGCACATGCATACCTATATGGACACATATCTACATATATGTACATTTATATACATACACACATATACATGCCTATATGGACACATATATACACATATGTACATTTATATACATTAATATACATACACATGTGTGCATATGCATATCTATGTGGATACATATATACGTATACACACATACAACTAACATTTACATACAGCTTACTCTGTGCCCAACACGGTGCTAAATGCTTTATAATTATTATCTCGTTTGGTCCTTACAACAACTATGCAAGGTAGCAACTATTGTTATCTCCACTTCACAGATGAGAATATAAAGGCAAACAGAGGTTAAGTAACTTGCCCAAGGTCATACAGCGAGCTACTGCCCAAGGATGGATTTGAGCTCACGATTTCCTGACTCTGGCCCCAACACTCTATTTCCTGTGACCTTCTAGCTGCCCTGTATTTAATATATATGTAACTTTCTAAACTCTGTGTGTGATATAAGCATTAGCTGTAATAATTATAACATTGTCATTATTGTTAACATTACCTGACTTGGTTGTTGCAAAGATCATCTCACACAATAAATATAAAGGATGACATAAATGCTTTCTATTACATACATATAGAATATCAGGAAGCAACATGGATATTAATGGTTTCTTGAGAACCAAACCAGAAAAGAAGGGATTGAGGCAATGGGGAAGTTCTATCACAGGGTAGCCAGCTTCTTCTTGGGAATATACCTAACTGCCTTTTGCTTACTTACAGCTTCTTTTTCCCCCTGAGAAATACAAAGTATTTTCCAGGCATCTTGCTCTTTCTGACCCCGGTCAAACAAAGGTGTTGCATGGATGGAGAAACTGAGTTGTGTGAACAGTGATGTAATTGTCACAGAATAGCAGATCACATGACTTCTAGTGCATGCATCTAATCACTGGACACATTTTGCTATTTTTAGGGCCTATGAGTGCCCCTCTGGGGTCTAACAGATGCCCACAGGTGCCATGTGGAGATTTCTGATACAGAGGCGAGAGAGAGGGAATCACAGAATGTTAGCCAGAAGGTTAGAACCTTCAGAGATCATCTATCACCAGCCCATTATAATATTATCTGATAACTGGTCATCCAGAAAGGAAGCAAGAAAGGGAGAAAATAGAGAAATTAAAAAAGAGGTAGCCACGATGCCTTGAAGGCCACCAACAACTAATGCTGGTGATATTCATTGGAAGCAGGGTAATAAATCACCTATCCCTGCAATAGACTGCTCTTCTATGAGAGACAGCAGGGTATGGTGTAAAGAACTTTGGAAACAGTGTCACGCAACCCCCCAGGGTTCAATTCCTTGCTGTGCTGCTGGCCTCAGGTCTAAGTCATTTCCTGTCTTCCACATCTCAGCACCCTCATCTGTTTGTAAGGAGACTAAAGATTTTGCTGGCCAAAACATAGTGCTTAGGTTTTGATGCCAAAGAACTCAAGTCAGAGAAGCTAATAAGCTAAAGAGTGTTCTCCATCCACCTAGCCCGAATTCCTAGTTTTACTATGTATACCTGTTAGCATCAAATGCCGGGGAATGAGGTTTTCACTGGCCAAGATCAGTCTTCACCAAAGCCTTCAGGCTTCTGGGAACCCCACATGGAAGAGGGGAATGCCACAGGTCCTACCTTCAAAATGAGCTTGTCAGGGATGAGGAACCTGTGGTATCGAGGCCACATGTGGCTTCTAGGTCCTCAAGTGTGGTCCTTTGACAGTCAAAGAGCCATGTGTGGCTGCAGGTTCCCCACCCCCGGAACTTAGACTCTGAGATCCCTGAAAACCACTTTGGCTTTAAATCACCTGATCCTATAATTGCTAATTCATTGTGCCTTACATTGCAAATTATCCAAGCTTCCCTATGTGGGTGAGGAGAGTCACCATCACTGATCTGAGCTTCAGGAGGGCCAGCTTTGGGAATGATCCATAGCTTCCCGAGGAAAGGCCTGGTCGTGCATTGTCCTTTCATACCTAGGAGCCTAACGATGTTTGGATGGTCAAACTCTGCCATGAGGGCCGCCTCCCTCTGGAAATCCGCCTGCATGTCTGCCGAGGCTTCTTCCTTCAGCATCTTCACTGCCACCATGGTGAAAGGCTCATACGGTCGTAGGCCTGGAGCTCTGAGAATCAAAAATGGAGATCAGTGTTCATGGACGCTGTAGCCCACCCCCATCCTCCACGCTGAAAGACTTAGTGTCTAATCAAAATAATGGTCTGAACAGAGGCTACAGCAACAATGCTAAGTGTGACTTCTCCCCAATTCTGGTTTTAATATTAAGATGGCCCAAAATTGGTGTTATTTCAATTATTTTTTTTTCCTTTTCAGAGAGATTTTATTTTAGGGATGTGGTCTTTACTCAGACCAATATGGATGCCTCTTCAGAGGAAAAGATGATGTTTATGTTTGGAAAGTAATTTACATATATTATCCCATTTGGCCCTATGAGGTAATTGCTATTATTATCCCCATTTTACAGAAGAGTAAACTGAGGGAATCAGACTTTAAGTGACACACTCTGGGTCACACCATGAGAGAGTAGCTGGGCAAAAAATGTGAAGCCAGACTTTCCTGACTCTGTGTAGAGAGCTTACCCGTTAGGCTCTCCTGCCCACCTCCACCTGGTATTCTTAATCTTTTTGTGCATGCCATGCATACATTTAGCAATCTGGTGAAAACTACGGATGTCTTTTCAAAGTAATCTTTTTAAATAATTGAAGGAAATGGTAGATTCCAGTTAGAGAGTATTAAAAATAAAGATGTATTTTCCCCTTTTGTGGAAACCCTGAAATCTTCCTGTGGAGCTCAGGTTAAGAACTCTGTCTCTATAATGAGAAGTACTCTCTCTTACTAGCAGAAACTAGATTCCACAAGAAAGAAGTTAAGATAAATTTAACATTTTAACTTGTTTATTAATGTAAGAAGATCTGAATCCAAGACCAAAGTTTTTTGGTTTTTTTTTGGGGGGGGTGGGGGGGAGTGGCAATTGAGGTTAACTGACTTGCCCAGGTTCACACAGCTAGTAAGTATCTGAGACTGGTTTTGACCTCAAGTCCTCCTGACTCCAGGAAGCTCTAACTTTGCTGCCCTAGGACCGATATTTCTAATATGTTTCCAAATAATAGGTCTGGCTTAGAACTCCTCAGCCCTGCATTATGACAGCTGCAATTTGGAGGTTATTGACAATACTTTTCTCTTGGGTACAACTTGGAAAAATATATTGCTTGGTGTGATCTGCTAGCCTCTACTGCTATCCATACTGCTTTGGGCCAATGGAAGGTATCCAGTGGCCTTGGTAAGTGTGGGTGGTATCAGGTTTTTGCAGGTCTAATTGAATGTTTAAGACCTGACCACCTGTTAAAGAAAAGTTTTTAGGAGGGACATAAAACAAAGTTGTTGTGAAAATGAAAATAATGGTTATCAGCTTTAGGGAATGAAAAGATATGTTGAAATCCAAAGTGATCCTTTCATTCTAACATGGTTTTTCATTTTTTTAAACACACATTTCATTTTATCTCTCCTTTTTTTTATAGAATTAATCCATTAATCTATATAGAACCATAAAATGTTAGAGTTTAAAGGGACATTGCAGATGATCTAATCTCTAAGATTACTCTATAGTAATCTTTACCCGAGAGATGAGGAACCTGGGGCTGAGAGAGGGGAAGTTACTTGGCCCAACCCAAGGCGACAAGTTACTGGCAGAGCCAAGACCACCACTAAAGTCTTCTGGCTCCTAAACTTGTGTTTTTATTCCTACACCATAATCAGGAGGATTATTGTCTGCAAGAGAAGAAAAATTTGAGAATAATCTTTAAAACAATGATTTAAAGTGATCTTGAAATGAAAAAGAATAGTCATAGAAAATAGGTAAGTGAATTTGGAAATTGTTCATTGGAAATAATGCACTATATTAAAAAGTCATTGTATGAATAAACAAGGATAATGAGAGCCCAGATTTAAAGTGGAAAAGGGTCTTAGATGCCAACTAGTCCACTCACCTCATTTTACAGATGAGGAAACTGAGACTCAAAGAGGTGAAGAGACTTATCTAAGGACCAAAGAATGGGTAGTAAGTGGCAGAGTCACAATTTGTCTTTAAGTTCCATTCCCACTCTGCAGCATTAAATAATCTCTTTGCTTTAACTGATTCTTAAATACCTGTAGTTCCATATGATTGTGTTTACATTTGTTCTTCATCACTTATTTTCTTTCCCATGTACCCTGATCCTTAACTCTGTGTATGTGTTGTATTTCCGTCATTTTTCAGCCCTGTCCAACTCTTTGTGACCCCATTGGGGGTTTTCTTGGCAAACATACTGGAGTGGTTTACCATTTCCTTCTCCGGCTTGTTTTACAAATGAGGAAACTGAAGCAAAAGGGACTTTTCATCCCTGAACTCTATCCCCTGAACCAGCCAGCTACCACAGTGTGTTATATAGTGGGTGCCAAATTAAATAGGCATATAATTTTTATCAAGAAATGTAATAATTTGGTTAAAAAAAGAAAACTGTCATATAAAATTTTATACACATCAAAATTCAATGATTTTTTTTCATGTCCCCCAACACCCTCACAAAAGCCACCAAAATTACTTCCAAATGGAAAGGTTCACATCTTCCAGCAATAGTAACATTTTTTCATTAGAAACTTTACCTTGCTTGAAAGACCCTTCCAAATGCCCCTTCTCCAATATCTCTCACATATTCAATATTATTTCGTGGATACTCCAGGCTGAGGAGTTTGGGGTTCAGAAGGAGTGGCATGCGCTGGTACATAGGATTGGGGTGAAGTCTGTCCAGCAAGAGCTCAGAAGGGAGAGTTGTGAGTGTGGGGGTTGCAGATTCCCTGTAGAGAGGATCAGTACATAAATCTCAGGACTGGTTAAAGTAGGGACTTCTTTTGCTCTTTCTACCCAGCAATAATACCCTCCAAGAACACCTAGTTTTTTGGTCAAAAAGGCTGGAAGGACCCAAGGAGTCCTTCTGGAACGTCATAAATCTTGCACTAATATGATCTCAATGTGAATACGGTACAACATAATAAGCCCCTAAAAAGTGCCCACGGGCCCAGCTTTGCACTGGGTGCTAAGGCTAGAAAGATGAAACAAACAGAAAAAGAATTCCTTCCCCTCAAGAAACTTTCACTTTATTGGACATACTCCAGATTTAACACTAGACCGATTTCAAAGAAACAGAATTCTTTTCAGTTGTTCAATTGGGATTGTTTCATTCCTTGCCCGTGTGTGCACACTACCTCAGACAATACCTAGTAGGAACAGATGCTTCATAAATGCTAGTTGACTGATGGGTATTCTAATCATCTGACACGTTCCATAATGGCTACCAACAATACCACTAAAATCGTTACACAATTACCCAGTACATTTGGAACTATCTACCCTGCCAAGTAAGCCAAAAAATAAATCTAAATCTTTAACTCTTTCAAACAGCTTTTTTTTTATTGTGCTTTTTGGAGGGGCAATTGGGATTAAATGACTTGCCCAAGGTCACACGGCTAGTAAGTGTTAAGTGTCTGAGATCAGATTTGAACTCAGGTCCTCCTGACTCCAGGGCTGGTGCTCTATTCACTGCACCACCTAGCCCCCCCTAATTTTTTTTTAAATTTTAATTAATTAATTAATTTTTAGTTTTCAACATTCACTTCCACAAGATTTCAAGTTCCAGATTTTCTCCTCATCTCTCCCCGTGCCTCACCCCATGATGGTGTGCATTTTGAATACCCCTTCCCCCAATCTGCCCTCCCTTCTATCACCCCCTCTCTCCTCCTTCTATTTACCTTGCCATAGGGCAAGATAGATTTCTATACCCCATTACCTATATATCTTATTTCCCAGTTGCATGTAACAACAATTTTTGACATTCATCAAACACCTGTTTTGATGAAAACAAAAGATGATCCCATGGGCCTTTGTTCTAAAAGACCTGACTATTTATTTTTAAGTTTAATTGACGGCTTTAAAAAAGTCATTTTCTGATATCCCCCCCCCATCCTTAATTGAACACTGCCTTGTAACAAGGAAAAATAGTTAAATAAAACTAACAAAATTATATCTGACAGCATGTCTCTATTCCTCTGCCTGTCTAAGGAGAGGAGGGAATTATATACTTCCCCATCTGTCTTCTAGGACCAAGAGAGGCCAAATTATTTTTGATAATTACTTGCAATGCAGGATGACGAATGACAGGGAGGACTGAGGACACTAAGTGGAGTCAGGCCTTACTCTTGTCTGTGCTGTCTAAAGCAAGACTGTTCTCCTTACTTGAGGGGACTGACTCAAGAAAAGCATAGTTTCACCTCTTCTTGTTTTTCCACTGTCTTCGCCTCCGGCGGCAGCAAAGGAGAGCAATCATGGTGAGAAAACCAATGACCGCAAAGCTGGAGATGATGGCGATGATGACAGTCATGGAGTAAGTAGGTGAAAATGCTGATGACAAAGAAGGCCGATCTGGGATGTCTGCACTTGGCTTGGCTGTTACCAGTGGGGAGACTGTGAGGAAACAAAAACATGATGGGTTTTGGTTCAGTGGCAAACGTGAAAGGAGGTTCTGCGCTGAAAGTCAGCTGGGATGCACTGTGCGTCTAGTGCCTGGGGACTGGGGTCTTCTGATTGCCCACGTGACTCATCCATTAAGCTAAACATCAACACCAGTCCCCAGGGTTACAATTGCTGTGGTTCAGTTACGTCTGACTCTTTGTGACGCCATTTGGAGTTTTATTGGCAAAGATGCTGGAGTGGCTTGCCATTTCCTTCTCCAGTTCATTTTATGGATGAGGAAACTGAGGCAAACAGGGCTGAGTAACTTGCCCAGGGTCACAGAGCTAGTGAGTATCTGAATTCAGGTTTGAGCTCAAATGTTCTCAACTCCAGGCCTGACACTCTACCCCAAAGATTTACAAAGCATTTTACAAATGTCTTATTTTCTCCTCATAACAGCTTCCGTCCCTGGGAGGGACGTACTATTTTTATCTTCATTTTGTGGTTGGGGAAACTGAGGCAGACCTAGGGTGAGTGGCTTGTCCAAGGTTACACGGATAAGTATCTCAGCTAGATTTGAATTCAGGTCTTCCTGACTCCAAGTCTGGCACTTTGTCCGCTGTGACAAAGAATTGTCTCAAACTGCTTCAAAACAGAGATGTTTATCATTGAAGAGACCCAGACCTCATTTAGTTTACCCTTCTTATGTGACAGATCAATCAGTAAACATTTATTAAGTCCCTACTAGGTGCCTTGCTTTGCTTAACCCAGCATACAAAAAGAAGCAAACATAGTCCCTATCTTTTCAAGGAGTTCACAGAAGGCTAAGGAGAGAGAGATAACATGGTTTATCCAAGGTCAACTAGATGTCATACAGACAGGACTACAACCCAGGCCCAGGATGATTTTATTTTACCATACTCTGGTGACATTGTAAGTACAACCATGAATATTAACTGAACTCGTTTTTGTCAAAAATATGCTTCCTGGGGCAGCTAGGTGGCGCAGTGAATAGACTATCAGCCCTGGAGTCAGGAGGACCTGAGTTCAAACGTGGACTGACACTTGACACTTAACTAGCTGTGTAACCTTGGGCAACTCACTTAACCCCAATTGCCTTGACTTCTCCCCTCCAAAAAAAATTATGCTTCCTTTACCCATACATCTCAGAAGATCAACTTCCATGGCCCTCCCCAGCTCCCACAAAAGCAGCAGCTAAAAGGAAATACTTTATCGTAGACGGTTCTTGAGGGTCATTCTCTCCTGTAATCATTACGATGATTCTTCAGGAAAGGTGCATCAGAGGTTTTCAATAGCAGACCATGTTATCAGAAACAATAAAAAGTGCTAATATTTACATAGCAATTTATATAAGGATCTCATGAATTTCATTATAGTATTAACAGTGTACACTCTGAGGGGAGTTCAGATATGTGTTTTTATCAGTGTGGGGAGTTCCTGGTATAGAAAGGCCCTTCACCAATGCAGATCTGCTTCTCTGCAAGTTAATCTTGGCTAGGGCACTGACAGGTTCCAGGATCAGGCAGCCAGGATGTGTTAAGAGGTGGGACTTGAACAAGTCTTCCTGACTCCCTTGCTAGCTTCCTATTTTCTCTCTAGCATACCTCATTGCTTCTCTGACTGAAGCCTTGCTAGCATGATAGCTAGATTTAGGAGTGAGAAAATAACTTAGCCAACAAAGAAGATAATGGTTAAATTCAAAAGTACTAATTATTAATTGCTTATTATGTACATTGCTAAGCATTGTACATAACTTGAATTCATCCCGTTCTTTGTATCATCCTTTGAAGCATGTAGTTGAAAAGAGGTAACTCGAAGGTGAGAAGGTGTTGTTCAGAGATCTGATAGCTCACTCAGGTGCGGCAAAAGAAGAATTATTGAGGATTTGGATTTTAATTTGGGAACAAATAATTTCAGTGCTAATCATGGAAACTGCAGTGTAATCTTAAAGAAATTAGTTCAGACTATTCATCGGAAGGACAAATCCTGAAGCCGGAGCTTAAATATTTGACCACAAAATGAGAAGACAAGACTCATGGGAAAAGACCCTGATGTTGGGAAAGACTGAAGGCAAAAGGAGAAAGGGATGGCAGAAGTTGAGATGGATAGATAAGGTCATAGAAACAATGAAGATGAACTTGGGCAGGCTTTGGGAGACAGTGGAGGATAGGAGAGTTTGGTGTGCTATGGTCCCCAGGGGCCACAGAGTTGGACACAACTAAATGACTGAATTATAACACCCATGTAATCTGACATACATAATGTAATGTTGACTCCTGCTTTTTTCACTCTTTGCCTAATTTTATGTCTAGGGCTTTTCTTTCTCACCTGTATATCTAGGCTTTACTTAGAGAAGAGAATGTAATTTTTCATTTTCAGGTTAATATCTTAGTATGAAGAGGAAGTATAGTGCAGTGGGATTAGGGAGACTTGACTTGGACATAGACTGGTTGTTACCTTGGGCAAATCACTTCCATTCACAGTACCCCAGGTAACTCTCTAACACTAAGTTACAAGGGAGATGCTGGTCTACTTTGATGTAGACATTTCCTCATCAACAGCAACCTATACCAGTGAAATCACAGGTCTATTTAAGAAACAAAAATAAAACTTAGGGTCATAGATTTACATTAGAAAGGGACCTTAGATATCACTTAGTTCAATGTCCCCAATTTACAGATAAGAAAACTAAGGCCTAAAGGAGTTGTGATTAGCCCATGGTCACACAGGTATGAAATAAGGTTAGATTCAAATTTGGGTTCTGTGATTACAAGTTCAGTACTCTTTATACCATACCATCCTACCAATGGGCACAACAGATTTGCTTTTATGAGAACCACTCGGCCAAAGTTATTGATAGGCAGATTTTTACTGAATTATAAATAAAAGAGTTGTCTAACAGTTTGAGAAGGGTTACCCCATAAGATGGTCAATAGTATTTCCCTCAGAAGCTAAACTTGTCACAGATGTTGACTCATCTCCATGAGACTTTCTCTACCACACCCTGGAAGGTACTCTGGATTAGTTTCCACACTGGAAGTACTCCCCCTAACTGCAACCTCTTCTTATTGACTGGTTCCTCCCAGAGCCACCATCTGAAGGAGGGGGCCCAGGCCAGTCATGTGTTCATTCCTCTCCAGGCTGTGTCCCTGCCTTTCTCTCCCATGCCCTTGCTCAGGTACCTTCTCCCTCCTCACCCATTACTGTCTTCCCACATTATAATGTCAGCCCCTTGAGGGCAGGGGCTGCCTTTCTTTCTGTTTCTATCTATATTCCCAACAGAGCGCCTAGAAGATAGTTAAGTGTTTAAAAAAATGTTCATTGACTTGACTGATGTATAGAATTTGGACTTCTTAATCTGCCAAGACTCTTCCAAACTGGAGATTCTGTTTACCAGTGCTAGAATAGGGAAATGTTTATCTCAAAATTCAGGGCAAGACATGTACCGTGTTTCCCCGATAATAAGACCTATCCTGAAAATAATCCCTCCCCTTACTGTGTAAGATTCCTCTAAAATAAGCCCTCCCCTGAAAATAAGCCCTATTGAGATTGCTACATGCTACATTACGGTACCCTCTGTATGCACTGTCCCCCCCCGCCCCCCCGGTGAAATGCACGCTGCGCTCCGAGCTGCATCCAATCAGAGCTGCAGCAGTGAGCGCGTCATCCTGTTCTTCCCCAGTGATTTGCTTATTGAATAAAGGTACATTTTTTTGTTCACATTTACCTGTTTATTAAAATTGCTGTCAATGTTCATTAAAATAAGCCCTCCCCTGAAAATAAGCCCTCTGGTATTTTTCTGTCCAAAAAAGTAATAAGACAGTGTCTTATTATCAGGGAAACACGGTATGACATATCTGATTGCTTGCCATCTCAGAGAGGAGGGAGGGAAAAGAGGGAGGAAAGCATATAATTTAGAACTCAGAATTTTTCATTAAAAATATTTTTAAAAATTCAGTCTAAGAGGAAACATTAGGAATATTAGACAGAAATGAATATTAGACAAAGAGTTAGACAAAAGTCCTGCCAGTTTTTTGTTGTAAGCTACTTTCTAGGCCATTGTGATCAATATCTGCTATTTAGCACCTGGACTAATTGATGCCCTGACCCTGCTTACCACTGGTGCAGAGGGGTATGGCGCAGTATTCCCATCTTACAGCTCGGTCCTTTGTGAAGCACCAAGGCCGTTCCCTGTCTCCTCCCGGATTTCGGCAATAATTCTCTGCATTTGAAAGCTCAGGGAACATCTGAGGTGTCCTTCTGTGTACTTGGGGGGCCTGGTGGAAAAAAATAGCATCGTCAGCAATCCTTAGTCTATAAAGCTGATTATTTCAAAATCAAATCCAGACATTGGGAGCTTTGATTTGCTATAATTTTCATTAGATCAGATGATTCTTTCCTTTTTCCTTCCCCTTCTCCTAATCAGATCACTTAAAGAATTAGACAATGAAAACTGTATGATTGAGGTAGAGACCAAGGAGGCAGGGTTCAGCAGCAATTAACTAGGAAGTCTAGACAGGGCATCTCTATCTACCCATAGATATTAATCTATTGGTCTTGCACTGAGCAGAAACAAATAGAGAAAGTCAATGGAAAAAACAGAGGTGAAATAGCTAAGCAACAAATGATTTTCTTTCTGAGTGCCAAGAGTCTTTTAAAAGCTCACCTGTTCACTCCATTTCTGACAAGGAATGCCTGATGCTGTGACATTGACAGTACCTTGGTACAATCTTCCCTTGTCCTGATAGCAAGTCGCTAAAACAGAGGGGAAAAAAAACCAAAGAAACCACATACAAAGTAAACTTTTAATGTCAAAGGAACAATTGGCATGTCAGAATTTAACAAATGAAGGTTTAAAAACCCACTACATTTGGAGGAAAGGAAGAATGAAAATCACCTTAGTAATAGTAGGAATAGAAAAGCACAAATTTTCTTACCATGGTATCATGAATGTTCATGACATTCTTATAAAGGATAGAGAGGGAATACTTGACTTCTATGGTGGAAGAAACTTCCTCTATCAATGCAGAGCATTCCCCTCTCTTTGATTTTATCCTAGAGAGCAGACTACAACTCTGACAGGTCATTCAATTTGCCCGGCATGGCATTGCTAGTATGCATCAGAGCCCTTCCTGGCTCTGAGACCAGTTCTTTATACCCTATACAGTGCTGTCTCCCAGACTGTAAATTGGCAAGACATTGAGGCAGTTAGTTATCACAGGATTGAGTTTAGAAGTGGTTCTTAGACATCAGTCATTTTACATGTCAAGAAAATGAGGCTGGGAGAGCTCATATCCCTAGCCAGAGATTATAGAGTAAGTTCATCGGCAGAAAGAGGACTAATCAACTCTCCCGTTGTTACCTCTTAGTAACGGGGAGGGGTACTAAGCAAATGTTAACCAAATTTGCATCTACTTTGGGCAAACATTGAAAAGACAAAGTTGATAGGAAGGAAAGAACACTTTCAGACATCAGCACTGAAGCGAAACTATTTTTCACTTAGGTTTTCTATTATTTTGCTTTTGTTAAATTACTATTATTGCAACCCACAAACATATCACATTTATGCTACTTCATAAGTTAAATGTCCTGTTGTGAGCTAGCCTGGGATTAGAGACCAGATTTCCTAATTCGTCATCTCATGGTTTTCTACTACACACAAGGTGAGTTTAAGTTAAATTACAAATTCATGAGTGGATAATTGTATAGAGTAGAAAATTCAGTGTGGCATAACACCAGAAAGCTGCCTATGGAGCCAGGAATTCGACACTGGTCTATGTGACCTTAGGCAAGAAATTTAACTTTCCAGTGTTCTCAGCAAATGATGTCAAACTGAAATAGAAATGGAGCCCAGTAAATCATACACAAAGATCCCTACAGGCTGCATACTTACTTAGAAAACCACCTGTTAACATTATCTATGTTCTGTTTTAGTTTTATTTTGTTAAATATTTCCTAGATACATTTTAATCTTGTTCCAGCATTTCAAAGTACTGCCAAAAGAGGGCTAACACACACACACACACATACCTACACATATACAAATATACATATACAAATATATACATATGCATACGCATGCAAATCTGGTGTTCTCTGCCTCGTTCTTTATCCCTGTCTTCCCTCTTCTCCCCGTCCATGTTCTTTCTCTCTCTCCCTCTTTTTTCTCCCCCTCCTCCCTCATCTTCTTTCTCTCATTTTTATATCACCTATATTCCCAAAACAATCTGTGCCCTCAGTAGAAAATTATGCCTTGTAACAAAGAATAAAAACTAAGGAGGAAGAAAGAAGCAATTCAGCAAAATCCAACAGGTGAGCCAGGTTTAATTTTGTTGCCTCTTAGGAAGGGGAGGGGGCCTAAGTGAATGTTGACCAAATTTTCCTAAATATTGAAAAGACTTGAGGTTTGTAGTAAGGGGAGAAAGCTTTCAAGCATCAGCATTGACGGGAAACTTTCTCACTTAGCTTTGCTATTATTTCATTTTTGTTAAATTACTGTTATTGCAACCAATAAACAAATATACAGCATTTATGCTACTTCATGGATTAAATATGCAGTTATGAGCTAGGCTGGGAACGTAACCACCCTTGAAAATGTGGTTCCTATGGAAAAATAAGTTCTGAGTTCCAAACTGCCTTAATATTGTAATATAACCTATTTGGGCTCCACTAAAGGTGTAATCCGATGCCTCATTGTGGCCCAGAGTTGGTACTGGGTTCTCAAAGACTATGCCAGTTGAGGACTTTGAGAGCATTCCAAGAATTTGGGACAGTCAATGAAAAGTTGGGAGCTGGAAACGTTTTGTAAGAAGAATAGCAAGGAGACCAGTGTCATTGGGTTGTAGAGTTTGGGGGTGGGGAGAAGTAAGGTGTAGAAGGATTGGAAAGATAAGAAGGGGTCAGGTTATTAAGGGTTTTAAAAGCAGTGTGTCTGTGTGTGTCCGTGTGTGTATGGTGTGGAGAGAGAGAGACAGAGAGAGACAGAGAGAGAGAGAGAGACAGAGAGAGAGAGAGAGAGA
>NW_027185616.1:15095166-15099656 GCF_028583685.1 Petaurus breviceps papuanus
GAGAGAGAGAGAGAGAGAGACAGAGAGACAGAGAGAGAGAGAGAGAGGAGAGAGAGAGAGCACTATATAGTGGATAAAGTGCTAGGCCTGGAGTCAGGAAGACTCATCTTCCTGAGTTCAAATATGGACTCACACACTTACTAACTGTGTGACTCTGGGTAAGTCAATTCACCCTGTTTGCCTCAGTTTCCTCATCTGTAAAATGAGCTGGAAAGGAAAATGGCGAACCCCGGTATCTTTACCAAGAAAACCCCCAATGGGGTCACAGGGTCAGATACTACTGAAAGAAATGAACAAAGATAATAGGCGCACATAGAACAATATATGTAAATAATATTGTTTCCATTGAATATTGCATGGCATAATCTCTACATTTACATAGAGATTGCTGAACCAGGGGTAATGTTTTATGTATGCATTGGGCAACAGTTAATTATAGAGTGGTCAAATGTTAGAACAGGAAGAAAGCCATCATTCCAGAAGTCTGTCCGTGACAGAAGTTAAAAAAAAAAAAGATTGCTTCATTTCTCAATGTGGCTTCTCTCCTACTCCCTGAGAGCCATCTCTTAGAATAATAAGAGTGGGGGGGGTTGGAGGGAGGGAGCGGAGTGAGGCAGGGAATATGTGATCTTGGGCGAGTCACAGCTTCTGTGAGCTTTAGTTTCTTCCTCTGTGAAATAAAGAAGTTGGGTTGAATGGTGTCTGAGATTCCTTCGTGGTCTAGACTTATTGGACTTAAGACCCTAAAACAACTTAACAAAACGAATCAGCATATAAAATAAGTCTGATATTATATGCAGTGTTCCATACCCATAGTCTCCCTCTTTACCCCTGTAAAGAAATGGGGTTAGGGGGAGGTGCCATGGCAGATTTTCACTGGTTCAGAAGATTTTTCCAGCCAAAAGTAGTTAATTCTTAAAACTTCTAAATGACAAAAACTGACTTCTTCTCTTCTTTCTCCCTGCATCCGCCCCTCCTCCACCCCCTCCTTCCTTCCTTCTTTTCCTTTTGTACATGAGCTGCCAAGGACAAGCTTTCTGAAGCTGTCTACGGAGGAGAGGTCTATGGTAGATAATGTTATAAATTTGCTGATCTTCTGTCTAGTTTGGGTTGGGAAACACTGATCTCATCCAATTCTCTCATTTTACAGATGTGGAAACTGAGGGCTAGGGAGGGGAAGTGATTTACTTTGTGTTAGTCAGTGATAATTTTAGCAGATTCTGCTACTGCCAATAACCACATTTCAGCCAATGGAAAATAATATTATGATCTCCATTTTCAATTTTTTACTATTTGTAATTAATACTAGAATAACTTTTTATAGTCAGAATTAAATGGTTGTATATATCAATTGAATTCATTTACCCCCATTTTTCCATTCCTAATTTTTCAGTATACAATAATGTACCTTCTGGAAAACCAGACAGAGGTCATTTAGAGTTCAACTTTTCAAGTTTACAGATGAAAAGATTAAAGCCCAGAGAGGCCCAACATCACACAGGTAACAAATAGGGACATGCAAAGCTAATGTTTTCTCAACTGTACCAGAATTATGAACACAAAAAATATGAATAAGATACTTAAGGTATGAACCTAGCTTTTATTTCCCCCAAATAATTTCACTCAAATTCTTTTTCACGAATAAGGATTAGTATATAGTTACATTTTTCAAAAGCCTGTGGATGACTAATATGCACAAAAGAAAGCAGAAAAATCCAGTGACTTATTTTGTTTGATGACTTCTGTTTTATGAGTTTTGGTCTAGAATTCACCAGAAAGGTTTCTGTCTTCTTTCTTTTCTGAGTTTCAGATGACTAAGAGAGGCATGAACTCGGCTTTATTTTTGCACGACAGTAGAAACAAATATGCTGCCCTGCTTGCTTAAAAGTCTCGGGTCCGAGAGAAGAGCAAGTGGGAAGGTTTGGGGGTTGGAAGTTGGATACTTAGTCTGGTCCTGGAGCGTATGAGTTCAAAGCTAGGGTAGACAGGCTTCCAATGGGGTGGGAAGAGAGTAGTGGTGGCACGAGGTTCATTTTTCTCACACTTTTGGCTTCTTAAATCTCCACATTGGCACTCTAGGGTCAAATTACTTAAAGCTTAGTTACTGATTCATGCATAGGGCCTCTTCAAATTGGAGGGAATTAGAAAAGTAATCAATGTACAAAAAGAATCAAGCATAGGACGAGTATACAAATAGTGACAGAAACAGGATTAAAACAGAATTCAGTAACTTCACTAATAAACTGTGGGTAGAGCTATAAATTGGTCCAATCACTTGGGAAAACAATTTAGAAGTTTTTGTAAAAAAAATAATGGAACTGTTCATACTCTTTGACCTAGAGATCCTATTAAGGAAGTCCAAAAGAAGGGGGAAAATCAACAAAATATATACCAAAATATGTCAAGTATCACTTTTGTAGCTGAAAAGAATTAAGTAACAAAATGGATGCCCTTTGATTGGGGAATGACTGGGGGGAAAAAGGTACATGAATAAGGAAAAGTACTTATATTTTTATTAGTCTAAAGAATTCCCATATGTATAAACTCCCTTCACGAATGAAAGTTAGCCCATTTTCTGCACCTTTTAGTCTTAAAGTGTTGACTAGAAAACTGAGAGATGAAGTCACAGTGAATATGGGCCAAAGATAGAACGTGAGTCTAGGTTTTCGTGATTCTAAGACCTGCTTTCTCTCTACTATGCCTGAGTGACTTCTCTAAATTTTAGTGAGCAACAAATTGTTTTGATGAGAAAAATTAATAACATATAATAATACAATATTATGTTATGACATATTTATATTATAATAATACACCTATATATTGTTATAACATATGTTTCTACATTGTAATCCATCGATGCATTATAATTATGTACAATTATATTTTGTTGATAATAGAATATAGATGTTATACATAGCTATATCGTATATTATTATTTCTAATGTACTATATATCATATCAAACATACTATATTATAACATAAAATAATGTAACAATTATACATTATATAACACAATGTGTTAATATATTAATATAATATACATTGGTAACATTGATCATCAATATCAACAATAATATTAATAGATAGCGTTTAAAATCTAGTAACTGTTCTCCTCTCATGCCTACTTTTTCCCCTGTTGCTTCCCTTGGCATTCTAGATCTTTTGTTCTTTCAAACAAATTTTGTGATTATTTTATCTACTTCTATAGGGTATGCATTGGCAGTCTGATAGCATCAAGTCTATACCTCCTTGGGTATATTTTAGCTTCTCTGAGATATATGACTTCAGGTTGCTTACTACCATATTCCAAAGTCAGCCAAGGAGGAATAGGGAGGGAAAAAAATCTCAGACTCAGTCTTTTTATATGAGTATGGGAGTGGTGTGATTACAGAAGAGCAGTGTGACAGATGGATCAGAGAAGGGATGGACTAGAAGGAAGAAGGCTAGTTAGGAGGCAATTATTGTCAATAGAATCAAGCTCAATCTGTTCCGCTTTCTTCCTTGTGGCCTGTAGTAGATCTAGGTATTGATTCGATGTTACCCTTCTAAATGTGAGATGCAGTCTTGTTTTTGTTTTTAGCTAGTGACAGTGCTGAACTTGGAGTCAGGAAGATTTGAGTTCGAATTCTGTCTCAGATTCTGTTTGACTTAATCTCTTAAAATACAAATTTGAGAAGAATGTATCTTGATGATTTAGGTGTGTTATTATATCCCAAGAGGATTCCTCCCCCAAGTTATTGCTGTGCTTTTGTCTATCAAGGCATCTTGAAATGATGCTGTTAGCATGTGCATTGGAGGAGTGTCTTTTAAGGCTCCATGTTGTACCATGAAGTCCAATACTATTTGTTGTTTAATGGTTTCGTTGTGTCTGACTCTGTGATCTCATACTGTACATGGGGTTTTCTTGGCAAAGATATTGGAGTGGTTTGCCATTTCCTTCTCCAGCGGGTAAGGCAAACATAGTTGCAGTGACTTGCCCAGGGTTACACATCTAGTGTTTGAGGCCAGAATTGAACTTGTGTCTTCCTGACTCCAGATCTAATAGTCTACTCAGGGGCAAGGAACCTGCAGCCTTGAGGCCACATATGGCCTTCTAGGTCCCTGGGTGCAGCCTTTTGATTGAGTCCAAATTTTACAAAACAAATTCTTTTATTAAGGGGATTTGTTTCTGTGAAGTTTGGATTCAGTCAAATGGCTCCACTTGAGGACTTAGAGGGCCACATGTGGCCTTGAGGATGCAGGTTCCCTACCACCGTCACTGAAGAACCTACTTCCCACTATTTTATTCCCCCAAATCATTTAAAATAGTGGCACCTAACATTCTCTATATCTTTTGGTCAGTTGAATGATTATGAAAGTAAGGTCTGCGATTGTCCAAGTTCATCTGTTTCCTTTTTTAATCTTCATCAAGGGTGTTCTTAATATGTAAGTACTTAGAAAAATTTTATAGATGTGAAAACACCAGCATATTTTTTGTTATTGATTTTTC
>NW_027185616.1:15099666-15178561 GCF_028583685.1 Petaurus breviceps papuanus
TGAAAAGTGATCACATGATACTTTCAAAATTGTTTTGTGTCCAGCATGGCTATTTTTCTGTGTGGATTTGGTGTGGTCTAATTGCTTTTCTCAATTTCATTTTCTTAAGTGCCATTTCTACTTTACTATAAAGTGCCTCAGAAGCTGAGGAGTTCAAACCCAAATGTCATGTCATTGGTGAAAGAAAACAGCCTCGCTAAAAATGCTGGTGGGCAGGTTTCATTTTCCACTTTTGCTGTTCTCTTCTAGTTTCATTATTAAATACTTCTGAAATGATCTGACTTAGTTGGGTTCCATTTCCAGTCTTCTGTAAGCTTGTTGTCCCCTCTGCTACTTTTCACTGTTTTGTGAACAAGACTGCTTATAATCTTCCACCATCCGCCTTTTCCACAGTTTTGCATATTAATTTTCTAAATTGATATTGCCCTTGGCCGCCATTTTTCTTCTAGGTAGAGAGATCAAGTGCTTTCTGGTTAAGGAAATTTATGCAGTCTTTTGACCTCTAGTGGTTGCTTTATATCAGTTAAACTAAAGGCAATACTGGTCATTAGAATCATTCTCTGTATTTGGCTACACTGTTTGTTAGAATCACTCTGTATTTTTCTGTTTATTGGACATCAGTGGTCAGATAATTCACCACTTATTATCCAGCCTGCAGGCTGGTGATGAGCCTCTTGGCATTTAGTTAGGCTTGTCCTTGTACAACAGGCAGAATCTGTTGTTAGAACCTTCCCAGCTGTGTACAACAAGTCAATGTTTGTGCTCTGTTGGAATCATATGGAAAAGCTAAGGTCACCTTCACCACATGAGATATCAGGTGGACTTTTTTTAGAGAAGTAGATGCCTCCAATAATGAAAGAAGTAGAGAAATATCTACAGGTATAACGAAGGGATCATGGACACAGTTATTATAAGGAATAATCTTATAATCTGCAATTAGCATTGGGGGAAGCTAAATTCAATTCAGTGCTTCCATGGATCTGTGAGTCATTTTAGTGAGATCTGATCAGATCTCCCTGATGTAGATGTTTCAGAGGATGGAGATAAAAAATTTCTCCATGCACTCTCCTCTTCTGTGACTCTCACGTCCACCTATAAAAGCCTCCACAGGGGGTTCATCCAGTATTTTGGGGTCTTTCCTCAGGCTTTCTTGCCATTGAGTGTAGAGGAATCCAGCACACAGGGTGGATTAATCAGTTATCCTTCACATTCTTCATATAAGCAAAAGCATTGAAAATGAGAAGGGCAGGGCAGCTAGGTGGTGCAGTGAATAGAGCATCGGCCCTAGAGTCAGGAGAACCTGAATTCAAATCCTGCCTCAGACACTTAACACAAAAACTAGCTGTGTGACCTTGGGCAAGTCACTTAACCCCACCTGCCCTCCCCCCTCCAGAAAAAAAGCAAAAAAAATGAGAAGGGCATGTTTATCAGACCTTCAATGACATCTTCAGAGAACCCTAGCACTGGAAGGGATCTTTAGAAGTCACCTACCATATGGCTTTGAAGGTTCAACACCCTTATTTCTTTTTTTTTTTTTAGAGAGGGGCAAATTTTTTAGAGTAGGGCAATTGGGGTTAGGTGACTTGCCCAAGGTCACACAGCTAGTTCTGTGTTAAGTGTCTGGGGCTGAATTTGAACTCAGGTACTCCTGACTCTAGGGCCAGTTCTCTGTTTACTGTGCCACCTAGTCGCCCCCAACACCCTTATTTCATGTAAGCAGAAACTTAGACTAAGAGAGGTTGTCACCTTGCAAGGTCACAGAGATAGCTCAGATAGCAGTAAGGGCTAGAACCTGGGTCTCTTGGTGCCGAGTCCAGTTTATGTTTTTTCCCCTCCTCTTCTTCCTCCTTCTCCTTGTTCCACGATTTCATTGTTGTAGGGAACTCCCAGTGACAAACTTCCTCTATTACTATAGTCTAGAAAATTCTAGTCTTAGGTACTTAGGGCACTGAAAGTTGTCCAGAATTACACATCCATTAAATGCCAGGGGTAGGATGTGAGCCCAGATTTTCTTGAATCCAAGGACAGTTCTCAATCCATTCTACCATCTGGTCTCCCTGATAGCTTAGAAGTAGTCATATAGTAGTGGATAAAAAGTTAGCCTCAAAGCCAAGAAAACCTGGATTCAATTCTTGATTAATACATATTGTTTCTGTGACCCTGGTCAAGTCACTTAACGTACTAGTGATCTAGATACTCAGTCTCGGACACATGTAGCCCAAACTATGCCCTAGTGCCCTTTAGCGGTCTCCATTTCTATTGAGTTTGATACCACTGCTCTAGGCAGCACTCTTAAATGAAAGGCTGCAGAGAAGGTGCCAGCTTGTGTTAGTGGAGGGGAATGGAATCCTGGGTTCAGTCCTGAGGATGCTATGTTATTCACAGTGCATATTTCAGCTAAAGTCACTTGTACCATCAAATGATCACACAGCAAGTTCTATGCTATGTACAAATGCCCCACGACCTTTAGAGCACCCTATTTTTCTTTGATTAAAGTGAACAGATGCAAAGAAGCATGCAGGTTACCAATGAAATGCACACAAGGATTCAAGAATGCACACAAAACTACTTACTTGTTGTGTTATCTTTTTTTAAATCTGAGGGGGGAGAAGGGCGGACATTAAAAACAATGAAGAGTAGTAATTTCCAATTATTCTGTGAGAGCTCATTAAGAAAAACAAATCATTTCTCAGCTTTACATTTTGTAGTGGGAAAGCATTCCTTCCCACTCATGTGAAAGAGATTTCCCCGAAATCATGCCAGATGTTTGGGATAACCACATGGCCACTTATAAAGTTCATTATGGCAACATGGAGCTGATCAGCTTTGTTTGATGAGGTCAGCAGTTTGAAGCACATGCTAATGGGGATTTTTGCTTCAATATCTGCTTCAAGCTACTCTGGAGAGGTTTTTTTTGTTGTTTCATTTTGTTTGTTTTTTTAAAAAGGGGATCTTAGTCCTTCCCTCCCCTGACTAGGTCAACCCAGGGCAAGTCTTAGCTCTTTCTCTCAACATGCCAAAGGAAGTTTCTGAGATCTTGTAAAAGAGCCACTCTGAAGTAAGACTGGGTTCCAGGTAAGGATAAAGCCTCCAACAGGGTTTGAATGAATTCATTCATTTTTTGTAATGACCTTTGAAACTAGGTATTCTAATTTTCCTTTTATCCTGAGGAAAGAACGAGTTAATTCATGAGAGTAACCTGGCTCTAGGAACATACTCTCTTCTAAATATGAAGTATAGCAAGGGGTTCTTAAACTTTTTTTTGGGGGGGGGTGTCACGGACTCTTTTAGCATGTGGTGAAGCCCGTGGATCCCTTCTTGGAATAACATTTTTAAATACATGAAATAAAATGCATAAGAATAAATGGGAAATCAATTATAGTGATACACAGTTATAAAAATACTTTTATTTTAAAGTTCATAGATTGCAGATAAGAACTCCTGAGACATAGGATTCTGCATTACCTAAATGTGGCACTTTTGTACAAGCCATGGGCTCCCTGTGCATGCTGGGAAGCTTGGTGCATTCAGGCAAGGTCAACAGATGCAATCCAGATTTGTATAGGCCTTTGTGGGACTTTTCTTCCAGTGTCAACCATTCCTTTGTGCAGAATAGACTCTTTACAGCCAGGCAGTGCTCTCTAAAACATTTTATGGAGAACAGTGAGAGAGACTGTTTAAAGAGTGACATGTTAGTGCAGTATTTAAGGTATAATTTATATACTGTGTTTTCGAAACAATATGGTAGTGCAAGCTGATTCTCATTCCAAAAAGGGTTTGAGAAACTCCCTAAATTATAGGAAATTTTATTGGGAACACACAGTTTTCCATCCTGGGTATCCCAGTGGCATAACTTGATTTTTCAACACAAGTAATTCTACAGAATTTCAAAGCAGGGAGTATCATAAATATAGTATTAACCAGACTGTATGTTTGTATGGAAGCCCCAAGGTCTGTCATTTTAGAAGAATAATGAGAAATCATTAATTGCAGTAAATACATTCTTTTAGAATTAGGATCACAAATCTCAGAGGCCAAATGAAATTTAGAGGTTAAATTATGACTAATATCACAGTCCTGGTAGGTGCCAGATGAAGAATTTGAATCTAGTTCCAGTGTTCATTCTGTTGAACCCACTTTGTTTTTTTATATTACCAAGCTTTAATCTGGGAAGGCAGTTCCTGGGTTCTTGATTTTTGCTAGCTACATTTTTGATTCTCCCTCCAGGATTTTGACCAATGTACAAAGGTTAGGCCTCTCAAAAGAGCACAGCACAGTGGTAAGAACCCTGGCTCTGAAATCCCCGATGATCAGGGTTCAAATCCCTTCCCCAACCCTCTTCTGTGACTTTGAATGAGTCCCTTCAGATCTCTGAACCTCATTAACCTTATCTGTAAAATGGGATTGGACTAGACAGCCTCAGGTTCTTTCCAGCTCTGACTCTAACCCTAGGGGTTTTTTTTTAATCTAATTCTCTTTCCTCTATATGATATACCTTATCTCTACAACTTCATTTTGCACTCATATTGAAATATTTGGGAGAGTAAAAAAACTACAAGCTACCTAAATGTCCATAGTAGGGAGCTAGCTGCACAAACTGTGACAGACACAGTGTCCCAAAAATTTTGGGGGCAGTTTTAAAAATGTGAAAAAAAATGCACCAAGACCTTTGGACACCCTGCCTAACAGAATGCCTGTGGTTCCAATAAGACTGACAACTATGAGGAATATCAAAATGTTAGTGCAGAATTAAGAAAGCAACAACAGCAGAATAGCTTGTACCTAAATGATGCTTATTAGTTTTTATTGTGTAGGTCTGGGTCACTGATTTTATTAAAACAGGGAACTGCTGATGTGGAAACTCCCTCCACCAAGACAAATCAGCAACTCTTCTGTTGTTTTCAGTCATTTCTGACTCTTCATGACCTCATTTGGGGTTTTCTTGTCATATCATTCTCCAGATTATTTTAAAGATGAAGAAACTGAGGCAAATAGGGTTAAGTGACTTGCCCAAGGTCACACAGCTAGGAAGTGTCTGAGGCCAGATTTGAATTCAGGAAGATGAGTCTCCAGGTCTGGCATGCTCTCCACTACACAACCAGTCCTAGAGTCCTAGAACATTGCCCGAGGTTCTGAAAGATTAAATGATTTGCCCAAGGTCACACAGCTACTATGTGTCAAAGGCATGTCTTGAACTCAGGTCTTCCTGACTTTATCGACTATGCATGCCATGGTGCTTCACGTGACTTTTTTTAAAAGAGTGAGTGTGTGAGTGTGTGTGTGTGTCTTTGTGGAGTGAGTAGACAGATATAAAGAAAATGCAAAGGGAACACCAGAGAGAGTAATTGATCAATTGTTATTGGATAATTGTTTATGGATGTTCATTCTTTTTTTATTAATTTATTTTTTTGCCTTTTTTTTTTTTGGAGGGCAATTGGGGTTAAGTAACTTGCCCAAGGTCACATGGCTAATAATTGTGTTAAGTGCCTGAGGCCAGATACAAACTCAGGTTCTCCTGACTCCAGGGCCTCTCTATTCACTGTACTACCTAGATGTTCATTTTAAAATGTCAATAGTTTTAAAGTATGCCTGATTGTCTTTGTTTCAAGTCCACATAAATGATTGTTTTTTAAAACCTCTTTATAACCTAATGAATTATTTGCATCAAACAGCTGTCAGTCTTGTTGAGTGCAGTGGCAATCTGATCCGGGGACAGTGTAATTGGTTAAAAGCCTTTGAGCCACTTTGTAAGGATGATAACCATCTCAGCATCCACAACAACAATGATTGTGGGTTATGATGGGGTGCTGATGACAAGGCTGGGGAGTAGCTGTCTTCACCTTCCTTTACTGGTTACACCTTCTACTTATTATATGCAGGGAATCCTCTGGTTAGGGCTGTAGAACATCATATGAACTTATTGGAAGATAGGAAATAAACCCTTGATGGGGAAATCCAAAACTTCTGGTAAATGTGGGACATTAACAGACAGGTTCTGCCTCTTTCCACTCAGGTCACAGAGAAAGCATTAAAGGTGGTGGGAGGGTATTGAAGAGAAGTAAGTATGTGCCCACAGCACTCGAATGTATCTATCACTTGCAGGCTTGAGCAAGGATATATTTTGGCTAGAGAGTTCACATTCATAATGCACTTTCCTCATAATCACTCATTAGGGCAGGTAGAGCGAATGTGATTATCTCTATTTTAATTATTTTCTGAACCTGTGGTTTCATTGAAAGAGAGGAGGCTTCTGTTGAGCTAGCCCTCTCCCAATACAGATAGATCAATGACTATTTTGCAGTTTATGGTCTTAGGCAATTTCATGGGGACACTGAGAAAGGAAGGGATTTACCCAGGGTCACAAAGTGAGGATCTCTGAGATGGGTCTGGAATTGAGGTCACCCTGACTTTCTATCCATTATACCATGTTTCCTCTCCATTAGTGAGATCATTTATGTAAAAGGTTTTTTGCAGGGGGGGGGGGGGCGGGGAGGATGGTGGTGGCAATCAGGGTGAAGTGACTTGTCCAGGATCACATAGCTAGTAAGTATCTGAGGCCAGATTTGAACCCAGGTCTTTCTGACCCCAGGGCTGGTGCTCTATCCACTATGCCCCAGCATTCTCAGATCTTAAAGATCTTAAAAAAAAAACTATATACATTTAGGAGTTACTTTATAGGTGATGAAATCGACTTAAAGGTAACACAACCAGTAAGTGTTAGATCCAGGATTCAAATCTAGTTCTCCTAGCTTCACATTCAGTGTTTCAGGGGTGGCTAGATGGTGCAGTGAATAGAGCACCATCCCTGGTGTCAGGAGGCCTGAGTTCAAATCCAACCTCAGACACTTAACACATGCAAAAAACTAGCTGTGTGACCGTGGGTAAATCACTTAATCCCAATTGCCCTACCTTTCCCCCTCCAAAAACAACAACAACAAAATAATTCAGTGTTTTACCTACTGCCCCAAAGTGGACTCAAAGGAGGGTCCTATAGTTTTCTTGATGATGTTGTGATAAATGGAATGAGTAACATGGAGATGCAGCATGACATACTCATTTAAAGCTGTTTTCGTGTTGGGAAGCTCTGGGATGGTTCGAGTCCTGTTTCAGTGGCAGCTATTGTAATAGTAATGGTAATTTGAAGACCTTCCCTGCCCTCAATAAGCCGAATGTAATCACATGGAGACTGTGGTGCAAGGAGTTTGCTGAATAGTGGAGCAGAACTGAGAGGAAGCTGGGAGTCAGAGAAGTTAGCGTGGAGGGAGAGAGAGGACACAGGCAAGGAGACAGATAGGCTTGTGAGTGTTTGGTTGTGGGAACGCCTGAGCAGGGGGAAGGCTTTGGGATGGTGTTGCTTACTGCAGTAATAAGGTACATTAACTTCTTTGTCACTATGATGGATTTGGTTTTCTGATGTTGGGATTTGGCTTTCTGGTGTCTGAATAAATATGTTGCTTCTCTCTTCTATATGGAGAATTGGTTTATATTTTGTGATTTAGAACTATGCCGGCATATTCATAGTTGCCTTTGGTACTATGAATATTGCCTTGGTGATACAGCTATGTAGTACAATAGACAGATCACTGGGCATTAAATTAGGAAGACCTGAGTTCAAATTCAGCCTTAGACACTTTCTAGATGTGGACACATCTAGTCCAATGTTGACATGTTGACATGACCTTGGACATATCACTTAATCCCTAATTGCTTTAGTTTCCTCAACCATAAAATGGGGATAATAATAGTACTTATCTCCTAAGGTTACTGTGAAGATCAAATGAGATAATATTTACTTGTGCCTGGCACATAGTAGGTGCTCCTTCCTTATTCCTCCCCTCCTCTCTCTTTTACCCCCCATCAGCTTCCTTCCTTCTTTCCTTTGTTCCCTCCTTCCTTTTTTCTTGCCTCTAACATAAAACTGAGGAAAGGCACTTAACCAAACGGTGTCCCCAGTCAACTGTATAAGACTGTAAGCTGAAGATGAGTGGCTGATGATCTGCTACCGTGAAGGGAGCTCCCACACTGGGAAATTACAAGTCTACATCCTGTTCCCCAACCCTGTCCCCCCACCAAAAATCAACATAATGTTATTTTTTCTGATTTAGTAGTACATTAAACTCTTTTATTCTTTTATTCTCTCTTATTCTTTTTCTTCCATGACCAATCAGAGCCACCTATCATTAACACAGAAGGCTTAATAAAATCTAATTTGGGATTATATTTATACTTTGTTCCAAACACATATAATTGATCATTTGGTTCACTCTTGCTCACAACCTCCTCTGCTTTTGTGAAACACCATACCTGGTTTGTTTTAGTAAATATGTGCATGCATATGCCAGCCAACACACCTGCACAAAGGTTTAGGAGTTGGCATAAATCCAGCAGCATCGCACCCCTGAAAGATGTGGTTACAGATCAGAGACTCCACAGCTGGTCGGCAGAGTGAACTCAGCTCCTTCAAGTCACTCCAGATGGTCTGGACAAGAAGCTCTTGGGTGTCCTCTGGGTCCCCAGAGGTGGAGTTGTAGAAAACAAGGGTATCCTTTGCCAAGACGGTGCTGCAAACCTCCCCTCTATAGGTACTGCAGTAACCTGAATCTTCTCGGTGAAGTTTGCTGAAAAATAACGAACAAAGTTCCCAAGCACATGCTACTTCTCGACATTCAGACTGTTTTGTTCCAAATATGTATCCTAGAGGCAGAAGAAAAATCAGAGAGCAACAACAACAAAAAAAGCCAGTGCCATAATCTACTTACTGCATCCATCACTTTACATACAAGATTGGAATTTGTATCGATTCAACATTTGTTACATAACAGCATTCCCTTCCTAGGATCCATAAACGTGATTTTTCTATATTGATAACTGTTTTTCAATATAATTGGTTTCCACAGAGTTGGCCTCAGATCCAGGAAGACCTGGGTACAAGTCCTAACTCTGACACATCCTGGTTGTGTGGCCCCAGCAAGTCACTTAAATTCTCAGTTACTCTATGAAACTCTCTAAGACTCTAAGTCTCTAAGAAGGTGCATAATTGTATTGGTAAAGGATTTTTTTTTCTCTCCCCCCTTTTTTTTCTTGCTTTTTGGAGGGGGAAGGTAGGGCAATTGAGATTTAGTGACTTGCCCAAGGTCACATGGCTAGTTTTTGTGTTAAGTGTCTGAGGCTGGATTTGAACTCAGGTCCTCCTGACTCCAGGGCTAGTGCTCTATTCACTGCACCACCTAGCCACCCCGGTAAAGGATGTTTTTTATTTAGAGCTACAGATATATCCAGTCCTTCTACTGTATGCAGAGTACCATGATAGGACATGGGTGTTGGAAGAGATAAGGAGCAGAAACTAAGTTTAGAGAAGAGATAGTTCCTGCCCTCCTGGAGTTTACCATCCAATAGGGGGATACAATACCTGTAAAAATAATTATCATACAAAATAATGTGTGATAATTGCATAAGTGAAAAACCAAGTAGTATGAAAAAATCTTTATTAATTGGAGAGATCAGGGAAAACTTTGAGGGGGGTGTGATTTTTAAATAAGTAGAATTTTAAGAGGTGGAGATGGGGGAGAAGGAAGAAGACATTCCAGGGACAGAAAAGATTACAGAGACAGAAAAAAAAAAAAACAGGGAATGTACGGGGAACAATAAGTTGTACTGATTGGCCACAGGGGACAGTATGGATATTAAATAGGTTTGAAAGACAGGGTGGTGCCAGATTGTGAAAGTTCTTGCATACCAGGCTAAATATTTGAATCAAACATAATTTAACATAACTCAGTGAAACAGTATATTGCTATTTCCATTGAGTTCACTAAAGATAAATTAGGAGACAGTCTTGCTGCTCTCAAGGAGTTCAAGTCACCAGATCCAGATGATTTGTATCCTAAAGTATTGAAGGAACTGGCAGATACTAGAGCTGAGCAGCTGTTGGTGATCTTTGACAGATTTTGGAAAAAGGCAGAGGAGCCACAGAACTGGAGAAGAGAAGAAATGTTTTCCCAATTAAAAAAAAGAAAGAGAAATCTGCAAATTACTGAACAAGGAGCTTACTTCTATAGCTGGCAAGATTTCTAGGAATAATTATGAAGGGAACCATAGCTAAACACTTAGAAAGGGAAGCAGTGAACACTAAAAAATCAGCCTGCTTACTCAAGGAACAGTGATGTCAGGTTAACCTCATTTCCTTCTTTGTTAGGGTGGCTACATTACTAGATAATGGGAATGCTGTTCATATAAGATATACTTATATGTCAGCAAAACCTTTAATAATTTCTCATGGTATATTTTGGGTAAGGTGATGAAATATAGGCTAACCTATATTACAGTTAAGTAGATTTGTTATTATTTAAATGATCAGACCCAAAGAAAAGTCATTAGTGGGTTGAGGTCTAATTGGACAATGTCACAGATCCAGGCATCTGCCCTTGGTCCTGCTCTGTTCAACATTTTTTTCATTGACTTGAATGCAGGCATATATGTATACTGGTAAAATTTGCAGAGGACCCGGAACTGAGAAGTTGAATTACCATATTGGATGGCAAAACCAGGGTCCAAAAAATACAAACAATTTGGAACAGTGGGTTGAGTCAAATAAGATGTAATTTAGTAGAGATAAAAGTAAAGCACTATTCTTGCTTTTCAAACAAAAATGACTTCACAAATAGAGGACAGGGAAGTATGGCCAGACAGTAGTTCCATTGAAAAAATATCTAGGGATTTTTGTGGACTTAAAAAAATTAAGTACTTACTATGTGCCAGGCACTGTGCTAAACTCTTGGGATACAAAAAGAGACAAAAGACAGTTCCTACACTCCAGGAGCTTACATTCTAATGGGGGAGATAATATGTGAACAAATAAATACAAAGCAAGCTATGTACCGGCTAAATAGGAAAAAAAAAAAAGAGGGAAGGTACTGGAATTAAGAGGAATTGGAGAAGGCTTTCTGAAAGAGCGGGATTTGAGTTAGGACTTAAAGGAAACTAGGTTGGTCAGTAGTTGGAGTGGAGGAGGGAGAGCATTCCAGGCCTGAGGGAGAGCCAGGGTCATGGGACAACATAATCACACAGACTGTCATGTGGGCAAGGGACTTCATGTATTATGTCTGATCCTAGAGGAAAGGATTAGGAGCAAAGTGTGAAAACTGCAGAGAGGCAGATTATTTCAGGTATGGTGGGTCTTTTTTGTTTCTTTTAAGCAGTTCTAGCTATCTCTACTGAAATGGAATGGTCCTCAGACTGAGGCTGGACAATACCTTGTTGGGATTTGGTAGAAGGGATTCTTATTCTGGTTTGACAAGGCAGTCTTTAATCTCTCTTCTGATTTGTGCCTTGCTATTGCAAATAGTGAAGTTCCAGAGCAGGAAATTTGGTTAGTGCAAGCTGACTAATGCTAAATATTCAGAAAGTGACTTTAATATAAACCACTTAGACTGTTCTCCCCATGTAAAAAATGGATCTCTTTGACCGTGATGGCACATCCCAGGAAAGGGTGTAATAAGGGACAAAAGAATGAGTGTCGCCATCTTCATTTTGAAGTGAAGATGCTGAGTCAGTAAGAAATGAGGGAGATTTGTTCAAGGTACCACCATGGGCCAGCTCTGCTGCTAAGAATCAAGTTACCCCTCATCCACATTCCATGCAATGTGTTGTCTCTCCTTAATCAAAAGGAAATCTCTGTGACAACTTTCCAAAAATGACTTGGGGGTGCTTTGGCTTCGTTTAGTTCCTAGTGGCTGGCTGTATAGGCCCCACGGCACGTGGCCAAACCACTATCTGATTCCTTTGCTCTGTGGAACTTCTTGCGACACTGTGTGCTTGGTTCAGTTCCACAGGGCTTGTGAAAGGGGTCAGGAAGCAGACCTCTTGTTACAAGCCCACAATCTCAGATGTCCTTCCTAGTTGCCTGAGTCTCTCCCTGCAACCCTCAATAAGAGGTTTACCTTCCCTCTACCTTTCTATATGAAGAGGTCTTTAAGCCTCCAGTCTCACAGCTCACTAAGGGAAACTCAACAATCAATTTCCTTGAAGGGTCACTCAGTGTAATTCCCTAGCTCCTGTCTTTCTCCCATCTCTACCCTGTACTATAAGGTTAATATTCTCATAGCTCTTAGCCAGGATTTGGACAGAAAATGAATGCAAAGAATTCCCATTGATTTCCACAGTTGTCATTTGCAAAGTGAGAAGAAGCCAAATCCTTGCCCAATCAAAGTGCATCTTCTACGTGGAACTCGGCATCTCTGCCAGGGAGCCGGGGAGCAGCAGTGATCACAGCAGCTGTCCTTGTTTATTCCACCAGTTGAAGGAAGGTCACAGAGATCAGTTCACAACATGCTTGCTATTTTGGAATGGTCAGCGGTACTATTTGCTAGCTATTCTTTCTTCACTCTCCAAATGTTGTCCACCAGCCCTTCCAGGGCTTCCTACCTGCCATTATCTTTTACCTCACTGTTCTCTTTTCCCATCCCCCAAATCCAGTCGTTGCATAGTAGGGAGTATTTTCCATTGTACTCCTGGGTCTCTGACTGTCTCTTCATCTTTCTGTTATGGAATATGACTTCCTTGTTTTTATATTGCATAAAAATGCTTTTTGTCTTTGCTTCTCTCCCCTAAAAGCATCCAATGCTTTACATTCAGCTCCACAACTGGAAGAGACAAGAACTTAGGGAATTTATTGCTGCTGACACTCATTTGACCCTAATCTGATAGTGCCTTTTTTTTTTGGACAGTCCTGGAATTGTCACCTTGTCATTAAACTCATTTTGTCATTAACAGATGGATAGTCCAAGCACTACCTCGGTACCTCTGAAATGCTAATTCAGATGCCTCTGATATGAGGAAATATGGGAAAATGTAAACAAGAATGGTATAGGATGAGAAAGCAAGGCAGTTTACAAGACTACCCATATTGGCAAGATAAAAAGACCTTAAAGAAAAGATTCTTTGGGGAGGGAGGGAAGATATTGGGAAGTCATAGAGATAAGGGGAAAAAAGCTTTAATTTTTAAAAAGAATATGAGACATGACGGAGAAAAATCAGAAAAAGGGTTTTAGAGAAATGATGGAGATTTTGAGGAAAAAGCTATTTTGGATGTGAATATTAAAGAAAATGATATGCATGTCAGAATGACTTTATTGGGCCAAAATATACCAAATCAATATTTCATAATAACTTTTTGGTGACATTTATATCCTGGGAAATAAAATCGTGTTTGGTTCTTTAAATAAAAACAATATTAGAAAGCATTTTTTTTCTCTTCTCATAATGACTCTATGGGGTAGGCAATGAAAATGCAATTATTCCCATTTTATAGATATGGAAAATGAGGCTGGGAGACTGGGTGACTTGCCCAGAGTCACACTCCTGAGAGTCAGAACTGGGAATCCATCCCAAGTCTCCTCCATTCTGAGACCTCCACTAAATCACCCAGAGATCATGGATTTATCAAAGTACAGTGGAATTTAACATCCTTAGTGACCAAATTTGATTATAAGTTCATAGAAGATAAAAACCATTATGTAAAGTTTGATCGCACCTCACACGGTACCATGCACATGGTAGGCACCAATGAATGAATGGGAGCTCTATGGATAGTAACTAGGAATGATCCTGCCATATTAAATGTGCAGTTGTCTTATGACTTTTCATCTTTCTTTATTCATCTTCAAGAATGAAATTGTGGCAGAGAGAAGAGGAGGAAAAAGCATTTTAAAGTCTCTTGCCACCCAAAGAATAATGTTCTCATTGAGCAATTTTCTTACCTCCATGCTATGTGAACAGGAAAGGAAGGCCCCACAGGCAGCCACCAGATGAAGGAGAAAAAGAGAAA
Organism: Petaurus breviceps papuanus; assembly: GCF_028583685.1. Classification (NCBI taxonomy): domain Eukaryota; kingdom Metazoa; phylum Chordata; class Mammalia; order Diprotodontia; family Petauridae; genus Petaurus; species Petaurus breviceps. The sequence goes on from NW_027185616.1 coordinate 15,113,492, forward strand.
AAGAATTAGTAAGTTCTCGTTTCCTTTTTTCTATTACCACTAGATAATTTTTAACATTTTGAAAAATTTTGACTCTAAATTACTGGAAGATATGTTCATAGTGGAAATTGTAGTGCTTCTAGAGTCAAAGAACCTGGATTCAAATCTTGCCTTTTCTGCATACATCCTTCATGCTCTCAGGAAAGTTATTTGACTTTCCTGGGTCTCAGTTTCCTCTGTAAAATGAGAAGTTATAACAGATGTCCTCTGAGATCTCCTATGATCACAGATCTATTTGAGACTTAAGTGTCCCTAGGTTGACATACAAGTTTGGGGGAAAAGAAGCAATGAGAAAGTCTTGGACATCCAAATTCTTGGTGATCTGGTGGTTATCAGTGGGTAGAGTCATCAGTATATACTGATTTTGTAGGTGGAATTAATTTCCACCTATTCTTTGAACCACTAGGAACTTTTCACCAATAAAGTTGGGGTGATCAGTGAAAGAAGAGGAAAATCAAGAAGTTATATAGTTATTGCGCCCGCAGTTGTGAACATTGGCAGCATTATAGCCCCAGTATCCTTTCTCCTTGGGGGCATTGCATTGTCTAGCATGAGCAGCAGTCCTTTTCAGACCTTCTGAAGACTTCAGGTGCATTACTGGTTCAAGCATGAAGCAACCATTGAATGGAAGTTTCAGGAGGACCAGAACTATTTCTTTTTCTTTTCATATTTCTTTCCCCCGTGCCTGAAACATAGCAGGCATTTAATGTTTCCTGAGTTGAATTGATTGAAAATATGCTAAATCTATTGCTACCAATGTCCATTTATTTCCCACAAGCATGATTATTTCTTCCTTTGTCTATCTACTTATTAATACTTTCTCTCCCTCTCCCCCCACCTCCCTCCACCTCCACCTTCTCTTTCCCTCTTTTACCAGATCTGTGATTTCATCCACATAGAGAACTCCTGGTTAGGAACTTCCTTTATCAAAACAGATTAGCAGATTCCGTGAATCTTAGATTCCTAAAACATTGCTTGGCATAGAGAGGTTAAGTCACTTGCCTAGGCTCACCCAAGCAATATGAGTCAGAGGCAGTCTTCCCAACTCTGAGGCCAGCTTTCTATTCATTATACCATGTAGCTTCCCTATTGAGACTTCTTTATTTCCTTTTTACCAAGCATAGAGGAAGTTCAGGACTTTCTAAGAAGTAAGTGAATTATATAGAGGAAAAACAACTTATGTTTTCTCCTCAAAATTATTGAGAGTAGTTGGGTGCAGGGCAAGGAAATTCTTTATACTGCAGAACTGTGGTGTAATGTCTTTTCTCTGCCTTGCTTTGGGTCTGAGTCCATTACCCTGTTGCTTTATTATGAAATGATGAGAAGTTGCCCCTCTGTGAGTTGCAAATGGCCTCAATTTAAAGATGTTCAATACTTCCCTCGGAATGGAAAGCTGTTCAGAAGTTACCAATATCACAAATTACTGTTCCCCTATGATTTTCAGAGCCGTTTCCTCAGTCACACTTCCCTCTACTCAAGCCTGAACCTTGGGAGTCTAAAGAAGTTCTTTCACGTGAAAATAAGCATTGTTACCAGGAAATAAACAGAGCTACCACTTGGAATTTCTTTGAGCTTATATAGAAAAGTCAGCTTAGCTTTGTTATGTCACTGGAGGAATCATTTGATGATTAAAAAAAAGGGGAAGTTTGCCTTTAGTACCTAACTTTTAAAGATGACCATTAGCATCTTTCTCAATATTTCAAATTCTAAATATAACCTTTTATACACATATATACATATATAGGTATGTGTGTCTGTATATACATACACATATCTTATCTATCTATCTATTTATCTATTTATCTATCTATCTATCTATCTATCTATCTATCTATCTATCTATCTATCTATCTATGTATCCTCATACTATTTCCCTTTTGGAGCTTAGGTCATTCTTCAATTTGGAGTTGGAAAAGAACTTGGAGATCCACTCCCACTTCCTTTTACAGATGGGAAACTGAGACTCAAGAGATTTTTTTTGCAAGTGATAACTTTAATGCAATAACACATCTAGCAAAACTTGCCTAGTCATTATAAGCATTATAATGCCTTAAATACTGAAGAAATAAATGTTGTTCATAGAGTCAATAGATTCAAATAGCTTTGAAAAGTTCACCTAACCTTATAAATACAAAAATGAGTTCACTATCACAGAACTCTTTACCATAAATTAAACAAGTGGCTCCCTCTGAAAATTCAGTCCCAGGCTCAACTAAAGTGGAAAGCACATTACAATTGCATAATTGTTCTGCAAACAACTCAAATTCAGAGATTTCATGAGAAGCTTGTGAGGGGAGGGGGGGAGAGAAATAATTCCTTCCTGCAATACCAATTTGTCAGATTTTACCTTTTGCCTGTTTCATAAACTCACAATCTTCTTTCTTGCAAAAACTATTTTCTTTCAAATTCATGTACTATCCAAAAGAAACTAAACTAGTCCGATTCATAATATACTTTGTGTAAGTAATCTGTCATTATTTCATGGAGAGTTCAGGTGAGGCCTAAAATGTTGCTATTGGTTAAGAAACACATTCTTTATGTACACATGCAGTTGGAAATCATTGGTTTTTCAATATATGCAGCATATCAAAGCATACTGAAATACATTCAGGGACAGTTAGGTAGCACAGTGGATAGAGAATTAGCTCTAGAGTGAGGAGGAACTGAGTTCAGATTGGTCCTCAGACACTAGCTGTGACTGGCAAGTCACTTAACCTCAAATGCCAAGGGAGGAAGGAAGGAAGGAAGAAAGGAAGAAAGAAGGGAAGGAGAGAGACATTTGGCAGGCCTATAAAGCAGATATAAGTAGAAATCCTGTTGTTCTAGAACTGAGACATTGTTCACAAGGTAGAGATACTTTATTTGTGCTTGTAGTGACAAGTAACATTCATTCATGTTCACATTAGTTTTCCGTAGTGAACTTTGCTGAAAAATGCTAAAATGGACCAAAAAATTCCTGGTCCTAGCATCTTGTGGTTTTTAGTGGATTTTGGTCTTGATAATTTTCTGTGGTTGAAAAGAATGGCTTCTGACAAACCTCCAAGGCAATGTATTTTCTGATGGGGATATTTCTTCTTCTTCTTTTTTGCCTTTTGGAGGGCAATTGGGGTTAAGTAACTTGCCCACGGTTACACAGCTAGTTTGTGTGTGTGTGTGTGTGTGTGTGTGTGTGTGTGTGTGTTAAGTGTCTGAGGCCGGAATCGAACTCGGGTCTTCCTGACTCCGGTGCTGGCGCTTTACTCACTGCACCACCTAGCCGCCCCTGGATCTTTCTTCTTTAAGAACATTCATTGAAAAGCCTTCTAAGTCCCCTAAGAAGTTTCTTTAACCCTTTTACAATCTCTTATTGATGAAATGGGGACATACTAAGGGTCTTCATGGGTTAAAGCCATCTGCAAGTCAACTTTAGATTGTTCTGGATAGATTGTGCAAGGTATTCTAAATACAACTTGTCTCCAATTTCTTGTATTAGTTTGACCAATTCAATGGTATCATGATTGACTTCTGGACTTGCAGGTTGTTGAGGTGGAGGATTGGGATCACTCTGCAGGAGGGATACAGATGCCTTCTCCCCACATATTCTGGTCAGGCTTATAGAGGTCTGGCGTTTAGACAGAAAGGGGCAGACTGATGACAACCCCTGCCCTTGAGTCTTGCTCTGGAGGGTGGCTGGCAAGCAAAGAATGGTCCTGGGGCAGTGGTCGCGGAGGAGCACATGACATGTGCAGACCTAAGTAGTGTCTGGCCTCCAATCTGCCAGCTGCTCCTCTCAGATCCAGACTTTAAGTGACTTGCCCAAAGTCATATAGTGAGAGAGCTAGAAAAAGTTATTCCCTCTCTATCCAAATCCAGCACATTTTTTTCGTTACCTATATCAATTAGTCTGTTTCTGGGGAACCTCCAAATAAGATATTGGAGATAGCTTTTGGCATCATTAACCTTTTGTATGTCGTGAGTCCTTTTGACGATCTAGTAAAACCTCATCTTGGCATGATGTTTTTAAATGCATACAATAAAGTACATACGATTAAAAAGGAAACTAATTAAATTGAAATACAATTATAAAAAAAATTAAGTTCATAGCCCTAGGTTAAGAATCCTTTTATAAAGGGGAAAAAACTACCTCAAAGGTATTTGGGGTTTAAATTCATTTATATGAATCTCAAATCCATTGAGTCTATCAAAAAAGGTGAAAAGTGTAAGACTGGAAGATTAACATGGGGGGAGGGTGAGGGGGATGAGATGGGAGTAGGGGATGGGTGGAAGGAAAGAGACAAGCAAGCATGTTTATTAAGTCACTACTATGTAACAGGCACCATGCTGAGCAATTTTAAAATATTGTCTCATTTGCTCCTCTCAACAGCCCTGGAAGGTAGGTGTTATCATCCCACAGTTCATAGTTTAGGAAACTAAAGCAGAGACAGAGTAAATGACTTCCAAGGGTCACTTCCAAGGCTAGTAAGTGTCTAAGGCTGGATTTGATCTCAGGTCTTACTGACTCCAGACCTAGCACTTTATTCATTGTACCATCAAGCTGCCTGGCACACATACACACACGCTTATGTATATATGTACATGTATGTCTATATATATATGTGTATGTATAAATATATAGGAAATATATGATACATACTTTATATATATATATATATATATATTTTTTTTAGGTGTCATATATCCATAAAAACTGCCTTGTGTTCCAGAGATCAGATCAGTAAGGGAAAAATACTGAGTATCATTATGTTGGGCAGGGTCTATGATCATGCCTGAGGAAGATTGAATAATAGGAAAGTAATTCTCTCCCCTATCCCTGAGTCTATTTATCCTGATGACCACTATTCCAAGACTATTCCCAGTACAAAGACCTTGGAATGTCCTCATAAAATCACATTTTAGCATTGGCTGGGACAGCAAATATTATTTAAAACGGAGGTTTACTTCTTTTGTGTTATGAACTCCTCAGAATAATGTTTGTAAGTAATTGAAGGAAATGCTAGTTAGAGGGTAATGAAAATAAATATGTAATTTTTTCCCCATTCAAGTTCATAGATACCCTGAAATCTATCCATGGATCCATGTTAAAAACCTTTAACCTAAATCAATCATCTCATTTTGCAGATTAGGAGAGGTACAGGGAGTTGCCCAAAGTCCCATAGTTAATACATAGTAGAAGTAGATAAGAAGCCGGGTCTACTGACCCCTGGTCCAGTACCCTTTCTCCTATATTACACTGTCTCTTTCCCGGATCCCACCATATTACCATCAGACTGCCAAATGGTTCTCCTGAGGACAAGGAGAACATTTTTTGCCAAATATCCCCTTCACATTGACCTGGATCCAAATTTAGGATGCAATTTGAGCCTTTGGGGGCTGGGATTTAGGGAAGAGGGGGTAAGGGTGAGGAAAGTAACTTCCTGGTTCAAAGGGATTTGAGAGGCTGCTCCTCCAGGTTCTCACACCCCAAGTCATGCTTATGAAAGAAACTTTTGATGAGTTACAGCAAATGGGAATGTGTCAGGAACATGTGGCTCTAATTTCCCTCAGGCAATACACCGGGATCTGGGAAACCAGGAGGAAAATGCCTAGTGAGAAGTGAGTTGTTTTATTTTTACTATTGCTGTTGGCAGCCAAACTCTACCCCCCCCCAAAAAAAAAGCTCAGTCAAAAATGTCTTCTCAGGCACCTCAGGCTTCCAGCTTTTCTCGTCTCCAGTTTCCTTACTAGAGTGAATATGAAAAAATGAATAAAAATATCTGAAGAAGGAAGGTTGTATAGGAGCTTCAATTGACTTTTTCAACATTGCCTTGCATGCATCATCACTTTGGAAAAATGATGTTAGGTATAGGGGTTACTTCCTAATAAAAGCTTATATGTCTGATGGGCCTGCTGTTTTGTTCACTTGATAGCATCAGATTAAAGACCTCTCTACATCTACCCAGGGCCACACACTAAGTCACTGCCTTTTCCTTAGGAAAATGTGACCAAGTGAATGATATTATTATATTGATTGATGATACAGTGTTTTTAGAATTTTGAAAAACATTTTACAAATTTCCATGTCATTGGACTATGTGAGCAGGAAAGGAAGGTTTTCCTGCTGCTTAACTATAGAGTGAGAAGTTGCCCCTCAGTGAGTTCCAAATGGCTGGAATTCAAAAATGCTTGAGACTTCCCTGAGAATGGAAAGCTTCACAGAAGTCACTATTCTCAAAAGTTAATGTTCCCTTTTGTTTTCTGAGCAACTTCCTTGGCTACACTTCCCCTTTCTCATCTTACAGCTTTGGGTTCAAAATGAGTTCTTTCATGTCAAAAATGTCACTGGAGGAAGCTGAAGGAGCAAAGAAAAGAGAAGCAACCATTCTGGGAGGTGACTTCTATAGGAATGAACCTCTCCCATTTCATAGAGAAGGAAAGGGACACTCAGCAAGGGGGAGTGGTTTTCCCAAAGTCACACAGCTACCCACTTCATCATGCTATCTCATTCAATATTTGCATATTATATTTTAAACCAGGCTCCCGTTTCTTAAGGAAGGGCCTGGTTAAAAATACATACATACATACACACAAGCATAAAAGACTTACATATGTGTTTATGTATACATACGAATACATATGTATACATATATTTATGTACTGTATATATGTGTATATATGCACACATACCTATACACATATATCTGTATAATCTTGTTTTTCCCAAGTGAGTCTGATGACATGCCAACTATATGTTAGTTTGGAGGTATTGTTTTTGCATTATATTACACTAGGTTTGAAAGATCTAAAAGGAAAGGACCTCAGAGGCCATCTAGTCCAACCCTCTCCTCTTACAGATAAGGAAACTGAGTCCCAGAGAAGTTAAGTGATTTGTCCAAGGTCACAGAAGTAGTAAGCTTCCAAGGCCAGATTTGAATGCAGGGCCTCTGACTCCAGAGTCAGTGTTCTTCCCACTCTATCTGATCTGCTTCTGTGTGAAGGTTTGTGTTGTGGAGCTCCAGCCGTCTATTACCTATTTCATTTAGAGATAGATACTTGAGCTAGTAGCCCAGCATAAAGTTCTGTGATAAGCCAGTGACTGACATACTTTACCTAAGTGGGAGGAACATAATGAACATTGTACTGAATGCACTTTAAACCGTTTGCTTGAAATTAAGGCTCCCTTCAGGGATCCAAAAGGCACTTAAGGCAGCTAGTTGCACAGTGAATAGAACTCTGGGTCTGGAGCCAGAGGGACCTAAGTTAAAATCCAGCTTTAGGAACGTATTAGCTATGTGACTTTGGGCAAGTCACTTAAACTCTGCTCGCCTCAGTTTCCTTAACTGAATAGAACCTACCTCACAGGTTTGTTATAAGGATCAGAAGGGTATTTATAAAACGTGGTGCACATATTAAGTGCTATATAAATGATTATTCCATCCATTCATCTTCCAGTGCTCCTCTGTTCATACTAGACCATCACTATAACCATATCTTGAGGGACAAAATTAGTGGGAAAAGCCCCCTCCCTAGACCCCAACACTAATGGGAGACCCAGTGATCACAGAAGAGCCAGGAGGTCTAAAGAGGACTCTATCTCTCTCACCCTCTGTGCAGAGAGGAGAGGTCAACAGCTGCCTTATCATTGCAACAACAGATAGCAACATCCAGGGGCCTGGGCATGAGGTCAGCATTCTCAGGGTTCATGGTGGGCAAAACTCTGGCCTGCAGAGCTTTTGCAGACATGCTCGGAGCATCAGGTGAGTTTTTCCTAAGCCTGACACTTCCTGTTACATAAACGCTTTACATATTTGGGAATCCCATGCATACTTTGGGAGGCATATTCCAGATTCACAGAACCTGGGGTTTTAAGGAAATGTGAGAAAACAATCTGTCCCTTCTAGAACCTTGTCTTTAGGAAAGTGAGAACTTCATTGCTCTCATTTTTTTTTTATGAGGCAATTGAAGCTAAGGAAAAGTTAAGTTACCTAAGCAATGTCACACAGTGACAGGGCATTGGGGGAGGGGGATGGGATAACTGGGACCCCCAAATCTAGCTTTTCCCACTACATGAATGCATTTTCTTTTAGTTTTGTCCTAGGTCTGTGATTTCATCAGGTCTGACTAGGGGATTCCCAATCTACATGGTAAGAAGCAGCTATACTGCAATTTAGAGCCTCAGACAGTAGTTACAGGGAGGGAGGAACAAATATTTATGAAGTGCCTACTATATGCCAGATAGGGCACCAGGTGGTGCAGTGGATAGAGCACCGGACCTGGAGTCAGGAAGACTCATCATCCTGAGTGGCAATCTGGCCTCAGACACTTACTAGCTGTGTGACCCTGGGCAAGTCACTTAACTATGTTTGCCTCAGTTTCCTCATCTGTAAAATGACCTGGAGAAGGAAATGGCAAATCACTCCAGCATCTTTGCCAAGAAAACCTCAAGAAGGGTCACAAAGAGCTGGACCCCAACTGAAAAATGACTGAACAAGAATGTGCAGGGCAATAAGCATTTTACAAATATTTTCTTTTATTCTCATCACAATCCTGAGAGATAGATGCTATTATTAACTCCACTTGAGAGTGGAAGAAATTGAAGTAAACAGAGGGTAAGTGAATTCCTAGGGTCATACAACTAGTACTGTGGCTCCAGGTCCAGACCACCATCCACTGTGCCCTCTACCAAGGAGGCCATACATTCTCTGTGATTCAGAGCCCTGGAGAGTTGCCTTGGACACTGAGATTAAATAACTTTCCAAGCCAGTTTGTCAGAGGCCGAACTTGAACCCAGGTCTTCCTGACTCACAGGAGGTCAATTTTCTACTCACCATGCTCATTGCCATTCTGAGATGGTTTTTTTTTTTCTTTTTTTTGTTTGTTTTGTTTTTGTAAATAGGGAAAGGACCTGGGATTTACTCAGTACGGGAAATGCCTGGATGAGGAAATTCCTTCTACAAATCCAAGATGGCACCTCAAGCAATTTATAGGGTCGCCACCTAGTCACTCCAACTTTCTCTGCAATTCTTATCTTAGAGACTTGCCTAGAGCCCTGAAAAATGTGACTTGCCCAGAGTCCCCTAGTGAGTATGACTCTAACCTAATTCTTCCTGACTTTGAGGCTGGCTTGCTAGCTGGTATGCCCTTCTGCCTCGTGGTAGTTTTTATTAACCTTAAAATAAAACTTTTATATCACACATACTCTGGGGCCCTCTTTGTGATGCCTTTGCTAGGTTAATTCCACTTTTCCCCACAGTGGTGCATCAATTCTGCTGCCTTAAGACATCTTGGTGTAATGGAAAGAACTCTGAATTTGGAGACAGAAAATTTGGGTTCAAATCCACACTCTGCTTCTTCCTAGCTGTGCCATACTGGGGAAACCCTTTGGCTTCTCTGGGCCTTGGATTCCTGGTTTGACAAAAGGAGATGGTCAGATTAGATCAGGGTTTCTTAACCTGAGGTCTGTGAACTTAATTTTTATAAACAGTTTGATAAATATTTCAATGTAACTGATTTTCTTTGTAACCCTAGGTATTTTTATTTTATGCATTGAAAAATATTGTTCTGAGAAGGTGAGACTGCTAAAGGAATCCATGACCTACAAAAAAAAGGTTAAGAACTTCTGGATTCAATGATCTCTTAAAGCTCTGGCCCAGGGGTGGATCTGCTTATAAGCTAAAGGTCTCCTGATGCCTAACAATGCCACGCTACAGTGACTATGATTAGAGTGTTGGCCTTGGAGTCAGGAGGATGAGTCTTCCCGAGTTCAAATCTGGCCTTAGACATTTCCTAGCCGTGTGACCTCTGCCACATGTTTTGCCTCAGTTTCCTCATCTGTAAAATGAGCTGGAGAAGGAAGTGGCAAACCACTGCAGTGTCTCTGCCAAGAAAACTTCAGATGCGGTCATGAGGAGAAGGGCATGACTGAACAATGATTTGGATCCCTCGACCGTTTCCTTACACTGAGCAAGGTAAGAGAGCTGATTGTAGCTGTTTTCACATGACTTTGAGGTGGAATGAAAGTCATTAAAGAAGTTTCCTTTTTTGTGGAAGGCTTTACACAGATTGCCCCAGGACTTATCCTTCAAGGGAGCCACACATAAGTCCCCAGTGACAGGTGAAGTGTAACCAAAGAGGAGGAGATGGGGTGCGGGGGAAGGGAAATCATCCAAGTGCAACAGAACAAAGCAGAGCCATCCTTCCCCTCCTCTCACACCACTGGACGAATGCAAAATGTGAACGTGCAAGCTTGAGCTGCCAGGCATACCTGACACACTGATGGTGGCCGCAGCCTTCACCGTGCTGAACTTCTCCCCGTGCTTGTTAGTGGCTATGCAAGTGAACAGGCCTGGTCTGGTAATCAACAGCTGTAGCTGGGAATCAATCACTCTGTCTTTCACGCTTTCTAGAATGGACCCAGCAGACACCTGGCAAGGAAAGCAGACGAGGAAGAAGAAGTAGGTCAATAAATTAAAAATATACTGCATCACTGAACTGAACTGGCCTTTGGAGCTAGAAGGCCGGAGACTAGCCTAGCTATGTGTCTCTGGGCAAATTATTTAGACTAACACATTTTCTTCATTTGTGAAATAGGGAGAATGATGATGATGCTACTGACTAAACAGGTTTCTTATATTTTTAAAATTTAAATTTTTTTTTTAAAAATTAGTTTATATTTTTTGTTATTCTGAATTTGACTAGCACTAACAAATATGAGCCATTGCTAATACAAAGGACAGAAACAGAAGACTAAATATAAAGCTGTGGATCTCTATTAGATAGAACCTGTTTTTAAGAACATATAATAAATTCAATATTTCGGTTTCAAAGCTGTCCTGCCTGTCTGTGTCTCCTGAATTTCCTTCAGTTCTTTTCTATGCATTTAAACAAATGCTTTAGTGACCCTCACAGAGTCCTTGTAAAGAAACAGCTTTAACTCACCTTGTTTGCTCATTTGTTTATTTTTAGGAGACTTGCAATTTCATGAAGGTTCACAAAGCTTCTGGGACTTACAGTCTCTGTTGCCAGAGATACTGGGATGTTAAAGCAACTTTGCCCAGAGGCCATTCAGCTAGTATATGTCAGAGGTGAGATTTAACATCAATACCTCTCAAAGAACCACATAAATATATTTATTGTCTCTAACCCTTTCCACAAAGGCTTTTTGGGCTGGCTTGTAGCCCAGCCATGATTCCCAGCTGCAGCTACAGGTGTTTTGCATCTTTTTATTCAGAGTATAGCTAATAAGAGAAGTCTTTGTAAAGAAAAACAGAAACATAGATAATAGTCTTACAGAAAGGCAAGTAGCATTAACTTAAATATGCAATTTAAGTGAGACCAAAAGTTCTAGACCAAAGTCCTAGTTTTTCAGATGAGGAAACTGAGGTCTAGGGAAAGAAAACTGCTACAAAAGTTAAGGTGACAATCCAGGTGTTCTGATTCCTGGGCATAGCACTCTCTTCTGAGGCTGTGGGCTCCCTTGCTCTAACAGCAGGAAAGTCTTTGAGTATTTTCACAGGATCAAAGATTTCAAGCTGGAAGGGACCTTAGACTACAATCTAGTACAATACACTCATTTTGTAGATGTGAAAAATGAGGGTCAGAAGAATGAAGTGAGCTTTCCTGAGGTCACACAGACAGTGAGAGAGGTAGGATTTGAACTCAGCTCTCGTGACTCCAAATTCAGGGGTTTCCCACTATTTCGTGCTGCCTTGATGATAACAACTCCTGCTCCCCTGAAAGGAAAAAACTCCCCCACCAAAGGTGAAGAAGACTAAGAAAGATATCTTTTCCTCTAAGCCACTGGGATCTTGCTTTGATCTATTGCCTTTTACCTGTATAACAGGTATTGGTCCAAAAGTCTCAGGGGGGAAGCTCTCTCTGTATAATCAAGTTACAGCTTTGCAGTCTGGGTGCTCAGCTCAACTTGGTCCCTTTAGGAAGGACCAGGTACTTCAATTGACCTAAAAATTCGCTTAGTCCTTTGTGGTTATTCTGAAGTTCCTAGTCTTCTAGTCATCAAATTTTTATAGATATCTCTAGTTTTACCTTTTCTTCTTACTTTCATCTGTATCTCCCCATTTCTTCCTCCTTCTGCTCTTCTCTCTCCCTTGTGTTCTCCGTTCTGTTCCCCTCCCAATCCCCATTTCCCCAAAACTTTTTTTTTTTAAGTCTTTCCTGGAGCGGTTAGGTGGTGCAGTGAGTAAAGTGCCAGGTCCAGAGTCAGGAGGACCCGAGTTTGGTTCCGGCCTCAGACACTTAACACCCACACCCACACACACACACACACATACACACACAAAAGTCTTTCTTTGGGGAGGCTAAGTGGTGCAGTGAATAGAGTACCAGCCCTGGAGTCAGGAGGGCCTGAGTTCAAATCCGGCCTCAGACATTTAACACAAAACTAGTTGTGTGACCTTGGGCAAGTCACTTAACCCCAATTGCCCAACCTTACCCCCTCCAAAAAAAAAGAGTCTTTCTTCCCTTTCTTTCCTGGTTACTGGGGAAGGTTTGGAAGGTTGGCTTGAGAATAAGCAGAAAGCCAGCAATGCTGAAAATATTGGTCCAAGAAGAATGAGAACAGTGGTTCTGAGATCCTAGACTGAATTTGGCATCCTTTTCTCCCTCTTTGGAGGCTTTGGTCAAAGCCACCCATGTGAGCCAGCAGCAAGTCCTGTCTGTAATAAGTAGGTAACAGGATTTCATCTGGATGGCTTTCATTATCTTTGGAATTTTTTTTTCAGTTTCCAATTTTTTATTTTACAACTGCCCTTACTACTAATAAAAAAAACTCTGCTTTTGCTTAGGGGATGTGAGTTTACTGTTATCTGGGGGATATTTCTAATGCCAGGTTGAATATTTAGTCATTTCCCCCAGTCTTTGTGTGGGATTAGCAATGCTGAGAGAAAACCTTCTTTGCCAGAGTCATAGGGATGGGGCTTCTGGTTGAATTTAGGTTATTATATTTATCGGGACTCCAATTTTTACCCATTCTGGCATAACAGCTCATACCCACAGCAACTATCTGTATCAATCCTTAGGGACTTTGCACTTTACAAATTGTATTTGATGCTAACTAGTAGGGCTGTCAGATGGTGCAGTGGGTAAAACACTAGACTTGGAATCAAGAAGACTCATCTTCATATGTTCAGAATCAGTCTCAGACATTTAATAGCTGTATGACCCTGGGCAAGTCACTTAACACTGTTTACCTCAGTTTCCTCATATATAAAATAAACCGGAGAAAGAAATGGCAAACCACTCCAGCGTCTTTGCCGAGAAAACCCCAAATGAGGTCGCAGAGTTGGATGCAACTCCACAACAACAAAAACCTGTGTGATCTTGGGCATGTTATTTAATTGTCAGAGGCCATCTAGTTAAATGAGGTGGGGGAGGGGCAAATTAGATGGCCCCTGAGAGCCTTTTCAGCTCTAGGTCTCTAACATTATGAAGATTTTTCACAATAACTCCACAAGATAGGCAGCAGAATTAGTATTATTTCCATTTTTTAGGTGGGAAAACAGGCAGAGAAAGAAATTAAATGATTTGTTCAGAGTCACTCAGATAATAAGCATTCAGACCAAAACTTGAACCCAAGACTTTTAGACTCCAAATATAGCTTTTCCCCTCATGACACCATTATTATTATTTTTAATGACAGAAGTTGGTAGATTCTTTGGGAGTGATATTACAGAGAAGAGAAAATCCCCACCCTCAATCCAGCTCCAAATCTTTTATGCTAGCCTTTAAATTGGAAGCAAATGCCTAATAATGTTATGTGAATAACATATTCTTAGTCTTGCACTACTAGAATTCTCGAAATGGGCATTTACCCTTTTGCAAAGTCCAAACACCTTTTGCAATGAATTGAGAGGAATCCCCCAATCTTTTCCTAAACTCACTCACAGCTCACACTTAACTCAATCTCTCCCTAGCGTCTTCCCTGAGAGCCCTGAAACCGTACCTTATAGGAAGAAGAAGCAATTTCCTCCTTGCTCAGCCCCATAATCTCTTGGACCCCATCCAGGTGCTGAAAAAGTTAAGCCCTTAACCTAAGTGTAAGGGTTGCAGAGGCCCACAGCCTGCTAAGAATTCTCCTAAATGCTTTTTCCTTATGCTTCAAATGGTCCTGGGTCTATTCTGAGTGACTCATGCACTGAAGACTGTTAGTTATGGTTAAAGTTTGTTTTTCTTTCTCCAGTGTTCCTCCTGACCAACTGCTTAACATTTTAAATGACCTAAAAAAAAACCCCAACCCTTTCCTCTCCCTTCCATATTGGTCTCCTGTCATATCGGGAGGGAACCATCAAAGGGATGTGTTTAGGCTAGATCTCTCCAGGCAAAGTAAAGTAGTGAATTAGGTATATTATTATGTCTGGGTAGTACAGCAAAACCCCTGTTTTTTTTCTTAAAGCAACCAAATCTACCCCACAGGCTGGCCCAGGGAGGTTGATCTGGAATAACTGGATGATCTGTTCTCTGATTCACTCTCAGGGGCCTCACTTCATGATTGGTGAGGAGATGTCAGAATAGAAAGGCCAATGTACAAAAAGTAATGTCCTTGCTATAGCAGAGTGGGGCAACTATTCAGTGGGTGATTGGCAGCTGCAGCAACTTCATCTGGGAAGGTCCCTGGAATGAGCTGAGCTATCACAGAACTTTTCTTCCCCACCCCAACCTCTAAAGTCCATCAGTCCTACTAAAGCTATCATAAGTGTGGGAGCACTCACACAACAGGAAAACACCAGAAAATACCTTAAGAATGCTTTTGCACATTTTTTAGCCTTGTGTAAACTAGCTACAGGAAGCTAGGCAGTTCAGTGGATAGAGTACTGGATCTGGAATCAGAGAGATATGAATTCAAACATAGCCTCAGACACTTACTATCTGTGTGACCCTGGACAAGTCACTTAACCTTGGTTTGCCTAATGCACTGGAGAAGGAAATGGCAAACCACTCCAGGATCTTTGCCAGGAAAACCCTGTGGACAGTATTGGTTCACAGGGTCATACAGAGTTAGACATGACTGAACAACAAGACCCCTTTTCAGAGTAGCTAGTGGCGCAGTTGATAGAACGACAGGCCTGGAGTTCAGAAGACCTGAGTTCAAATTTGGCCTCAGACACTTCCTAGCTGTGTGGCCCTGGACAAGTCACTTAACCCTGTTTGTCTCAGTTTCTTCATCTCTAAAATAAGCTAGAGAAGGAAATGACAAACCACTATAGCATCTTTGCCAAGAAAACCCGAAATGGGACCATGAACAAATACAATAACAAAATAGCTATAATTTTTTAGTTGCTTCTTGTCTGTTTACTGAGTTTTATCTGACTTGGTTTGCTTGTTGGCCTAACTGTCCCTCCACATATACACAAAATTTTCTTCCCACTTGGGAGCTTAGCAAATTTCAGGGGAAAAAAATGTAAATGCTTTCTTTTGGAGGAGAGGCCTTTTCAAAGCAAATCCCATTTCTCTTGTTAAATGCTGAGATTTCAATCTCTTTGTTCTTTTCAACTAGTTTCCTCCTTGAGTGTCCAGTAATGACTGACAGAAGGAAAAGAAAGAAGAAAGGGGTACTTTTTATTCAATAAAGGGGGCTTGGCCACCAGTTGGAGGAAGTTGAACTTTTGTTTCTAGGGCAACCGAAAAAAGTTTCAATTCATTGTTCTTCGGGTGATGGTGGCATCAGAGTTTCTACAGGAGAAAATCCTTCATGTTTCCTCCCATCTATCCAGTTTCTGCAAAAGGGTGACCATGGTACTTTATTCAGACTTTGCATTTCTCCCACCACCCATCTGAAAGCTTTGCTCACAAGCAGCTACTTAAATATCCCTTGAATTTAATTGAATATCAAAAGGAATAAAACCATTTTTCTAAATTGAGTCCAGAAACCCAATTTACATGAATGATTGACACTAGCTGTGTGACCTTGGGCAAATACCTTAACCTTTCTAGTTACAATATTTTCATCTGTAAAATGAGAGAATTCTCTAAATCCCTTTCTAATTCTATAACTCTTTGCTCTTCCAAGTAGTTAGGGTGAAAGGAACGAGAATTTATATAGTACTTACTATGTGCCAAATACTATGCTATCACTTTATAAATATTATGTCATTTGATTGTCATAACAACCCTGGGAGATTGGCATTATTATTATTCCTAGTTTAAAGTTGTAGAAATGAAAGCAAGAAGTTAAGTGACTTATCCAGGGTCATACAACTAGTAAGTGTCCAAGACTGGATTTGAATTCAGGTCTTCCTGACTCCAAGTCCAGAGCTCTATCTGTAGCACCTAGCTATCGATAAGAATACTGTGGAAAAAGAAAAAGATGTGTTGTTTTTTTTTACACAAAATGCATCTCAAACTATTCACTGAAAGAAATCACCTTGAACTTAGGAAGGACTGGGTTCAAGTTCTTCCTTTGACATACAGAGGTCTTTTAATTTCTAAGTGTAACTTGTTAAGAATCGGAATTGAAGAGTCAGAGCCAGAAGGGTTCCTGCTAGGTCTGACTCTAGGCTAGCTCATTTACTCTATCCCAGCATTCCCATCACATGAATGATGGAATTGATATTGCCTTGTAGATGGACTCTGGAAGTATTTTCATACAAAGGAGACAGCTACTGAGAATGTGGAGATTGGCTAGAAAGGAAATAGCGGTGAAGCAGTGTGGGGAAAATGGAGAATTCCAATCCAAGTTTTTAAGAGTCGCTTGCTGGCTAGTGCTCTGATGAACCTTTAATATTTAGTGCTGCTGCCATTAGAAGTTCTATGCAATATTTAGTTTGAGATTCACCTTTTGTTAAAAAAAATCACTTTTTAAAGATTCCCACTGAACTTTCATAAGACTTTGCACCTCTCTTGTGAATTTATCATCATCTATTTTTGTATTATTGTCTTTGCCTTAGATCGCCTATAGAGACCTATAATAGATTATAAACTCCCTCAAGGCAAAGACTGTCACTTATCTTCCTGAGTCCAGATCCTGTACTTTTGTTTGCACGCTTATTTCCCCTATTTGATTGTAAGCTCCTTTGAGGGCAGGGTCTATTTTTTGCCCCTTTTTGTATCTCCAGCACTTAGCACAGTGCATGGTGCATAGTAGATGCTTAATCAATGTTTACTGATTGAATAATGACTCTGCCACCTAGCTGCCTCTCTGGATTCTCATGGATCCTAACACTGTTTTACACATAGGTATCTTCGTAAATGGTTGTTGAACAGGAGTCCCATATTGTCTTCATTCTGGATCTCAGGTTAAACAGGCTTCACTCTCCAAGAAAATCATTGTCATAATCTCACTATTTGACCATGATTTAAAAATATGCAGCCACTAACTAGTGAACTTTAAAAAAAAGTTTGTGTGAGCAAAAATCTGAATAAACAATACAGTTAAAGAGAGTAGCTATTTCCTTTATAAAAAAGCTTCCTGTAAATAGCTTCTCTGGGGTAGTTAAGACATAAATGAAATTTATTTAAAGATTTGTTTAGATAAACTTTTCAAGAACCTATAAAGTGGGTAAGAACAATAAGCATTAATTAAACACTAACTATATGCAAGGCACTGTGCTTTCATCTACTAGTAAAACAAAAAACATTGGCATATTTCTCATTTCATTCACTGGAATGGTTCAAATATTTTAGATATGTTATAATTGTAATAATTTGGGCTTCTTAATAGAGAAGTGGCTTGTTTTTTTGGTTTTCTATTAATATGAATCTGTGTTTTCCCCATTGCTTAGTATACCCAGCTCTCAGTACGGTACCTAGCACACTATAAATGTATGTTGGTTTAGCTTAGACTATCACAAAACAAGTATGGAACATGTGACATCTTCTATGAAAGGTTGAGAAATTTACATAAGAGGTGGAGATAAACACATTTCGGGGGCCTGGACATTGACCCAATTTAGACCCTATTAATAACTTATTAGTTTAATCGAGCTAGAATTAGAAAAAATTCCTCTATAAAAACATGCTTAATATCTAATGTAATAAGTGTAGTTTAATGATGAATTATAGAATGTGTTAAAATTTTGTGAACTCAATGCCAAATCATATAAAGTAAGTGATTTTCAGGAAAAGACAAACATTTGTGAAGATATGAAAATTTGGAAGTTTTTTCATGTAAGTCAATAAATATTAGTTTGCTTTAAAAAATATGAACCTAAAACTCAGTCTCAAGCTAGGTTGGTCACAAGAAGCAGGGTGGGACAATGGGAAAGAACTCTGGATTCAGAGGGAGAGGACCTGAGTTTAGGTTCAGATCCTGCACTTTGCTAACATGAAATACATGCAATTCTTTTGTAGCTTCAGTTTCAACATCTGTAAAATAAAGGGACTGGACTTAATGAACACCCCCGCTGAGACCCCTTAAATATTTAAACCTATGAGAACATTATAATACATTTTCCTCCATATTGTAAGAATAAAACTATTTTTCACTCAGAGCTGATCTATTCATACAACTATTCGTGGTAACAAAAACTCAAAGGACAAGAGGTACAGGGTTGGTTAAATTCCATCAGGGTCTGCCATCTGGTATTCCTATAGTCTATGGCACAGGCATAGATCTGTATGTTGGTCACAAAGGTCCAAAGTTTAAGTTTATGGGTTGGTTTCACAGCATGATCAACACAGGTGAGAAAACGGGTGTTTATGTCTTTTGGAGTCTTTGTAGCTTTGGGACTTCAGGAGATAAAGCTACTGGTGACCAGCTTCAACTCAGGCCTAGGCTGATTCATTGGTTGTTCCTTTCCTGAGTTCCCTGTTCCTCTCCTTCTCTATTCCACCAGCCAGTTTCAGATCTGTAAACTCTACTATGTGCTTCCCAGTGGAAACTGGGGTATGGCTGCTTCCTTACCAATAGATGTTTGCAATGAGTTTAATTTCTCATACTTTAAGGCAGTGCTGGCTCATACAGCTCAGCTTTTTTTCAGTCCTAGGTAGCTTTACCCAGTGGAAAACTTGGCTGTAATAGTAACTAACTCTCTCTGACCAGAAAAACTTTGGATGTACTCTCAACTTCTTTCCTGGAGGAGATTTACTGTTTGTCTGCCTAATTCCTATTTTAGCATTTGGAGTCCTGAGTTTGGCCTGTCCTTTTCTTTAGCAGTACCTTGGCTTATTAGGTGTTGGCTTTAATTAGCAACCCAAGGAAGTCCAAACCATGATTAAACATAATATTCCTCTATTTCTAGCAAATAATCATAGAATCTCAGAAACAGAAAATCCTTAGGGATAATCTAATCTAGTAGTCTCTAACTAGTATTGTATTTTGTTTTATATTTTTATTACTCATTATTTTTATATCATTACTATATGAATCTTTGTTTCTTTTCACTGATTGCATAGTAATCGGGGAGGGGGTGGCAGGATGAAATTTTGTGAGTTATAAGAAGCCTAAGGGTTGAGTACCTGAAATTTTGAAATTGCTAATTCTATAGATGTGGAACATAAGGCTCAGAGAACCTCAAATGCTTCCTAATTGGGCTTTCTGCATTCAGTCTCTGCTTTCCTTAATCTGTTCTCCAAATAGTTGCATCATCTTCCTGATGTCACGGTTCTCTTTGAGAGTGAAGGACAAACCACAACCCATGAGTAGTCTGAGCTGCCTGAATGGGGACCCAGCTGGTCACTTCCAGTAGGGCAACTCTGCTCCCCCTTTTTTCTCCTCTCTTCTCTTCTCCTCCCCTTACCTGAAGGTGTTCTGCCCAAAGGAAGGTTAATTTTGATGGCTGAATGAATTTTACCTAGTTAACTTGGGGTTTGTTGGCTAGAGTTCTTTCTCAAGCCTTAAACCCAATTCATTCTAGATCTCATGAATTGGACAATAATAGGTCCCTACCCAAGTACCACTTAATGGTTATTTTTGGGCCCTCCTGGCTCAGAGTGAATGTATATAGTAACTTTCTCTTTTGGTCAGCAGCCTTGAGGATCTTCCCCTCCCAGTTTGATTTTTTTAATTAAAGGGGCCATCCTTTGACTCACTTCTTAAAGAAGCCTATTCACTGAATGGGCATTAATTACCGCACTCAAAGTGAGAACTTGAAAAGACCTTAGCTTAAAAGGACCAAGGTTCCCCACTACACCCTGGGCCATCTCTAGTCATCCTGATGGATATCTGGCCCCTGGACACAGATGGCTCTGGAAGAGAAAGTGAGGCTAGTGACCTTGCACTCCCTTACTCAGATCAAAATCAGTTGCAAGCCATGTCATCATCTCCGTGATGTTATGGTTCTCTTTGAGAATGAAGGACAAACCACATAACATAGCTGCCAAACGAATGTTCCTAAAATGCAAGTCTGAACACACCCTTTGTTCTGTTGAAGAAGCCTAGTGGCCTTTGGGATTAAGTACAGTCTCCCATATTTGGCACTTTAAAGTTCTTCAAAAGTTTGACTCAGTCTGCCTCTAAGGTTGGTTCTATATTATGTTATCTCATGTACTCTCTACTCCATCCAAAATGACTCCTCTCAATGATCTACCATCTCCCAAGTCTTTGCACAAGCTGCCCTCGTGCCTGGGATGCTCTTCTTCTTCAGCTCTGCCTCTTGGAAGACCCAGTCGCTTCCAAAGCTCCACTCAGGTACCACCTTCTTCAGGAAGTCTTTCTGGATTCCTACAATTATGTCCCTGCCCTGATCACTGGATAATTAGCTTGTATCCATCTTGTATTTCCTTATTTGTGAACATAGGAGCTGGAAGGAACTTCAGAGGCCATCTAGTTTGTTCTCACCTCCCTATTTTACAGATGAGGAAACTGAAGCCTAGAGAGGTTGGTTAACTGACTTGCCCTGAGATACACAGGTAGTCAATGACAGAGGCTAGGATTTGACCAGATGTCCTTTAACTGAAGCTAGCCCTCTTTCCAGTACACTATTCTGTCTTTTCTACATTCTTTGATCCTGGAGTAAGTGATAAACTCCTTTATGGTAGGGACTATGTCACTTTTGTATTCATATTTCAACTGTCTACAAGAGTGCGAGGCACATAGTGGAGTGGACATTTAATAAATTCTTATTGATTGATTGAAAGAAGGAAAGGGACATACTCAAGGCATCTCAGCTGTTTAAGTGGTTGCACCAGAAATAGAACCCAGGTCTTCCAACATGTACCCCAGTGTTCAGTTCCCTAAAGTATAGTGGAACACTTTGTAACTGCAACCCTTCTTTTCTTCCTGTGAAAGACGTTATATAACCCCTTGGCAAAGAGGATCAGAACTGAAAATGACCTCGATAATTTGAAGAAAATGCTATCAACAGACTCAGACACCTGGGCTCTACTCCTACTAGAGTCTAAGTTGCTTGCTAGTGTAATAGTTATTTGCTTTGAGAGTAGAAATTTGTTTACATGATGCCATGTCATAGTACACGGGGATGGGAGTTCACCTAAGAAAGGGGGAGAGGAACTTTACAAATATAAGATGAAGGAGTAGGTTTGTGCAAATATAAGAGAAAAAATGAAGACTGTAAGGTCATATTCAAGAGATGAAAAAGCAAAGTGGGGCTATTATTGAAATGACCTGACCAGAAGTCCTTCATTAGACAGGGCCATTCCAGAATTTGATTTCCTGTCCTGACTGGGGAAAAAAAAAAAAAAAAAAAAACATCACAAAAAACTCCCCCCAAAAATTCTTTCTTTTTCTTTTTTTTTTTTTTTTTTTTTTTTTTAGTTAACCCATGGACCTTACTTACTTCATGCCCCCTCTCCGTTTTCTTCCATCGGTCTCTCATTATTCCTCCTCCTCTTGGGACCCAGTGAGTTTATCTTGCTTGGTCCCTTTTATGAAACTCTTCATTATTATGGAAAGCGTGGGTGCTTTCATTAGGGCAGTGACTACAGCCAGAGTGGAGATTGTCCTTCCTGGAAAGTCTTCTGAGGGGCACACCCTACTGGGCAGCCTCCCTCACTTCCACTCCCTTCCCTGCTCTGTCCCAGCTGCCTTGGCTGGGTTCAGATCTGGACACTGTGAGTTGAAGAAAAAGCCATGCTGGGATGAGTAAACAGAATTGTAACATGTAGGAGCCAGGAGGCAGTCCTCCCACCCTGATTTTTTAGCATTTGTTGCTTTTTTATTAGAGCATGGAATTGATTTGTAAGAGTTGGGACTTTTTGTGAAAAAAGAAACGCTTATAAAGGGTCCAGAGAAAGCAATCAAGATGATGAAGAGGTCATAGGTCCTGTGAGAAGATGTTGTGGCAATGAAAGTTGTTTCTTAACACATGATACTGCATCTCCTTTCTCCATGACTTTATATTGTCCTTTTCCCATATCTGGAATGTATTTTCTCCTCACCTGCCTCTTAGGATCTTTTGTTTCCTTCAAATGCCACCATGTATATGAAGCCTTCCTTGATTTCCCATAAGCAAGTGCCCTACCTCTCTAAATCACCTTGCATTTCTTAATTTATTTTTTGCATATACTTATATGTGTACATGTAGCCTGGATATAATCTATGGTCTTTACAGGTAGATATAATTTCAATTTTTGTATCCCTAGAACCTGGCCCACAGGAGGTATTTAATAAATGCTTGTTGATTGATCGATTGCTCAGACTAGAAAAGAGAAAACCAAGGTAGTAAATTTTCAAGAATTTGAAGGAAAAGCAGATTCCACACAGAGAATTAATACTTATATTGTATCAAATCTGAATGATATTGTAAGACCTCAAACATATCCTTTGCATTGCTACAGTGTCTGAAATTTCCAGTAACACAGTTGATAGGGCTCTGATTCCACTAAATTGTCAATAAGTATTAGTTGAGGGTTTACTGCTGTGTAGTAGGTACTGTGCCAAGTGTTGGGGATAACAAAAAAAAAAGACGAAAGATAGTCCCTGCTCTCAGGGAGCTCACAGTCTAATATGGGAGACAACATCTGAATAACTGTATAAACAAAATATGTTGGGATCATTTGAAGATAGTCAACAGAGAAAAGACACTAGCATTAAAGGAAACTGGGAGAAGCTAAACTTAAGCCACAGAAGCTAGGAAGTGGAGATGAAAGGAGAGAATTCCAGGCCCAGGAGACAGCAAGAGAAATTGCATCAAGAATTGTATCAGAATTGGTATCAAGTTTGAGGAAGAACAAGGAGGCCAGTTGGCCAATCCAGAGGCCAATCACTGGATTGCAGAGTTTGTGTGTTTTGAGTAAGAAGTGTGTGTTGGTTGGTAGAACAAGGTGTAAGAAAACTTAAAAGATAGTTTATGGAAAGTTTTAGAAGTCACAGAGAGGATATTATATGTGATCTTGGAGGGAATGTGGAGCCACTGGGCTTGATTAAATAGAAAAATGGCATGATCACACTTATGCTTTAGGAAGATCAATTTGATACCTAAATGAAGAATGGATTGAAGTGGCAAAAGACTTGTGGCAGGAAGACCCACCTGTAGACTATTGCAATAATCTGGGCATGACACGATGAAGGTCTGAAGTAGGGTGATGGCAATGTCAGGGGAGAGAAGGAGACATATATGATATATGTTATGAAGGTAGAAATGACAGGACTTGACAACTGATTGAATATGGGGAGAGAGAGAGGAAGAGAGATGAATTGAGGATGACATCTACATTGTGAGTCCAGGTGACTGCAAGGATGGTAATACCCATGATAACAATAGGGAAGTTAGGAAGAATAGAGGAGAAAAAGAATGAGTTCAGTTTGGGACTTAATGAATTTAAGATATCTATAATATGTCTAGTTCAAAATGTCCAAGGGTGGTTGGAGATGTGAGCCTGGAGGCTGGGAGAGAGCTTAAGCTGGACAGGAAAATCTGAGTATAGAGATGATAGCTGAATTCACTTGGAATGAAAAAAGACCCATGGGTTAACACAAAATGTCAATTCAGTACTTTCTGAGATGTTTTTTCCTGCCAGGACAGGAAATCAAATTCTGGAACAGCTCTGTCTAATGAAGGACTTCTGGTCACATCATTTCAATAATAGCTCTACTTTGCTTATTTACCACTCGAATATGACCTTCCAGTCCCCATTTTTCTCCTACCCTTGCACAAACTCACCCCTAATGAGATCACCAAACAAATAGTATATAGAGAAAAGAGAAAAGGGGCCAGGACAGAGCAGAGAACCAGTGAAGGATGCAGAGGAGGAGTGGTCAGAGATGGAGAGGGAGAATCAGAAGAGAGTAGTGTCACAAAAACCTAGAAAGAAAAGAGTATCTAGGAGAAGAGAGTGATTGACAATGTCAAGGACTTCAGAGAGGTCAAAAACAATGAGGGTTGAGAAAAGGACATTGGATTTGGCAACTAAGAAAGAATAGGTCACTTTGGAGAAAACAGTTTCACTTGAATAATAAAGTCAAAAGACAGAATTAAGAGAGTGAAGAAAAGACTGAATGGAAAATAAATGGAAATGTGTTACTTAGAAAGAAAAGGGGTCTTGATTTGAGAGGGGGAAGGGACCTCCTTTGCCATTTAGTTCAATCCAACCATGAAACAACCAAAAGTGTTCTCAAGTTTTCCTAACATTAGCTCAAATTCCTCCATTAACACTTCAGCATGAATTAGTTTTCAGTTTGGTCAGCACCTTGAAATGTAATAAATGAAAGTGGAATGCTGAGAGAAAAGGACACAGGTGAATTCTGATATGGAGGTGGAGTTTTAAAACACCTGGAGCATGAGCCAGGGCCCAGGGAGGACAGGCATACATAGACCATCATAGGTGGAGGTATGCCCTGGATAGTGAAAAGATCTCCAGCTTTGAATTAAGAGCACCTGGATTTGAATTCCTGCTCTACTATTGGCTACCTTTATGACCATGAGAAAGTCACTAAACATCGCTAGCCTAGACTTACCTTATCTGTAAAAAAAAAAAAAAAAAGGGGTGGGGTGGGGGTTGGACTACATGAAGGTCCCTTCCAGCTTTAAATCTATTATTCTGTGGATACTCTAGGCAGCCAGGTGGCACAGTGAATAGAGCACCAGGGCAGGAATTAGGAAGACTTGAGTTCAAATTTAACCTAAGATACATACTAATTGTGTGACCCAGGGCAAGTCTTTTCACCCTTATTACTAAGGGTTTGCCTCAGTTTCCTCATCTGTAAAATGAGCTGGAGAAGGAAATGGCAAACCACTTCAGTATCTTTGCCAAGAAAGCCCCAAATGTGGTCACAAAGAGTCTGAACCAACACAGGTCCTCAAAGCATGAAGACATAGTATTTCTGAAAATGTGTTTTTTACTTCACGATGTTCCCAGGGCAGACTCAAGGTTTGGATGGTTGCAAATTACTCTTTTTCATAGAATTACGTGATTTGAGAGTGGGAAAGGACCTCATTTGCCATCTAGTTCAATCCAACCATGTAAGGAAACCTCATGATACATCAGGTGGTCATTTAGCCTCAGTTTATAGATCCTGACAGAAACCCACCATGACTCTAGGCAGCCCATTCTACTCTTGGACAACCAAAATTGTTCTCACGTTTTCTTTACATTAGCTTAAATTGGCCTCTTTGTTACTTCCACCCACTTCTTCCAATTCTTCTGTCTAGGATCAAATTGCGGGTGGGGGTGGGGTGGGAGGGGGGGGAATTCAATCCATCTTCCACAAGAATGCCTTTCAAGTTCTTGAAGATAGCTATCACCTCTCCCCTGTGTTTTCTTTTCTCCAGGCTAACCTTGATCAGTTTCTTTAACAGGTCCTCTTATATTCTGGTCTCACGGCCATCATCAATTTGGTTGCCCTCTTCTGCGGTCTTTTTAACTTCTCTATGTCCTTATCCATGGCACATAGGACTGAACTCAATGTTCCAGATTTGGTCTGATGAAAGCTTGGCCCCCTATTCATGCAGTTCCATACTGCATTAGCTTTTTTGGCTACCACATCATACTGCTTCTTCATATTAAACTTAATGCAGTCCACTAAACCCCTAGATTTTTAAAGAATGATGAGCTGTTATCTATCTATGCCCCCTTACCCTATTACACTTATTAAGTTCCTTTTTTTGCACCCAAATATAAGACTTTACATTTACCCCTTTTAAATATCATTTTATTAGATTTAGTTCAATATTCTACTCTGTTAAAGATCCTTTTGGATCCTCATTGTCATCCAACATGCTAGCTGTCTTTCCCAGCTTTATGGCTTTTGCAGATTTGATGAGCATGCCACTATGCCTTTATCCAAATCAGTGATGAAATTCTTCTCTTTTCCTCTTTTCCCATCTCTGAAAGCATAGGGTTAGATTAAATATGTCTAAAGCCACTTCTGTCTTTAAGATTCTATGATTCCAAGATGACCCACTGAGCACAAAATGAGAAGAGAAAAAGACAAGGGATTTAGACAGTACGTTAAAGAAAACCTTTTAACTGAAAGAACCTTGAGATACTGAAACAAATTTCCATGGGAAATCTCTAGAAATTTTGAGAACAAGATGCTTTAGCCTCAAATTGTCTTAAAGCTGAATGATGAAAAGATCCATCCTGAGACTCCATTCAAGGCTTCTAATTCAACATCAATACTAAGCATCTCATAAAGACCCATTCTAACCTGTCATAGGGGCTCTATCTGGAAATATGAACATTTAAGTACTATCTGTAATAATGACATCTTGTGGCCACCAATTACAACTACACCCATAATTTAAATGTTCATCTCCATTTGAATACCAACTTCGAACTCCCACTTTTCACAAGATAGTACTCATTCTCCCTCTCTCTCCCCTTCCTCACCCTCTACCCCTCCCCACTCTTTGGTGTTTCATTCTATCTGCTTACTTCTCTAAACTTCTGCCTTTTATCTTATCTTTTAATACAGTCATGAGGTCATATTTTAGAACTAAATAGTTTCCATAACGGTTCTTATTACTTCTAATCATCTTATAGCTATAGAATTAGAAGAAACTTCAAGAAGTCACTATTTCTATTATTGCAGGATCATAGGTTGAGAGTTTTAAGGTCTCTTAGTGACCATCAAATCCAACCACCTTGTTTTATGGATGAGGAAACTAAGGCCTATTAGGTTAAATGACCTGCACAGAGTTATGTAGTTACGAAGTGTCTGAGACTGAATATGAACAAAGGTCTTCCTGAGTCCAAGTTCAATGCCCTATCTTCTATGCTCTGCTTCTTCTCTAGGCAACCCTACCCCTAAAGGATGAATTGACTCACTTAACTGACATTTACTTCTTTTTTCAGCTTAAAACACAAATGTGTTCCCTTGTTTATGGATAAGAACGGGCATTTGTAATCACTTCTAATAAGTGACATTTACATTGTATATTATACTTTAATAAGTTTTTTTTTTAAAGCAATTGGGGTTAAGTAACTTGCTCAAGGTTACACGGTCAGTTATTTCTGGGTGTGGTGCTGAGTATCTGAGCCCAGATTTGATCCCCAGGTCATCCCAACACTGGAGCCGGTGCTCTTACTCGCTGAGCCACCTGGCCGCCCCTGTATATTATACTTTAAAACATGCATGAGAATAATAAAATAAGCAGGATTTTGGGGGGACATTATGGCTTCTTTCTTTCCCCTCTATATGCATTACATGGGCTACTTGACCAAACCTTTCCCTCAGGTTAGGTTACAGTCTCCTAATAGATGTAATGAAGCTGATTTTAGAACCTATTAGAAAAGCTTCTATTCCCATTTCTTGCTTTATCTACCTGTCTGGCCTACCTTGAGGTAATGGGTACTTCTGGCACCTTAAGTGAAAAAATGACAAGGTACTAACAAGATATGTAGTCCGGATCAAATGTTATGAACCAAATATGGTATAGAAAAAGGATAACATAATGTTTCATCAAATGTGCAAAATACATAAAGCTGTGAGAATGATAGTGTCTGCAGTAATGGGTCTATCAGACATTAAGGACTGGCAACAGTCTGTTTGCTTTCTCCACGGACACAAAAGAGACAACCTGCCATTTTCTATGTGAGGAGGGAGATGGAATTTTTTTTTTAACCCCAAGGACTTAGAAGTAGAACCAAGTTTAATATGGTAAGAATGGTGCAGAACCATTAGCTAGGGCTCACCACAGCCCTTAATCCATACCAAGGCCTATGTTCACATCTTGAATTGTAATGGAAATCTGTTTATAGTCACTGCTTCTTTTGATTGCTCAGACCTCTGAACTTGAAATTAGGAAGAACCGAGTTCAAATTCCACAACAGAAACTTACTGACTGTATGACCTTGAACAAATAAATCACTTATCCAGTTTCTACCTTAGTTTCCTCACCTGTAAAATGAGGAGGTTGACTTGATGACTGCTAAGGTCTTTTCAAGCTTAGAAATCTGTAATCTTATGACCCATAAAGACAGAAATGGACTTCTGTAGTGGGGAAAAAAGTATTGGACTAGGAGGTCAAAGACCCAAGACCTAAGATAGCTCTGCTACCAATAAGACGTAATCTTTATAGAAAGACTCACTGACCTAAACTTTAAGAGCCCCAGTTTCTTCAAATGCAAAATGGGAATAATTATAACTATCTTCGCTACCTAATGGTTTTTTTTAAAAGAGGATTCAATTATTGTGGGGGTGGCTAGGTGGCACAGTGAATAGAGCACCAGCCCTGGAGTCAGGAGGGCCTCAGTTCAAATCCAGCCTCAGATACTTAACACAGAAACTAGCCGTGTGACCTTGGTCAAGTCACAACCCCAATTGCCCTACCTTCTCCCCTCCAAAAAGCAAAAAAAAAAAAGATTAAATTGTATAATATACAAATAATAATAGCTAACATTGACATGGCACTTACTTTGTGCCAGGCACTATGGTAAGCACTTCACAATTACTGTCTCATTTGATTCTCACAACAACCTTGGGAAGGAGGTAAGAATTTAACTTGTCCAGTGGCAATATGGAGAACAGTAGCAGGGGAAAGAAGAGAACCCAGGGCTTCCAGTTTCCTTTAGCAGTTGTTGGGTCTCTGAAGCATTATATAAAGGATAGCTATTATTATTTCTACTACTTATTATTATAACAACACTATCAGTCCCCTAACAGATTATGCCAAACCATGATTTCAATGAGATAGACTATTCAAGACCTGGTAAAGACAAAGACTCAAGAAATGGATGTTAGCCTTTTAATAACCACAGTGTTGTATGATTGCTACCAACACAGTGCATCCTGAAAGCCAGGAACTGAGCTTCCCTCACCATGGAGACAGAGAAATGGCACTCACAGCATTTCCATTTTCAAGCCATGTGATAGTAGGAACTGGAATGCCTGTTGCAGTACAGCGTAGGGTCACTATGGAGCCAAACGTGACATTGTGGGATTCAGGAGCCCGCAGAATTCTGGCAAACACTGTTAAGGAGATAGAGAAACCATATGACTATTCTGAAAGTACATCTTTAACCAAAGCTCCAAGGAATTAGTTGCATGCTTCTAAAAAAAAGAAAAAAACCCAACATCCACAAGTCACAACAGGAAGGAAGATAACAAGAGAAGGAGATGATGACTATTGAGGAAAGAACAAAAACAAGCAACCCAGAAGTGAGGACAGGGGAAAGCAGGAAAAAATAACTGTGATTCCTTGCCCCAGCTGAACTCCTTTTGGCTTCACTGAGATTTCTTCCAAGATGTCAGAAGTAATGTTACCTCTAACTGAATAATATGACTCGAGTTCAGTATGTAACATATCAGTTTCAAATGATAGAATTGGTAGAGCTGGAAGAGACCTTAGTGATCATCTTACCTAGCCCAGGCATTTTACAGACAGGGAAACTGAGGCCCATGGAGATGAAATGACTTGCCCAAGGTCATAGAAACACTAGTGAAGCTGGGATTAGAATTGAGGTCCACATTGAGGTCAGTGCTATTTTTATGTTTCTAAATTATTCATCAATGTTTCGGCAATACTTCCTCCGAGACCACCAGTCCAACCCAAACTCCCATTCTAAGTTTGAGATGGCCAGAAAGTGGCCTCTATGATTCTACTGGGATCCTAAGTGTGACCATATGGGACTGGACTTCCAGTGCTATTACTCATACCCTTTTCATATTTTCTGAATGGGAAAGAAAATAACCTAAAAGCCTAATTAGTTTTTACCAAAAATATTAAAAAGATGGTATAGCAGGAATAGTTGGGACAAATCATGCCCCCTCAAAAGCCTGAGATTATTGTCCCCAAACACATCTAGATCCATGTGCAGAGTGGAATGAAATTTAGGTTATGATGCACTTATGTAAGATGCATATATGGCAAAGGGATAACATAACTCCTGGCATTTTCTGGTCTGAATGTCCTTTCTTCAGTCCAGAGTTGAAATTCTTATGCAGTCATATTTCTCAAAGCTGCCTCTCCAGGTTACTATATTTCTACATCTATTTGATCTCTGTGTGACTCTTCTCTTGTATGGATATTTGGTGTCCTATTGATTTAGTTTCTTTGGTTATAACTAGATGTACTTTCTGATACTGCTTCCATTTCCTTGATGACATGGTCACTGGTGGAAGGGGAATAGAAGAGAGGAATCCTTTTATCCACCATGATGGTTCTTCCCCATTGAATTGGAATTGTTAGTTCCCCAAATTGGACTGACCAAGGCAGGGCTGAGCTCAACCCTGGACTACCATTTTTATACACTGGTCCACTGGGTGTGTCTGAGTCTTTTGGCCAATCAGAAGCTATTTCCTCCATCATGTCATCTTGTCAACATGCCACAATACTTTCAAGCTGTTTTGTACTCTTTGGTGAGTATCATTCGCAGTTTTCTGCTACCTTGTCATCATCATTAGCAGATGCAGAAAGGATTGATACAGGACTGACAACATTTCAACTTCTAAAAAATCGGTTGCATTGTGTCACCACAGCCACACAGTTCATTCTCTAGCAGCCAGTATTGTGGTAATCTCTGTACTTAGCTATGTTTTGCTTAGGATGGCAAACACCCTTTTGCTAGGGTCATGTATCTAAAGCCTTTCCAACTTGGTATGACTTACCAGAGATCATGTTCCCCTGGCATAGCCTTCCAAAATGTAAGGCCACCTTCATACAACAATAGGTATGGTTCCTGTGGTGTCTAAATCACCACCATCATTTGTGAAAAAAGGATATATATATATATATATATATATATATATATAAAAGGAGTGTGCTCTCTCACTCTCTGTCTTGCTCTCACACTCTCCGGAACTAAGTGGATAGAGTGCCTATAATTTTAGCTCAAGACCTCAGTTCAATTCCAGCCTCAAATTACTTCTCAGCTGTGAGACCTTGGACAAGTTATTTAACCTCAGGCTGCCTTAGTTTCCTTATTTGTAAAACTGGGATAAGAGCACTTGCCTCCCAGGGTTGTTGAAAGGATCAAATGAGATAATGA
Organism: Petaurus breviceps papuanus; assembly: GCF_028583685.1. Classification (NCBI taxonomy): domain Eukaryota; kingdom Metazoa; phylum Chordata; class Mammalia; order Diprotodontia; family Petauridae; genus Petaurus; species Petaurus breviceps. The sequence continues at coordinate 15,144,788 of NW_027185616.1, forward strand.
TTGTAAAGGACTTATCATGGTACCTGGCACATAATAGGTGCTATGTAAATGTTAGCCATTATTATTATTACTATCATTATATGTTAAAAATCTATGGTTATGCACACATATACACATAAATGTGTGTATGTACATGTGTGGATATATGTATGTGTGTATGCACACATGTCTGTGAGGTGGCAGCAACAGGTTGGCATAATGAGCAGAGAACTGGCTGCCAAGTCAGAAAGATGTGGATTCAATCTCTCTTCTGTCACCTATGGGCTTTGTGATATTGAGTAAATTATAAAGAATATGCTAACCTCTACTTTAAGAGACAATGTCTCCTCTGAGAGTTGCCTCTAAATAAATGAAACCATCAGTCTAGTTCCCATCCCAATTATATAGCTCTATGTGTGTATATAAACAATATACTTTATCTTGATGAAAATATACTATTCTAGTAAAAATAGGTAATAATAGCGAACATTTATATAGCACTTACTCTGTGTCAGGCACTAAGTTAAGTTCTTTATAATTATTACTTCATTTGGTCCTCCCAACAGCCCTATAAGGTAGGTGTTACTATTATCCTCCTTATAAAATAAAGGACATAAATAATGACATTTCCCCCCAAAGTTTGTTTTATTAAAGATCTCAGCTACCAACTATAGCATGGTTCTTCTCAGCTGATAAATAAGTGACTATTGGTCTGGGGTATAAGAAGCGGCATGTAGGTTATACATAGAAGGATAGATTAGATAGATAGATGGATGGATGGATGGATGGATGGATGGATGGATGGATGGATGGATGGATGGATGGATGGATGGATGGATGGATAGATAGAGGGATGGATGGATGGATGGATGGATGGATGGATAGATAGATAGATAGATAGATAGATAGATAGATAGATAGATAGATAGATAGATAGATAGATATTTCCCATACAGAAAATATTAAAAGGGCATGAGTAATTATAGATAGAGATATATTGCTTCTAAATATTGTTTCATTTTCCCCTACAAAATCCCTTTGTAAGTCCTGGACTTTGTAGTTTGGGAAGGGTCTTTTTTTTTAAAAGAGTCAGTAGGCTCAGGCTGCCAATGATAGTCCTACATAAATAAAATTCAAAACTATCCTTGAGCAACTAACATCTGTGGATTGTTTAGTGTCCTGGTAACTTTGTGCATCTCATTTACAGAGTAACTGTGACTTGACTGAGGAGTGGAAATAGAAAGTCAAAATGTTTCCCTGAGTGATAAGTTAGTAATTTTTTTTCTAAGTAGAAAAACAAAGTTCATGTGAATGAAACTTTCTCCTGGTCCTTTCTCATCTCTAAAATGAGGGAGTTGGAGTAGAATATATCTAAATCCTATTTCAAATCTGATAATTCCTTTTCTATGTAAATTTTGAGAAAATTTTTTCTCAATTTCTCATTTTCATTCCCTTGCTTAATATCTTAACTCATAATTAGATAATCCTGTAGTAACAATCCTGTAAAAGATTCTATACTTAGACCTTTCAAAAATGACTACATTTAAATCTATATGATATTCAATGGGCAAAGTTGTAAATTATTTCCCATAATGTATAGCTTCAAGAAGATATATATGAATGTCTGTTTAGAAATTGGGAGACTATAACTCTGGAACTTTTGACTTTGGAGTTACAGTGATAAGGAAATAGTAGTTTCAAAATTGTCTATCCCTCCTTTTTAATTTTTTTCACATCATATGAAACTGCAGGAGAGACCCTTAATGAATATAATTTTAAGTGGCAAAAGTCACATAATCAATGCATATGAAATTTGTTTCCATATCTTTGTCTAATTCAGGTGAAAGCTGAGTAATAAACAGTTCTAGGTCATTTTTTGCAAGATGACTGTCAAGGACGACTGTCATTCTGAAACATTTACTCTCAATCCATATGTGTGTGTGTGTGTATAAATCTTGTAGCACCATGAAATTGGTTTGCCTTGTATTTCATTTTGCTGCATTAATTAAAATGAATATTTGGGGATTATTTATTCTTTAAGAATTTCATGAGAGGCTCTCTTGAAATAATTAAAGACACTCTGGGATGTTTCAAAGCCAGTGTTGGGAATTACCATCTAATATTTCTCCCCAGGGAAGTGAGTCTACCAAGTACCTTTAGCCAAAATTGAAATTTCCCTTCCAACTTGTGTGGGATTTATATGCACATACTGATTCAATTTTTACATTACCTTGCATTTCCAGAGTTCCTGGCACCAAACAGTATTTCTGCTGACCTGGCTTTTTCTTGAGAACTTTTAACTTCTAAGTAGCAAATTATTTCATCAAGCAGCCAATCGGATAACACCGTGTTAAATCATTGGCACTCTATATTTTCCCATAAACAGTGAAGTGCTTAGTGCCAGGAACAAAGGAAATACCCCTCAGGAATAAGTTTCCTATCAAAATATGCCTCTCAGAATGGTTCATCAGAACAGCAGATGCAAAATTCAGAAGGATTATGAATTAAACAAAAAGTAGGGTAGAAAGAACAAATACCTTTAGTATCTTGCTCAGGTTCGCTTTCTTCTATTATTAAAAAGAAAATAAATAAAAAGCAAGTTATTAAAAAAAACCAATTCAGGTATTTGGGTGGGGAGAAAAAGCCCAAATTTACTGCAAGAAATGATCACTCTTATTTTACTCTTTTAATAAATTGTAACTGGGAAGATCCAGAGGAATCACCTCGTAACAAGGAAACCTTTGTCTGAAAACCTCCTACAAAGTCTATTAATTTAAAGCATGCTTCCTTCCCTTTTTCAAAAGGAAAACTGTGGTCAGAGGGAAATTCTGCCCCTTCCAAATTAAAACATTTAATCAATTGTAATTCTGAATGGCACTGCCTGTTGTTGGAGGTGCCCGGTCCTACAGTGACCATATATATTCCTTTTACCCACTTCCTTGAGTTCCTTATAGTAATTATTTCATAGTTATCCTTCCTCTCAAAGGTGACAATGATCTCATTCTTATTTTGATAGTTTTCTTCATTTCTTAGCTCAGCTTCTCTTTTTGCATGACCTCTACATGAAGTCAGTCATGCTGAATTTGTATTTGCAAAGATCATTTCTATGGCAATAGTTTTATGTTATGATCAACACAATGTTAGAGGGTTTCTGTAGAATAAAGCACACATAACTGATAGCAATTCTCAGCTCTCCATAAAAAAAGAGTTATTTTTTCAAAGCAATACCTATTTGGGCAAATCCCTGGGGGGGGGTGGCAGGAGGGGAATGATAAAGAACAAAATTGGAAGCTGTATGTAGTGTGTTGAGGGTGTAATGAAAATTAAAAAAAAAATCTCTATAAACAAAAACCAAATTATTTACTTTATGGATCCTTAATATAAATTGAAGGATCAGTTCTGGTCCCAACAAATGTATTTATTCAGAAAGCTTGTAAACCTAGGCCATGCCTGAAGTCATTGATAGCCAAAATATCAACTTTCATTTCTGGGAACACCAGATGAAATAATAAGGTTTTACTTGGAAACTTCAATGGATCTGAGAACTCATCTGTGTGGGAACTCTCTTTATTAGTGCAAAAGGAAATCTATCTGTACCTTCTATGCTTTTTGATTCTTGTTTATAACCCTCCATAAAGTAACCACAGGTGTATCTATAAGGCTACAGGTCATTTTTCATTTTTCTAGATTCAAAAATTTTGGGGGTTGCCAGGGCAACACTTGACAGTCCTTCTGTAATCCTTTTCTCTTTCTCCATAACTCTTCTACCTCTGTTTCTGGTCATACAGATAGCTGATGATGTTTTTGCCCCATTTCATTGATAACATGGAACAACACATTCAAACTCATGATACAACTATCTATTACAATTTGTGTTCCCAGAAGTTTCGATTTTTGTAAAACTATGATGCTCCACAGTTTATACTTGTATAGCATTGTGGGGAGATCATTGGCATTTGAAAAAAGGGGGAGAGATTTGGGCATAGTGCTACCCCCAAAGTGATCCAGACCAGGTTTTCCTCCTCATTCATACTGGGTCCAATTCATTGCCCATTTGTAGTTCCTAGAAAATAAACAAGCAAACAAACAAATACATAAGTCTGATGGACTAACTCAGTGGGTTTTTCATTCAACTGCGTGTCAAAATTGATACTATATATATATGTATAGGTGTGTATATATGTGCATGTATATATGCACACAATATACATACACATGTGTGTGTACGTTTTTCCCCTTGTTCAGCTATTGATGGATCTATCAAGGAATTTCATATGTTCTTACACATCAATGAGATATCTTGTTGAAGGAAAGCATTTAGAACTGTTTTTTGCCCTGTAGAATCAAATGCTTTTTTGAAGAAAAATTTTAAAGTGGAATCTTGTATTCTCTAGTTTTCTCAACTATTTATATGATTTGAAAACATGGTCTGCTGTAAAAAGTTTTTTTTTTTTAAAGCAATAGGGGTTAAGTAACTTGCTCAAGGTTACACAGCCAGTTATTTCTGGGTGTGGTGCTAAGTGTCTGAGCCTGGGATTCGATCTCCAGGTCATCCCAACACTGGAGCTGGTGCTCTTACTCTCTGTGCTACCTGGCCGCCCCAAAAGTTTTTTTTTTTTTTAATGGAAGTTTGTTTGATTCCTTCTAATATTATCATTGAAGATACCATCAATGTCTGCCATGGCTATTCTCACTTAGATTATGTAGAGATGGGGAAAGTAGGTAGATGTACTAGTAGTTCCTGTTCTTTCTGATTGCCATTGCAGGGGAGGGGCAATCATATAAATCAGTATCTTTTCCACTCTTTGGAGTGGAAATACTTAATATCATGAATATCTTATTTGAGATCTTGAAAATGGATCTTGAATTAAAATTAGAGCCTTCAGCATAGATTCTTTTTTGACTCTCTGTTTATTGAATTACAACAAAGATTTCTTCAGCATGCACTAGTGTTTCCTAAGTTAATTTTTAGTGTCACTTTTGTTTCCTCATATAGCACAGCAGATACTAAGATATTAAATTTCCATTGCAGTGGTTCCACCAGAACCAATGTTGACAATAGATGACTTTAGAAATAATAAGTTAGCCTGCAAATGCTCTTCGTACAATCTGGCTTAGTTTGTTTTCAGGTTAGACTCTTTGTAGGCTTTTTTCTCTCCATTGTAAAATGTTTTTGAGGCAATGCTACACATAATCTTCAATCCCTAATATTCTGTAAATTAAGGGTTTTGCCCCTGCCTATCCTATCTCCCCATGGCAAGAAGCTCAAATTTATGGTGGCTGAGGTAGTTTCTGGGTTCCTTTGGGCTCCTCATTGTAGTGAGGATCAGTAAATTTTGTTAAGAAATTATTACAATAACGGCCATGGATTTTATCCATTTTTCATTTTTCAGACTCAACAGTTAATTAAAATAACTTGATCAGGAGTTATTATAATGGCATACATAAATTATTTTTATTTTTAGCCTTTATTCTAACTTGGTATTGAAATTAATGTTTACTCCAAAGGTAAAGGTGAATATCTGACTGCACATGGTCTGTTAATTCTGAAATGTGCCCTGCTCAATAATTAGTTGTCTCTTCTTTGTTAAGATAAATTCAATTTTAATTTGGGGGGATAGTCTTTAATATTTAAACTGTCTTTTCTTAAATTATGCATATATAATTATATGTTATTATATAGCATAAATTATCTGTATGTTAGGCTTTTGGGTAATCTCTAAGCCCTTGGTCTCTTTCATGATTAATTCCAAATCACTTTGTTTTTGCAGTCTTTCCCAATGCCTACTTTTGCACTCAAGTCACTGAATACCAAGATATACAGGTTTAGGAGAATTTGTTAATCCTTTGCAACAGATGGCACATAAACTGTAAATATCACCATGGTGGTCTTTTGTTTCTGATATTCATGAACACCATGAGATGAAATGACCAATATCCCATGAAATATTTCTTGTGGTACTTAGGAACATGATAAAAAACAATCCTTCAATCTTCTTCATTTATCTCCCATTTTTCCATTTATATGACACTTCTCTGTGTCTTCTGGTTTCATTTATAATGAGAATTTCAATACAGACTGGTTCAATTTTCCAATAATCCATTAACTAATTGGCCAAAGGACAAAATTCTTGTATTTAGAGCAGCAACAGTTATATTAATGTTTTTAGGTTGAAAATTGTGAGGCAGATTATTTGTCCCAGTATAATATTCAAATCCTTTCCAACTTTAATTGAATCTTTCAGAATTTTTGTTCTGTTGGCATTGCCTTCAGGAACCTTATCTCATATCTACAGTAGAATGAGGCACAGGAATAGGATTTTGGTGGAGGTACAAACTTTTATATCAAAAAAGTCTTAATTATTCACTAATAGATGCTGAATGAAGAGTCAGTAGACCCAAGTATGACTATGACTTGCCCACTCTGTAAGGCACTTACTGTCTCCCTCTCATTCAATTATTTTTGAACATTCTTAGTGATGGGGATCTCACTTGCTAATTATAAAGGTAGTCCATTCCATCTAATTGTTATAAAGATCTTGAAATATATCAAGAGGGATACCACACAGACACAAATAATATACAAGACCCTACAAAAACTATAGAGCCTCTTTTTGTGTCCCAAGCAGGATATGGCTTGTGTTGTATAAAGGTGATTCTTGGTTATGTGGAGGTGATTCCATTCCACTGGCATAGTGATCATGAGTTTCTATGTCAGTGGAATGGAAAGTTTGACAGGGTCTATACACCTGGAAAAATCTTTGAGCACGGCCCTGGCAGCTTGCTATGTTTGCTCTTTGAGCATTCATGTAGCTAAGCACAGAGAGGTCCATTAGCAGAGATTTGGCCACCAAGGATTTTTTGGTTAATTCTTTTGGCATTGAAATGAGTAAAAATACAAAATATATTTTTGATTTTATGTAATCTCCTTCAGTGGCAGAAAAGGTGTAAGAATTTGCTAAGAATTAAAGTCAGATAATGTGGAAATATTAATTTAACTGTTCTTACTCTTGATATATGACCTTTGTCCAGTAACCAACCAGCTGACACATTCCTGGAAGAACCAAACCACATATATATTGATTTTTCACTATAAACGAGACAAAATAGGATAGCTCACCAGTGTTCCTCTGAGAGATGACTACAGAAGTTGGCAGATGTGTTTTAATAATGCATCCAAAGGCAACACAGAACATCATTTCATGGGATGCTTGTATAAAGAGACCACCATGAAGATAATTGCAGCTTGTGTACTAGAATCAAGCAAAGGATGTTGAAACAGAATAATTCTGTCCTGGGAACTAAGGCATTACATATCTTGATAGTTGCTGTCTTCAGTGTAAGTGTAGGCACCTGGGAGAAAGATGGAAAATCAAACTGGAAAATGTGGCTCACAATAAGCAAACAAAAAGGGTTAAAGGTGCACGGATTGCTCGAGATCCTCAGATGGCAGGGATGTGCTGGAGCCAGGTCAGTCTGGCTTACAAGAGCTGACTGTTAATTTTCAGTGTGAGCACTCACACCTTAGAAATGAGCAAAGGCCACAAATCAAGACTTGTTTGTTCTTTTGCTGAATGAATAGACAATAAAGATTATATAATAAATATATTATATATAATTATAAATAAATAATATAATAAATATATAAATACAATAAATAATAGAATATAAAGTGATAGAGAAAATGTTAATAAAGAGATAAAACTTTTAAGTGTCTTATGCAAGCTTTTTTGGGAGAGCCAATTATTAAATATTTATTAGCATACTTTCTACACCTATATTTTATGAATACTTTCATCAAGAAAGATGTGGAAGGTATTGGACATGGTTAATACTTAATGGTGTCACTAATGAAAAAAGGATGTGACACTACAGAGGAAATCATTGGTTATATGTAGACAGAAGTCATTTCAGAACTAAGTGTAAGTAGTTACAATAACTGGTTAAGGCAAGAATAAAGGGGAATAAGAAAATGCAGAAGATTGGAGCAGTGTATGTAATTATAATAGCTACAACCAGATAACTTTAAATAAGCAACCAACTCTGAAAAGCTGAAAATAAAGTTGACCATTTATTTGGAAAGTTCAGCCTATGTAAAATAGTTGCCATAGCCAGTAGACTAAAAGAACTCAGAAACTACTTTAGCTAGCTAGGCAAGAATATCCTTTCCCAACGGAGAGATGGTAGCCATACGCAACTGTGGTTTAGAGCACAAGCTTATTTGTAAAAAAGAGGATTATTTGTAATTTTAGAGAATGATATCAAAGGATTTTCAGCAGTATCAAATTAAAAAACATAAATCATGAAAATACTATAAGAATGATACATACATACATACATACATAAATGAGAATCAGTCTGGGGCATTTCAATATTTATCTATTCTCGCGGGTGATTATAACTACCACATTTGGTCCTTAGTACACTATAAAGTCTTTTCAGTGAGATCTATATTTATTTTAAGAGATTTGACTAACAATCTCCATTCGAAAAACAAAGCAGTAGAATTAATTTTGTTCAAATTATTAAATTTAGCTGGAAAAAGCTCACTGAGTTATTCCATCCATTCCCCTCCCCTCTCTCTCTGTCTCTGTCTGTCTCTCTCTGTCTCTCTGTCTCTGTCTCTCTCTCTGTCTCTGTCTCTTTCTGTCTGTCTGTCTCTCTCTCTCTCTGTCTCTCTCTTTCACACACACACACACACACACACACACACACACACACACAACCTTTAAGTAGGAACTACAGTTTAACAATGAGCAAAACCCAGAACTCAGCAAGAGGAGAAGATTGTGCCGTATCACATTTGGGAAACTGAAATTACTTCAATGGTCCCAAGCTGCAACCTGTTACAAAAACCCATCTTAATGTTTAGTAGTTATAATATAGCTCCTATTATGTGTTATCACTATCTCAAAAGAAATTAAAATTTCAGATGCCCCAAAAGGCAATGGGAAAAAGGCAAGGTGAATTTAAATAAGCAGCAGCATATTGTGAATGATGATTTTCACTTGACAAGTATTATGAAAGACAGCACCATGGATACCCCTAATCATTTAAAAAGGTTGGCTAGTCCAAAAACAAGAATGAGAAAGAGAATAGGTGGATTGCCCAAATGCCAAACTGGCACCCTTGGCATATTAAAATCAATCTGAGGAAAGCTTCCATTGACCTAAGTGGATCCATTATAGAGGACTGATTTATTTAAAGACATATGAGGAGTTGAACAGGGTAAGAAAGTTGCATTCTTCAGTACTACATTCTTCATCACACTCATGAGATCATAGATCCATCTAAATATTTAATCATGCAGAATATAACATAATCGTTGCTTAAGTGAAATACAAAATACAAAATAGTAGGTCAACAGAATAGATGATTTCTAACAAAATGGAGCCAAGGAAGTAAATCAGACCTCAAAGGGTTTGCCATTTTTCCAAAGGTAATTATGAGTATGCACAGAAGCATACCAGGAATGGGGAATGGTGAGAGTAAAGGTGCAAGAAATAGTCAACAGTTTGGCTGGGATGTAGTGCCAGGCTAGAAAAAACCCCAGGTGAAGAACAGCCTTGAATGGTAGGTTAAAGAATTTGTACTTTATTCTGCAGGGAATAAAGAGCCTTTAGAGAATTTTGAACAAAGGAATGGTACCACCAGGTGTGCATAATGATGATTAATCAGGCATCTACATGAATCATACATCATTTTAAAGGTATCATGACCAATCTAGGCCCAAACTTTATACATGGTCATGTGTGGAAGAAACTGTCTTAAGGGGATGCATGCATTGGTTAATAAATTCAAAATCTATTTGAACAATTTTTCCCCAACTGGTTAGGTTAGCACACACAAAATGCACAATTATCCTGGGCTGGTTCACCCCACCTCAGACAACATCGTAGTCCCTTGCTCCTAGAAGGTCACCATATTGATGCACAACTTAGTGTGAACACAATTTTCCCATAATAAAATGCAGCCCAGTCCTTGAATAGCTAGTACAGATGCCAACCACTATGCTAGAACAAAATGCATAATCAATGATCCTAGCTGGAACAGTTACATTATTTTGTCCTATTTCTGTTTTGAATTAATGAACAAAAAGCATTTATTATGAGCTAAGCTCTAGGGATACAGCTGCAAAATGTAAACAGGTTTTGCCTTCAAGAAGTTTACAATCAAATGAGAAAATAACACTTATGGAGGGTGGTAGCTAGGGAAGGAGATTCTCATCTGATCTGAGCAAAGTCACCAAATGCCAAGTGGAACAATAGAGTAGTTTCTTAACATTATAGCTTTCAGAGGCAATGGTGATATGGTGATTTTGATTTTAGTGTTTGAACTGTATAGACATACAGTATAAGTGTCTCTGAAATCCTAGCTCTGCCTCTACTTGCCCCTTGCTGTAATGGGAATGTAAATTTTAAAGATCTTCCCTGCCCCTAGGCTAAAGTGCACCTGGAGCCTGGGGTGGGAGGCTTGTTTTTCAGTAAATACTTCTTGATTGGCCCGTGAGTCAATAAGGTTGTTACATTCTCTGAGCCAGGAGAAGGCTATATAAGCCCTGATGTGTAGCTTTGTTTTGGGGCTCACTTTGAGAAGTGTTCTGTGATTTGATCTGGATTCTGGGAAGCCATTGTCCAGAGCCCTCCGGCTTTGAAACCCAGATGTTGTTTGGTATGGATGTAATGGTTGGACAGTTTGGAAATCTGTCTACTTGATCTGTTTCTGTCTTGATAATTCTGTCTGTATACTCTGAAGTTCGGGGTGCTGACCTCTTTCCCCTGAACTAGGTAAACGATACATATCTGACTGATTAAAGTAAGCTTGTTAACCCATTTTGAGTTGCTTTCTTTTAACAAAGCAGATCTAAGAACCTGTATTGGCAGACACCCTGGGGACGCTTGGGGTGCTTGCTGCTACACTTGGTAAGTCACAACCTTTCTGGGCCTCAGTTTCTTCATCTGTTAAAAGAAGGGATTAGACTAGAGGATCTTCTAAGGTCCCTTCTAACACTAATCTGTGTTCCATGATTCTCCTGAGCCCTCTTCCTATTTTCTTCCTTGTTCATTTTGTCAGAAAGTGAGGAATGATGATACCCAGAACTCACCAGACCTTCACACCAGAAAGCACTTGTTATATGATTATGTCATATGGGTACATCCCACCATAATCACCACAGTGTTCATCAAGACACTTAGATAAATAAATCCTAAAAAAAGATGAGAAGAGATGACAACTCCCTACCCCCACCCTTTTCCCTTCTTTCCATGGTATTATGCCTACAGGAATCAGGGCTGACTTCAATATTTTTGAAAGACTTTTATGAAGGAATTTAGGATATTTTCTTCAAGCTACTTTGCCTACTTGTCCATATTATAAATCTCATCTTTTACCACCATCAAAGGTCTCTGATATGTTCAGATTCCTGTGAAGAGAATTTTTAGGACAGCTCAAGGTATAGGGGAAAAATATGGGAAGTGTGTAGGGAAATAGTTGGATAAATAAGAATAATCCAATTAGTGTTGACCTCATAAAAATAACCTAAATCCTTGTATTCAGAGTGATACAAATCCTAATATCTAGCACCTATTTATCACATGGTGAGATTCTATAAGAGGTAGTAGGCTACTCTGGTGACATTTTATCAGTAAGGTGACTCAATGGGAAAAGATATGGCTTGGCAGAAATCATTTAGAAATAGATCTGGAAGTCATTTATAAAAGTTATTTATAAAATCTTGAGATGTGTTAATAGAGCTATGCCATGGAAGAATTGGAAAGAAACCTCTCTACTATACTCAAGAATTATACAATATTTATAAAATTCTTTGGAGTGGGGCAAATCCTACAGAGAAACTAAAGAATATCATATATACCTTCAAGTGAGCAAAATGTCTGATTACAGTTACCCTGACTTCTTGAAAAGTTCATGATTTAATGTGGAACACCTTCCACTTGTGCAGACTTTCAGTCTCCCTCCCTATTTTGTGAGAAATTATAGTCAAAACATTTATCACCCAGCGATCAGTGATTTACACAAGATTTTGAATTACAAATTAGGCTTTCCTTGGACAATAAACACACAATGAACTGCTGGGCCAAATAAGGCCAAATACCTTGTGTTCTGATTTTATAATCCTCAGGAACCTCCACTGTATGTTAAAGTATCAAGGTGGTATTTCAGTAGAAGATAGACTAACAGAAGCACCATTGTATGGTGGAAAGAATGGATTTGTAATGAGAGAATCTGGGTTCAAAGTCCAGTGATACTGCTTACTACCTATGTAACCTTGGACCAATCATTTAATATTCTTGATTTCAGTTTTCCCTCATAAAATATGTAGGTTGGACTAGATGACCTCTATATGAATGTTCCTGTCCAATTACAAGCATCCCATTAAATAATGTTTTATGTTGCCTTTGGATGCATTATGGAAGTGGGGGGTGGAAGTGAGGGTGGGTAATGTTTAGAGAGAACAGAAATCAAGAATATGATGTTAGTGTTGATCCTTGTTCATAGTATTAGAAATTTAGAACTAGAATGGCCCTGCCTATGAAGCAATCCAGGGTAACCCTCTCATTGTACAGGTAAGGAGACCAGGCCCAGGGGACGGGAGGAGTTTAAGTAGGCACAATAACTTGTAACCTGGCTATAAAGAAGTGATTAGATTGCTAGCTGAGGGCTAGGGAAAGGTGTCTACTGTGAGAGTCAGATTAAAAGAGCTCTTAATAGGAGTCTACCCTGGATGGGTCCAACTGGGACCATAAGTTTAGAATGAGAAAACTGAGCGAGACTGGGGAAAAGATAACATGATATAAGAAAATTAAAGTATAGACTGAGGAAGGTTCCATTGTCATCTGCTACCAGACAGGTGGCCTGCACAGCACAGAGACAAGAGGTGATTTCTTTATCAAGGCCTAAATTGAATTAAAAGATACAATATCTGGAACGTGTTCCAAGGTATGAGCCAGAATTAGAGCCTGGATGTGAGAGTGAGTGGTTGTGCCACAGCATACAGATTTCTAATGAATGAAGAGTGAAGCAAAAAAACAAAAAGTCTGAAACATTGGGGAGGTAACTTTGATTGCCAGATAGGGAAGAGCAGCTTCTCAGTAAGAGTTTGTTGGGGCAGGAAAACCAAACATAGTGTCCTTATATTATAAAAGATGATTTACCTTACAAATTATTTCTACAACGCTGCTTCACTCAATTTCCTAAAATAATACATAAGTCCAAATGCATTCAACAGGCTTTTAAGGAAAGACATTATATAAAATGCAACTTTACAACAAGAATTTGTTGTAAATTTGAGAATTTGAGAATTTCTTTTTTGGACTGTAAATATTGCTAATTAGGACAAAGTGGAATTCTTTATTCAAAGCTAAAAAAAAATAGTAAAATTCTAACTATAGGGCAGAAGCGCTTCCACACAATGACTGAAGTAGACTAGTTTGGGCAGAAATGTTTCCACTAGATTCACAGAATAAATTTTGGAAGAAAGGATTTGTCTACTGGTAAGCTTTATGACTTACTGCTCTTTCATTAGCTTCCACTTTTTAGTGAATTGTGAAAAAGCTTTTGAGGTTAGTTAGGAGTCATATTTTCCCATGATTCTGGATCTTTTCTTTTGTTAAGGATCAGATCATTTTTTGAAAAAAAAGGGTATAGAGTATATGGACATAAATGCTGTTCTAAATCTGTCAGTACTTACAAATGTGATCAAAAGAATAAGGTTTTTCTTTTTTGTCATGGGCTGGAAGATGTTCATTGCTGTAGTTTTGAGGGATGGCATATGGAATGAATCTGGCATATGGTATACTGTATATATGCCTGGTATATGGAAATGTGGCTGACATATTCTAAAGCTTAGTGTTATCTCTGCCTCTGATTCTTGCTACCTATATGACCTTAGGCAAATCCCTTAAGCCGGACTTGGCCTCAGTTTCCTAACTGTAAAAATGGGAGGTTGGACTAGATGATCTCTGAAGACCCCCCAAGATTTAGATCTATAAACCCTAGGATCATAGCATAGATCTAGCATAGAGTGAATTGGGCCTTGCCCCCCCCCCCCCCCGTGCCAGCTTTGGGGAATGAAATATACTTTCTTCTGTCTTGTATGGGCACAATGGCCCTTTGGTTCTATTTTAACACAACTATATCAAAAATCCAACTCTTTGTCACCATTCTTGTCTTTCTTCTCAGCTTGATATATTTTATTTGAGTGAAAGAAAAAAATGTAATCGGAGGTGGAAGGTGAAGAAAAGTCTTATAGCTACCCTCAAACTAGGGGACTTTCAGCATATATCCTAACCAATCAACTCCTCAACAAACTAAATTCCCATGAGCTACTCCTCCATCCCATGTCAAACCACACACAATTGATCTTGGCATCATCCGTGAATTTATAACTTTATTTTTTTCTCTATTTAGTTTTAGTTTTCAAATTTCATTTCCACAAGATTTTGAATTACAAATTTTCTCCCTGTCTCTTCCCTACTACCCCAAGATAGTGAGCCTACTGAATACCCCTTCCCCCAATCTGCTCTCTCTTATATCCTCCCCCATTGCCCCTAGCTTTCTAGTAGGGCAAGATGGATTTCTATACCCCAGTGCCTGTATATCTTATTTCCCCATTGCTTGTAAAAAAGAAAACAAAATAAAGCAATTTTTTAAACTTTGATTTCCAGATTCTTTCCCTTCTTCCCTCCTTACCCATCCCCACTGGGAAGACAAGCAATTCAATATAGGTTGTGCATGTGTAGTTATACAAAATGTTTCCATAGTAGTTATATTGTGAAAGACTAACTATATTTCCCTCCATCCTATCCTACCCCCCACTTATTCTATTTTCTACTTTGACCCTGTCCCTTTTCAAAAGGGTTTGCTTCTAACTACCCTCTCCCCCAATCTTCCCTCCCTTCTATCATCCCCCCTCTTATCCCCTTCCCCCCTACTTTCCTGTAGGGTAAGATGCCCAATTGAGTGTGTATATTATTCCCTCCTTAAGCCAAATTCAATGAGAGTAAGGTTGTCCCATTCCCTTTTACCTTCCTACTCTTCCCCTCCATTGTAACAGTTTTCTCTTGCCTCTTTTACATGAGATAATTTACCTTAATCTATCTCTCTCTTTCTCCTTCTCCCAATATATTCCTCTCTTATCTCTTAATTTTATTTTTTAGATATCATCCCATCATATTCAACTGATCCTGTGCCCTCTGTCTATGTATACATGTACACACATATACACACTCATATATATATATATATTTATAGACACATACAAACTCCTATACATATATGTAAATGTATGCATACATAGATATTCCCTTCAATTATCCTCATACTGAGAAAAGTCTCATGAGTTACAATTATCATTTTTCCACATAGGAATGTAAATAGTTCAACTTTAATAAGTTCCTTATGATTTCTTTTTCCTGTTTACCTTCTCATGCTTCTCTTGATTCTTGTATTTGAAAGTCAAATTTTCTGTTCAGCTCTGTTTTTTTCATCAAGAATGCTTGAAAGTCCTCTATTTCATTGAATGACCATATTTTCCCCTGAAACATTATACTCAGTTTTTCTGGGTAGGTGATTCTTGGTTTTAATCCCCGCTCCTTTGACCTGTGGAATATCATATTCCAAGCCCTTCAGTCCCTTAGTATAGAAGCTGCTAGATCCTGTGTTATCCTGATTGTGTTTCCACAATACTCAAATTGTTTCTTCCTGACTGCTCATAATATTTTCTCTTTGACCTGGGAACTCTGGAATTTGGCCATAGTATTCCTAGGAGTTTTCTTTTGGGGATCTTTTTCAAGAGGTGATAGGTGGACTCTTTCCATTTCTATTTTGCCCTCTAGTTCTAGTATATCAGGGCAATTTTCCTTGAAAATTTCTTGAAGGATGGTGTCTAGGCTCTTTTTTTTATCATGGCTTTCAGGTAGTCCAATAATTTTAAAATTATCTCTCCTGGATCTATTTTCCAGGTCAGTAGTTTTTCCAATGAGATATTTCACAATGCCTTCTATTTTTTCATTTGTTAGGATCTGTTTTATAGTACCTTGATTTCTCATTAAGTCATTTGCTTCCATTTGCTCCAATCTAATTTTGGAGGAACTATTCTTTTCAGTGAGTTTTTGAAATTCCTTTTCCATCTGGCAAATTCGGCCTTTTAAGGCATTCTTTTCCTCATTGCCTTTTTGGGCCTCTCTTGCCATTTGAATTAGTCTATTTTCTTCAGTCAGGTTGTTGACTCATTTTTTTCATGATTTTCTTGCATCATTCTCATTTCTCTTTTCAATTTTTCCTCCACTTCTCTTACTTGATTTTCAAAATCCTTCTTGAGCTCTTCCATGGCTTATAAGCAGTTCATATTTTTCTCAGAAGCTTTTGATGCAGGAGTTTTGACTTTGTTGTCTTCCTCTGGTTACATGTTTTGATTCTCTTTGTCTCCCAAAAAGGATTCTATAGTCTGATTGTGCTTTCTCTGTTTGTTAATCTTGCCAGCCAGTTACTTGACTTTTGAGCTCCTTGCCACAGTAGAACTCTGTTTCCAGAGTGGAGAGAGCTGTGTCCCAAATTGCTGGGGTTTGTGCAGCTGCTGCCAGAACTGCTGTTAGAGCTATGAGGAGGGTGCCCTCTCTACGGCCACCACAAGCTCTGGCACACTGGTATTCCTCACCCCAGGACCATCACCCAAGACTGTGACACAGATCCAAGCAGGTCAAAGCAAGAGCTATTGCTGTCTGAATGGTCACTTGGTCCCCCTATGATGTGTAGACCAGGAGCTCAGGAGGCAGCCACACGATGGCAGCAGCTGCCGCCACCTCTCGTTCTGGTGGCAGGTGCCAGATAGCACTCTACCCTCACCCTGGATCAATAGTGTTCCCCATTGACCTTTTACTTTCTCTTTAGCATTATGGGTTGAGAAGTCTGACATCACCACAGCTGCTGGTGATTCACTCTCCTGAAGTCTGCTCCAGCCAGTCTGGGCCACTGGTTGGGGCCGCCTGGGGGCCAGAACTATGCAGCTCAGGACTGTGCTTGGCTTCCAGCTCAGTGCAATAGACCCTTCCTGTCAGCCTGACAGGCTGCCTTCAGCGGGAGATTTGTTTCTCTCTGTCACTTTGTCAGTTCTGCAGCTCTACAATTTGTTTAGAGTCATTATTTTTACAGGTATTGGAGGTGGTTGGAGTGGAAGCTTAGGCAATTTCCTACTTTTACTCCACCATCTTGGCTCTGCTCCCTTATAACTCCCCATTAAAGAATTTTGAAATCATCCCCTCATCTGATTATAACCTATTGGCTTCTCATCTCTCTCTCTCTGCCTTTCTTACAAACCCTATTCTTTTTCTGCACCATGGCTTCCAATTTCTTGACCCTTCAATTCTCTCCCTGGCTGTCTTCCCTGAATTAGTCTGTTTCCTATTCTTTCCATCTTGACCCTTTGGTGAAACAATTCATCTCTATGCTGCCCCCCTCTCTGAATCCCTAGCCTCTTTATCATAATATTAATTACATACTGCCAAGCCTCAGCCACTAATCACTCCTACCCTTTGCCCCCTTCCCTCCTTCACACATATGTCTGAACAAAGATGGAGAAATTGACAGAATGGTTCTGGCTGAGTCTACTACGACTATCTGTTAAATAATCTCAAGGGGGCCCTCATTGCTGCTAGATATTCCTATTATGCCTCACTTATTAAGCACTATTCCATTCTCCATGGCAGCTTTCCTATCCCTCCTCAAACTTCCTGTAGCTCACACTCTCTCAGCTGAGAATCCTTCTTTTTTATAGAAAAAAAATTGAGGCCATTAGGCAGGAGCTCCCTTTTCTCCCCTCTTCATCATCTCCTATAAGATGCCTTCAGCCACTTTTTCCTCCCACACCCTTATGATGAAATGGCCTTACTCCTAACCAAGACTAAGGCTTCTCTATTCATTCAAGTGATGCCTCTCCATCCCATCTCCTCTAACAGATTGCTCCTGCCTTGTCATCTCCACTCTTCCACTCATTTTCAATCTCTCCCCGTCTATAGGTTCATTTCCTCCTGCCTACAAACATGTCCACATCATCCTCATCATGGAAAAGCCTTCATTCGATCCCTCCATCCCTGCTAACTATCCTGTATCTCTTCTGCCCTTTGGAGCTAAACTCCTCATAAAGGTTGTCTGCATTTCTCTACTTCCACTCTCTCCTTAACCCTTTATGATCCAGCATCTGACCTTATCACCAACCAAAACTACTGTCCCCAAACTTGATAATGATCTCTTTGTTGCCAAATTCAATGACTGTTTGGGGTGGCTAGATAGAACACTGGCCCTGGAGTCAGGAGGACCTGAGTTCAAATATGACCTTAACACTTACTATCTGTCTGATCTTGGGCAAGTCACTTGACCCCAATTGCCCAGTCTTCCCCCGCTCAAAAAGAAAAAAAATTCAATGACCTTTTCTCAGTCCCAATTCTCCCTGATTTTCCTATAGCCTTTGACACTGTTGATCACTCCTCTCTACTCTCTTCTCTCTAGGTTTTTTGGATCCTCTTCTCTCCTGGTTCTCCTCCTGTCTGGCTGCTCCTTCTTTGTCTCCTTTGCTGCATCTTCTTTGAGATCATGCCCCTAACAATAAGTGTCCCCCAAGATTCTGTCTTGGACTCTCTTCTATAATATTTCACTTGGTGATTTCATCAGCTTCTGAAATCCAGCTTACTATGGAGTGATTAGCATCTCTATTCCAATGAATCTCAAGTTTATCTGTCCTGTCCCAATTTTCCTGCTGCCCTCCAATCTTACATCGCCACTACCTTTCAGACACCTCAAACTGAATGTCTAGTTGTTATTCAGTCATTTTTCAGTCATGTATTACTCTACATGACCCCTTTTGTGGTTTTCTTGGCAAAGACTTGAGTTTTTTGACATTTCCTTCTCCAGCTCATTTTACAGGTGAGGAAACTGAGGCAAACAGGGTTAAATGATTTTTCCAGGGTCACACAGCTAGTAAGTGTCTGAGGCCAGATTTGAACTCAGGAAGATGAGTCTTCCTGATTTCAGGCGTAGTGCTCTATCCATTGTACTACCTAATTAATTGATTGGTGAGGACCAAGAATAAACTATAAACATCTTTATGAATTGTGGACTGTTGGCTGTTCATACTTACTACTAATTCTGTGTAGAACTTCATAGTAAACACAACTTAAACATAAGACATTTCTGCTTTCATTAATCAGAGAAGGGAGTGGGGTGCCTGTGGTATGCTCCACACAGTACCTGGATTTTGGGGACCTCAGTAAATTTAGATAAGGCATCAACTTGAAACCTGAAAGGATCACCAATGAACTAAGGCTAGGCCTATCTGATAAGGAAAAAAATAGTAGGGCTACAGGCTATAGACCCTGTAGCATCATAGGATATTATACAAATACTTAAAACAAAATTAATTATGATGCTTATTACATACAATTTGGGGGAGGGCTAGGAGTATGGATTCAAAATACAATGATGGAGAATATCATGAGACATTTAGAAATGATCCAGAACTGCCATTAACCCCATTCAGTATACTGACTGTCTAATGCATCAAACAAAGCTATTTCTCAACTGTGAAGAGATTTCATATCACACATGGGACTATACTAACCAAGAATAAAGTGAAAATAGATAGCTTACATCCTGTGTGACTACATAAAGCCTATGTATTACAAATGCTCATTTATGTTTACAGAATGAGTAACCAGATCAAAGGACATATTATTAATAATGAGCCCAAATTTCCTTTCTGCTCAAGTGAATAAGGAAATCCTTCTCATGCCAACAGTAGTCCCAAATTTATGTTTATGGAGAAGGCACGGAGGTTACAGAATGTGACTTTGGTCTCTCTGCCAGCGAGGTCAGATCTGAATATAGCAGGCTCCTACGGTAAAGAACCCTTCTCAGCAATGACTTTTTCATCGTATCTATGAAAATGAATTTAATTAGATCCTCAGAAACTCTATGATGGTCTGAAGAGAGCCTTGCTATCCCTATTGCCCACAGGTGACCGCTAGTATTTTGGATGAGTTATCATTTACTTCTAGGGGCTGAAGGTGGGTGAACTCATTGATTTCCTTTTGCCACTGATTGTCTTGACGTTTCTCCTGATAAAAAGAGAGCCCCGGTTACCATTTGTTACTGCTATACCTAATATGCAGCCCCATTTTCCCTTGTTCTTAAAATTCATTAGACTCTTCTCACTCACATAGTAAGAGACTCTCTTATGATCTGTATCAGACTCCTTATGATTTTCACCCTCTCAATAAGCATGCTTTCAATTGGTTTCAGGCAGATCTAATACTGAATGGTTCTTTTCTTCACATTCAATGTTTTAATAATATCGAACTCTTCCCTGTTGCTTGCTCTCAACTTATCTTTTTCCCCTTCCCTCTCTTTCTGAATATTATCCCTCAGTCCTGAAATTGTCTGTCCTTACATCTCCCTGACTGAAGTCCTTCCCTTTTTTCAAGATCCTACCTCCTCTGTAAAGACTTCTGTGATTTCTTCTTTCTCCTCTCCCCCTACTGACCCCTTCCTCTAGCTAAAAGTAAATATTTATGTTCTCCATCAGCCATACAACTCTAGACATTTCCTTAGCACATAGAACAAATCATAGATATTTATACATTTGCTTCTTCTGATTTTTCATTTGTTTTGGTCAGATCTGTGACTTCATTAATTTAGTGAGTTTCCAGAAAACAAAACAAAACAAAAAAAAACAAACTACTTCTAACAATTCAAATAGGCAATTCATCTATAACTTAACTATTTATAGAGAGTTGACCCAGGCAATGAGAGCCTAATAATGTAGCCATGATCAAAGACCATTCCCTGACAGGAATCAAATCCAGGTCTTCTGGATATCCAAGACCAGTCCTTTATACATTACTCATGCTAATTATCTTGTGTTATCCCTGCTTATTAGATTTTAAGTTCCTAAAGATCAAGGATCCTGCCTCCTTTCATTTTTGCATCCCTAGGACCTAGCATAGTAGCAGTAGGCAATCAATACATATTTATTGGATTTTAACTGAAACTTTTTAGGGACTTTCATACTTATTTATCTTATATTTATTAGTGAACTTTCTTATTTTCCATAATAGATTATAAACTTTGAAGGCTCATTATTCTAAGTGCCAAATACAGAAATTTGCTCACATATATGAATGTTTGTTGAAGTAAATATGGTCATTCAAAACTATCAAGTTTTGGGTGTGCTTTCATTAGTTAAATTATCCCGATATGCCTCTTTTATTAAAATTCAACACTTGCACACTTTATTCATGGCCTGGCCATTTCCTCCACTTCCCAAAAGCTAAGTAAGCCCAAGGTAGATTTTGATGAGTCCTACCAAAGAGGAGCAAATGGTACTTAAAGAGAATGTCCTTGCTGACAGATTTGGTGTCTGTTGTCTGAAGACTACTCCTGGCTATGTCTAGTGGGACCCTAGAATATATTAGATACTGATGAACTTGATCTTCAGATTCCAAATCCAATGTTTTATCCACTAAACTATATTCTCTTCTAGAAAAACAAAAACAAACATCATTTCTTTGTAAATGCCAGCTAAGTGGAACAGTAAATACAGGGCTAGATTGGAATCACAAAAACCTGAGTTCACATCCTGTCACAGACATTTACAAATTGGGTCTTGCTGGGAGAGTCACTTAATCTGTCTTCCTCAGTTTCCCCCTTTGCAAAATGAAGATAATAAAAACAACTACCCATCAAGATTATTGGGAGGATAAAATGAGACAAATATTTGTAAAGCACTCCACAAACCTTAAATATATATAATGTAATATGTAAATGTATATAATAAATAAACATATAAATGTTATTATTATAATCCATTCTGTGAAGTTTCTAAGATTGAGATCTCATATCCAAAATGGATAAGGAACTGATTCAAATCTGTATTAGTAAGAGCCATTTGCCAATTGCTGAGTGGTCAATGAATTTGAACAGGCAAATTTCAAAGAAGGACATCCAAGGTAGCAACCCTATGGAAAAGTGCTCTAATAATTAGAGAAATGCAAATTAAAGCAACTTTGAGGCTCTATCTCACACTTAGCAAGTTGACAAAGATGACAATTGACGAAAATGACACATGCTGAAGGAGTTGTAGGAAAATAAGCACACTGGAGCACTATTGGCAGACCTGTGAATTGCTCCAGTCATTGTGGAAAACCATTTGCAACCATGCCCTCAAAGTCACTACACTATCTACAAATTTTGACCCAGAAATACCATTACTAGATGTGTGTTTCAAAGAGATCAGATAAAGATGTCGGAGACTCAAATGTATAAAAATATTTGTAGCAGCTCTTTTCCTAGTAACCAAAAACCAGAAACTAAGGGGGTACCTACTGGCAAGGTATGGTTACCAATTATGATATATACATGAATGGAAAATTGTTGTCCCATAAGAAATGATGAAATGGATCACTTAAGAATCTCAAAAGACACCTATGAACTCATTCAGAACATAATGTAAAAGAATTAGGAGAGCAATTTATGAGATGAAAACAACATTATGGGGAAAAAAAAACCCAACTTTGAAAGACTTTTGAATTTTGGTCAATGATAAACCATGAGTCCATAAGATAGAAAATGAAACAAGCCATTCACTTCTGCCAGTGAGTTGATGAATTAAAACTTAAAATGCTGAGAAAAACATACTTCTAAATATGACCAAAGTGGGAATTGGTTTTGCTGAGATGAGAAGTTCTTCAATTTTCAATTTTTTTTCAATTTAAGAGGGATAAGAAAAGAGAAATTGTAAATGTATATAAAAATAAATGTATTCTAAAACCAAAGCAAAAAGTTATTCTTTAAAGATTAAATTTTTGTACTTCAGACTTTCCACAAATTTACACTGCCTCTTTCCTCTAAGATTTGTAGGAATTAATGATGTTGTACTGAGTACCCAAGGAAAACTAAACAGACTTTGACCTATCCCATTTCTGTTACAATAATTCCTTTCCTAAGGGTCTCCTCGTATTATTTTCCGTCTTGTTTCATCATTTCTATGTGCTTAGCGGGGCTCACTTTTAGAACACATGGTATTCAGCTACTATATTAATCTCTGGAGATTAGCCAGCTTCTAATGTGAAAACAAGACCTGAGCACTTCTGTTATCTTCTAAGCTATGTGAGCACTTCTAATATCTTGAAAAGATATGCCATCCAATGTACACAGGTGGATTCCACAAGTGAATTTGGTATGTGTGGTATGGTCAATCTGTTGTGAGATTCCAATCATTTTTTTTAATAAGCAAAAATTATCAGTAATGTAGGAAAGAGATTCTTGCTCCTGAAGGTTAAGTGAGTTTTTTTTTCTTTTCCCATAGATCTCTCCTGGCACTCCTACCTGCTAAACTGTGCCTTCTTGATCTCCTTCTGACTGGTCATCCTTTCTGTGTATTTGTTGTTGTTTAGTCATGTCTGATTCTTCATGACCCCATTTGGCAAAAGATTTCTTGGCAAAAATACTGGAAAGTTTCCCATTTCCTTCCCTAGCTCATATTTTATGCAGGAAAGGTATTCCAACTTTGTCGCATTTTTAATGGCTCTCTATTTTTTGCATATAAAATTAAAGTCATTTGCTACAAAAATCATATTACTCATTGACCCTGGCAGTACCCATAAACCAGAAGCTCAATAAGTCTCACAAATTGGTGTATAGTTATCGAACAGTTGATTCAATTTAAGCAAATTTTAAAGAAAAAGCATTCTTCAGTTAATTCAAAGAGACAAAATAGTGCATAGCAATGGAATCTTAAACAAAGTGGATACACCTGCTAATCAACCTTTGTGGGGAAAAGATTGGATAATATACCCATAATAAGAGTTGTACTTGTAGATATATATAAATAAACCTGCAAGTAAATCTTTTTCTAGAAGAGAGAGTAACAGGTGAGAAGGGAAGGAGGGAGGAAGGAAGGGAGAGGGAAGGGAGGAAATAACACACGCTGATTTAATTATAAATGTAGCTTCTGGTCATCTTCCAACCAAATTTAAGAGCACAGGGGAACCCTGTCCCCAAGTATTCAAGTAGGAAAAAGAAATTATATACAAAAGTTTGTCTCAGAAATAATCAGGACTAAAAACTACACATGGTTTTATAGGCAAAGTGTTTCTCACTTGCAGTATAGCCAGGAAATGGGGGGAGGGAACTAAGACCTAAAAAAGAAATGTAACTCTTTATGCCTCATTTCCTATGACAGAAGCAAGTTACTACACTTTTCGAAGTGCTTATTTTTTCCAAAGGTAGTCCTAATAAGAGAACATTGCAATAAGAAAGTCTGACAGAGGATCATAGATGCATTGACTAGTTACAAATGCAACATAAGAACAAGGTTGCAATTCCGTTTATAGGAGAAGCAATTGAGTGTTCTGGGAATGTTGTCACAAGTCTCCTTTTCAGATAAAGGGTGATTCAATTTACTGAGACTAAGAACCAGGAAGTCTATGTCTCAAAGGAAATACAAGTATAACTCTTTCGTTGTCAAATTAGCATTTTCCTTTTTAAAGGTATCATTTTTCTTAGATGGTTCAATCTTTCCAAGAATACTGAATAGATTTGTTCCTTCATAAGACCAGTGTGCCTTGATAAGTGAAATTAAGTTATTTTAAAAGCTACTGAAGTACAGGATTCATGAACAGAACGTGAATTGTTCCAGTTTGGCCATTTATGTTACAATCCTGCAACCTTCTCAAACTTTTCTTCCTCTTCTGTGTCATTATTTTGTTCCCCTTTGATTTATTCTCCCTACCGCCCACTCACCCCAGAATCAATGTCTCAAACATTTTCTCTAACAGCCTGCAAAATAGAACTAAAAAAAGTATGAAGTCAAGTATGATTTCATCAATGTGGCTGACCCATCCTGTGGGGCCACTTTCAGCGCATCTATTGCCTTCTGTCTCATGTTATCCATGTTTTCTATGGTTTCTGCCCTGCCATCCCCCACCATCCCACCCCAGGAGCTATCCAAGGTGATAAATGCCTTCCTCTAAGATTTTTTACATTTTACGACATGAATACTGAGAACATGTCCATCTGTTGTCCTTTGTCCTTGCAACATGACTGACTTTACTTCCTTTTCCAATCATACATTTCCTTAATAACATCCTTTATGCCAGTTCTTGCTTACAATTCATGTAAGAAATGTGCTGCAGCCTATGTATGCTTCCTATTTGTCTTGCTGTTATCTTTTAGTTCATTTTGATTCTTGAGGGAAGCAGCATGGTTTAGTAGAAAGAAAATTGTATTTGGGATTAGAGGACCTGATGAAATGAAATCCCAGTTCTGCCACTGAATCCCTCTGTGACCTTAAACAAGTCTCTTTATCTCTGAGTTACCTCATCTATAAAACTGGGTGATTGAACTTAATGATTTCTAATGATACTTCCAGTTCTAAACTTCTAACCTTGGGATTGTTGCTTCCCAAGATCTTAAAAATAAGTTTATTATGTTTTATTACTTAAATGTTACTTACATTATATTATTTATCATTTTGCTTACATTTTCAAATAAAAAAAGTAATTTCTATAAATCTGCCCTTCTACTACCTTCACAGACACACTGAGCAATTAAAAAAAATTCAAACCAAAAAAATCCTGAACAAGAATAGTCCCAAACCCTCAAATTGTCATGTTGGACATGTCAAAAAATGTATGTCTTTTTCTTTATTTTAAGTTTGTCACCTGTTGGTCAAGAGGTGAGTGGTGTGCTTTATCTTCATTATTTTGGACTCAGTTTATCATTATATGAATTAGAGTTCTCAAATTTTCCAAGTTGTTTTTCTCAAAAATATTGCTATTGTAGCGATTAATCTCGCTATGAAACTTGCTGTCGCTCCAATTCAATTCTTAGTCCAAGTGATTATCTATCCCAGAGATATTCACTGAGGCTACACAGTTAAAAGGACTGGATTTTCAACTGCATGCCATTCTTTTTTTTTTTTTGGCCAGTGACCTCCAAAATGGCAACCACCAGTCCCTACAAGTGACAATGTCATAAAACTAAAGGGCATGTGATCAGCCAATAGGAAGGGGAGAAAATGGGTTGCAGTCCACCCCTTTCTATGATAATTAATTTGGGGCTTGATTCCAACACAACTATGCCTCCTCTTCATTCATTTTAGTGTAATAGCCCTGGTTAGTAGTACATGCAAAAATGTACAATAAATATATATTCATAGACTGTTCTGTGAAATTTGGATTCAGTCAAAGGGTCACACTTGAGGACCTAGAGGGCCACATGTGACCTCAAGGCTACAGGTTCCCCACACCTGTTCTAAAAAATGGGCCCTCCTCATTCATTATTCCTCATTTATATAGTTTTTTTTCTTATTTTTTTTTGCTTTGTGGAGGGCAATTGGGATTAACTGACTTGCCCAGGATCACATGGCTAGTTTTTGTGTTAAGTGTCTGGGGCCGGATCCGAACCCGGGTTCTCCTGACTCCAGGGCCAGTGCTCTATTCACCGTACCACCTAGCTGCCCCTCATATATATAGTTTTTGAAACAAAAATTGCCATATAATTCTAATGCTTTTCCCTAGGGTTTCTTAATAAATCCCAGAGGAAAACTAATGGAGTAGATTTTATTAATCAGTTTGTTTAATTAAAGAAAATACTTATTCATTTAAAAAAAGACACCACTGCCCTGTACTGAGTAAAAGAGTCTATCAAATATTCACTTAGCACTGCAAAGAGTTATGTTTGAATTTTTCTCTGGGGGCTGGGGAGAGAAATTACCATGCACAGGATGGCCATTTTTAATAAGTACCAATAAAAATATATATATTGTATTAGGTGGAATAATTAAGACCCATCTTACTGGTCCCTATATCTCATTATTGTATGAGTTGAGAAAAGGCCACAAAATTTCTATTTCAAATTTTTAATTGTCAAAATCTAACTTTAAATGGGTTGAGAAATCACTCATATTGAGAAGAGGACCAGGCAGTATGCATTAAATTAATTCTATTTTCAGTTCTCACTTTTTGATGAGAATAGAATATATAGAATCCTTTCTTTTATATGCTAAAAAAATAATTAGGAAATTACCTAGTTCCCTTGACTTTAAGTCGACTTTAGGAAGACCAAGTGGCCAAGTAATTGATTTTACTCCATTTTGACATAGCACTGCTATTTAAATTTTCACTACTTTTGAAACAGAAGCATCTCTGAATGGGATAGTTTGGAACAGATTGGTGCTCAGAGCAACCTTTTTTAAAAAGATACATTCAATTATAACAGCAAAGGATTCTCTCCTCTGAGTTTTCTTATAATTTCATGTTCTCTAAGAGAATAGCATTTTTGGTCAGTTTGTTTTCAAGCTAGTTATTCAGTTGTTTTTCAGTCATGTCTGACTCTTCATGACCTCATTTGGAATTTTCTTGGCAGAGTAGTTTGCCATTTCCTTCTCCAGCACATTTTATAGATGAAGAAACTGAGGCAATCAGGGTTAAGTGACTTGCCTAGGGTAATACAGTTACTGAGTGAGGTCAGATTTGAATGTAGAAAGATGAGTCTCCCTGACTCTAGGTCCAGAACTCTATCCACTGTAGCACCCACCTGCCCAAAAGAAATATGTGCTTGAGGCCAGTAAGAATTCATAAACTGTAGATATTGAGTAATTTCTGTCAGCAAGAGCAGAATTCACTGTTATATAGACAAAAGGAGGGGTAGGGCCAATTTCTTGTTTGCTGTTCAAATCACAAGATGTAGGGCAATTAAGAGTCTTTAAACTAGACTGCTTCTAATAAAGTTAGATGTTTGGCATTAAGTCAATGGAAACTTGAATTTAGAAATGTTGGATTCATTTCTCCCCTATTCTTTTCATCGACTTTTGCATTTCCTTTCCCTTTTAATAGGAAAGGATGGTGAACTGCCGAATTACCAGAAGAGTTTTTGTTTGTTTGTTTATGCTTAGACTATGCAATGCAGTTGTCTTGGTGTATGTTAATAATTGAGTAGAACCAGAACTCCTATGTTTATGTTCATCAGACAAAGAACTTTTAGAGGCTGATATATTATGGAGTAGATGGCAGAGAAATTAAGGAATGGATAATGTGACTATGATTCCAATGGCTATAATAAATAATATTAATTCACATCTGTGTAGTGCTTGAAATTTTACAATTTTTTTCCTTTACAATACCCCTGAAAGGTTGGTAGTTCAGGAATTATCACCCAGAATATGAAATTTAGAGAAAGTAACTTGCTCAAGGTAACACAGGCAATGTATGGTTGAAGTGCATTCAAGCTCAAGGGTCTTCTGATGCCAAGGCTAATATTCTTCCCAATATCCCACAATGTGTCTCATCATGATGACTTCCTCTATTCCCTGGATCTCTAGCAAATGTACTGAGATCTTCAAAATACTATTACTTGTGCTAATTCCATTGAAGGTACTTAAAAAAAGGTGGGTTAGAAATAATCCATGGAGAATGAGAATGTATAATGTGTTCTCATATTGTAATTTCCTGAGATTTTTCTGCCTAAGCTATCTAGAGTTTATAAATAATTTTTGTAGGGAGTGAAGTTCTCCAGGTGTGATTTGAGGACTCCTAGAGGTCTCTGAGACCTTTTGGGGGGTGTCTGAGGTCAAAGCTACATCCATAATATTAGTAAGATGTTAATAGTCTACTAAAATATTCCTTTCTTTTCCAGCTACATATCTTTGTGAGGCAGAATTTTCTCCATGTACTTCCCCCAAAACTACATGACACAACAGACAGAATACAGAAGTAGATATAAGAATCCATCTGTCTTTAAGTAAGATGTTAAATAAATGTGCACAAATATGTAAATAACATCTTCAAAAGTGTGTTATTTAGATTAACATGTAATGGGTATATTGTGTTATTTTAAAATGAACTGAGTAAATGTATTTAATTTTAAGTTTTAATACAGTAAATATTGATAGATGTAACCACACAAATAAAATCTTTTAAGAGTGGAAAGGGGACCCGAGACAAAAACTTTGAGAACTGCTTCAAGGTACTGAGATTAATTGCTTGCCATATATACATATTAATGGCAGAAATTTACAATAAAAATCTGAGGTGGAAGATAGATTATCCTTCTTTAAAAACCTTCAAATTTCAGAGGTATGACTCTCTTTTCTTTGTGAGGGTCTTGGCTCTACAATTTCCCTCCAAACATGTTCTACCATGTGTGTTCCCTAGGTTTTCTACTAATTGGATATGGATTATGCTCCAAGTTTATGTGGGGTAAATGTTCTATTTTTAATTGCTATATTGTTACTAAATGCTTTTGCTTTAAGGCAATTGTGTTTACTTTTACTAGAAATCAGAGGATACATTGGCAGTCTTGTCAGCTATTATATTGAATAGGTGTGTACCCACAAAGTATCTTAAACTTGTGTCTTGTTTAGCTACACCTATGTGCAAGAGGGAGAGGTATCCCTACATGCTACATTATCCCTACATGCTACAATATATCTAATAGGCATAGGGGCTACCCCTAAAATGCCATCGCACTTATTGATTCTTTATTCTAATTACTGGTTAATTTCAGCCTGTGTGTTCCTGGTAGAATGTAAGCCCTCTGAGGGCAGGGGCTGCTTTTCCTTTTCCCTTTTTGCCCCCTTAGCCCCTGTAACTGTTTGCATTCAGTTAATATTAACTCAATGGTATTGGATTTGAAATTTCAAGGCTGTTGGGTTCACACATTTTTTACTTCTTCTATCTTCCATTATCTTTCTCCCCTAGCTTATTGTGATGAATCAGAATTATTTAAGAGGCTAATTTAGCTTCTAAGTTCTGCTATTTATGACAGGCAAACTCAAAAGTTAGTTTATTTCATCAAGGGATAAAATATGAAAAGTGAGAACTAGGAGACAGAGTTCTTTCAGTCCTACCACCATCCACTGCCGAAAATGAAGCAAATATCTCTTTGTTGACCTTCAAACTTCCCTTCTGTTTGAGGAGCAGACTTGAGCAGGGCTCTAACCTCATAATCAAATTATTGTATCTTAACAAAATTAAGACGATGTTTAAAAGTCATGCCTTGGTAATATTGAGCTGAACATTGGTGTTTGCTTCTTTGTAATTTATATATCATGTGTGTACATATATGTATATATACACACATATATATAAAGTGTGTGTATGTAATATGTGTGTATGCATGTATATATTTGTGCTTTATATATGTGTGTATAAAGCCATAAAGTATGTATATATTATGTATATATGGGCAAAATAGGATTTCTCGGTTTTAGAAATGAGATACTTTTCCCAAAAGCAGTTTTTAAGAATCATAATTGCTTGTTAAAACTCAAATCAATCATAAACTGATATCTGATGAATTAAGTAGCAATGAATAAGAAATATAGGAACATAAATGTAATATTGCAATTGGATTTTAAATCAAATTTAAGATAAATTTGACTGGTGTTTTTTTTTTTTTTTTAGCATTATGCCATGAGTCACTATTTCCTGCTGAACCTGGTCCTCATAAAGAGTAACATGTGAGATCAGTGGCTGTTTATAGGTACAGCTGAAATAGTAAAAAGCATATAGCTTAGGGCTTAGCACAGAGCCCAGCACATAGTAGGCACTTAGAAAATATTTATTGAATAGAATATAAAATCACAGATTTGGGCATTGGAAGGGACCTTCAATATTATCTAGAAGATTAACCCCCTCTTTTTACAGATAATGAAACAGTTTCAGAGATGTTTAAGTAATTCTCATTTATGTATTGCTTAAAAGTCACAAATATATATGTATAAACTTTTTGGAGAGGGGAAAGCAGGGCAATTGGGGTTAAGTGACTTGCACAAGATCACATGGCTAGTTTTGTGTTAAGTGTCTGAGGTCACATTTGAACTCAGGTCCTCCTGACTCCAGGGCTGGTGCTCTATTCATTGTGGCACCTAGCTGCCCTTGAGCTTTTTATTATTAATGCACTGGCAGATATGTGGTACAATGGATGGAGAACTGGACCTGAACCTAAGTCCAAATTCTGCCTCAGATACTTATCAGCTGTGTAACCCTGGGCAAGTATCTGTCTGCCTATGCTTGCTCATCTGTAAAAATAGGGATAATAATGGTACCTACCTTCCAGGGTTGTTGTGAAAATAAAATAACATAATATTCATAGTGTTTTATAAACTTTAAAGCACTATATAAATTATTATTATTATATTTGATCCTCAAAACAATCCCTATGACAGGACAAGAAATATTCCCATTTTAGAGATAATAATAATAATAGTTCTGTCTTTAATTATATTATCATATAAGTATGTGTATTATTATAATTATTATTTTAATACTTCTTTTTTAAACAATTGGGGTTAAGTAACTTGCTCAAGGTTACACGGCCAGGTGTTTCTGGGTGGGTGCTAAGTGTCTGAGCCCGGATTCGATCCCCAGGTCATCCCAACACTGGGGCTGGTGCTCTTACTCGCTGTGCTACCTGGCCGCCCCTATTTTAATACTTCTATCTGTAGCACTTCATAGTGTCAGAGATATAATAGGCCCTTAATAAATACTTGTTGACTAATTGGTTGAGGTATTACACTGAGTAGATATTCTCTCCTCTCCCCCTCTTCCCCTTCTCTCTCTCTCTTTTTTGTGTCCTAAGCTCCTGTTTAGGACAGGCTTCACAGAGGAAGTGACTATCAATGTTTATTCAATGCATTTCCTTCCAGAGAAAAAATAAGAGATTTTTCACATCCAGGCTCTAGGTAAAATGGTAGGTACATTGCAACATGGAAAAAATTCAATATCAATTGTCTTTCCTGGTCCTATCATGCTAACTCTTAATTAATAATAATTATGTAAAAAATAAATAATTAACAATAATTAATACTAGGTGAAGTACAATTCCCAAAAGATTTTCAGCTTCACTTTTTTTGATCCAGATCCATGATGTCATCAGTATATGGAACAATCAGTGTGGAAACTTGTTCCTTAGATGAACATCAACAACTCTTTGAGCTGAGAGTTGAGAAAACTCAGTCTCTTGAGAGCTGAGCAGGATATTGAAAGGTTAATTAGTTTGCCTGTGATTGCTCAGCTAGGGCTTGTCCTAGGCTTTGCTGAGTGCAAAGCTTCCTGACTGTAAGACCGATTCTCTAAACACTCCATCCATCCAGTCACCTCTCATTCATTCACAACAGAAAGGGATTGTACCTGAGATTTTCTTAGTATTAGGGGCTGCTGGTGATGAACTTCCTCTACCAAATCAAGTCAGTACCTTCTCCACAATGTAGCATCCTAGAGAGCAGACTAGAGCACGAAGAGGTTAAATAACTTACTCAGGGTAACAAAATGATTTTTTCTTAGAGACTGAACTTGAACCAAGGTACAGCTCTGATGGGCAGCCTGGAGTCAGGAAGACTCATCTTCCTGAATTCAAATATGGTCTCAGACACTTACTTGTTGTGTAACCCTGGGCAAGTCTGTTGGCCTCATTTTCCTCATCTGTAAAATGAGCTAGAGAAGGAAATGGCAGATGACTCCAGTGTCTGTGCCAAAAAAAACCCAAATGGGGTCACATATAATTAGAAGCAACTAAAAAATGACTGAACATAGCTCTGATGCTGGTTTTCTATCCACTACCTAATGGTGTAATACAATTTTTAAAAGTGTTTATGTGATGAGTGTGTGTATGTGTGCATATATATATATACATATATATGTGTATGTGTATATCTATATCTATACAATTCTGTGAAGTATCTTTGCATACAAATATCATGAACAGGAGTCTGAAATAATTATATTTCATGTGGGTAGGTGAGCTTTGTGAGTTACTGTGACCCATAGATCCATTACTTGGTGGCCAGCTTTCTGGTAAGAAGCTTTCCAAGCTTTGCCAGGCTTGTGTTCTGAAAACAGACCAGCTGTCACAGGATTTATAATTGAAGCCTTTCTAGCTTCGGCAAGATCTGCCAGGACTCCTTATCACAGAACCATAGCATTGGAGAACCCAAGCTCATCTCTATTACATTACAGCATCAGAGGAGAAATTTTGTGGAGGTCTTTGGAGAATGCCTTCGATTGCTAGCTGTTTTTGTTTTCTTTTGTTTTGCATAGCATTTTACTTTGTAGATTAAACTGAGAGAACCCTGGTAGAATTCACTTCACTTATGTCAGAAGCACTGTTTTGTTTGTTTAACATTTTCAGAATCTTCAGAAATAGATGCCACCTACCTTTTGCTTCCACACAGTCTCTGGTATTAACTACTAATTCTATTCCATAGGACCAAGTGAATGTCACGTGGTCAAGCTAGCCCCTAGAGGTAAGTGTAGTTATTAAAATTTCTAGGGTTAAGCTAGCAATTGAAATTTCTGGGAGTAGTTGGGTGAATCATTAGTAGTGACCTTGTTAGGTTTGAGAATAGTAAAGTGAAAGAACAGTTGTTTTAACAAGCCTCTTGTTTGCATATGTGAATATCATTTTAATAAGTAAAATGTGCCATGGACCTCTAATTGTATTTAATGTCAAACATTAACTTTGGGAAGAAAAAATGTTACTGTGGTGACAATTTACAGTAGCGGTACAGTGACATTCCATTTTGAAGAAGTCAGTATCTCATGAGGAAGTATCTTAAGAAGGTGGTGATGGTGTTTGAGAGGAAATATCTGGAAATGCCCATGATACAGAAAGCAAAAAAAAAAATCAATAGAACTTTAAAAAATGAAAGTGATTTACATCCAATAAAGTTCTACGTGAAAAGATTGTACTTAGTGTGTAAAGTAGACACGCTTATTTGGCTGTTCG
>NW_027185616.1:15178571-15209337 GCF_028583685.1 Petaurus breviceps papuanus
AAGATTGTACTTAGTGTGTAAAGTAGACACGCTTATTTGGCTGTTCGTTTTACACATTTCCTTCTGGGGCATGATCTCATACTCTGGCCATAATGACATTTGTTCTAAGGCAACCTCATAAAGGTGAACTAAGCAATCTCTATTTTTTTCATCATCCTCTCTCTGCTAGAAGGGACAGAACAAATGGTCTTTTCCTTGTGATGTTGAAACTGTACAGCAGTGACGTAGTGGAAGTCTGAATTATGGCAATAGCCACCTGCTGGGGCTCCCAACATCAAGTCTCCATCCACTGGGTCTTACTGCCTCTAAGGTGGCCTTTTGAATATTGCAAAAATCACAAATTTTAAAGGATATTTTCTCATGAAAGAATAAAAAGTCTACCCTAGATTAATTTTTTTCTTCTTTTCCAAGTCCCACACCACTGCACTCTCAAATTCACCTCCCTAAAGCACAGATCTGATCATGTTATGCCCTTCTCCATTCAATAAACTTCAATGGCTCCCTATCACCTCTAGGATCAAATATAAAATCCTCTGTTCAGTTTTTAACACTCTTCTTCCTGACTTTCCAGTCTTCTTATTGTCTTATTCCCCTCCACATACTCCACATACCATTAATTGCAATAAAGATGAAAAGACTTTTTCCTCAAAAAGCAATGCGAACCAATGACACTCATTTTGTTATTCTATACACAAGACATTCCATCATTTGACTTCCTGCATTCTTACTGGCTGTCTTCCCATGCCTGGAACTCTCAACTTCTCCTCCCTGCCTGTTTCCTTTGTTTCCTTGAGGTCTCAGCTAAGGTCCTGCTTTTGGCAAGAAGCCTTTCCTTTCTTTCATCTTAGTAATGTCCCTTAGAAATTAGCTCCAATGTCATGTATGTATGTGTGTGCATGTGCATGGATGTGAATTGTGTGTACATAGTTGGTTGCATGTTGTCTCCTCCTCCAGTAAGGTCCTTGAGGGCTGGGACTGTTTTGATTTTTTTTTAATTTTACTTTGTTTTGGTTTTGTCTTTTTTATATCCCTAGTGCTTAGCATAACATACATGAATATAGTAGGTGGTTAATAAATGCTTATTGACTTGACTTTAAAGGAATGCCTACTTTGGAGTCAAAAAGTCAAGAAATAGCAGGGTCGGGGCGGCTAGGTGGCGCAGTGAATAGAGCACCGACCTTGGGGTCAGGAGGACCTCAGTTCAAATCCGGCCTCAGACACTTACACACACACACACACACACACACACACACACACACACACACAACAACTAGCCATGTGACCTTGGGCAAGTCACTCAACCCCAATTGCCCTTCAAAAAGCAACAAAAAAGAAGAAACAGCAGGGTCTTAATTTCTTTACTTGCTGGGAAGGCTGCTACAATAACAGAAAGAAGCTTGAGGATAAAAAACTGATCCAGTTGGCTACATCCCATGATTCCCAGGAGGGAAACTGCAAAGACCTGCCTTCAGGTTCCTCTACTAATTACCAGTTTTTCTCTCTATGAAAACACTGACCTGAATCTGCCCCTTCTAAAACTCTGCTCCTCACCCTTCTGTTAGCTTGGAAGTCTGAATAATGCCATTTCTCTGAAAATGTGCTGTCGTTCCCACCTTTCATTGAATCAAAGTGAACTCTCCCTCCCTTGTCAAATTTTGCATACTGACCTCTTAAGACCTTGCTTCTAAAAGGCTTGGCACTGAGTACTTTGCTCTAAGAAAACTGGAAAGTAAGAGATTTAGATTCTTCTGTAGGACCAAAGTCAAGGACTGACAAGGGCAGGGGTGGAAGTGCCTTATGCACCTTTGGCAGGAACTTTACCTGAGAAACGATTATGTGGCAATAAGGGAGAAGGGTTGAGCCTAGACCTTTGATGATATTGATATAGAGAACTCCTAGGTGAGGAAATACTCTCTACAAAACATAATATTAAACAGTTTTCTTAGAACACTGAGAGGTTAAGCCCAGGATCACAAGCCCGTATGTGTTAGAGGTGATACTTGGACCCCTTTCCTCCTGCTCTGAGGCCAACTCTCTATCTACTAGGTCATATTGTCTTGAAGGTGAACTGTGAATAATGCAAGCAGCACAAACATTGAATCAAGGATATACTCTAGGGTCTTTCTTTTTTTCTTCTTCTCTTAAGCCTTTAGAACCTTCAAGAAAGTTCCACTTAGATGCTTAACAGAGCTGCCTCACTCCACTCAATCTTATTAGACTTTTCCCTCACAACATGCACTCTAGAAAGTCATGCAAATTGCCTCCAATAGCAGTGTTTGGGACCAGGAAAGGCTTGCCCATTCTTCCAAAAGAGGAAACATCCATCTGCAACATTCTTTGCTCACATTTCTGCACAGTCAAACTTATTAGTAGCACGCAGCAAGCAAGGTTGATGCCCAGAACAGGACCACAGCAAATATTAATGGCACGATCATTAAGCACACAGCACACACAGGGGTCTTTTTTTAATACCTCTCTCTGTTGCATTTGTCATATTAAGAGCTGCATGACAAACAAAGGGAAAAGCAGGTGAAGTATCTTGCGAACATTTAAACCCTTAATATGTACCATTAATTGCAATAAAGATGAAAAGAAAGACTTTTTCCTCAAAAAGCAAGTATTTTCCACTGGCGTTCCAAAAGAAAAAGACATAAATACTAAGTTAAATATACATAGACCTTTGAGAAAATTTTAATTTCTCACTATTCCCTACCAGAGAAAGAACTGGAGCCTGAATGCAAACCAAAGCATACTTTTAAAAACTTTTCTTTATTTTTCTTGTTTGTTTTGTCCGTTTCCTTTTGTAACATGCCTAATATGGAAATATGCTTTCCATGGCTGCACACGTATGATCTATATCAAATTGCTTGGCTTCTCAAGGAGGGGTGATAGAAGGGAGAGAGAAATTGGATCTCAGCATTTAAAAAAAATGAATGCTAAAATTGTTTTTACATGTAATGGAGAAAAATAAATTTAAAAAACTTTAAGAGATTTTGTACTTTCAAATATCTTGAAAGCCATCTGTGATAGCCTCTGGAGCATGTCATGTAGAATTCTCAAAGTGGGCTTTATTGATTCTGCCTAGTATCTTTCAAAGAGGAACAGACACACTTAGACAGTTGATCAGGGAGAACAGAGGTGTCAGCTTAGGTCAGTACATTCAGGTCCCTTTGTAGAGCCAAGAACATTCAACTCTGGATTGTCAAGTTCCTTTAGCACTAATGAGAGCTTAACATGTAAGCCTAAGAGAAACCTAGTCAAAGATTCTTTTCTAGCACACAGTCATACAGAATTTTAGAGTAGAAAGGTTTCCAGAACTCATCCAGTCCAACTCCTCTTTTATACATGAGGAGACTGTGATCCCTAGGAAAACCTTGACCTCACTCATGGATTTACATACTTACACACTTACACACACACACACAAAAGGTGTGGGCCTCTACGCATATGAAATGTACTCAAGACTATTCTGTTCTCAGACTTATTTTTCTTATTTCCAACCTGCTGACTTTTCCTGTTATGTGTTTTATCCAGTCTGCCTCTTAGCACTGGATCTCAACTCACTCAAAACCCTTCCCTTAGCTCCAATCCTAACTCAGAGGCAATAAGTGGTCTAGTTGATAGCATGATACACTTGAATAGGGAACCTAGGCTTGAATCTCATCTCAGAAGCTTACTAGCTATACAACTGTAGACAAGTCACTTAAATTCTCTGGGTCTTAGCAACATAGTTTTAAAAACTGGAGACTTTAATGGAGGCTAGGTGGTTCAGTGAATAGAGCACCAGCCCTGGAGTCAGGAGGACCTAAGTTCAAATCCAGCCTCAGACACTTAACACTTACTAGTTGTGTGACCTTGGGCAAGTCACTTAACCCCAATTTCCCTGCACTTCCCCCTCCAAAAAAAAGAAAAAAAAGAAAAATCAAAACAAAACTGGAGAGTTTAGACTTAGTAACCTTTAAAATCCTTTCTAGCACCAAAATCTGTGATACTATACAAATTTCACAGAAGATTCAGAGCTAGAAGGGTCTTAAGAGTTTGCCTAGTCAACTTCTTATTTGACAAATGAGGAAACTGAGCTACAGTTTTTAACATCCAGAGGTATGATCCAGGTAGTGACTGAAGAACCGAATGACAACCTATTTTTATGTTGTTTATTCCCTTTGGTATTCTAGTCACTTCCTATCAGTTTTACTTTGTAAAGAATAATTTTAAAAAAAATACTCATTTGTTTCCAGAGCAATGTTCTTGTATGAGATACAATTAGATTAAGGAGAAGTAATAAAAGGTAGTGTCTAGCCCTCAACTGATGCACCATTTAAGTTTTGCTAACCCAGAAAGCATCATCAAGAAAGTATAAATTAAGTTGGTGTTTACCTTTTAAATTTTTTTTTAATTAGAGAGACTTAAAAAAGATTCTCCAAACATCTGAGTCATAATATGTTACAAGTTCAGACTAGAAAGATTTCACATTTGTACATTAATGCTCACTGGACACCTTTTTTGTCACTAGGGTGAAAAGATA
Organism: Petaurus breviceps papuanus; assembly: GCF_028583685.1. Classification (NCBI taxonomy): domain Eukaryota; kingdom Metazoa; phylum Chordata; class Mammalia; order Diprotodontia; family Petauridae; genus Petaurus; species Petaurus breviceps. The sequence continues at coordinate 15,183,097 of NW_027185616.1, forward strand.
TAGAAATCCCTTATAGCTTGATAGCATTCCTCGGGTTGAGACCAAGAAATTTTGTAATGCAGGAAAGACATGTGAAGTTGAAGGTATATGAAGCAGCTGTTTTAGTATTTATTATGCTAGAGAATGAAGTGCCATTAATAAATGAATGAAAGAAAAAGCATGTATTAAGCATTTACTGTGTGCCAGGCATGAAGTGAGCAAGTCAAAGAACTTGGACTTCTTGAGTTTGATTTCCATTCTTTCTACATGACCCAGAAAAAGCCACAATTTCAGTAGGAAATTATGCTAACTCCTCTCTGGAGGAAGCACTGGAAATGGAGCCAGGAAGACCCAAGTTCAAGTCCGTTCTCAGATACTTACTAGCTATGTGACCCTGAACAAGTCACTTAACCTCTCTGTCTGCCTCAGTTTCCTCATCTGTAAAATGGGGATAAAAATTCCCATGGTTGTTGGAACAATAAAATGAGATAATGTTTATAAAGCACTTAGCAAACCTTAAAGTACTATCTAAATATTAACTATTGTTATTATGCATTCTAACATTATTAATAAACATTAGAAATGCAACAATTGCAGTTAGTCTAGAAAAAAGGAAACTTTTAAAAATAGGGATAATGGTAAAGTTATGCTGGGATGAATAGTTTCCTATTCATTATTCTACTTCCCCTGAAGTAACATATTTATAAAGAGAGGTTACAGAAAAGCATTATGAGATAACTACATAGTTTATTTTTACTTTTTGCCTTTTTAAATACATTGTTTTTCAAACTAAGTAAGAAAAAAAAACCTCTTCGTTATGAAATAAGAATTAATACAAGGTGATTGAAGAGATGACTTTGGTGGAATTCGTTTTTGTTTTTATTTTGCTTTTTGGAGGGGGGAGGGCAGGGCAACTGGTGTTAAGTGACTTGCCCAAGGTCACATGGCTAGTAAGTGTTAAGTGTTTGAGGCCAGATTTGAACTTAGGTCCTCCTGACTCCAGGGCCAGTGCTCTATTCACTGTGTAACCTAACCATCCCCTGTTTTTTTTTTTAAGCATCTTCCTGCATAAAACATAATTCTATTTTTTAATATAAAGAGGAACTTTTAACAAAAGGGGAAGCATAGAAGTGGCTTAAATTCAGGATCTTTCATTCTGTAGCTGACCTTTTCTCTTTTTTCTCATTATCTCCTCTACTCAACTTTCTAGGTACTTCACCTTCCTAAGTACATGAGGCAGATGGGCAGCTAGCTTAGGCTTCAGCTACTAACAGGTAGTATATATTCAATGAAACAACTATATTTTTTAATCTCATGGATATACCAAGAACTATGCTAGATGCTGGGGGAGATACGAAATTTAGAGGTGATACAGACTGTGTTTTCATGGAGGTCTCAGTCTAATAGAACTATGTGATACTTATACTTTAATGATCTAAGATTTCCTTCAAGGTCCAGCTAAAATCTTAACTTCTACAAGAAGCTTTTTTTATATCCCTTAATTATTTTCTTTTTTCTTGGAGGGGGGAAGGCAAGGCAGTTGGGTTAAGTGACTTGCCCAAGGTCACATATATAGTAAGTGTGGCAAGTGTCTGAGTCTGAATTTGAACTCAGGTCCTCCTGACTCCAAGACCAGTGCTCTGTTCACTACACCACATGGCCACCCCTATATCCCTTAATTCTAATGTCTTCTTTCTGTTGATTATTTCAGTCTATTCTGTATATTGCATATTTGTACATAGCTGTCTGCCTGATTAGACTATGAACTCCTCGAGAGCAGGGACTTTTGTCCTTTTGTTTTTCTTTGTATGTTCAGAGCTTAGCATAGTGCCTTTCACACAGTAGGTGCTTAATAAATGTTTACTGACTTCTTCACATCAGTACAAGGTTTTTCCTGCAATTCTCCGTGTTCAAAGGGCAACTTCTCCAGGTCTCCCTGTAAGGAGATAGCTTGATGAGTTCTTATGGCCAAAAAACAATACAGTCATCCTTCATGATAAGCCTTTCTGACCTCAGACAACAGATATGGAATCTATCAAAGACTCGTGATCCACACCTTTTCATCCTAATAAGAATTCTCTGATCTTGAGCTCCACTTCTCTAAACTTTGGTAACTTAGGGTCACCTGGATACCCCAATGAGACATAGAGTAGGGATTTATCAGAGGGAATCAAAACGAGAACCCTAATTCAGTAATGCATGAGAAGAAAGCGCTATTTGCCATCTGAGCAGGTAAATATCATTATCGGTTCAGTGTCCCTGACCCGTGGAACTTTTGGCCACTGTTACTCAACTCCTTCATCCCTAGTGCCCCAAAGCTGCTTTCTTACTTGCTTTACCCTGTACCTTTCCTTCCTCCAGATATTTCTTATGTTCATCAGGATCTTTGACCACAGGCCTTCTTTTTCCCTTCAGCTTCTGCAAACATCCCAGTTCTTGCTTGCCTAGAATATGACACTCGGTCTTGGTCTGATTGTGCCCCATTCATTCTTTTCAACCAACCTGGTTTTTGCCCAGCTTTGACATTTGCTTTGTCCCTGACTCATCTAACCAGCTCATAACCTTATTCTTACCCTGCATGTCTGTACCCTGGCATCTTCCTTTAGTTTTTTTCAATTCCTGATTCAATGTCTTGTATCTTTAATTCTCTGCCACCCACTCTGGATATGATAATGGTGACATATGAGAGTCAATCAAGAGCTGCTCAATTACATGAGCAAAATAAAGTGCCCCTCCCTTAGCAAAAGGCCAGAGCCTGTGACAGAGGGAGTGCTTTATAGGATCCCACCACCCCCACCAAACTATAACATTAACAACTGTGAATGAGCAAACTGACAAAAGGCAGCAAAGTGGGAAAAGAAGAGCAAATGTGATCATCCCATTGGTCAAGTCCTGTCAGTTCATCTCTGCAATGCTCCTTATCCTCTCTACTCTCACTGCTACACTAGTTCCAGCCCTTGTTAACTCTCCTTTTGGTTTAAAGGACCTGGGTTCAAATTCTGGCTTTGCTAGTGATGACCCATGTGACCTTGGGTACATCACTTCAACTTTTTGAGTCTCAGTTTTTTCATCTGTAAAATGAGGTGTGTTGGACTGGATGAGCTCTAAGGTCCTTTACAACTCTGTTTTCTTCATTTGTAAAGGAAACCTGTTTTTATAAACTCATAGCTTTCCTGTAAGAATCAAAAGGATATGAAAAAGCTTTGTGAATTATGCAAAAACAAATGAATGTTATTAGGATCATCTATGCACCACTTGATGCTGTGAAAAAGTAATTTCATTTATTAACCAGGCTAGTCACTGGAGATGTTTTTGTTGTTTTTCCTTTGAATCAGTCAACCCAAACAATTGTTTAAACTTCACAGATACAACCTTGTGCATTTGGTTGTTAGACAGTTGAGAAGTAATATGGTGCAGTGTGGAAAGACTCACAAGATCTGAGTTCAGATGCTGCCTCAGTGTCACAGGATCTGAGTTCAGACATTTATTCCATTTGTCACCTTGCACAAGTCATTTCATTTCCCTGGACTTCAGTTTCCTGATGTATAAAATGAGTGGACTGGACTAGATGGTTCTTGGGTACTCTTCCAGCTCCAGATGTATGATCCTTATCTACCAACCCTTATGCTTTCCTAAGAAAAGTAAGTGGGAGTGCCGTTAGCAAATGGCAGCTACATAATGATGAGCTCACATTTTCATCAAAGCTTAATTTAAAAAATTAACACATTAGAACTGTGCAGTTCTCTAGGGTAAATATTACAAGTAATAAAACTAACATTCAACAGACATTTTAAAGCATTTCATGCAGGGTACTGTGCTTAATGCTGAGAGAAATTCAAGGGTAAAAAAAAAAGTCTATAACTTAAGAGAGCTTGTGGTCAGGTAGGGGAAATTATATTCCCTACCTCACTCCCTCAACACACATCTATGAACAGGATTAGTGTGCATGAGGAGAACAAAGAGAGGTACAAACAAAATGTCTGGACATTTTAAAGGAGGAAAAGATTATTTCTAGTGGTGGAATCAGAAAAATCTTTACAGAGAAGGTGACATCGTATTTGAATTTTCTTGAAGTATAAGCAAGATTCAGAGAGATAGATATGGGTGGTTAAAGGCTTCTGGGGATAGGTAGTTGTGTGATTAAAGGTACATAGGCAGGAAATAATGAAATGTGTTTCTAGAGAATAGTGATTAAGTAATCCCAGTCTGGCTGGAACGCAACATGTAGATGAAAGGGAGTAGTGGAATAGAAACCTGGAAAGGAAGGATGAGATCAGACTATAGAGAATCAGGGAAACCACAAACTGGCAAAATTATTTCCTAGTTTCTATTCAGTCCCATTGAAATGTTTATAATGGCTGCAATTTATATAGCACATTAAGATTTATGTTTTTTAAGATTTGCGTATTTGTTTTATAAGATTTATAAAATTTACATTTTACATCCATCACGTCATTTGATTCACTATGATATCTTGTGACTACTAGTATTATTGCACCTATTTTTACAAGTTGAAAATCAGAAAAGTGAAATGATTTACCCACGATCACAGAACTAGTTCGTTTTGGGGACAGGATGCAAAACCAGTTCTCTCCTGAGCTCAAGTCTAGAATTCTTTCCACTAAACCATTGAAATTGCTTTCTCTTTGATTTCATTTTATTTTTATCTTTATTTTCTCAGCACCAACCAGAGTGCCTTCCACATTTTACATGCTTACTAAATGTTTGTTGAGTTGCAATGAGTGACTACTGAACTTGGACATTTGATAGAATGTAGTGAATTATTCTGTCTGTTGTTTATTAATTTGGTTTCCTCATTGCCATTGGAGTAGTCTTGTGCTTGGGATTTTCCTTGGTTTGGTGTTCTTACCCCGACCTCTAGTCTGAGCCAGTTCAGATATATGTCTTCCATAATGGAATTTAAAAACCTCACATTCTGATCTGTCCAGGGTAGGTAGAACTCACCTTCTACTTCCAGCATGACTAGTTTGGAATATGCTGTCCCGAGGCTATTCTTGGCCACACATCTGTAATGTCCTGCATCTTCCCGTTGAACATTGTGAATCCTTAAACTCCCAGATTCAAGAATTGCGATTCGGGCATTTTCCTATGAGAAACAGAAAAGGATTCCGTGTTGAATGATTAAAAGTCAGGATGTACTGGCTTATGAGAGCGGACTGTTAAATTTGCTGTTTAAGCATTTATATTTCAGAAATCTACAAATGTTGTAAAGTGGGTCTTGATTTATTGCTTTGTTCATTGTCTAGATTTAAAGTGGTGAAAAATGTTAACAAGGCAGATTAAACTTAAAAGTGCATACTTTATTTTTCAGAAAAATGGTTGTACACAATAACATTATGAGGAGTAACAGAGACACACTTTTTGGTTGGGTAGGTAAGGCCAAAAGGATGCTTTACTTGAACATTTGCTTTGGAGCTAACTTTATTTGTATGATAATCAAAGAGGAACTTGGAAATGAGGTACCCTTTATTTCCCCAGACTTCAGAAAGTTACTCAGACATCCCTGACATAACCTTTGAGGAAACAATGTCACAATCAGAGAAATAATAGTATTTACAAGTTAGATGGCTGTCCAGGACAATGTACTTTAATCATTACCAGATCCAGAAAAGAGGAATAGACTTAATCATAGCCTAGAATGTTCTTTCCACTTTTGCTACATGTCTGACTGGGAATGATTGTACTTTACTACTGACTGATAATTAAAAGAACTGTAGTTTTCCCTATCAAAAAGCTCACTAGCTATTGCCCCGTAGCAGATGGTAATAGGGAGAAGCAGATGGCTCTGGGGATGACAAATAGCTGATGGTTAGCACTAGCAGAAACCAACTTGGCGACCGTGGAGCTGGTGAAGACACCAAGCAGAGATGATGCATTGAAGAGCAGAGAGGCAGTGCTCAACAGAGATGACAGCATCTGAGAATATTGATAACTTTGCAGTATTGGAGATGTGAGCTGCCTCAGGCACAGTGGTATGCACCCCAAGCCTGTGCTCTACACATGCAGTCCTGGCACATGCCCCTTCTGTACTCTCTGGTACACATGTTCCCTATGGGTAAGGCCTCACATTTATTTTCCACACCCCATTGGTGGTTTGGCAACCTGAGGGAGAATAGACATGATTGTCAATGGGGGAAGGTAATTATTTTATTTGCTATGCTGTCTGATCAAATATGTTTTGCTTTGTACTGATGGGTCTTCTAGTCGACTGATAACAGTAAGCATCCAGGGGTACTCATATATTATGGTTTTGCTTTTTTTTTTGAGGGGAGAAGGTAGGGCAAATGGGGTTAAGTGACTTGCCCAAGGTCATACAGCTAGTTTTGTGTTAAGTGTCCAAGGCCGGATTTGAACTCAGGTCCTCCTGACTCCAGGGCCAGTGCTCTATTCACTGTGCTGACTAGCTGCCCCATATTATGGTTTTGAATAGTTGCTGTGTCACAATTAAAGCTGGGATAGCTTTTCAAGGGGTTCACCAGGTGGGTGTCTACAGTAACAAGAATGGCAAAGCAATATTACTAAAACAAAGGATCATTAAACTAAATTTCAATTAAAATAGTATTAAGTCATCATAATTTAAAAAACCACCACCCATGCTAGTGTAAATCATTGGCTGACAGATCCACAATTGACTTTTTTGTACCAAATACATGATTTAGCACAATATTCCAAAGGAATGATGAAGACTGGAGACATTGAAAGATCATATGAAATGCATATTTTCTGCTGATTATTCTCATGAGATGTAAGATGTTCAATTTTTAAAAATCGAACTAAAACCATTCATTTTATAACCATTAAAAAAAGTTACATGGAAATAATTTAACTCAACTCTTCATTTTTCCATTCATATCATCTAGCCCTCTCCAACACAATCCGACACTGATGCCACTTTATGGCATGGGGTGAGCCCAGGTTCTCAAATGCTCTACTAATAAGTATAGTAGGACATTCCTCTGAGGTAGAGAGGCTTTGAGTATGGGCTCAGAAGCAGGCTGTGTCTAACCTACCTAATTACAGAGAGACTCCGCAGCAGCAGCAAGTTGGCCTTCAGGTGATGGTTATACAAAGAACGTTGGTGCCAGCGTCCAAGGTAAGATCCCAACCTCTGACACTTAGCACTTGGGTGACCTTGGACAAGACACTTCACTATTTCCCATATGACTTGTTTGGGATATGCTGTTCCAAGGTTGTTTTGGCTTCACACATTGACAATATCCCATCGATAATGGGACTTTGGACAAGCCAGATTTAACTTCCCAGATTTCAGTCTCAGTAAAATGAAGGGGTCATTGAAGATTGCCTCAGAGGTCCCTTTCAGCTTTGAATCTAAGATCCTCTAATCATATATTTTTGAGGGAATAAAGGGGGAGCACAAGACAGGCCATGACACAAAGAAAACACAAAATGACCTATCCTTCTCTATCCAGATTGACGGTGAGTAATGGAAAAGTGTGCTAAGAATCACAGTTTTGGGGCGGCCAGGTAACACAGCGAGTTAGAACACCGGCCCCAGTGTCGGGATGACCTGGGGATCGAATCCGGGCTCAGACACTTAGCACCCACCCAGAAACACCTGGCCATGTAACCTTGAGCAAGTTACTTAACCCCAATTGCTTAAAATAAAAAAAAATAAAAGAATCACAGTTTTTTCAATGACATTAATTTTGCTGTTCTCTAAATGACAGTCACCAAGGATCTGGTTTTGGTGTGGTTAGAACTGTCCTACGTATATATTGGTACTGTCTCTACAAGTTCAAAGATATAGAGAAATTCTAGCTAAATTAAACGTAGCTTGTAGCTTCTCCTCGGAATGGCAAAGAAAGGAGCTGGCAGAATTGGTTTCATTGTGTACCCAAAGGCAGTAAGAAATATCACTTCATGAACCATGAGGTCATCTTGCTTTGCAATAGTCATGATGAACATAAACAAACAGGTCCCAAGGAAGATGATTGCTATTTATGCCCCAACAGCTGTTGCTAAGGATGAAACATTCTTTGAGGATTTTGACAAGCTCTTCCCATCAAAGTAAACTTATATCGAGTTTTCATATCTTCAGTTTAACACTGGCCACAAGGAAGGGGGATGAAAAATAAGTTAAAAATGTTTAGAGATCAAGAAGCAAAAGATGCTTAAGGCTTTCTGGTTCCTTGGAACCCTCATGCCTATATAGCACAAACACTTCCTTCAAGGAGAGTCAGAAGATGCTGAGTATGTTGAGCATTACAAACAACATCACAAACATCAAATTTGATTATCTTAAATGGAAAACTTTGCTGATGGGGAGTCACTTCTGAATCCTGGCCTGTTGGAACAGACTTAGGGACAGAACCAGCTCCCATAAGTCACTGCATAGGGTATGAGAGCCCTAGTATATACTCTTTAGAGCACTGAGTCCAAGCTTAGGGTCTATGGGATATGGAGTCCTGCATTGCTTCTCCCTGGCCTATACTATCCATTGAACCCATAATTTACCAAAGCATCTGACCATCCCTTTTGGTATCCAATTTGACACTATAGGTTTCTATACACAGATAGAAGGGAAGTTAGTGCCAGGTCTGGAGTCAGGATAAGCTGTGTTCAAATCCAGCCTCAGGCACTTACTAAAGCTGTGTGACCCTGGGCAAGTCACTTAACCCTATTTGCCTCAGTTTCCTCATTTGTAAAATGAGTCAGAGAAGGAAATGGCAAATAGTTCTAGCATCTTTGCCAAGAAAAACCCGAATGGGTTCATGAAGAATCAAAACACGACCGAAACTACTGAGCAACAGCGGTACTAAATAGAACTGTTCCACAGGCCCATAGTTATGGAATCACATCTCAGAGGTAGAAAGAATCTCCAAGATCATTTAGCTCCACCTCTACATAGCCAACAGCCTCCACTCAGGAGCTCAAGTGGTCATTCAGCCTTCACTTGAAAAAGCTGGTGAAGGGGAATGCTAGTGAGCAGCTCAGTGCAAAACCCTAGTCATTTTGCACGTTCTTCATTACATCGAACTAATGCAAAATTTGTCCCTTTGCAACTTTGTTCTATTGTGTCCTTGGGGTCAAACATAACAAATCTCATCTTTTTTCTACATGACAATCCTTCCCATTGTTAAAGAGAGTTATCCATTCTTCAGGCTTTCATGAACTGTATCTTGAAACTCTCTGATGATTTTGGGATATTAGGGGTCCAAACTGCAATTTGTGAATAGGAAAATGGGTCTAACTGCCCAAGTCCCAAGTTGGCAAATGCAATAGGCTTCTGCAAGTTTTTGTTTTCCTGGTACAAAACACCTTCCAGGCTGTCTAGGCTGGCATTTGTGTGTAATGTAAATCACTTACCTTCATTGGCAATAGTCAACAAATGATGCCTATGTGGGAAATCTAATGGAGGGTCTTTCATTCCAATGATTTCTCAAGGGTAGAGATCAAGGCCATATAATATGCTGCCTGCTCCTCGGCTGGCTACATTGCCCCCACCCCACCCTCCATGCTTCCTGATGTAGCCAGAATCAGCTTAAAATGTAATTTGGTGATATTTAGCAAAATAAATAAAAAATACAATGGAACATAGGTAATTCTTAATATATGGTTTTCTCAGTCAATGTGTAGCTAGCAGGGATCCTTATGTATAGTTTGTGTTGTTTAATCATTTTTCAGTCGTGTTTGACTCTTTGTGATACCTTTTTTTAGAGAAGGGGTTGGCAAAGATACTGGAGTGGTTTGCCATTTCCTTTTCCAGCTCATTTTACAGAAGAGGAAACTGAGGCAGGGTTAAGTGACTTGTCCAGGGTCACACAACTAGTAAGTGTCTGAGGCCAGATTTGAACTCAGGAAGATGAGTCTGGGCACTCTACCTACTGTGTCACATAGTTGCCCAAATCTGTGATCTATGTTTGGTCAAATTTTCCCTTGTGATGGCCTTCTTATTCAACTCTCATTTCTTCTGACCAATTTTATGAAATGGAACAGGGAAATTGGTCCTGCTCCTAAGATAACCAAAGCTATCACACTAATAGTTCATCACCTCAGGACTCTCTGGTTCATACGCTACAAAGTCCCTCCCTTTAATTACCATTTCCTACTGTATCATTTGTAACGTATGTTGGAAACAGTTTCAGCCTTCACTTACCTCTTACACTGTAGTTAGTAAAGTGTGAAGATCCTCGCTATGCTCCATACTCCCAAATTTGAGGATCCCATGTCCTCAAGCATTAATGTACTTCAGTAGGCAGGTTTTCCCATTTTTAACTCATGGAACGTGGCAAATGAAGGTACTCCGACCCGCTAGCAGTTGTCTGGGAAGTATGTCTGACACCTGCCACTTCTGTAGAGCCCAGAAACATTTTTACCATCAAGGGCTCAACTTTATCCTTTCCTTTTAGCATAGGAGTATGCCCAGGGACTAAGGGCCACTTCCCATGGAGAATCCGTTAAGGATACAGTTGATGTTTCTGTCTCAGCGCTTGTTCTAAGACCTGCGCCTATACTTTTGATGAAACAGGATATTTGGGACTAGAAGAATCCCACTCTAAGAGTTACCATTTTGGTAGCTTTCTATGTTCTTCTAGATAGATTTTTTTCTCATGAATTCATGATCAAAGGTAGATGGTTTTATGATTATTTTCTAGGCAACCTCCTCTCCAAGTATCTCTCTAGAGAATTTGGGAAGTTCTGCTACCTTCCGGGAACTCACATAGAGCAGAATTTACATTATCCTTCCCCCATAAATGCTCTCATCCAGCATTTTACACAGGCAGAGAAATGCCAAAGTACTGTATAAAACCTCTTTAGTGGTATCTTCATAGCAATTTATGGGTATTCCCAAAATCAATGGTACTTTGTATAGTGTTGCAATCATTTAAGACCACTATTTCTCAAACAATGGAGAAACTATTCCATAGCTTAACTTCAAATTAGAGTGAACTATACTTTAGGCCCTGAAGCCTAAAGAATTCCTTAATATGTGCAAGATGTATGATCAAGACTCAGCTGTTACAAATGCAGAGGATATATAGGTAATGCCTGGGGATATCCTCCACTTTCCAGGTTAGGTCCCCCAGAAGATGACTACACTCTTGATGGTTTCATTCAATAATCAAGCAGAGAACACAATCAGCTCAAAGCAAAAACACAAAGCACCTCCTCCATAAATTAACATGGGATATACTCTCCCACAAGTATACCCAACATCATCAGAAGACATGTGTAGCCAGGACTTTTGTGCAAGGATTAGCAAATCACGTCTCTGATGAAGAAGACACTTTAGACATTGCCAGATGCTGTTCCACTGGACATTGCTGGACACTTCATATATGTAATCTTCACCACCTCCATCTTCTGGTTCAGCTGAAACGCAGGTGATTGTTCTGCAGCAGTCTTTACCCTAGGACTATCAGAAAGTTTCCCCCAATTCTGCTGTCTCAGAATCTTGGTTCTGGACCTTGCTATCTCCCAAGGAGCAGGATTTTAGCTCCAGGCACCAAGCCTCCCTCTTCTTGTCTCTCTTGTCACAAAGGGCAGGGGATCAGGAAGCAATGTCCTTGATTTCTCTTCTCAGGGTTTGTGATAGCATGGGCCTCTTACGGTCTTGTGTTTCTAACAGAGGACGTTATTCTGGTGGGGGACAGAGAGAGAAGGAAAAATACTTTCCTTCTTTGTTTCACACTGCTAGAGATACAAGTGGAGAGGTAACGAGTAAGTCGTCAAGGGCTCAGGCTTTCCTCTAGACCAAACTATCAAGGTCACTTTCCACAGTCAGGCTATCTTACTTTTTATAGTGCCAACAGGTGTGACTGGTCCTTAAACACAGAATATGAGTTCACTGAGTACCATAAACTGACTTCATTCAGTACCCGATACTCTATTATATTATCAGGTTGTTTAGGAAATTCTTTTACACTTCCTTATTTGGATAAAGAAAACTCCCAGTTTCATCACAGAGTACCCTGAATCAATCAATCAGTCTCTCTCTCTCTCTCTCTCTCTCTCTCTCTCTCTCTCTCTCTCTCTATATATATATATATATATATATATATATATATATATATATAAAGTGACTACTGTGTACCAGGTACTATGCTAAATACCGAGGATATAAAAAGAAGGAAAAGACAGACCCTGCCATGAAGGAGTTCATAATTGAATGGAGGAAGTGACATGCAAACAAATACACGCAAAGCAAGCTATATGTAGAATAGATAGGTAAAAAATAACAGAGGGAAGGTACTAGACTTAAGAGGAGTTGGTGAAGTCTTCCAGTTAAAGAAAGGATATTGGTTGGGACCTAAAGGAAATTAGGGAGGTTAGCAGGCAGAAAGGAGGAAGGAGAGTGTACCTTGTGCTAACATGGACAGTCTCAGATGAGCCCCTTTTCTTCCAATTGGAATCATTTTGATAGAGCCTCTTATTCCATGAAGGACCAAATTCTCCTTGGAAGGATTTCTTTATTTATCTTGACTTGCAGGTAAACAAATATATGGACACTATTGCCCATTAAGAGGCAGCTACCTCCCTGCTTGCATGTATATGATTCAGCACAATGCAGGAGAAAGTTTTGTTGAAAGTAAGAAAAAACCAAACAGAAACCCTTAAATGAGCAATTAATCCAAAAGTCACAAATTTAAGGCCCTAAATTAATATCTTCTGCTGGACTCTATGGACACACACACACACATACATACACACACACACACACACAGATTTTTCTTTGTCAATCCCCTGATCTCTAGCAATAGAAAGGGAAATGGCCTTATTTTTGTCTCTCCCTATGTGACTTGTGCCCTTCCTTAAAGCTACTTCAAGCTCAGTAATTCATAAAATTTCTCACTGCCTTATGTCATAGGACTTAATGCTGGAAGAGATCGGAACATCCTTATTTCACAAATTAGCAGTCTAAAACACAGGCTGGATAAATAACTTATACAAGAACACAAAGTAAATCACAAAACAAAAAAATTGAACCCAATTGCAGTGCTTTCCCCACCACACTTAACTTCCTCTTGAGCAAAGAAATTCTTTAAGATTGTCCAGTCTTTCAGTGATTTTCTGTGTGAAATATGAGGGCAAAAACTCAAAAGTCTTCTTTTTTTCTTTGTACCACTTCTCTGCTCATTCCCCCTTTCCCCTTAAAAGTAAAAGAGGAAGCATGGGTTTGGAGTCAAGGGACCTAAGTTTGAGTCCAGACTCTGCTATTTACCATCTATGTAATCATGGACAAACCACTCCCCCTTCCTCACTCTCAGTTTCCTCACCCGAGACATGAGAGGGTTGGATGAGATAGCCTTAAAGGTCTTGTTCTAGTTCTCAATCTATAATGATCCCAAGACACTTTGATAAATTTACCATATGCTTCATGTGAATATTAATTTTTTGATAGGCACACTAAATGAATGATTGGTGGAATAGTGAACTCAAATGTTCTAGAGAACAATTTGGAACTATATGCAAGGGGCTATAAAACTGTGCATACCCATTGACCCAGCAACTACTGGATGTGTATCCTGAAGAGATCAAAGAAAAAGGAAAAGGACTTATAAGTATTAAAAAAATATATATCTTTTTTTGTGGTGGCAAAAGAATTGGGAATAGAGGGGATGCTCATCAAATCAGAAATGGTATCACAAGTTGTGTCATATGAGTGTGATGGAATACTATTGTGCTACAAGAAATGACAAGGCAGGGGTAGTTTCAAAAAACATGTCAAGACCTATTTGAACTGATGCAAAGTAGAGTGAGAAGAATGAGGAGGTCATTGCATACACTAACAGCAATGTTGTAATAATGATCAGTCATGAAAGATTTGGCTATTCTGATCAAGATAATGATTCAAGACAATTCCAAAGGATTCATGATGAAAAGAACATATTATCCACCTCTAGAGAGATAACTGAAGAACTCAGAGTGAAAAATGAAGTATAATTTTCTTGCTTTCATAGTTTTCTTCCTTTTAAAAATTGGCTAATATGGAAATATGTTTTGCAGGATTTCACATATATGATTGATATTGTATTGCTTGCCTTCTCAGTGAATTAGGAGGAAGTGGGAGGGAGAAAGAATTTAGAACTCAGAAGTTTTTTTTTTAAAGGAATGTTAAAAATAATTTTTTAACAAGAAAAAAAATGCTAATTTTTCTATGTCTCTCACTATGAGAGGCAGGTTGGTGAAAGAACTTAGCATCAGTACTTAGATGACAAGGTGAGACTAGACACTGAGAAACCAATTAGGAAGCTATGTCAGCAGTCCAGAAGATATAAACATGAAATTTCATGACCAATAGTAATAACTAATAAAATCATTATGACTCTTTGAAAATAAATATTTTAGGAGCAGCTAGGTGTCACAGTGAATAGAGCACCAGCTCTGGAGTCAGCAGGACCTAAGTTCAGATCTGACCTTAGACACTTAACACTAGCCGTGTGACATTGGGCAAGTCACTTTACCCCAATTGCCTTGCCTTTCCAAAAAGCAAAAACAAAAAAAAAAAAGAAAAGAAATATTTTATGTTAAATATACTTTTTCAAAAACTTACTCTGAGTATGGTGTCTCCTTTGATCCATGATACTGAAGGCTTGGGATTGCCCATTGTAGTACATGGCAAGACTGCCTTTAATCCTTCTGTTATTTTTACATTGATTGGAGGACGTGTTATTTTAGGCTCTAAAAGAAAAAAAGTCCAAAGTAAGAGCTGACTATTTTATAGACATTAGAACAGGATAAATGTTTACAATACATGAAATTTAGGATCCATTTATTTATATTTCAGTACAAGTGAATAATTTAAAAGACCTAAATGTTTTTATCAGTGGTCATGTAATTACAAATACTTTCATAAGAAATTCTGAGACACTCTTGAGGTAGCAAATTTCCAAAAGTTAAATGTTAATTTAACCCACAGATGTTAGTATTACTAGAGTAGTAAATTATTTTAAAATATTATTAAGTGGTTGTTGGGCTAAGCAAAACTGAGGAAAAAATTTAATTGTAAATTACTGATTAGACACTGCAATTTTTTTTCACTTTGTTAAAGGACTCACTGAAGAAAGCAGTTTCCTTATGTATTTTATTTTTAACTAAAGTATTGAATATAAATATAATTAAAGTTGCTTTAGCAAGTATATAGTTTTAGCTTAACAAACTTCAATAAGTATCACAATGAATTTTTTTAGTCACTCTCCTTGAGCAATTATTAGGGATTTTTGTTTGTTTACTTATTCCCATTCACTTTTCTTTTTTCATGGCCAAATATTTTTCTTTTCTTTTTAATACTTGTTGGATTTAATAGCTTTACAGTATTTGATTAAATAGGCCTCATTTTATTTAGCTATTTCCCAGTTGTTGGGTATTTCGATTACTTCTGGGTTTCTAAAATTTTATTTTATACTGTTGTAAAAATCTGTAAATAGCTATCTCTCTTTCTCCCTTCCTATCTCTTCCTATCCCTCTTTTACATCCTATGATACTTTTAAGTATATATTTAAAACAATGGAATGAATGGATCAAAGATTATTTTTATAACCTGTATACAACCAGCTTGTTCTCCAGCAAAATTCTAAGAGTTTGCAATCAAATTAGCAGTGAGAGCAGTTTCCCACAACTGTGCAAGCATTGAATTTCATGGATTTTCAATATCTTGGTCCTGATATAGGCAAAATTATTAATTTTGAAATATACAATCTACATGCAATTTGTCCCAGAATACACTTAGAGTGTAAAGTATCATACATGCACACAGAGCCAAATAATATAATGTATATAGTGGAATTTTGCCTTCGATTTTAAAAATCACAATAAAACTAATCTACTGAAAAATAATCGATGTGATTTTGTGCTGGATGATAAACTAGATTGTGAGATCCTTGAGACTAATGTTTTTCCCCCTCTCTTTCTATCCCTAATGCTTAACATAGTTGGCACTGAGTAGGATTAATTTCTTAATTTCTTAATGTCAATGCTAGCTGACTGGCTAATAACACTTGTTGACAGCATTTTGTGCATTTCGTTATCACAAGTACTATCATAGAGTATTAGAAGTACATGGCGCCTGCATGTCACATACATGCAGTATCATAAACCTGGAACTAGAACATACCTTAGAGGCAGAATGATCTAGTGTAATGGATTACGGATTTGAAAGCAGGAGATGGGTTCCAGTTACATTGCACAAAGTTATTAGTGGGGCAATTAGGTGGAAGAGTGGATGGAGTACTGGGCCTGAAATCAGGGGGACTTCAGCACAAATCTGGTCTCAAGACACTTACTAACTTTGTGACCCTGCACAAACCACATAACCTTGTTTGCCTCAGTTCCCTCATCTGTAAAATGAGCTGGAGAAGGAAATGGCAAACCACCGTGGTGTCTTCGCCAAGAAAACCCCACATTGGGTCATAAAGAGTCAGACACAGCTGAAACAACTGACCATCACCAGCAAAAAGTTATTAACTGTGTGGCCATGGGTGAGTAAATTAACCTTAATCTGTCAAGGATGGATGATATTTACAGTTATCCCTTCCACGTTGCAACTTTCCCATTGCAGTTTCTATATATCATGGGTCAGAATAAGAAACTAAATGGGAATTTTGTGGAAGCTGAGACAACATGCAAAGGCCAGCAGATGACACAGAAAAAGTTTACAAACTCAGGACATATTTTATCTTTTAATACCATAATAATTCATACTTCTTCTCTGGTATAAAGGGAGGGCTAAGAGTTTTTATGTGGATTTTCCAGATTGGCAGGGGAGGAGGAAGCACCATGCCACTAGCCTCCATGATGTAGGATAACTGTATATGAATTATATCCCAAGACTGACATCAAGAAAGCACTTCAAAAGCCTTAAACACTATGTAAATATGTATTTAATACAGGGGATTTCTTCCCGTGGAAATCTATGAAAATTTCTACAAGGAAATCATAGATCATGTCTCTATTGCTATGCTTATTATTATTAGAGGTTATACAGTCCAATCCCTTCCTTGTAAAATATTTTTAATACGATGAACAATCTGAAACTTAGTAAAATAAAGTAACTTGTTCAAATTACAATTATAATCAATAATGAGACACAGAGCTGGACCTTTTGGCCCCAGATTTATCACTGTCCGTTACATCATACCACTTTATCATTCGATTTTATTTTGGGGGGGCAGTTGTTTTTTTGAGTAGGGGGGAGGTAGGGAAATTGGGGTTAAGTGACTTGCCCAAGGTCACACGGCTAATTTTTTGTGTGTGTGTGTTAAGTGTCTGAGGCCGAATTTGAACTCAGGTCCTCCTGACTCCAGGGCTGGGGCTCTATTTACTGTGCCACCTAGCCGCCCCCTACCATCCTATTTTATAGACAAGCAACCTGAGGCCCAGAGAGAAGTGATTTCCCTTAAGTCATACAGTTATTAGTAGTAGAACTAGGGTGACAACCCTGGCCTCCTAACAGGTAGCCTAGAGTGCTCTTTGAAAGGCACAGAAGCTCGTCTGATCATTTAAAATATTCTTGTGAGGTTGTGCAGGAAGTATACCCAGAAACTCAGTGAAGGTAAAGAATTTGTCCAACATTAGATATTGACAGCATCTCTACTCCAAACCAGTTCTTCTGATATCTTATCCAGAGTCTTTTCAAGTCTAATATAATTAGAATAAAGTTTCATAAAGGAAGGGGGAGGTTGTGCAACATGATTTTTAAATATGCGGATTCAATTCATGTTTTTATTTAAAGGCGTGGGGGAGGAAAAAGCACTTAGTAAGCACCTACTTACTGGGACAGCTATGTGGTACAGTGGATAGAGCACTGGACTTGGATTCAGAAAAATCTAAGTTCAAATCTGGACTCAGACACTTACTAACTTGTGTGACTCTGGGCAAGTCACTTAACCCTGTTTGCCTCAATTTCCTCATCTGTAAAATGAGCTGGAGAGGAAATGGCAACCCACTCCAGTATCTTTGACAAGAAAACCCCAAATTGGATGATAAAGAGTTGGATATGACTGAAAAATAACTCTACAAGGTACCTATTATGTGTGAGGGACTGTGCTATGCCCTTTACAAATTATTATACCATCTGATTCCCACAATAACCCTAGGAGGCAAATACCACCATTGTCTCCATTTTACAGTTGAGGAAACTTGGAAGCAGGCACATAGAGCATAAGTGATTCCCCCAGGGTCACACAGCAAGTAAGATCTCTGACTGAATTTAAACTCAGGTCTAACTGACTCCAGGAAGGGGCAGCTAGGTGGTACATTTGGTATTGTGCTAGGTCTGGAGTCAGAAGGGAATCATATACTAACTGTGTGACCCTGGGAAGGTCACTTAACCCTGTTTGCCTCAGTTTCCTCACTTATAAAATGAGCTGGAGAAAGAAATGGTAAGCC
Organism: Petaurus breviceps papuanus; assembly: GCF_028583685.1. Taxonomy (NCBI): domain Eukaryota; kingdom Metazoa; phylum Chordata; class Mammalia; order Diprotodontia; family Petauridae; genus Petaurus; species Petaurus breviceps. Next base: position 15,201,445 of record NW_027185616.1, read on the forward strand.
ACTCCAGTATCTTTGCTAAGAAAACCCTAAATGGGGAACAAAGAGTTGGACATGACTGAAAAAGACTGATAAACAACTTCCTGACTCTGAGCCTAGAGCTCTATCCATTGTGCCACATAGTTGCCAATGAAACCATTTGGAAAAAATTAATTATTAAATTACTGTGGGACAGGCACTTGGATGGCTCCAAAACACACTGGCTATCGACTTCCCGAAGGATATTTTCTAGCAATGATCATGTAACAAGAGTTGTAGAGTGGCAAAGAGATTGCCAACTAATAACATTCCCAAGAGAATCTGTGGGAACCACATTGTATTGCTTTTATGTCACTCTGAATTATCTTATGTTACTAAAACAATGAAAGACTGTCTTTGAAAATGGGCTGTTGTGAAGTGGAATGCATGTCATTTCTCTCATAGGCTGCTCCCTTATCGACCTGCCATCATCACAGAAATGGGGCAAAACTAAGCACTTTTTCTTTCATTCAAAAATGATTGAATGAGGTGCCTTTATGTTTGAACATGCAGTGTAGCCTAGTGGATTTTTATCATCAGATGTATCCATCACAACTAAATTCTATTTCTGAGGACAATTTCTTTTGGAGCTATACCGTTCAACTCAGACTGTTCCTCCAAAATTTTCCTTTCACCCAGGTCCCATGATTCAGTGTTGTTTACAGTACAACACACCGTTTTGTGTAATTAAAAAGGAATTGTCATTTTTGTCATGTATGACTCTCCATCACCCCATTTGGGGTTATCTTGGCAAAGATACTGGAGTGGTTTGCCATTTCCTTCTCCAGCTCATTTTGCAGATAAGGAAATTGAGAGCAGATTTGAACTCATGAAGATGAGTCTTCCTGACTCCAGGCTGGGCACTTTATCCACTCTGCTACCCAGCTGCCCTAAAGAAACTAGACAAAAGCTTTAAGAGTCCCACAAAGTCATTTTTACCTATCTCTTCCTCAGTTTCATCATCTATAAAATGAAGATAGTATTTGCCAGCTTTGACTCCTCAGAGCTACTACAGTGATAAGATCAGATACACTACGTGTATGTATTTTAGGAAAGGAACTGTACAAATATATACTATTAACTTGTTTAATGAAATGGAAGAACTCCAGATCTCTGGGCAAATGAAAACACCAGCTTTGAATGAGAATGAATATCATTTGTCACAAGTAGGTCAAAATATATATTTTAAGATTTTGTCTGGTGAGCAAAACCCAAAATAACTTCGAAACTTCCTGGATTCCAGAGGTTGTGAATTTTTTTTTTGCTTTTTGGAGGGGGGAGGGCAGGGCAATTGGGGTTAAGTGACTTGCCCAAGGTCACATGGCTAGTTTTGTGTTAAGGGTCTGAGGCTGGATTTGAACTCAAGTCCTCCTGACTCCATGGCCAATGCTCTATTCACTGAGCCACCTAGCCGCCTCAAGTTATGATTTTACTTATCACACAATCCTAGACTCTTTGGGCTTGAAGGAGGCTTAGAGATCACCATCATTTTAAAGCATGAACCACACCTACTTCATCTACTTCTAGTTGTCACTGTAAGATACCTTTATAAGAATGTTTTACAATGGGTCAATTTTCTATTAAAAGTACCATAGAGAATAAATTACTGGGCAAGCATAGGTTAGAAGTGTTTCTAAAGTTGAATGGATTTAAAAAAAATCAAGGAAGGTTATAAATATTTTGGTCTAATGGTCTTATTGCTTTGAATTAATTAATTAAATAAATGAATTATTTAATATTTTAATTCATGGTACTTACTCATTTTCACTTGCAAGGCCCCACAACTCTCAGCAGCAGCTCCTACTCCATTATTGGCAGTGCAGCAGTACACACCATCATCACTGTCTTCCACACTTAGAATGGTTAGGAGCTGTCCATTCTCTCGAATACTGTATCGTGTATCAAAGAGTCTGAAAAAACAGGCAGGTTGATTTAAGAAGACTATGTTCTTTTGTATTCAATTAAATTCAGCCAAGGTTATTAAGTACCTGCTGTAATAATAATCACAATAATAATGATGGTGATGGCTAAAATTTATATAGTGCTTCCTATGTGCCAGATACTATGCTAAGTGTTGTAAATTACTATCGTATTTGTTCATCACAACACAACAACCTTCAGATGTAAGTGTTGTTACTAGATAAGGAAACTGAGGCAGAGGTTATGACTTGCCTAGGATCATGTATCTAGCAAGTGTCCGAGTCCAAATTTGAACTCTGGTTTTCTTGATTCTCAGACTGGTGCTTCATCCACTGTACCAATCTGCTGTCCCTAAGTATTGTGTGCAAGAACACTGTACTCTGGTGCTTAGAGAAATAAAAAAAAATTAATCCTGCTCTCAGAGCTTATAATCTTATAGAAAGTCTTAGGGCAGCTAGGTGGTTGACAAATAGAGTGCTGGGCCTGGAGTCAGGAAGACCTGGGTTCAAATCTGACCTCAGGTACTTATTAACTGTGTGACCCTGGGCAAGTCACCTAACCCTGTCTGCCTTAGTTTCCTCATCCATAAAATGAGCCAGAGAAGGAAATGGCAAACCACAGTAGTATCTTTGCCAAGAAAATCCCAAGTGGGGTCACACAAAGAGTTGGACATGATTGAAACAACTGACTGATAACAGAAGGGCTGTAACATACACATAAATAACAGAGTAAGCTCTAACTTATACCTAATAGAAGATTCAGGGACTGAGATTATAGCAGCATTTTTTATCTTCAAAGTACTGGAAGGGATGTTGGGTATAGGAAAGATGGGGTTAATTTCAATTGATCCTAAATGGCAGAGCTAGGAATAATGGGCAGAAATTCCAGGAAGTAAAATTTAAATATAAAGAAAAATATATAAGTTCTTAATAGAGCTTTTTAAAAGTAGAATAAACTGCCTTACTAAAGCAGCCATTTCATCATCACTGGAGAGCATAGAAGCTGGATGAACATTTTCTGTGAGGTATGTTATTGTGGGATTGATGCTGTAGGAAGGGATTGGACTCAGTGACTTCTGAGGTCACTTTTAGCTCTGAAATTCTAAGACTCTAACCAGAACCTTATAAGTTTACTGCAAGACTGGAAGAAGTCCAAAAGACTTATGATAAAGGTTCACTAAAACTTTAAAGAAGACGATTCTTCCTTTGCCTGTTTTGAAAGAAACTTCATTGAGAAAACTGTTGTCTGGGGAAACCATTTTCCAGTTGCCAATATGGTCTTTGGCAAATTTTTACTAGTTTATGAATTCTTCCTTCCAAAAGTTCTTTATTTCTTACAACCAATAAAAATAAAAGCAAAGCAAAACAAATGAAAAAACCCTTATTTTTTGACAGATAGGCTGAACTACACCCTTACTCACTGAGGTCAATATGAACATATCCTGATTTTCAATTAATTGGGGGATTGAGAGGTCATGGTGACCACATACCACAGAGGGAGAGATGACTCACCATGACTAATCATGTTCTATGACCCTGATGTAAGAGAGAAAATTATAGAAGTAACCACAGGAAATAAAGCACATAGTCACTTCTTTATTTGCCAAGAACCCAGAGTGGCAAAAAAGTTGTCTCTGGGCTTAAATGAAGTTCATATATAATCAGCATTAAGTAAAAAAATATTTAAATAATTAAGATTGAACTCAGAAATACTTGCAATTCTGTGTGAAGAGACATCATCAGATTGTGTGATTTAGAATGATAGACTTGGGGATGAAAGGAACCTTCAAGTCCAAACTCCTCATTTAGCCCAACTTCCTCATTTTACAGGCACCTGAGGAAACTGAGGCTCAAATAGAGGAAATGGCTCACCCAAAGTCACACTTCAACCCAGATCCTCTAACTCCAAACCTCAGACTCTTTACACTGTACCATGCTTCTTCCCTGCCTTTCCTTCTTTATACTGGTTTATTGATTGTAAAGGGAAAGAATTTTTAAAAGACACTTAGTTTATATTATAAACCTGAAATATTTGACAGTTAAAAACATTGAATTTGATCATTTTGAAGATCAAGAGTTATAGTAAAATCCATTAATTTTTTGATACACTTTTGACTACACGTGAATCATATTTGAATTTCCAAAATTTCTTCAATTTGTCTAATAAACTCAACCCAGTTAGGGAAAATTTTAGCAATTTGGTTGAGATTTTTATAAAATCATAAAATATTCTGTCCATTTCCTAAATTCTCCAAAACATCAGAGTCAAATATGAAAAACTATGTATGAATTAATGCAAGTCCTTGGAAGCACTTTAGTGAATTAAAACCCGAAATCATGGATATTAAAGAAGAAAAGTTATAGAATTATGTCAGATTCTAAAGTATAACAAATATTTAATTCAATGAATATAACTGGATATGGTGGTAAATGTTTAACAATTATATTTCCAGGGGGGAAATTGCATGCAAAAGACACTTTTAAATTTAATCTGCATTATTAACATTCTCTCCAGTATTTTCTTGTTTAGACAGTCAATGAAACTATAAAGCAAAATCTGTTTTGTAGCAGTCTATTTTTTTTTAAGCAATCAGGGTTAAGTAACTTGCTCAAGGTTACACGGCCAGGTGTTTCTGGGTGGGTGCTAAGTGTCTGAGCCTGGGATTTGATCTCCAGATCATCCCAACACTGGAGCCGGTGCTCTTACTCGCTGTGCTACCTGGCTGCCCCTAGCATTGTCTATTTCTGAGGTATATATGCATCCTGAAAACTTAGCAATTGTTTTTTGGAGCCCATGTCAAGCTTATTCCAGCACACCCCTGACTATTACCCAGCTTAAGACAAAAATATAGACAGACTATCTACCTCCTTAAAAAAAGGTAAAAATAGAAAAGCATTTTGAAAACATTTTCAACCATTATCTGAAACAATATTTTCAGTATTGACAATAATAAAATGGAGGGGGGAGTATCATTTAGTACCTGGCCCTGCCATAATCATATTTGTTAGTTCCATTCTTTCTCTTCTTCCCTTGAGGAAGAAATAAAACTGATAATAATGATTACCCTCCATTTATATGATGTATTTTTAAAAATTAGAGGTTTATCCAGTAGCTTTCAAAATTACCTTTATGGTTTGTACTTGTCTCTTACTTTTTTGGGCGGGCTACATTAAAAAAGATGCCTCAATGACCCTCTTTTATTTTTATTCCCTTCCCCTTCCTCCTTTTTTGCTATCTTACTCTTTTTCTCTCTTATGCTCCCCCCTTCTCCTTCTCCCCTTCCCAATGCCTTTTTTTTAAATTAATTCATAGTGTTTCTTTCTAGCATTAATCAAAATGCAATCTCACAAAGTTGTTAGGAGGACAATACTTTGTAAACCTTAAGATGCATACAATTTTGAGAGGTGATGTGACATAGTACTGAGTCAGGCTTGAAGTCAAAGATCTGGGTTCTAGTCTGTTTTCTGAGACATACTAGCTGTGTGACCCTGAGCTAATCACCTATACTCTCAGTGCTTTAGGCAACTCTTTGAAACTTTAATTTCCAGAGAAGGTATTGACTTGAATTGATAGTCTCTCTACCCTATAAAACAATTAAGTGGTACAGTAAATTCAGCTTTGGACCTAGAGTCAGGAAGACCTGAGTTTAAATCCAGTCTGAGATACTTACTAGCTATGTGACCTCTTTTGCCCCAGTTTCCTCAATTGTCACTTGGAGATAATAATAGACCTTTCTCTCAGAGCTGTTGTGAGAATCAAATGAGATATTGTTTGTGAAGCACTTTTCTGTAGCCCCACATGATTTACAAAATGCTTTTCTCATTATAAGTCTGTGGGTTTGAAAGTGTATTAATGTCTTGATTTTATAAATGAGCAAATTAAAACCCAGAGGGATTAAATTGCTAATCCATAGTAAAACAAAGACAAAAAGAAACCAAAGGGGTGACTAGGTGGCACAGTGAATAGAGTACTGGCCCTGGAGTCAGGAGGACCTGAGTTCAAATCCAGCCTCAGACACTTAACACTTACTACCCATGACCTTGGGCAAGTTACTTAACCCCAATTGCCTTGCCCTACCCCCTCCAAAAAAAAAAAAAGAAACCAAACCAACAGTCAGTGCCCTGTGTAAAAGGGAAAAAAAATTCCTAATTGTATAAAGCTGTCATATGGATACTGAACAAATTCCTCAAGGATATATGAATTAGAAGTATAAACGTGGGGAGAAGCCAATAATTAATATTTATGACAATATAGCAGGTACTCCATCCTGAGACAAATCAGTCAAATTACACTACACTATTTGAAATATATAGGAATATCATTTTAGATAAGGAAAAAATATATTTCCTTTTCTCATCATTATTTCACATTGGCTGGATAGGTGGACAGCAAAGTATCAGAGAATATGTATTTATACACATATATTTGTGTATAAATATGTATAACATGTTGCATATGTTATATATTATGAAATATAAAAATATATATGTATAAAAATGTATCTGTAGAGTTGTATTGTAGCATTATTTCCCTGAATGAAATATAATTTGTTCTCAAATATTCCATATGATAAATACAAAATTCTAAAACATTTTTTCAAAGTAATTGGGGTTAAGTAACTTGCTCAAGGTTACACAGCCAGTTATTTCTGGGTGGGTGCTAAGTGTCTGAGCCCGGATTCGATCCCAGGTCATCCCGACTCTGGGGCCAGTGCTCTTACTTGTTGTGCTACCTGGACGCCCCTAAAACATATTTTATTAAAGATTTTTTGAGGAGGAGGGGAGAGTGCTGGGGTTTTTGGTGTTTAAAAAGGGGTAAAGTTTTCCCCTTTCTGTTAACACTGACATTCTATGACCACCACAAAATGGCAAAGAATGTATTGTTGGAGGAGAAGACAGGCTGGTTGCAGATTTATCCGAGCTTACGTAATTCTTGGTGGTTTGCTATATACAGTTTTCATGACCAAATACAAAGGATTTGAATATTTTGCAGATGTCTTTGTGGTATGAGGTTTTCTCCTCATTCATCAGACAATTCACACAAGTTTGGAAATTTACAATCATTTGCATCATTGCTGCCATATTAATTAAAATTGTTTGGGGATTGTAGCAGATGCCGAATTATAGTAGCCAAAGTAGGCTTTTTTATTCCTTTTCTTCCCCTTTTACTGACACCCTATCAGATTTCAAACCCACAAAACAAGCTTGTTATTTCTCATTGGCTTTTGAAATATTTGGCATGTAAGGAGTTAAGTCTTAATTCACTGGTAAAGATTTTAAGGATAGGTTTCCAAACCCAAGGCGTGGGTCTTTTTAAGTAGATATTCTCCTTAAGCATGATAGAAATACAGGAATTATGGCAGTTCTTGTGTAAATCTAAATGAAACATTTCATTCTCCACACTTCCAGTTTTTCCAGTGCTATCATAGAACTACAATTTTTATCAGTGTGTGTGTGTATTCTCACTTTGTAAAATATGAATCTCAAGCCCATGACACCATCCTCCACAATCCTTGTCTATGTTCTTCCATAAATATTCTATCCAATGCCCTTTAGCATCTTATTTTTTATTCTTTTACTATAATACCTAGTACTTAGATAATATGTAGTGCTTTAAGGTTTGAAAGACACTTCACAAACAATATCTCATTTGATCCTTACAACAACCCTGGAAGGGAAGTACTCTTGTGTTATCTTCCTTGATGTAATTACAGGAAAAGAAATTGAGGCATATAGAAGTCAAATGACTTGCCCAGGGTCACACTGCTAGTAAGTGTCTAAGGCCATATTTGAACTCATGTCTTCCTAACCCCAGGTCCAGCACTTTATTCCACCACCTGTCTAGCTTTTATTAAGCACCTACTATGTTCCAGGCACTGTGCTAAGCATTGGGGATAAAAGGAAGGAAAGAAGGAAGGAAGGAAGGAAAGAAGGAAGGAAGGAAGGAAGGAAGGAAGGA
>NW_027185616.1:15209437-15239129 GCF_028583685.1 Petaurus breviceps papuanus
GAAGGAAGGAAGGAAGGAAGGAAGGAAGGGAAGGAAGGGAAGGAAGGAAGGAAGGAAGGAAGGGGCCCTTCTCTCAGGGAGCTCACATTTTAAAGAACTGCATACAAACAAGATGCAAACTTGGTAAGCTGGAGATGAACCTCATAGTCTGAGGAAGATTCAAGATTGAGGAAGACCGGAAAAAGCTTCTTGTAGAAGGTGAGACTGGCTGAGACTTGAAGGAAACCAGAAGGCTGAGAAAAGGAAGACAAGAGTTCTGGGCATGGGGGCCAGCCAGAGTCAAGAGATGAAGTGAGTTATGTGAGGAACAGGAAGAAGGCCAGAGAATCACAAAGTACATTAATCAAAGAGGGTAGTTATGGGTTTAAAGTTGTAAGCAGACTTTTATGCCACTTTTCACATTCAGGTCATCATAGGTTTCCAGCTATATCCAATATGCTTATCTTCTCATTGCCCTTTGGGTTAATTAATATATTGACTCTTCCCAATGGCATTAAGTAGGATTCTGGGGAAATAATTCTGAAGAATATTTAGCTAATGAAATGAAGTCTTCATTTAAATTGATCAATTGGCATTTCATATGCCTGCTTTATGATAATTTTCAAAGTAATTCAAATAGGTAAATCCTAAAGTGATCTAGAAGAATTACAATATGGTTTATTCTACCAGTTTGACACACACAAAAAATAAGCTAATGGTTTTCAAAGGGCATATGTAACTTGAATAACCCCCTCCTCTTCCCAAAACTTCTTGATGTCTTAAACTATATTCACTTAATTCCCTCCTATGTTTGAATAGACTGTGAATGGATCCATCCACTTGTACCTTCAATGCTATATTCTTATCCTTTCTCTTCTATTTTCTATCTCTTCCTCTACCGTAACCTTAGGTTACAAAATATCCTGTTAAGGAACCACGAGCATGGAGGGATCCTTGAGGCAATCAAGTTTCCTTCATTTTATAGATGAGGAAACTGAGGCCCCAAAAGGCTAAATCTAGGGTCCAACAGCTAGTAAAGATGACTGGCAGGATTCAAACCCAGGTCTTCCTGAGTCTTTGTCTAGCACTTTATCCAACAACCATGGGGCTTCTCATTTCTGCTATGCTCACAGACAAGTAAAACTTCTTCCCTTGAATTCAAGATTTTTTCCACTGTTATCCCATCTCTCCCTTTCATTTTTTTTCTTCTTAAAAGAGTAGGCACTTCCTCACAACCTTCTCCTTGCTCAATCTCTTGTAATATGGTTTCCAATCCAACCACTCTACGAAAACTCCTCTCTCTATGGACCCTTATGTCCTTTCCTTAAATACTATCATTTTCCCCTGTATTTATCCTGTATGACTCCCTTGACATTTGACACTGTAGGAGAAAGAAAAAGGAAATAAGCATTTATTCAGCACCTACTGTGTGCCAGGTACATTGGACTGAGCATTTTATCATGATTATCATCTTATTTGAGATCTTACTATAACTTTGGGAGATAGGTGCTATTATTATCTCCATTTCTCAGTAGAAGAGATTGAAACATAAAGAGGTTAATGACTTGCCCAGGGTCACACAGTTAGTAAGTATCTGAGGCAAGATTTGAGCTCTCTCTATAGTTTAAGACATTTTCCTGATTGCAGGCCCATCACTCAAACCTGCAGAAGAGGCAACAGAAAGTCCCTTTTTGTTGGCATTTCTATCTCTGATCTGAAAGCTCGAGTCTCTCCCATCTTTGCCCACAACTTTTCTACTTCTTTTCCTGGCTTCTCTTCCCACCGTGGGTGTTCTCTAAAGTTTTGTCTGTGCTCTTTTCTTTCCTTCCTCTGAATATGTTCTCAGTGACTCTTCAAAATTGATTTCTACCTCAGCAGGCATCTTCCAAACCATGTCTTTATCCTCCACTTCCCATGGCTCCATATTCTAGATACTTATTGAATAATTCACCTGAATTTAAGACATCCTCAAACAATTTGTTGCCTCATTCAATATGTCCAAAATTGAACTGATTACACTGTCCCCTTCCCAAACCTATCTGTCCCAAGCCAAGGCTGTCTTCTCTATTTCTGTTGCTGGTGTCATTGAGCTTCTTATAACTGATGGCAATATCTTTAGTCATCTCTGACTTCACTCTCCCATACCCAATACATTTTATCACCTATGAAATTCTATTGCTTCTAGGTCTGTAATGTCTCTTTCATCCAGGCCCATCCTTTCCATTCCCACTATAACCTCACTCACTTATATCTTCATTTCTTCTCATGTACATTATTGTAATAGTTGCATAAATAGTTTTTCTGTTTTCATTCTGTCCCCCTTTATATCCATCCCTCACGGTTCTTGCTGTTTGACTATCTCACTAGATTTCTACAATCTTGGCAGTTCTTTACAAAAAACAAAACAAAACCAAACCACCACCGCTACCCAAAAAAAGAAACAAAACAAGAAACCTTCAGTGACTTCTCATTGTCCTTCAAATAAAGATTTTCTTCTCCTTCCTTTCTCCTAAAGTAAACTTAGGAATATGGAAGCAACCTGAAAACATACATCGAAGAGAGGATATAAAAATTAGGCAAAGCGTGATAGACAATATTTAAATGCCAAATGTCTGCTTTAAAGACAAAAATAATAAGAGTCCTTTGGAGGAACAAAAGATTGGTTATGCCAAGGGAAATAATGAAAAAAAGTAGGAGTGGCAGCAGCACAGCATTGCCAGATCTCAAAGTAAAAAATAATATGATTCTCATCAAAACTCCTTGGCACTATTTTAAAAAAAAATAAAAGGGAGCTAACTCTGGCATTGTGGGAAAAGCTGACTTTCAGAGTCAGGAAGAGTTGGGTTCACGTCTCATCTCTGACACATAATGGTTCTATGATGGACAAATTACTTAATCTCTCAGTGTTTTAAGTAATGCTATAAGACTATTAAGTTGCAGAGAAGATGGTGATCTGAATTGGTAGATCAAGTTTTCTCATCCAAAAGCTCCCTATATCGATGAAATTACAGTACAGTCCCTATTCCTAAAAACAACAACAATTATTAGACCAGGTGAGAATATAAAATATCGTGGTATAGTTTTCAGTAAACAAAAGAACACAAATTACTCAATGAAGAACTTTTTATATGACAATAATTACTTGGAAAATTTGATGGCAGTTTGACAGAAAATAGATTTATACCAGTAGCTTACAACCATATCCCACAATAAACTGCCAATGGAGATATAATCTAAATGTTCCATTAAAAAAGTTTTTTTTTCCAGAATAGAATCAATTCAGGGAAGAAAGGAAACCTTTGATTGAGGAGAAAAATCTTTAAGTTTCTAGATAAGAGTCTAATATCCAAGATATATTAGAGATTTACTCAAATATACGAGTAAGATCCATGTCTAAATAGATAAGTTGTCTATTGATGCAAACTGTTTTCAAAATAATATTTCCAAACTATTAACTAGTACAAAAAGATTGCTTGAAATTAATGATAAGAGAAACAAAAATGAAAACTCAGGTTTCACCTTATACCCTTCAAATTGACAAAGATGGTTAAAAAAAGGAAATAGTTGACTATTACAAAGGGTGTTGATGCTAGAAGTGAAGACAGGTAGACAAATACAATGTTAGAGTTGTGGATCAACTCAATAATTCTAGAAAACAATTTTGAATCATGTGACAAAATTCACAATATAGAGATTTATAATCTTTAGCCCAATGATCTTACTGTATGACATTTGACCAAGGAGGACGAAGACAAAGGGAAATATGAAATTATTGAAGCACTTCTGTGGCATCAAAATTTTGAAAACATACTGGGTGCCCATAAAGTGGGGAGCAGTTGAATAAAAGATGCTATATGGGTGTAATGTAATATTATGTGGCAAGATATGATGACTATTAAGAAATCAGAGAAGGTACGAATACAATGATACAGAGTAAAGCAAGTATACCCAAAGTAACAATAATGACAATGATTAAACTTGAAAACAAGCCTAAAAGACCTATCCTAGTTTTCTTTCCCTGTTTCATCTCTTCCTAGTTTAGATAACAAAACTATACTTGTCTCACAGAGGGAATTTAATATTGTGCTCTCTATCTCCATTTTTGCAAATGATTTAAGTAGTACAAGGACTTGATCCTTCATATGTTTGATAGGATTCACTTCTAAGTTTACCATGGTCCCCTATCTTTTTTTTGAGAGTTCATTTATAGCTTACATAGTTTCTGCTTCTCAGATTGTGTTTAGATTCTCTGTTTCTTTTACTATTTACCTAGACATTTTTGAATTTCTATAAATATTAACCCATTTAATTTAATTTTCTAAGGTTCTATTACTTTCAGCAATTCCTTCTAATTGTTTGGAATAAGGGTCAAAATAGTAATTTCCCTCATTTATTTTTCTATCTTTTGAAAGATGAAATTTTCAGCATAATAAGTCAAGAATGCATCGGCTATATTCTTCTTGTGGTGGCAAAATTCTAAAAATTAAGGGGGTACCCATTGATTTGGGGATGCTTGAACAGATAATAAATGTAATGAGATACTATTATTCCAAAGGAAATTGTGAAAGGAACAGTTTCAGAAAAATCTTGGGAGATTTTATGAACTTACATGCACAGTCAAGTGAGCAGAGCCAGAATAATTGATATAATAAGAAAAACGCTGCTAAGGTAAACAACTTTCCAATACCTGATCAATGCAATGACTATGAACCAGAGGACTGATGAGGTAGCATGCTATACTCTCTCCTGAAAGAGAATATAAACTCAAGATAGAGAAGAGACATATAGCTTTGGACATCGCCAATATAGAAATTTATTTTGCTTGACTATGAATATTTACTATGAAGGTTTGGTTTTTCCCGATAGGAGGGGAAGGAGAGAAAAGAAATACTTCTTAATTTAAATAAATTTTTAAAGGATTTATTAGCCATAACAATTAAAGGCAGGAGAACGAATGAATTCTCTTGTTGCCTATAAAGCACTCAGTCTTTAGAGAACTGATGAGGAAGTTATCTTTTGGTTTAAAGAAGGAAATCATATAAGGAGACTGCAGTGCACCATCAGATGTGGCCACTGTAGTGGCTGGTTTCACTTAAAAAGTTTTTCTTTGTTACCAGGAAGGTTCAATGAAAGAGGGCAAGGGGGGTCAGGAGGAAATTACTGGCATAAAAACAAAAGGCAACAACAAAACTTTTAAAAATAGTGACTATTCTGTTTTATGAGACTAAACTCTAACAGATGTCAAAATAGTTAAAGTTCCTCATCCCAACTATATCCTTCCTCTTTGTCAGCTTTGAATTCTGCATCAGGAATTCATCATCCATTTCCTCCATCTGGTCTGGTGAATAGTAATACTGAAATTTATATTGCATAGACATATTTACAAAGCACTTTAGGCGTAGCATGTCATTTGATCCTGACAACTTCCCTATGATATAGGTACTACAGATAATACTATCCCCATGCAACAAAGAAGGAAGCAGGAAACCGGAGAACTTAAGTGACTTTCTCGCAATCCCACACTTTCCAAATGTCCGAGGCAGGATCTGAAACCAGAAAACTGACACTCAGTCCAACATTCTTTCTCCTACTTTATAGAGATTACATTTGTATGCTTGATGTCTATAGTATTTTCAGTGTTCACTGACTGTGTTTGAGAGGCACCTAAAAACTGTCCAATTTCAGTTGCCAATTTATATTCACTCTGTCACTATGACTTCCACAAACAACTTATCTGAAATATACCCAGTATAATAATGCTTATTTCTATCTTCCCTTTATATTTATCCATCATGTTTCCTTTTAAGTGCATAGCTTTTCACACACACACACAATGTATGTTGTACGTATTTCTACTTAAAATAGTTAATAATTAAATGTATATTTTTAATAAGGACAATTGCGTTTTACTATTTGAGTGTGTTATGGGATATCCTCAGCTATAGTATAACTGATAACCTATAGCTATGTCCCCAACTCTGCTGTCCCATGAAATGCCAGAGTGAACACCTGATGCTTTATAGCTGTTTGAATATACCATAGAATAGTACATTATTCTCCATTCTCACTCCAGTGCAGCTGTGTTATCCAATGCTATCCAATGGGTCTCTTGACATGGTTGTGAGAGAAGACATTTTCTGCTGATTTAATGAGAGCCAGTCTCTCTTCAGTATAAATTGAAGCCTATTGGCCAAGCCTACAATTGATCATGTTACATTTTGAGTTGGAGTTGATATATGACCTGAAGACCTCACAGGAGAACAGTTGACTATAAGGATGGAGGAAGAAGATAGGACTTTGCTCTACTCAGCATGGGACCTAGTCAGCTTCATTCCTACCCTTCTTACTGGCTCTTAAATGGCAGTGTAAACAGCTACCTCATCCTGCTGCTGCCCTTCCCCTGCCCTTCTGGTGGCCCAAGACAGGCCAAGACGTCCCTTTAGGTAGGCTACTGTGTTTCCAGTTGACCACAGAGTAATAATAGTCAGAGTTAAACAAAGAACTAGAAGCTCCCTCTTGTTCTTCCCAGTTTCCCTTTTCTCTTTCTGCTAGGCATCTGTCTTTCCATTTATCTTTCTCTTTCATGACAAAACAGAGTAAGCTGTGCTAGGCTAAGGAAAAGTAATTACCTATTAATAATTATAAATTTTCAAGCAACAATAATAAGTATGTAGAATTTTAAGGTTTGAAAAGGACTTTATATGTCATTTCATTTGATCCTCACAATAACCCTGTGAAGGGTTCATCTCAGTAGATCTCTGGTGACTTAGACCTAATGATCACAAGAATGAGTGCAAGAATCACAATGGATTTGGAGCACACTAGACTCAATAGTTAGTGAAAGTTAAGGGTTTTCTTTCTCCATTCAGGTGGTTAAGAAGGGCCCTTTTATTTGTTATTCCTTTTGAATCTCCCTTTCCATCCTATAATTCCAGTCATGACACCCATCTCATCAAAGCTCAGTAACACTGATGAAACATCTATTCTGTCAAAGTTATTCTTTCACCAAAGCAAGAAACAAAAACCGGGGTGGCAAGGTGATGCACTGAATAGAGCACTCAGGAGGACCAGAGTTTAAATTTGGCCTCAAACACTTAATACACACACACACACACACAAAACTAGCCATGTGACCTTGAGCAAGTCACTTGACCCGAATTGCCCTGCCTTCCCCTCTAAAAAAAAAAGAAACAAACAAAAAACAAAGAACCTTTCTAGTTAGGAGTCTAAATTCAAATTATAGCTTACTATAATGTATTATTATTACTATAACATTATTGTATGTATATATGTATGTAATGTAATGTATTATCATTGTATCTTTACCTCTGAAATAGTTTGTCTATGCATCTGCAGAGAAAACTTATAGCCTCACATAAGGCTATAAATCATAATTTTATTAAAGGACCCAATCATCTTGGCCAGTCTTTCCAAACAGAGGTTATTTCTTTGCCTATTAGTTATGTTTGGTAATTCCTTATTGTTGTATAAAGGTGACCTTGGGTTTTTGAAGACTTTGCCAAAGGAATGGATTCTCCAGTAGGACCAAGCAAGATGAATCAACAAACATTTCTGAAGCTTCTACTCTGTGCAAGGATCTGTGCTAGATGCTAAGGTGCAAATTTAAAAAATTGAAAAGGAGCCAAGTACGGGCCTGGTGACACTCTATGTCTGTTGTACAAGCATCAGAAAAACTAAGACTTTGAGACGTTTAAAACTAGCTGGACCTGGAGGGATGGTTTTTTTTTCTGGTTTTTGGCAATAGCAACTCTTAAAGGCCATCTAATAAAGTGGAGAGGGGTTACAATGTGCCTTGCAAGAAGAATTAATGAAACACAGAAAATCATAGATTCCCTAGAGAACTTAACTTTTGAAAATATAACTACCAGCTAAGTGAATAAAGTTTCTTGAGGATGAGTTTTCCATTTGTTCCCTAAAGCAAATTAACAAATAGAAGAGAGAATTATTTGCTATCTGGACAAGCTAGCTAATCTCTTCTTAACTGATGCCTCAGCCACATAAATGGATTTTAACCATTTTATTGTATATAATCATTTAGCTCAACTAAAGTGACATCCTCAGAGTCAGGATCTGGGTACAAGTTCTTCTCTAACATATGCTGACTACCACCCCAGTCAAGTCACTTAACCTTTCATTACCTCTCACCGAATACCCCTCCTCTGAAACAACCTAAAACTAGAAATTACAGAACAGCTGTAGGACTGCATAAGTAGAGAGAGTTTCCTTACTGGGAGTTCCCTATCCTGCCAGATAAAAATCACAAATTCAGATAAAACAAGGTTGTTTCACCAAATCCTTAAACTGACAATCTGTTGCCTTGCTATAGCCCTGTTGCCCGTGACATAGCCTGATTACTGTTCATCATGTGTTAAGTCCTTTTTCCTACTGGAAACCACCTTTTGCAAAGATGACTGAGGAGAAGGTGGGCCTACTTTGGATATCATCCAAATGAACCATTGTTCATTCTTGGAAGTACCAGAGGGATCTCATTATAACAGTTTTACCTCTTATTCCATCCTGGGGCATGAACTCTGAGAATAACATTAGAATCAGGCTTGTTTTAAAATGGTTTCTTAAAAAGGCACCATTAGCTTTAACACCTATATGATTTCATTTGCTGGTTTTGAGTTATAAGACATAGGGGCCCATGTGATTAACTAGTGTTTAGAGGAATTGATTCTAACTGGTCCAAATTGGTAACTAAACTCTTATTTATGTTGGTGGCTTGTCCTGGTTCAGAATCTGAGCCAAATTATAGGCAATTAATCCCAAACTGAAACAGAACAGAAATGCTTATCTGGCTCCACTCTCTTGCCAATAATTCAACCTCATAACAACATCTGCAGATGCCTAACATTCTCTCACTGTCCAGAGATCCAGTCAAAGTGAACAATGCCACTTTCTGTTACCTGGAGCGAAATCTCCTGCCTTTCAGAATATCAGAGACAACCTTGGAGTAAAGCTCATTTGCTGTAGTTTTGTGAATGTCTAAAGAGTGTTGGGGGAGGTTTCTTTTACTGCTAAAATAAAAATAATTAAGTAGCCTTTTTCTTTTCAGTGAGGAGGAAGAGAAGTAGTTGTGTGTGGGGGAGTAGTGAAGACAGGAAAATATGCTTACCTTGTGTGATTTAATGAAGATACCACAGGTGTAGAGTCAGGGATACTCCTCTTCCTAAATTCAAGTCTAACCTCAGACACTTACAGGCCGTGTGACCCTGGGCAAATCACTTTAACCCTGTTTGCCTCAATTTCCTCATCTGTAAAATGAGCTAGAGAAGGAAATGGCGACCCACTCCAATAACTTTTCCAAGAAAACCCACAAATGGGATCATGAAGCTGGACGTGACTGAAAAATTACTAAAAAAAATTTTAAAAAACTGAATAGCCATAAGCCTGAGTTCCAATGTGACTCCTCTACTTACTAACTGTATGAGTCTGGGCAACTCAGCTGACCTCTCTGATTTTGATCTCCTCATCTATCAAATAAGAATGAGAATATTATTACCTTACATGGTTATTGCAAGGACCAAATATCATTAAGTAATTGGAAGTTCTTTGTAAACTGTGAATCACTCTATATATGTAAGGAATTGTTAGAATGCATATGAAAGGAGTTTATAAATTATAAAATTTTATAAAAATAGAAAATGTTTTATTTTTCACTGACAGTTGCTTTCAGGTGTTGATAGATAAAAATAGTGAATTACTCTGTCAGTTTCATTAAATGAGAGAGAAATCACCCTTCATGTTCTTGGGACCCAGTTTATAACACCAATATATTCCAAGATAATTTGGAGAAAATTATCATACCAAAGGCCCCTTTTCAGGAACAAACCACATGGACTTCCTGATATTAATACTTGACTAGAGAACTTTCACTAACACAGTTTACCTTACAGAAATGTTTTCCTTTTTTTCCAGATTGAGGTTTTAGGTCCTTCCATTTCTTCCTACTGAAAAGTTACCCTCAAAGATATCATTATTTTACTAAGACGCCAGAAATCACGGGATAGAAAAACTGACTCACAAAAATAACAAGGCAACAAAAATAAGGGGTATTGACCAATTGACAAATGAGCATTTATTAAGTACCACTTTGTGCCAGATTATGATAGGCATTTGGCATTGTAAATGAAGAGAGTTGGCCACAGATCTGGGAAAAATCCTGGATTCCAGTCTCATTTCTGAAACATACTGGCAGTATGAACCTTAACAAGGCATTTAACTTCTCAAAATTACCCTCTAAGCCTATAAGTGGCAAAGAAGGTACTGATCTAAATTAGTAGATGGAGTTTCCTCATCTGGAAATTCCCCTTATCAAAGAAATCATAGATCTATGGGCCCTATCTACTATATGCCAGACAGTCACTGGGAATTTAAAAACAACTGTGAAATATTTCTTGTTTACAAGCAGTTTATCTGTTGTGGAAAAGATAACATATATGCTTTTTATGAGGAATAGTAAAAAAGTTCAGTTTGACTACACCAAAACCTGCATAGAAGAGAATACTATATAATAAGTATATGTAATTAGTAATAAGACACTTAGATTTGGTCTGGGTTGTGAAAAGTTGGATCTAAATGCCAAAGCGATGAGTTAATATTTGAGCCTAGAGACAATAGGGAATTTATTGAGAAGGAAAGTGATATAATTAGGTTGAGGTTTAAGGACAAATCACTTTGCTAGCTGTGGAAGGATTACCAGGGGCTGAATGACTTAAGGCAAGGAGATGAATTAGAAGGTTATTGTAGGGCAGCCAGGTAGCACAGCGAGTAAGAGCACCGGCTCCAGTGTCGGGATGACCTGGGATCGAATCCAGGCTCAGACACTTAGCACCCACCCAGCAACACCTGGCCTTGTAACCTTCTTGAGCAAGTTACTTAACCCCAATTGAGGTGGCTCAGAGAGTAAGAGCACTGGCTCCAGTGTCTGGATGACCTGGGGCAAGTTACTTAATCCTGATTGCTTTAAAAAAAAAAAAAGGCTATTGTAATAGTGGATGAGACCAGAGAAAGAACTGATGGAATCTGAACACAGATAGAATCATACTATTTTCACTTTCTTTTTGTTTGTTTGTTTTATGTTTGTTTTTCCTTTTGTTCTGTTTCTTCTTTCACAACATGACTAAAATAGAAATGTGTTTTACATGATTGTACATGTGTAACCTATATCAGATTACTTGTTTTGAGGAGGGAGAAAGGAAGGGAAGAAAGGGATAAAAACTTGAAACTCAAAATCCTATAAAAATAAATGTTGAAAATTGTCTTTATATGTAATTAAAAAAAACTAAAACAAAAATAAATAGTGGATGAGAGGTGAGAAGCACCTAAATTCAGATGGCATATATTTTGTTGAAGAGGAAATAGATTAAAAATGTAAAGGTAGAACTGACAAGATTCATGTCTGACTTGATTGAAAGGGTTAGCCCAAGTGAGGAGACAGTGAGATGACACTGACATTGCCATGGTGGATGGATGACTAGGATGGTGGTTCCTTCAATAACAATAGGGAAGTTTAGAATTGAAGCAAGTTTTGGAATAGAGATGATGTGAGTTCTCTTCTGATGTGCTGATTTTCAAATGCTCACAGGACATTTAGGTTGAATAAGTCAGACTGATCAAAGCATTTTTGAAAAAATCAAAGATGAATCAACCTATACGTCCAACAACAGGGAAATATATATTTTTAACATTTCATACGGGAACATGATAGAATTTTGTATATTATGTGCAATTAGAATTAGCATTAATGTGCAATTAGAGGAATGTCAAAGAATTTGGAGAGACTATCATGGAAAAATGCAAAACAAAAAAAATAGAACCAAAAGAATGGAGGTCACTTTAAGTATGACTGTATAAAATGAAAAGTGAATGAAAATTAGTGTACAAATTTTTTGGTGATACTTTATACATTTCCATTAATTAATGTAAATATTAATACTTACAAAGCAGGGTTTATATGGTTGCATTGATGTTCAATGTTAAGTTTTCAACTAAAATAGTTTACATATACAGTGAGATAGAAACATAGATAAATACATACACTCCCCCCCCCCACACACACACATACACCCTTGCTCTATTTGATTTTTTCGTACTATGAACTTTATTTTCTTCTAGGATCCTCTGGAATTTCAAAGATGACCTGGTCACTCTGTAGATTTCCTAGAATGGAGGCAGGCCTCGGTCTAACCCAGTGTCCCCTTGGGGTTCAGCTGCATTAACTTGGGCCATCTACTAGCTAAAGACCTGGGAATTCAGAAGATCTGAACTCTAATCCTATATAGAGTTGCATGAAGTTGGCCATTCACTTGATCTCCTTGGAATTATTTTCCTCTTTATAAAATGAGAGAAGGTTGAACTAAATGGTCTCTAATTTTCTTCAGACTCTAAAGATATGCCTGGTTCTAGCTTATGTTCACGAGTCCCAATTTGTTTATGCTCTTCCTTTCACACCCTGCTAGATGAGTACTTTTGAGATGACAAGCTATTTTAATACAAGGCTACAACATTGTGAAAAAAATAATCCAATAGCACTGAGCCAATCCAGTATTCAAAATTTCCATTTGTTTAATTTCATAAACTCCCACATTTCTCCAAGAGAACAAGTAAAAGAAGAGATTGACATTATTCCACCTTTTTTTTATTTTTGGCCGCTGTTATTACATCAATGAGTGGGTAGATTTAGCCAAGTTATGCTTACATAGATCAGCTGAGTCTAAAACTTTCCATTTGAATGACCTCCTAGCAAATGTTCAATCCAAACAACAGTAAGGTATTTTTCCTAGTACACAAATGGCCAAGAACCCTTCATATTAGTCTCATAACAGTTCTACAAAAGTGCTAATTCTCAGTAAGGGGTGGATGAGGGCATTCCAACCATATGGAACAGAGTTAGTAAAGGCATGGGGGCAGGAAAACACAGCATTTATACAGAGGATAGAGTAATTCCAGTTTGATTGCAATTAACATTACATAGAGAAATCAAGTCATGTCAAGAGGTTTTTTATTAGTTTCAGGAAACATGATGAGGGCTGGTAATACAAAGAAAGGTAAAATGACAGTCCCTGATTTCAAGGAGCTCAGTTTAATGAGAATACATGAAAATAACTACATACAAACAAGATATATTTTATTTAATCCTGAAGGTAATTAGATTGTTAAATAGGAAGGGGTTGTGACATGGTCAGACTTGTACTTTAGGAAGATGGCTTTGAGAGTTGCATGGAGGATGGCCTAGAATGTGAGGATACTTGAGGCAGAGAGACCAATCAGAATGTTATTGCCGAGTTCAGGCATGAGGTGAAAAGGGCCTGTACAAGGTGGTAGCAGTGTCAGAGGGAGTGCAACAAGAGATGTTTTGGAGAAAGAATTTACCCCCTGCCTACTTACATGATTTTGAACAAATGATTGATGTTTCCTTTAACGTTCGTTCGTTTTCTTTGTATGTGAAACAAAGATAATATTTACAACTTCTATTCCTCATTGAGTTTTGATGGAGTTAATGGGTTTAGGTATAAACCCACAGATTAACAAAGTGTTTATTGAATTAACAAACTATTTAATCAATAAGGTGCTTAATTAAGTAATAAGGGGGCTTTGAGAACCTTGCTGTTCAATCATGTCCAACTGACAGGTATGGGCCCTGGAAATCAACCTCTCCCACCCAACTTCCCCTGAACTTTCTATGTTACCTCTAACCTAGTCCAGCACTTCATTCATTGTCTGTTACCTATGGATTACCCTGGGTCACTTCCCACCCTTAATCTCATCTAGACCCCTTCTCAGTTACTTCTCAGTCACCCCAGTCTATTGTCCACTCCTAGATTCCATTAAAATCTTCCCACAAAATCTTTTTCTTATATAAAGTGGTCAGTCTCATTGACTTTTAAAAGTCCAGTCCACTTCTATTGGAAAAACAGTAAACCTTGTCTCTGACTGAAAGAAAGCTTGAGCTGAATTCTTTCAAGGCAGGACCCAGCCTTTTGCCTTAGAATTTTTGGGTTCCCAGCACCCCTAGACCACAACACAATCTTTCATGACCCCATGGATTCTTAGCAAAGATACTGGAGTTGTTTGTCATTTCCTTCTTCAGTGGATTAAGGCAAACAGAGGTTAAGTGACTTGCCCAGGGTCATGAAATCTGAGGCTGGATTTGAACTCGGGTCTTCTTGACTCCAGGCCCAGCATCCTATCCACTTTGCCACTTAGCTGTCTCCTAAGCTGTGATTTGTCCTTCATTCTCAAAAAGGACCATAACATCAGGGACGTGATAACATGACTTTCAATTGACTTTGATTTGAGGGAGGGAGGGCTGTGCAAAATCACCAGCCTTATTTTCTCCTTCAGAGTCCAGTGGCCAGATATCCATCAAGACAACTGGAGATGACACAAGACGCAACGGGAGACCTTGGCCCTTTTAAGCTAAGGTCTTTTCAGGTTCTTACTTTGAGTGAGGCAACAGCCATTCATTGAATAGGTCTCTTTAAGAAGTGAGTCAAGGGATGACCCCCTTTAATAAAAAAAAATTCAAACTGGGCCAAGGTCATCCATTAAGCCATCTAGCTACCTCTAGTCTTAGCAAGGTGATTAATATGAAATAAGACTGAGAAAAATATAATGGTGCATTGTACTATACAGGGCTTTGAATTCCAGGCTAAAAAATGTTTGAACTTGGTATAGACTAGTAAGTGATAGAAGAACTGAGCAGGGCCATGGTTAGATCCACATAGAAAGTATATTATTCTGGCAGTTCTATAAAGACTGGATTAAGAAGGCAAAAGAATAAAGAAAGGAAAATTTGTTAAGAAAAAATTTAAACAGTTCAAGTCCTTGGCAATAAGAGCCTATCCTAGGGTTAGAAGCTGGGGCAATGGAAAGGAGTGGATAGATGTGGAGGGATAAAAAGCCATGAATTGCTGAACTTTGGAAATGAGAATCAAAGGCGTGGGAAAAGTCAAAGATAACCTTTCAGAAGAGGAATATGTAGTAATGCTAAGGGCACTAGAGTTAGAGTCAAGAGAGAACTGAATTTGAAGCTCATCCTGAAACTGATTAGCTATATGACTATGAGCAGTTCATTTAACCCTCTAAAACTTAGTAAAAAGCAATTAACAATACCTAGAGTAACTACTTGGTAAGGTACAGTCCTAGGACTTCTTTGAAAGACTTCCTAGAAAAAGGATCACAGAAACTTTATTGAACTGGTGAAAGTGTTCCACCATAAACTTCCCAAAGTTCCTGGGTTTCCATTTCCTTTGCTGTTGGAGAACCTTCTGCCCAGGATCTTACTGTGGGCTCAAAAGGAGCAAGAGAAGCTCTCGCAGATCTCTAGAATTTTCCTGCTGCTTTTCAGGGAAGGAAAGATAAGTGTGTAGTCCCTATTACCCCAAGCACAGGATGAAAAGCATGAACTGAAATCTCTTTGTGGAGTGATTCAGGGAGGCGGACAGACTTCAAGCTGATGGAGGGCAGACCAAATCAACACAAACTGGAAGCAAGCAAAGGAACTGGAGAATATAG
Source organism: Petaurus breviceps papuanus (assembly GCF_028583685.1). Lineage (NCBI taxonomy): Eukaryota > Metazoa > Chordata > Mammalia > Diprotodontia > Petauridae > Petaurus > Petaurus breviceps. Next base: position 15,224,960 of record NW_027185616.1, read on the forward strand.
AGAAGATCAGGATGAGATAAAGCAGGTTTTCATTTCATAGTTACTTCACCTTCCTGCTCCTTCTGAGATCTCTTTTAAGGAAATTCCTACTGTTAAAAAAAAAAAAAAAAGAACAACCCTGCCCCCAAACCTTTGCCTTCTGCCCCTCTCAAACCAGCTTGGGGAAAGAATGAGATAACCAGAATAAAGAATCCATTGTGTCTGTAGCATTATTACTGTCTGCTATTTGAAGCATTCTTTTTATTAGTGTATAGTCAGTCATACACTATCAGATGCTATTAATACATACATGGCCATTAGCAGTGAACTGCCAGATCTTATTAGTTTGGGTGGTGGCATAATTGAAGGGATAAGACAAGACCATTGAAAAAGGGGGCTTAAGTTAAGTGACAAGAAAGTTTTATATGTGTTGTCAATATTTCCCAGACCATACCCCCTAGACTACAACTGCAATGTATGAGAGAACATGCGATTCATGAGTAGCTGGTCTGCCATCTGGTGGTCAAACAATATATCATGCCCTCCCCCTAACCCATACAGACCACCATCCACTCCCATAAATTAAGTAATTGATACATCAGATGAAAATCTGCTCTCTTTGAAATAGTAGAGAATAAGAAAAGGAGCCGGGGGCAGCCAAAGATGTCCCTAAATGCACCTTTAGCTCTGCATCCAGCACTATCTCCTATCAAAGGGATAATGTAGGTAAAGGGTTTCATAGATCATAAATAATTATATGAATGTCAGCTACAATAATTATTATAATGCTAACATTTTGAACATGGGAAGCTTGGAGAATAGTGGTGCCACTGGTAGAAATAATAAGCTAGAAATGGATTCAGGAGGAAGGATTATAAACATGATTTGGGGAATGTTGGATTTTTGGTGATAGTAGATCAACCAAGTAGAGATATCTTGTAGACAATTAAAGGTGTAGATTTGGAACTGAGATGAGAGGTCAGAATAGGAAGTAAGAAATAGGGGTTACCTGGGTAGAGGTGATGAGTGGCCAGAGGCATTCACAAATCTGGCTATCGCAAAAGTAAAACTATTGAGCTTTGAAGGGCTAGGATTCAGATCATTGCTCTATCACTTAACCTGCATGATCTAGAATGAGTTTCTTAATTTCTCCCAGTCATGGTTTCTTTACTGGTGTAGGAAACCACAAATACTACTCCCATGGATTATATTCCCAAATGGTTGTGAGCAAAGAGTGAATATTGAAAGCAACTTTCTTTCATTTCCAAGATCTATAAGAACTGATTAATATTTATAAGAATAAGAGTCATTCAGTAATTGATAAATGGTCAAAGGGTATAAACAGACAGGAAAGAAATTTAAGCTATGTATAGCCATGGGGGTGGGGAATGCTCTAAATCACTAATAATTAGAGAACTGTAAATTCTGCTTCATACCTATCACATTGTCAAAGTTGACCCAAAATGACAAATATTGGAGGGATTGTGGGAAAACAGATATACTAGTGTGCTGTTGGAGATGTGAATTGATGTAGTCATTATGGAAAGCAATTTGAAACTATACCTCCAAACTATACTAAACTGCACATACCCTTTGACCTAATACTACTATTAAATATATATTCCAAAGAGAATATAGGACTATACTTTAAAGTATACGTCTATACTCTAAAAAGACCCTATGTGTACAAAAATATTTATGGGAGAAGTTTTTATAGGGGCAAAGAAGTGGAAACTAAGGGGGAACTAATAAACTGGGGAGTTACTAAAGAAATTATGGTCTATGAATGTCATGGAAAACTATTTTGCTATAAGAAATGATGAAAGAGACTGTTTCACTGAAGCCTGGGAAGACTTGTATGAACTGATACAGAATGAAATTAGTAGAACCTGGAAAACAATTCACAATGTAACAACATAAAAAATAAACAATTTTGAAAGACTTAAGAACTCTGATCAGTCCAATGATCAATCATGATTCCAGAGGACTGATGATGAAGACAGCTACCAATCTTTTGACAGAGAGTGATAGACTCAAGATGCAGGAAACACCTATTTTTGAAATAGCCAAAATGCTAATTTGGTCATTGGTAAAGAATAGAAATGTTTGATAATATAAAATGTCACTGAGAGCTTGGAGCTTGAAAAGGCGTAACAAAAACAGAGATACAACCATGGCAACAAAAGAGCTTTCCCTCCCCACCCGCATCCCTGTGGTGCTGGGTTGGAGAACTACCCAGAATACCAATTTTCCAGGGGGAGCTAGACTTTGTTGTGAACTAGAATAGCCTAAATAGACTTCAACTGTGAGGCTTAGTTCAGAGGGAAAAAAAAGCAAGTGGAGGCATGACTGGTGGTGACCAGCACACATTGTTCTATCCAGTAGAAGAAAATGGACACTGTAAAAATCGCCAGTTAAACGGAATGACTCACCGTTATACTCCCAATTCTTACAGTGTGTGGCGAATTCAATTTTACTAAACAAATGAATTTGATCATGATCTTTCTCTTGTAACTTAGAGGAATGAAGAATTAATTACATTATTAACCATGATGAAAGAAGTATGAATGATGGATGGGATGGGAGTGGCTAGTAGGTAGGGGGGAGTCAATAAGTGACTGACCTGCGTAATCAGACAAAAACAAACAAACCAAGGAAGTAAGAAAAGATGGGGAGTACAGTTTTCTAGGGGAAGATCCTGACTGCATACCTATAAAAAGAGGGTGTTGAATGGATGACTTCTAAGGCCCCTCCACCCCCCATCTCTAAATTTGGCGATCCTATGAAAAGCCATTAAAGGAAACAGAGATGGAAAAATAAGAGAATAGGAGGAAAACCAGAAGGGATTTTTTTCCTACCAAAATAAAGGAAAGTCAAATCTCTGCTAAAAAAAGATGAGCAAAAATGTGCACTGATACAAGATGTTTAAAGAAAAAGACTGCAAAAGGTCTTTGGTAACTATACCATCACCAAAATTTGAGAGAGAGAGCTTTCATTTGCATTAAAGTACAAAAACAAAAAATTACAGGGAATTAAGTAAAGAGTTAAGGGTGGCTGGGTGATACAGTAGATAAAGTGCAGAAACTGGAGTCAAAAAGACCCATCTTCCTGAGTTCAAATCTGACCTCAGACACTTGCTGGCTATGTGACCCTGGGCAAATCGCTTAACCCTGTTTGCCTCAGTTTCCTCATCTGTAAAGTGAGCTAGAGAAGGAAATGGTATCTTTGCCAAGAAAACCCCAAATGGGGTCATGAAGAGTTGGACACAGTTAAAAATGATGGAACAAAAGGAAAGAGTAAGTAATGGCTAACTGGAGACACCAACTTTATATTTTTCAAGGGGGTTATCAGTGAAGGAGAGGAAAATTGGTAATTATAGCTAAGTAGAAGAATGTGGGGGGAAGGGTTTTTAAAAAGAATTCTTAAGAAATGAGCATCCCCGGGGCAGGTAGAAAAAAAGTACTAAGAAGAGGGCAAATCTAAGAAGAAGCTATGACAAATGGAGCAAAAATCCTAGAAGACACAGAAAGGATTAGTATCAAAGACTGAATTTGAGATTAGGTTCAAAGAGGGGCAGAACATAAAGCTAGAAAATCTGATAGCAAAAGAAATAGAAAGAATAGCTTTCTTTCTTTTTTGTTCTTTCTATGCTCCCCTCCCTTTTCCTGCTTTCATTCATTCCTTCTGCACTGGCCATTTTGGCATACTATTTTTGGGATTCTAGAAGCTTAAAGCAATGAAAAATTGGCCAGCATGGACATTTTCAGTTAAGTAATTTTACGCTCAGCAGATCTTTAAACAAAAAGTTCTCTTTGATCACCCCAGACTGATGTCATTTCTCTACCCTTAGGGTTTTTATATGAATTGTTTTCTCTACCATTCATTTGGAAATCAACCAAGGGCATATACCTTTAGGATGCCAGAAAAGAAAAGGTTCCATTTTTTTCTTTTGGTTACATCTTGAGTTCTGACCTCTCTTCCTCCCTCCCTTCCAATCACACACTAGAGAAGACCAATATTTGATACAAATGTACACAACACACACACATACAATACACACTTTGATATATAAATTCTTCTTTTAGAGGTGGATAGCATCTTCCTTCATAGGTCCTTTGAGATTGATTTGAATATTCATATTACTCCAAATAGCTTAGTCATTCAGTTACTTTTCAAACAATATTTCTTTGTTTTTGGTTTTTTGCTTGTTTTTTTTGCTTTTTTGGAGGGAGGAAGGTAGGGCAATTGGGGTTAAGTGACTTGCCCAAGGTCACATGGCTAGTTTTTGTGTTAAGTGTCTGAGGTCAGATTTGAACTCAGCTCCTCCTGACTCCAGGGCTGGTGCTCTATTCACTGCGCCACCTAGCTGCCCCAACAATATTGTATAAAACTGCATAAAACATTCTCTTGGTTCTGTTCATTTCAATCCTCATTATTTCATGAAAGCCTTTCCATGTTTTTTTTTTCCTAAAATCAACCTGCTTGTCATTGTTTTTACAGCACAGTAGTATTCTATCACATTCATATGCCACAACTTATTCAGTCATTCCCCAATTAATGGGCATCCCCTCAATTTCTAGTTTCTTGGCACCATAAGGAGAGCTGCTATAAATATTTTATAACTTATAAGTTATTTTCCTTTTTCCCAGATCACCTTTGGGAATAGACCTAATACTGGTATTGATGAATCAAAGGGCATATACAGTTTTATAACTCTTCAGGCATAACTCCAGATTGCTCCCCAAAATGGTTGGATCAATTCTCAGTTCCACTAAGAATGTATCAGTGTCCCAATTTTTCCATATCCCCTCCAACATTTGTCATTTTCCCCTATCATTTTGCCAATGTGATAGGTGTATGTTGGCATTTAAGAGTTGTTTTAATGTGTACTAATTAATTATGATTTAGAGCATTTTTGTGTGTATGTGACCAGAGATAGCTTTGATTTCTTCTTCCAAAAACTGCCTCTTCATTTCCTTTGCATTTATCAATTGGGGAATGACTCCTTTTGATAAATTTCACAAAGTCCTCTCTGTATTTGAGATATGAAACCTTTATCTATGAAACTGTCCATTAAAATTTTCCCAATTTTCTGCTTTCCTTATTGGCTACATCAGTTTTATTTGTAAAAAACTTTTTTTAATTTAATGTAGTCAAAATTATCCATTTTACACCTCACGATGCCCTCTATCTCTTGTTTATTCATAAATTCTTCTCCTCTCCATAAATATGATTGGTAATATATTACATGTTCTTTTAATTTACTTATGCTATCTCCCTTTATGTCTAGGTCACATATCCATTTTGACATTATCTTGGTAAATGGTGTTAGATATTGTTCTATACCTAGTTTTTGCCAGACTGTTTTCCAGTTTTCCCAACAATTTTTTTTTACCAAATTCTTATCCCCAAAGCTTAAATCTTTACATTTATCAAACTCAAAGTTACTATAGTCATTTACTAGTGTGTATTGTATATCTACTCTGTTCTATTGATCTTCCTTTCTATTTCTTAGCCAGTACCATATAGTTTTAATAACGACCACATTATAATACAGTTTAATATCTGTATTCCTAGCCCTCCTTCCTCTACATTTTTCCTGTTAATCCCTTTGATATTCTTGATCAAATAAATTCTGGTATTATTTTCTTCTAGCTCAATAAAGTGTTTTTTGGGGTGTAATTTCATTGGGATTGCACTGGAAAAGTAGATTAATGAAGGTTAAATTATCATTTTAATATATTGATTTAGCTCATCCATAAATAACTAATATTTCTAGAATTATTAAATCTGATTTTATTTCTTTAAAATTTTTTTAATTTTATGTTTATAATATATAACATAATATTAACACAACATATCTATAATTATGCTATTATTCCTGAATTTGTCCTGGCAGGTATACTCCCAGGCATTTTATATTGGCTACGGTTATTTTAAATGAAGTATCTCTTACTCTATCTATGCCTTCTTGCAGGAATTTGTTGGTGATATATAGAAATGCTGGTGACTTATATGGGTATATTTTACATCCTAATACTTTGCTAAAATTATTGTTTCAACTAATCTTTTAGTTGAATCTCTTGAATTTTCTGAGTATACCAACATAGCATCTATAAAAATAGTTTTACTTCCTCATTACTCATTCTGATTGCTTCAATTTCTTTTTCTTCTCTTATTGCCATTGCTAGCATTTCTAGTACAATATTGAATAACAGTGGAGATAAAGGGCATCCTTGTTTCATTCCTGATCTTATTGAGAAGGCTTCTAGCTTATCCCTGTTACAAATAATGCTTGCTGATAATTTTTGGTAGATGCTTCTTATCACTTTAAGGGGAAAAATGCATTTATACCTACGCTTTCGAGTGTTTTTAATAGGAATAAAAGTTATGTTTTGCCAAAAGCATTTTCTGCATCTGTTGATATAATCATAAGATTATTGTTGTTTTTGTTATTCATATAATGAATTATGTTAATAATTTTCCTTATATTGAAACAGTGCTGTATTCCTGGTATAAATCCCACTTGGTGACAATGTGACTATAAATCACAGTCTTGGTGATATAATGTTGTAGTCTCCTAACTAGCATTTTGTTTATGATTTTTGCATCAATGTTCACTAGTGAAGTTGATCTATAATTTTCTCTGTTTATGCTCTTCCTGGTTTAGATTTTGGTGCTATGTTTGTTTCATAAATGGAATTTCAAAGGACTCCTTCTTTGCCTATTATGCCAAAAATTTATTTAATATTGGAATTACTTGATCTTTAAATATTTGTTAGAATTCATTTGTAAATCCATCTGACCCTGATACTTTTTTTCTTAGGAAGTTCATTTATGGCCTGTTCAAATTTATTTAGACATTCCATTTTTTTTGGAGGGGAGGGGAAAGCAGGGCAATTGGGGTTAAGTGACTTGCCCAAAGTCACACAGCTATTAAAACACTGTTAAGTGTCTGAGGCTGGATTTGAACTCATGTCCTCCTGATTCCAGGGCCTGTGCTCTATTCACTGAGCCATCTAGCTGCCCCAGACCGCTTTACTTTCATTCTCATTCGTGCTATATTCACCATTTTCATTTTTTTTGTGCTTTTTTGGAGGGGGGAGAGCAGGGCAATTGGGGTTAAGTGACTTGCCCAAGGTCACACGACTAGTAAGTGTGTCAAGTGTCTGAGGCTGGATTTGAACTCAGGTCCTCCTGACTCCAGGGCCTGTGCTTTATTCACTGCACCACCTAGCCGCCCCCTACCATTTTCATTTTTGATGTTAGTGATTTGGTTTTCTCTCTTTTCAGAAATCATATTAAACAATAATTTGTCTTTTCATTTTTTTTCAATAAAAACTCCTAGTTTTATGTGTTAACTTAATGGTTTCTGATTTTCAGTTTTATTAATCTCATCTTTAATTTCCAGGACTTCCAATTTGGTGTTCAATTGGGGATTTTTAATTTGCTCTTTTCTTATTCTTAAAAAATGTATGCCCAATTCCTTGATCTGCTCTTTCTCCATTTTATTGATTTGGGCATTTAGAGATAGAAATTTTCCTCTGATTACTGCTTTTGCTGCATCCCATATGTTTTATGTTGTCTCATTATTATCATTCTCTTTAATAAAATTATTTATTGTTTTTATGACTTGCTATTTAACTCACATTCTTTAATATTAGGTCACTTGATCTCCAATTAATTTTTAATCTGTGCTCCCATGGGTCTTTGTTAAATATTATTATTACATTATGATCTGAAAAGATGCATTTAAAATTTCTGGTTTTTTTTTTTAAGCAATTGGGGTTAAGTAACTTGCTCAAGGTTACACGGCCAGTTATTTTGTATGGGTGTTAAGTATCTGAGGCCGGAACCCATCCCCGGTCTTCTCACTCTGGGGCCGGCACTCTTACTCACTGTGCCACCTAGCCGCCCCTATATTTCTGCTTTTTTGCATTTAGTGAATTATAGATGCAGACTGAGGCATATAGTATTAGACATAGTCAATATATTTTTTTTTGCTTAACTATAAGTCTTTGTTACAAGGGAGGGTTCTGATTGAAGGAGGGAAGATGTTTGGGAACTTAAGGAAAAAGCATCAATAGAATTTTTTAAAAAGAAATTAACCAAACACTGCCTTGTAACATTTCTTCTATTGTCTCTTTGAATTGTTACTAATGTAAGTTATGGTAGTCATGGTCCATACAATTCTTTCCAAGTCAAAAACTTGTCAAACTAACATTCCCCCTTGTTGGGAAATCCTTCTTGACATTCAGTCTAATATTTCCTCCCCATCATTTCCAGATTCATAATTACATTCATTGTAATGGCAACAGCTTTGAGGTCAACAGTTTTACTAGAAAGAACTGAGAGACTTTAAATGAGAAGTTCTTAACCAGTTTTTTGTGTCCTAGAATCCTGTGGATGTATGGTGAAGCCCTTGGACTCTGCCTCAGAATAATGTTTTTAAATGCATAAAATACACAGAATTACAAAAGAAACATATTAAAATGAACTTCTCAAAATATTTTTTAAAAACAACTTTGTGAATCCCAAGTTATGAACCCCTGCTCTAAAGCAGGTTAAAAAATTAGTTTAAGAAAAAATAAATTTAAATTGGTTTTAATAGAAACAATCACTTTGCATGTGGTCAAACACACCAGTAAAAATCCTCTACTCAAACCTGACAGCAATATCTAAGTCCATATGATTTCTTCTTAAATGGGGCCTTTGTCAAATTTGACATCTTTTGGTAAGCAAATTCATTGGAATATAGGGTTATAAGTTTTGCCATATGCTACCTTTTCCTGATTTAACCAAACCATGGCAGAGTAATTCAAATTTGGTCTTACTTAGGTGATTATGATGGAAGATCATAATATTAACATTTTTGTAACTTAATAGGACAGCTAGGTGGTGCAGTGGTCACAGTGCCATGTCTGAAGTCAGGAAGATTCATCTTTCTGAGTTCAAATTTGGCCTCAGATTTACTAGCTATGTCACCCTGGGCAAGTCACTTAACCCTGTTTGCCTCAGTTTCCTTATCTGTAAAATGAACTGGAGAAGGAAATGGCAAGCCACTCCATTTCTTTGTCAAGGAAATCCTGAATAGGGTCATAAAGAATCAGACTTGATTGAAAAAAAAGACTTAAAAGAATCACAAACTTGTTCATAAATATCATAAAATGTTATCAACGCATAATGCTTCACACTTGACAAAGAACTTCCATACACTTTATAACATTTGGTCCTTACAATAAGCATGCAAAGCAAATGGGGGTAAATATATCTCATTCCCATTAGACAGATAAGGAAACTAAAGGTGGTGAGGTAAAGTGACTTTTCCCTGATTCATGCAACTAGTCTGTGAATGAGTATGACTTGAACCCAGATTATTGAGCTTTAAGTCCTATGACCTGTGCAGTAAACCATACAAGGAAAGCAGATTCCCTCCCCAACCCAACCCAACCCAAGCCCCTGCCCACACAACAACTTATGTCCTTCCTCTTCTCCAAGAAAAAAATTCTTTATTCTTATTTCTGTAGCAGCAGAAACACACCCTAATACTCATTAGGTGCCCAGAAGACCACAAGTAAGGAGGGCTTTCTCTGACATTCTGAAAGGCAGGAGACTGACTTTGGGCACCAGAAAGCAGCATCGTTCCCTTTTCCTGGATCTCTGGACAGGAGAGAATGTTAAATGTCTGCAAATGTTGTTATGAGTTGTGTTATTGCCAAGAGAGTGCAGCCAGATAAGAATTTCTGTTCCGTTTCAGTTTGGGATTAATTACATATAATTTGGCTCAGGTTCTGCAGCAGAATAAGCAACCCGCAGAAATAAGAGTTTAGTTACCAGTTAGGACCAGTCAATTCCTCCAAATATCAGTTCATCATATGGACCTCCCTCTGTACTGATATCTTATAACTCAAGATCATCAAGTGAAATAAGAGTATTTGAACTTAGGGTGGTTTTCAAGAAATAAAGACAGGCCCAATTCTGTCGTTGCTCTCAGAGTTCATGCCCCAGGATGGTGTTAGAGGTGAAACTGTTATAATGAGGTCCCTCTGGTACTTCCAGTAATAAAGCCCTTGGATGATATCCAACACAGGCCCACTTTATCCTCACTCTGCTTTCTAGGGGACAAATTCCAGTGTATTTTTGGTAACTCATTTGTGGAAGACATAATACTTAAATATGAGTTGGAAAGTCAATTACTAGCTCTGATGATTCAGCCTTTTTAGTATTTTTCAAACATTAACAAATGCTTAGGTTGTTTGTTATAGGCATCATAGATTACAAGAAATAGCAAGGATTTGGGCAAAGTTAAAGCTACTGAACTAAGAGGGTTAAATCCACATAAAGAGCTTAAAGGTACCTATCAAAAAGATATGGCCTATATCTCCTATCTTATTGTCTCCCATGTATTAATCCCTTCTTGGCAACACAAGGGAAATAATATTCTTGAGAATTCCTCAGAAAAAGGTTATTCCTAAACTTCTATTAAATTCCTCAATGTTTAAAATACTTATCCGTGAAGTCAGAGTTCAATCATTCAACAAACATCTGTTAAGCACTTACTATGTCAGGAATTATCTTAGGTGATCAGGAAACAAAGACAAAAATGAAACAGTCTCTGCCCTCAAAGGGTTTACATTCTAAATGAGGGAGATGATTTTTATACATATACAGGAGGTGAGATCATTTTTTTTAAAGGAAGGCACTTAGCAGAGAGGCGACTGGGAAAGGTTTCATGAAGAAGATGGTACTTGAGCAAAGGCTTGAAGGAAGAGAGGAGGGAAGAGTACATTCCAGGCATGATACAATCCAATAAAATAATCACAGTTTTTCTCAATGCAAGCATAAGAACTCTATTAAAGATAAGGATACTTTACATAGAACAGTAATGTATGATAGCAAACCATAATTTAACTGTTTAACCAAAACGTTTCCCTACAATGGTGGCAGATTTAGTTTGAAAGAAACAAACACCTCCTAGATGTCACAGAAACAACAGAATCTGAATCGTGTTCGATTATTTGAAGTCAGTGAGGGTAGACCTGGTGAAAAAGAAGTGATAAATACTTGTGGTATATTAGTGTCTCTGAATACCAACAAAACACGTAGCTGATGTAGCACCCACAGAGAAGGGAGAGGGGGAGAGGAAAGGGCAGAGGGACGGGGAGGGAGCTGTGTTGCCCAACCAGAACAGGCCCATGGGGTCCCCAGTAGAGCAGCTAGTACTACTCACAGGCTGTCGTTTGTCCTTCATTCTCAAAGAGGACCATGACATGAGGAAGGGGATGCCATAATTTGTAAGTGAATCGTGTTTAAGTGAGGGAAAGCTGTACAAGGTCACCAGACTCACTTTCTCCTCTGGAGCCATCTTGGCCCAGTGGTAAGATATAGATCTGGATGACTAGAGATGACCCAGATGCAGTGGGAGACCCTGACCTTTTTGAGCTAAGGACTTTCCCAAGTCTCAGTTTGAAGCAATGCCCATTCAGTGATTAAGGTTAGGTAAGAAATGAGACAAAGAATGGTCTTATCTACCTAGTCCACACATTTTTTTAAAAAAATCAATCAGTCTGGGAGGGGAAAACCCTCAGAGTTTCTGGCCAAAACAGAAACAGATGTTATTTACATTCATTCTAACCCATCAGGGCCCTAACAATGACCAGGTAGGGCTTGAGCTGGACCTACTGTTGGCCAATCAATGAGAGCCAGAGTGATTTGGATTTAAGGCCTCATCCTTAAGAAAGAAATCCCTCCAGTAAACCTCAAGATATCTTGAGAGGTTTCAGCAATCAAAATTTATATTCCTTTGGGTACCCACAGGTAAGGGTATTATACCCTATGTGGACAGAGAGAGAGGAAACAGGAAGGGAGAAGGGGAAAGGGGAAAAGGGGAGGGGGAAGGGATAGCTATATAAATATCCATACAAAGGAGAGGGGAATGCATGAGTGGGAGGACTGAAGGGAGAGACAGTGTTAAGGTGGGAATGGTCTGCTAAGTGAGAATGCACAATCTCTATCTGCAAATGAGGATATAAATGAGCAATTACACTCAGGCAGTGTTTCTGTATATATATCTCAAATATGGTCCGTGAACATCAAGTACAGCAGACAGAGAAGGCATTTCCAGCCACTAGAGCAGATGGAGGAAAAAGAGGATGGGTTCTTGATACGAAACTCAATACTAAGAGAGAAGAAATAGTGAAGGGGCCCTCCAGCTCTCTAAAAAGCAGTTTGAAGTGTCCTGTAACTAAAATGGTAACTGGCAATGAGCTGTTCCCTTGCCCTGTGGATAATTTCTTATCTCAGAAGGTAAATGAGGGGTAGTGAGTAGAACCTCATCCAGGTTCTAACAATAAGGAGGAAGTGTTGCTGAAGTAGAAATGATGGTAACCTTGGAAGGAAACGACCATATCCTGTGGCAGTTCTTCACAGATAAGGAGAACAATGGACATGGTCTGAAATATTCCACAGATACTGGGAGCAAATTTTAAAGACCTTAGAGAAATCAAAAGTGGACTCCCAGGGTCTGACACCTTAAAAGAAATAGCAACTCAACAGGAGTGATATGTATTCAAAAATTATATGCTATTCGGAGAAAATGACCTTGATGAGAATTCAAAGACGTCCAAAGAGATGAATGTGACTGAATGGGTTGTTTATTGATGAGTTCAGGATATGTAAACAGACTTGAGGGAAGGAAGTCATCAAAGCTGTGCTAACACCATTTATTTATTTAACAACCATTTTTCAAGAAAAGAAAAAAGCATACAAGGCACATTCAGAGTTTAATCTCAATTATCAGCAAATTTTCTATCATTTTCTTAAGTCAAATAATAAGAAAATAACTCAATAAATCAAGGCCTGATTTGTGATTGTTAATTTCCAAAGCAATATAAATATGTACAATGAAAATTTAACTATTTTGGTTCTTTCCAGCTGGTTCAAGTTGACTCTAGCACACCCCTGCTAACAGTCGAATAAAGATGATCCTGGAGCAACTCATTGGTTGAGGGGTTAGCCCTGGAGATCTGAGTTTGTTTGACAGTGAGTCATTTTGGTTGGGAGAGCAATGAAAGCACTAGAACTGACCCAATCCCTGATCTGAGCCAGTCCTGAAATAACCCCAAGTCCATGGAAGGCATTTTTTCATTCCTAGATGTTGGACTATCCACAAGAAGTGACCTAATACATTCTCTATGGATTTGTGCTGTTTTCCTCCATTTGAAAATTTTTATAAGTCATAAATTATTTACATGACTCCCATAATCCTCATCACACTTAGAATGATTTTTTACCATATTAAAATTTGCATCTAAAGAAATGCCTGTCAAGGATTGAGAGTATGTGGAGAGTACTCACAAAGTTTCTATAACACAATATGGAGAAAGGCAAGGAAAGAGGGGTCAAGATCAGTTGGAGGCAGAAATTAAGTAGGATATAAGCCAGAATGGGACTTTAAACTTTCCAAGGAGAAATGACAGAGATAGAAAATGGAGAGGCAATGGGTCATGACACCAAGACACTTGGCGTTTTTCCTTCCAGTCACTTTGAGAACTTAACCAATCATATCCTATAGAGACTCACAACCTCTGAACTCCCTGGTAATAGAAGAGATCTGTGAATGAAAATCAGAAACATCAGGAAATGGCAAGGATGGCTTAGTGCTATGAGTGGCTAATTCTTTTCCTTTCCTACCATAGCAGAATTGGGAATTTTGAATGTGAACCCCTGAACTGTATACTTTGACACTCCCGCAGGGTGTGGGCTTGCTTGTAGACTAAACAAGGTTTGAACTTCTTTGTGTGGAAGGAGGTACCGATTCCTAGCCCCAACAGTGGTCATTTAATGTATTTTATTTTATTCTCTTATGGATAAGAATAAAATAACGACTTTATTATGCAATGTTTATGGGATTGACTACATTGAAAAATTGAAACAAAGGGAAGAGGGCAGTGTTCTGTTGGGTAAATGAGGAACCAAGGATTCAATTAAAGAAATACACAGATACACCAACCTTTTAGACTAATAAAATGAGCACCATGCCCTCAAAGGGGTAAAGTTCAAAAACAGAGGTAGCTAGCTCTCTGAGAGCCGTGGAGAGCTCCTCCAAAGAGGCCTTCGGTGTTTAGTGGATCACTTAACTGCTGGGTTGAAAATGTGACAGACAGCACCTAGAACTTAACTATGGTCAAGC
>NW_027185616.1:15239139-15246508 GCF_028583685.1 Petaurus breviceps papuanus
AGCTAGGTTTGAATGATTCCAGCAATTCAAATCTTAACTTTTCTGTAAGGACCAGGGAGGAACATTGACAGCTCTGCTTAATGGCTTCACATCCAGGGAATTTCCTAACTTGTTTTGGGGCCATGTTCTAATCCATTCTGGAAGCTTTAGTTTTCTTCCCTCTGCCTTTGGAATTATTGGCTTTGAGTATCTCCCAAGAATGTTAAAAATAATATAGTTTCTCTATAGTATTTCACAAGATTGACCACCCAGTCCTTTTTAAAATTTCCTCTTTCCAAATTTCAGAATAGCAGATTTTGAGAGCTGGCAGAACCTTTAAAGTTTGCCTTATTTGTAGTTCTGCTCAGGCAAAGATGATTTCATATAAAAATATTTTTGTATTGAATCTCATTTAAATTTACAATAGGGGGCTATTTTCTGAGTAAGACTTCAGTGAATGGAGGGAACAAGGTTCTTTCCTAGGCAAAGACTAGTGTGCAAACCATGAAAGCAATGATCACATTGTTCCCCTTGGGAGTACTGAACACTTGCAGTCCCTCAATAAAGTGAATGACCTTTTTTTTGTGTGAAATGAACATTTGACCTTTGTCCACCACCACCTTCCCAAATCAAGCCTCTCCCCACTCCAACCACTACAAAGATATGGTGCTAAATGCTGCTACTTCCTTTATAATTCCACAGACTCTATATTTAATAACCTCTCTTCCCTCAAGGAAACTACAGAAAGCTGATGGTATGAGGAAGACCTAAGTTCAAATCTGGCCTCAGAAACATAATGAATGACCCTGGTCACTCATTAAAGATTGGCCACTCTTTAGTTAAGACCCAGTCTTAATTACTGTTTTCCTCAGTTTCCTCAACTATAAAGTGGACATAACAATAGACTGTACATTGCAGGGTTCTTGGGAGGATCAAATGAAATAACATTTGTAAAAGTACTTAACACAGTGCCTAGGACACAGCAGGCACTATACAAATGCTTGCTCCTCTCCCCATAAGTGATTTTTTTAAACCATGGAAACCACTGGAGATTTCAACTGAAGTGGGTTGTTTTATACTGATACATGCTGTTAGTATGTAAATACATTTATTGCATGTGTATTGAATAATTTTTAGGCTTAATATTATTAATAGACCTTCACTATTCCTGAATTTTCTAGTCATTCCACCCCTTACCTCACTACCCTCTGATTCCTGAGTTCATGCTATCTTTGAGAATAAAAAGTCTGGGGACTTCCAGAAAGATGGAAGAGTGAAACTGAAACAGAACAAAGCCTACCTCCTCAAGATTCTCTTCTGAAATTAGTAAAATTGGGGGCAGCTAGGTGGTACAGTGGATACAGCAAACCTAGAGTCAGGAGGACCTGATTTCAAATCAGGCCTCAGACTTGATACTAGCTGTGTGACCCTGGGCAAGTCACTTAACCATGTTTGCCTTGCAAAAAAAGAAAAAAATAGCAAAACTGACATTAAAAAGAGGTAAAACTATCAAGAATCCTCTAAAATAAAATACTTTTGAAAGAACTGAGCAAACAGTTTCAAAATAAATGTGCTCTCTTAAATAGTTAAAAATATTAAATTAAATTAGTTACTTTTAGAAAAGTCTAAATCAAAATTCAAGAGTAAAATATACTGAAACTGTACCAACAGTAACATCAAAAATAAAGCTAGAATTTTCTTAAAGCACAAGAAAATTATTAAAAAAAGCATCAAAAGAATTAATTAAATTAGCAGAAGTAACATGAAATGCAGTAAAGGGGAAACTATATAACTAAGTATTCTCAGGACAACATGATAATACAATTCAATAGTTTAGAACTGTGTATGGTGATGTTAAGGAGGGCAGAGAACTGGTCAGAAAGAGATTATAGGGGACCTTTTGCTAGCATTGGGTATAGAACCCTGTTGAGTTGCCCATACACAGTTCTGAGTCACAGGTCTAGGGCAAAGAGGAAAACTGGCTAATTAGTGCTGGAATATGCAGAGGAGCAGGGTCCTACAGAAGTGAGTTCCAAGTCCCAACGCCAAGACAGAGAGAACTACTAGTGTCTACAGCCACAGGAAAGCAAGGGTCCTGGTAACAGTTTCACAGTAAAGAACGCAGGAGGGTGTTCATAAGGAAGCAAGGGTCCTCATCTCAATTTCATGCCATAAAAGAACAATAGAAATTACAGCTGCAGGAGAGCAAGGAACCTGTTCACAATTCTAGGGTCAAGTGGAACACAAGCACTTGTGGCTGCAAGGGAACAAGGTTCTTTCCTGGGCAAAGACTAGTGTGCAAATCAGGAAAGCAATGACCACATTGTTCCCCTTGGGAACCTTACCATAACACCTTGGAAGTACTGAACACTGGCAGTCCCTCAGAACTTGCTCTGAGAAAAGCGGCACAAAAAAAGCCTGAAGCTTAGGACATTGCTTCCTCACCCCAAGGTGAGCAGATCCCATTATTAACACAAAGTCCAAAGGGAATCTGGGAAAATAAGTAAACAAAAAAATAATGACCATAAAAAGTGATTATGGTGGCAGGGAAAACCAAGATATAAATTTAGAAGAAAATAGCCATAAGCAAAACCTCAAAGAAAAATGTGAAGTGGACAAAAACCCAACAAGAATTCCTAGAGGAGCTTAAAAAGGATTTTTAAAAATAAAATAAGATAGAAAGAGAAAAAAAATAGGGGGAAATGATAGTGATGCAAGAAAATTATAAAAAGGAGAGTCAACAGTTCAGGAAAAGAGTCACAAAAAATACTAAAGAAAGGAACATCATAAAAAACAGAATTTTCTAAATGCAGAAAGAGGCATAAAAATTCAATGAAGAGAAAAATGCCTTAAAAACAAAATTAGTCAAATGAAAAAGAGGTACAAAAACTCACTAAAGAAAATAATTGCTTAAAAATTAGATTTGAGGAAGTGGCAGCTAATGACTTCATGAAATATGGAAAAACAATGAAATAAAGTCAAAACAGAGAAAAATAAAGAAAATGTGCCAAATTACCTGGAAAATAATTGAGAAGAGATAACTGAAGAATTATTGGACTATCTGAAAGCCATGATTAAAAAAAAGAGCCTAGACCTCACATTACAAGAAATTACCAAGGAAATTTGTCCCAAAATCTTAGAACCAGAGGGTAAAATAGAAATTGAAAGAATCTGCCAATCACTTCCTGAAAGAGATCCCAAAATTAAAACTCCAAGGAATATCAAAGCTAAATTCCAAAGTTCCCACCAGGTAAAGGAGAAAAAATATTGAAAAGAATACAGAAAAAAAAATTCATATATCATGGTACCACACTCAGGTTTCCACAAAATTCAGCATCTTCTACAATAAAGAGTGGTGGTCTTAGAATATAATATTTGGAAGACCAAGGAGCTAGGATTATAAAATAACCTTATTAAAAATAACCTTCTCAGCAAAACTTCAAGTGAAAAATGAATATTTGTAAAATAGAAGACTTTCAAGAATTCCTGAGGAAAAAACTGAAATGAATAGAAAATTTTACTTTCAAATACAAGACTCAAGAGAAGCACAAAAGGTAAACATGAAAGAGAAATCATAAGGGAATTAATATAAATTGTTTGCATTCCAACATAGGAAAATGAGACTTGTAACTCCTAGGAACTTTAGCATTGTTATGGCAATTAGAAGGAATATACACAGAAAGAGGGCATTGGTATGAGTTGACTATGAGAGGATGATCTCAAAAAAACTTAAGGAGTAAGAGGGATGCACTGGGAGAAGGAGGCAAAGGAGAGAAAAGATGGGGAAAATTATATAACATAAAAGAGGCAGGCAAGAAAGAGTTTTTACAGTGGAGAAGAAAATAGGAAAGGTGATAGGCAATGCTTGAACTTCACTCTCACTGGAATATGTTCAGAAAAAATAACATACACTAAGTTAAGTATATCTTTCTTAACAAATGGGGAAGTAAAAGGAGAAGGGAATAAAATTGGGGGATTGATAACAGGGAGGGTGGATTCAATGTGGCAATGATCGTAAACAAAACAGAGTTTTGAGGAAGGAAAGGGTAAAAAGAGAAAGAGAAGGATACACAGAGGAAAAAATAGAATGGAGGGAAATACGAAGTTAGCAATCATAACTCGTATGAGATGAACTCACCCATAAAACAGAAGTAGGTGGCAGAATGGATTAGAAACCACAAAGGAAGTTAATAGCAAGTATTTTAAATCAGTTTTACACTTAAGTAAACTGAGGTTCGAAATATTTCTCAGTGAGTCAATTTAGAGATCATGTGCCCTGAATTTCAATTAGGTGTTTTACAATCTCTCAGTAAATTTGCCTTTTATATTTTCTAATCCATAGTGGGTTTAAATGTCATTTGCTAAATACCTTTCCAGAAAGATTTCATCAACTCACAGTTGCTTTAGAAATTGTAGGGGCAGAGCCAAGATGGCAGAGTAAAAGCAGGAACTTGCTTCAGCTCCCACACCAACCACCTCCAATACCTGTAAAATATGACTCTAAACAAATTTTAGAGCTACAGAATCCACAAAGTGACAGAGAGAAACAAATCTCCAATTTTCACAACAGACTGGGAGGTGAGCATAGTCCTACATGAACCTCCTGAGCCCAGACCCAGGGTGGCCCCGACCAGCAGCACAGACTGACCAGAGCAGACTTTGGAACAATGAATCACCAGCAGCTGTAGCGGTTTCCAGACTTCTCAACCCATAAATGCCAAAGAGAAAGCAAAAGGTCAGTGGAGAACCCTATTGATCCAGGGTGATAGAAGAGCATGGTCCAGCCTCTGCCCCCAGAGGCTGAGGCACAGTGGCTGCAGCTGCTGCCATGCGGCTGCCTCTGGAGCTCCTGGCCTGTAGAATGTAGGAGGACCAAGCAACCATTCAGAAGATAATTGCTCTTACTTTGACCTACTTGGATCTGGGTTGCCATCTTCAGTGGTGGTTCTGGGGTGAGGAATTCCAGTGTGCCAGTGCTTGTGGGGCTGTAGGGAGGGTGCCCTCCTCATGGCTCTGACAACTGCGAAAACACCAGCAATTTGGGACACAACTCTCTCCACTCTGGAAGCAGAGTTCTACTGTGGCAAAGACCTCAAAAGTCAAGTAATTGGCTGGCAAGATAAAAAGCAGAGGAAGCACAATCAGACCACAGAATCCTTTTTGGGGGACAAAAAGGATCAAAACATGGAACCAGAAGAAGACTACAAAGTCAAAATTCCTGCATCAAAATCTTCTAAGAAAAATAGGAACTGCTTACAGGCTGTGGAGGAGCTCAAGAAGGATTTTGAAAATCAAGTAAGAGAAGTGGAGGAAAAATTGGGAAGAAAAATGAGAATGATGCAAGAAAATCATGAAAAGCAAGTCAACAGCCTGCTAAAGGAGAGTGAAAAATACACTGAAGAAAATAACACCTTAAAAAATTAACTCAGGGCAGCCAGGTAGCACAGCGAGTAAGAGCACCAGCCCCAGTGTCGGGATGACCTGGGGATCGAATCCAGCCTCAGACACTTGGCACCCACCCAGAAACACCTGGCCATGTAACCTTGAGCAAGTTACTTAACCCTAATTGCTTAGGGGAGGCCAGGTGGCTCAGTGAGTAAGAGCACTGGCCCCAGTGTTGGGATGACCTGGGGATTGAATCTGGACTCAGATACTTAGCAGCAAACCCAGAAATAAGTGGCCATGTAACCTTGAACAAGTTACTTAACCCCAATTGCTTAAAAAAAAACTAACTCAAATGGCAGAAGAGGCCCAAAAAACCAATGAGAATAAGAATGCCTTAAAGAGCCAAATTGGCCAGATGGAAAAGGAATTCAAAAACTCACTAAAGACAATAATTCCTTCAAAATTAGATTGGAGCAAATGGAAGCTAATGACTTTATGAGAAATCAAGATGCTGTTAAACAGATCCAAACAAATGAAAAAATAGAAGGCAATGTGAAATATCTCATTGGAAAAAACACAGACCTAGAAAATAGATCCAGAAGAGATACTTCAAAAACTATTGGACTACCTGAAAGCCACGATCAATAAAAGAGCCTAGAAATCATCCTTCAAGAAATTCTCAAGGAAAATTTCCCTGATATTCTAGAACCACAAGGCAAAATAGAAATTGAAAGGATTCACTAATCACCTTTTGAAAAAGATCCCAAGAAGAAAACTCCTAGGAATATTATAGCCAAATTACAGAGTTGTCAGGTCAAAGAGAAAATATTACAAGCTGTCAGGAAGAAACAATTTGAGTATTTTAGAAACACAATCAGGATAACACAAGATCTAGCAGCTTCCACATTAAGGGATTGAAGGGCTTGGCATATCATATTCTAGAGGTCAAAGGAGCTAGGATTAAAACCAAGAATCATCTACCCACAAAACTGAGTATAATGCTTTAGGGGAAAATATGGTCATTCAATAAAATAGAGGACTTTTAAGTATTCTTGATGAAAAAAACAGAACTGAACAGAAAATTTGACTTTCAAATACAAGAAGCAAGAGAAGCATTAGAAGGTAAACAGGAAAAAAAATCATAACGAAAATTTTTTTCCCAAATGTTTTTATTAACTTCTGGTTTACATCATTAATTTCTGCCAGATTTTGAGTTACAAATTTTCTCCCCATTTTTCCCCTACCGTCAACTCCAAAATAGTGGTCCCACAGGATATCCCCTCCTCCAGAATTCTCTCTCCCATATCCCTTCGACTTTTCCAGTAGAGAATGGTGGAACTCAATGCCTGGGTGCCTGTATATCTTATTACCCAATTACATGTAAAATAATATTAATAATAGCATATATATATTAAATATTTGATATTAAAACTTTGAATTCCAGATTCATTCCCTTCCTTCCTTATTAATCACTCTTACTGGGAAGATGAGCAATTTAGTATAGATTGTACATGTGTAGCTAATGCAAAATATTAACATAGTAGATATATTGTAAAAGACTGACTATATTTCCCTCCCTACTATCCCACCTCCCCCCGTTCTATTCTCTACTTTGATCCTGTCCCTTTTCAAAAGTTGGTGCTTCCAACTTCCCTCCCCCTCAGTCTGCCCTCCATTCTACCCCCCCTCTCATCCCCTTCCCCCCTACACTCCTGTAGGATGAGATACCCTATTTAGTGTGTATGTCATTTCCTCCCTGAAGCAAATTCAATGAGAATAAGGTTGACCCATTCCCTCTTGCCTTCCTGTTCTTACCCTTCATTGTAACCATGTTCTCTTTCCTCTTCTATATGAGATAGTTTACCCCATTCTGTCTCTCCCCATCTCCTCTCATTATATTCCTCTCTCACCTCTTAATTTCACCTTTTAAGTATCATCCCTTCCTATTCAACTGGTCTTGTGCCTTCTATCTATGTATACCTGTACACATATATACACACATTCA
>NW_027185616.1:15251508-15280225 GCF_028583685.1 Petaurus breviceps papuanus
AGGGCAGGTTTCCTTGAGAATTTCTTGGAGGATGATTTCTAGGTTCTTTCTTTGATCATAGCTTTCAGGTAATCCAATAATTTTTAAATTATCTCTCCTGAATCTATTTTCCCTGGTTTTTCTCATGAGATATTCACATTGCCTTCTATTCTTTCATTTGTTTGGATCTGTTTAACAGCATCTTGACTTCTCATAAAGTCACTAGCTTCCATTTGCTCTAATCTAATTCTGAAGGAATGATTCTCTTCAGTGAGCTTTTGAGATTCTTTTTCCATCTGGCAAATTCAGCTTTTTAAGGCATTCTTCTTCTCATTGCTTTTTTGAGCCTCTTTTGCCATTTGAGTTAGTCTATTTTTTAAGGTGTTATTTTCCTCAGTCAGGCTGTTGACTCTCATTTCATAATTTTCTTGCATCATTCTCATTTCTCTTCCCAGTTTTTCCTCCACTTCTCTTATTTGCTTCTTAAGGTCCTCTATGGCCTGTAACCAGCTTGTATTTTTCTTTGAAGCTTTCGGTGCAGGAGTTCTGACTTCACTGTCTTCCTTCTGTTCCATGCTTTGATCCTTTTTGTCACCAAAATAGGAGTGTAAAGTTGGGTTGCTCTGTTTATTTTGCTTCCTTTGCCTGCTCATGTCGCCACTCAATCACTTGACCCCTGGGCTTTTTTCCATAGTAGGATGCTGCCACCAGACATGCTCTGGCAAGCTGGTCGCACACCCCAGGACCTCCACCCTAGACAGCAATCCAGATCCAAGCAGATTAAATTAAGAGCAATTATCCCTCAGACTGGTTGCTTGGTCGCCCTACCCTTGGATCCCCTACAGGCCAGGAGCTGAAGCTGCCATGTGGGGGTGGTGCCTCAGTGGCTTCTTGCCCTGGGGCCAAAGGCCGACCATACTCCCAACTACTAGATCTCAAAGTCCACACTGCACTGACCTCTCACTTTGTCCTTAGCATCTCTGTGTTGATTATTCTGGAAACCGCCTCAGCTGCTGGTGATCTGAAGTCCCTCTAGCTGGTGGCCGGTCAGGCCTGCCCTGGGGCTAAAATGTCTGGCTCTCACTGGGCTGGACAAGGCTCCCAGAGCACTGTGCTGACTGATTCCTGCCAGCCTGCCAGGCTGTCCTCAGAGGGCAGTTAGCTTTTCTGTGTCATTTTGTGGGTTCTGTAGCTCCAAAGTTTGTTCAGAGTCACCTTCTACATGAATTGGGGGAGGTGGAAGCTGGAGTCCTGTGGAAGTCCTGTTTCTACTCTGCCATCTTAACTCTGCCCCCCAGGAACTTATTAAGTTGAAGTATTTATATTTCTACATGGAAAAATGATAATTGCAACTCATGAGACTTTTCTCAGTATGAGGATAGTTGAAGGGAATATATATGTGTATATATAGATATATTATATATGCATACATACATATATGTATGTATAGGAGGGTGTATGTGTGTATAAATACATATATGAGTTTATGTATATGTATGTACATAGACAGAGGGCACAGGATCAGGTGAATGGGAAGGGATGATATCTAAAAAATAAAATTAACTGGTGAAAGAGTAATATACTGGGAGAAGGAGAAAGGGAGAGATAGAATAGGGTAAATTATTTCCTATAAAAGAGGCAAGAGAAAACCATTACAATAGAGGGGAAGAACAGGAAGGTGAAAGGGAATGTGTCAACATTACTGTCATTGAATTTGGCTTAAGGAGGGAATAACATACACACTCAATTGGGTACCTTACCCTACAGGAAAATAGGAGGGAATGGGATAAGAGGGGGGATGATAGAAGGGAGGGCAGATTGGTGAAGAAGGTAGTTAGAAGAAAACAGTTTTGTAAAGGGACAGGGGAAAATGAGAAAATAGAATAAGTGTGGGATGGGATAAGATGGAAGGAAATATAGTTAATCTTTCACAATATAACTACTATGGAAATGTTTTGCCTAGCTATACATGTACAACCTATATTGAATTGCTTGTCTTCCCAGTGGGGGTGGGTGAAGAAGGAAGAAGGGAAAGAATCTGGAAATCAAAGTTTTAAAAATAAATGTTAAAAAACATTGTTTGTTACATGCAACTGGGAAATAAGATATACAGGCACTGGGGTATAGAAATACATCTTTCTCTACTAGAAAATTAAGGGGGCATGGGGGAAGGTATAAGAGAGAACAGACTGGGGGAAGGGGTAATCAGTAAGCTTGCTGTCTTGGGGTGGGGGGTAGGAGAAAGAGGGGGAGAAATTTATAACTCAAAATCTTGTGGAAATGAATGTTGAAAACTAAAAATAAATAAATAAAAGCTTAATTTAAAAAATTGTAATGGAGGGCTGGTTTCTTAATGGCCTGAGAAAATTTTGAATTTAATGATACGTAACTTTGTCAATTTAATGGGTATAAGGTAGTATCACAGAGTTATTTTAATTTGTGTTTTTTCTGTTTGTTAGAAAGTTTAATCCATTTTACCCGATTGGTTATTGAACATTTTTGTTCCTTTTTTTAAAGAAGTAGGTATTCCAACAGGTTGTTGCTCCCTCTAAATATTTATTGATTTAGAATGGATCTTATTCTTAAATTTATACTTATTCCTTCTAAATTTTATATGTCAGATTTTTATAACAAGTAATTATGACAATGATTTCTTCCCAAACTGTTATATTCCCTTTAAAAAAAATTATTCGGGATTTTTCCAGAATGGGAGGTCAAAATGGCAGAGTAGAAGCAGGACCTCCCTGCAGCTCTGGCTTCCACCTTCCCTAATCCATGTAAAAGAACAAACTTTGGAGCTGCAGAACCCACAAAATGACACAGAGAAGCTAACCTCCCACTGAGGACACCCTGGAAGCTGGCAGGAATCAGCCAGCGCAGTGCTCTGGGAACCGAGCCTAGCCCCACGCTATGCTTTAGCCCCAGGGCAGGCCTGACCAGCCACCCTCTGGAGGAACTCCAGATCAGCAGCAGCTGTGGCCGTTTCCAGATTTATCAACACATAGATGTGAAGGACAAAGTGAGAGGTCAGTGGAGTCTGGACTTTGGGACCCAGTACGTGGGAATGCATGGCTTTTGCCTCCCTGCTGAGACACCGGCACAGCCAGCCAGCCCCATGTGGCAGCTTCAGCTCCTGGCCTACAGACTGTAGGGGGAACAAGAGACCAGTCTAAGGGGTAATCACTCTTGCTTTAACCTGCTTGGATCTGGATTGCATTCTAGGGTGGAGGTCCTGGGGTGTGTGACCAGCTTGCCAGAGCATGTGGAGGCCTCAGAGAGGGCACCCGACTAATACCTCAGGCAGCTGAGAAAACCCCAGCGTTTAGGACGGAAGCTCCCCTGTCTGGTGGCAGAGGCCTACTGTGGCAAAAAGCTCAGGGGTCAAGTGACTGAGGGGCGACGTGATCAGGCAAAGGAAGCAAAACAAAAAGAAGATTCCAACATTAGACTCCTATTTTGGGGACAAAAAGGATCAAAGTATGGAACAGGAGGAAGACAGTGAAGTCAGAACTCCTGCACCAAAAGCTTCAAAGAAAAATAAGAGCTGGTTACAGGCCATAGAGGACCTTAAGAAGCAAATAAGAGAAGTGGAGGATAAATTGGGAAGAGAAATGAGAACAATGCAAGAAAATTACAAAATGAGGATCAACAGACCTACTGAGGAAAATCAAACCTTGAAAAACAGACTAACTCAATTGGTAAAGAGGCTCAAAAAGGCAATGAGGAGAGTAATGCCTTAAAAAGCCAAATTTGCCAGATGAAAAAAGAATCTCAAAAGCTCAAGGAGGAGAATCGTTCCTTCAGATTTAGTTTGGAGCAAATGGAAGCTAGTGACTTTATGAGAAATCAAGATGCTGTTAAACAGATTAAACAAATGAAAGAATAGAAGGCAATGTGAAATATCTCATGTGAAAAACCACTGACCTGGAAAATAGATCCAGGAGAGATAATTTAAAAATTATTGGACTACCTGAAAGCCATGATCAGGGAAAGAACCTAGAAAGCATCCTCCAAGAAATTCTCAAGGAAAATTGCCCTGATGTTTTAGTACCAGAGGGCAAAATAGAGGTTGAAAGAATCCACTGATCACCTCCTCAAAAAGATCCCAAAAAGAAAACTCCTAGGAATATTATAGCAAGCTTCCGGAATTCCCAGATCAAGCAGAGAATAATACAAGCAGCCAGGAAGAAATAATTTGAATATTGTGGAAACACAATCAGGATAACACAGGATCTGGCAGCTTCTACACTGAGGGATCGAATGGCCTGGAATATGATATTCTGGAGGGCAGAGGAGCTGGGATTAAAACCAAGAATCATATACCTAGCAAACTGAGTACCATGTTTCAGGGGAAAATATGGTCATTCAGTGGAATAGAGGACTTTCAAGCATTCTTAATGAAAAAGCCAGAGTTGAATAGAAAATTTGACATTCAGATACAAGAAGCAAGAGAAGCATGAGAAGGTAAACAGGGAAAAGAAATCATAAGGAACTTATCAAAGTTGAACTATTAACATTCCTACATGGAAAAACCATAATTGTAACTGATGAAACTTTTATCAGTATGAAAATAGTTTAAGGGGATAGAAATATATGCATATATATATAATATATTGGAGGGTAAACAGGCATATGAATACATATGTGAATGTGTGTATACATGTTTACAGGTATACATAGATAGAGGGCACATGACCAATTTAATAGGAAGGGATGATACTTAAAAGGTGAAATCAAGAGGTGAGAGAGGAATATAATGAGAAGAGATGGGGAGAAACAGAATGGGTTAAACTATCTCATATAGAAGAGGCAAGGGAAAATGGTTACAACAGAGGGGAAGAGTAGGAAGGCAAAAGGGAATGGGTCAACTTTATTCCCATTGAATTTGGCTTGAGGAGGGAATGAAATACACTAAATAGTGTATCTCACCCTACAGGAGAGTAGGGGATGAGAGGGGGGATGATGGAAGGGAGGGCAGGCTGGGGGGAGGGAAGTTGGGAGCACCAACTTTTGAAAAGGGATGGGATCAAAGTAGAGAATAGAACAAGTGGGGGGTGGATAGGAGGAAGGGAAATATTGTCAGTCTTTTACAATGTATATACTATGTTAATGTTTTGCATTAGCTACACATGTACAACCTATACTGAATTGCTTATTTTCCCAGGAAGGGTGGGAGACAAGGGAGGAAGGGAATGAATCTGGAATTCAAAGTTTTAAAATCAAATGTTTAAAATTATATATACTATTATTAATACTATTTTACATGTAATTGGGAAATAAGATATACAGGCACTGGGGCATAGAGATCCACCATGCCCTACTGGAAAAGTTGAAGGGGGTATGAGAGAAGATATGGGAGAGAGCAGATTGGAGGAGGGGATATCCTGTGGGACTGCTATTTTGGGGTGTTGGGTAGGGGAAAAACGGGGAGAAAATTTGTAACTCAAAATACGGCAGAAATTAGTGATATAAATCAGAAGTTAATAAATCATTTAAAAAAATAAAAAAATTATTCAGGATGTGTTGCTTTTTGTTCAAAATTTTTTTTTATTTTTACATAATGGTAACGCCATAAAGTTTTAAGTTGGAAAAAACATCAGGGAACATCTAGGCTAACCTCTTCGTTTCGCAGATGAAAAAAATAAGACCCAGAGGACAGAACAATTTGGCCATGGTAACACAGGTAGTCAGGGGAGAACTGGAAATCAAACCCAGGTCCTCTGATTCTGAAACCAGTGCTTTTTCTATAGTGCCAAAATGTTGCTCATCTGTTTTCTCACCTATAATTTCTTCTATTTAGTGACAAGATACAAATTTCTCCCCTCTCATACATACTTTAGATAAGTAATTTCACTTAAAAAATAGATATGTTGTAAAATATTAGGTTCCTGATACAGTGAGGAATTATTGTAGTATATGGTGTGAGATAGCTGTTTTAATACCATTTAATACTATATTCAAATTTTTCAGCATATTTTTGTGGGCCATGGTTTTACAGGGAAGATAAATGAAATATTACCTGTAAAGTATATCATACTTGATGGGGTTTAGGATCTGGGAACCCCCTTGAATCTTCCCACTTGATGAGGTATTTGCCTAGGTCATAAGCCTTTCATTAGGCCCAAATCTCTGTTACTCTTAACCTAGCCTAGCCCTCCATTGTCCAGTTACTTCCCACCCATGATCCTTTCAAAATATCTATACCCAAACATGTTACCCTTAAATTAGCCTAGTCCTCCATGGTCTGTCATCTCCAGGTAGCCTTCAGCTATTTCCCAGCCTTAATCCCATTCCTGGAGTCTGACTTCAGTTCCATCAAAGATCCTCCTTAGGCTCCTCCTCAAGACCTTCCCCAAACTCCTCCTCCAGACAACCCCCTAGATCCCTCCCACAGTCTTTCTGTATATATTGGATCCAACCTGCCTCAGTCGCTGTCAGATTGTTCTGGCCTGCTTGTCAATACAAGTGTCACAAATGCTCAGGCTCCTTAAGAGTCTACCCATAAGGCAAATCTTTAATAAACTACTTTGGCTGAGAGAAGGCTTGAGTCAAATTCATTCAGTAGAACCTGGCATGTTGGTATTTTGGGGTCTTGCAGACCCCTAAGCCCCAAACCACAACAATACTTAAAATGCTGATTTCACATGTAGATAGAATAGTTGTTGATGTATAAGATATAATGTTAGGGGCATAGGAAGTCTCAAAGTCCCATTCCCAGCCTAGATACCTCATCTCCCATACACAAAATCACCTATCTCACTGCTTCCTGATTCTTGAAAAAACTGAGAATAAAACCTTTCTTTCCACAACTGAACAAAAAACTTAAAATGCAAATACCTCTAGGAAAGTTATACACATAGATTTAACTCTAAAGTGTAAAAAAAGTTATGTTACTTCTCATCTTTAGAGCCATCTAACTTGAAGGTGAGTACAACTGGTATTTCATAAGAAAGAAGGTGGCACTATGGAATGGGAAGGCAACACAGTATTTTAGAAGCATTATTAGGACAGGAATCAGACAACCTGAATACTAGAACTAATCTTCCACTAACTGTCTGCTTTACTTTGGATAAGTCATTTAGTCTCTGGGTCTCACTTTTGTTAGAGTAAGAATACTTTAATGAGAGAGATTAGGGTTCAGGGAAAAGAACACTGGAATTGGAACTGAAAACCAAACTTTGAGACCAAGTATAAATGATTTAATTGCTTTGTGCCTCACTTTCCTAATTTTTACAAGTAGGGTAATAAGGCTTACCTTAATAATCTCACAAGTACTTTCTACATTGTAAAGGGCACTATACATAGGATCTACTGTTATCAAATTAAAGGACTAAAACTTGTGATTCTGTGACTTTATTTAAAATCATAAGGTCTAAATTCAAATCTCTAGGACTTTTGATCAATTACTTCACTTTGCTGGGACTCAGGTTTCTTATCACTAAAATGATGAGATTATACCAAATGATCTCTAAGGTTCTAAAACCCAAGATCCTTTAAGCTAAACATTCCATTAAGTTTATTTTTTTGTCTAAAATTCAGTATATTCTTGAAATGAGGTCATCAAAATCAAATTTTACCTACATAACAATTTTGCCTAGGGCCGGCCTCCTCTGCCAACCTCCTCAGAGAGAAGTGCTCAACAGTAAATTGCATTCTCATTAGAGAACCATAATTTAAGTTGATATACTTACTTGATGAGAATTTTATTACGAGTCCAGGCAATCTCAGGCTGAGGATAAGACTCTACTGCACACATGAAGGTGGCCACTTCTTCAACTAAAGCATCTACTGTTTCAAGAGGAGTGGTGATGATAGGAGCTATAAAAAGGAAAGAAATCAAAAAGAAAAATTTTAAATTATATTTCACTTTGGAAATCCTGTTCTATGATAATTCACTACTGGTAGAGCTATGAACTAGCACAACTTTTTTTTTTCTAGTCAACAAACATTTTCAATCATACATGTGAAATCATGTAACACATATTTCCATATTAGCCATGTTGTGAAAGAAAACACACACACACACACACACACACAAACCCTGAGAAAAATGAAGTTTAAAACATATGCTTCAATCTGCCCCCAGAGTTCATCAGTTCTCTCTTTGGATGTGGATAGCATTTTTTCATCACAGATCCTTTGGAATTATCTTGGATCATTGTTTTGATCAGGGTAGCTAAGTCATTTGCAGTTGATCACCCTTACAATATTGTTGCTACTGTGTACAATGTTCTCCTGTTTCTGCTCACTTCACTTTGTATCATTTCATAGAAGTCTTTCTAGGTTTTTCTGAAACCATCCTGCTTGCCATTTTTTATACAATAGTATTCCATCAAACATATAACCATTTTTTAGTCATCTCCCAATTGATGGGTATCCCCTCAATTTCTAATTCTTTGCCACCACAAAAAGAACTGCTATAAATATTTTTGTATATATGTAATGGTAATGGGAATCTGAAGATCTTCCTTGCCGCTTAATAAGTCAAATGTAATCATATGGAGCCTGTGGTAGGAGGAGCTTGCTGAATGGATAGAACAGAGCTGAGAGGAAGCTCAGAGCAGTTAGAAAGGAGGGAGAGAGGATGCAGGCAAGGAGACAGCTAAGTATCATGTTCTTCCCTGTGGTGATAAGGTGTATTGATTTCTTTGTTGCTATGATGGATTTGGCTTTCTGGTGTTGAATAAATGTTATCCTTCTGTCTTCTATATGGACAGTCTTTTATATTTTGTAATTCATAACTGTGCCAACATATTCATAGTCACCATTGGTGCTGTGAATATTGCCTTGGTGATACAACATATAGGTCCTTTTCCTTTTCCTTTGATCTCTTTGGGATATATTCTCAATAGTGGTATTGCTGGGTCAAAGGATATGCAAAGTTTTAAAGCCCTTTGGGCATAGTTAGGACAACTGTTTCGAAGAACAATTTGGAATTATGCAAGAAAAGTTTGTAACATGCTCCTAACCTTTGAAATAGTCCCACTATTGAGTTTATGACTGAAGGAGGTAGGTAATAATACCCATTGTCAGAATAATAAGGGGTAGTAAGAAAATATTTATTCATGCAAAAATAGTAACAGGAGTATTATTTGCAACAGCAAATAAAAAGTAGGGGGAAGGGAGAGCTCAATGCCTCACCGGAAATGGTTGAACAAATTGTATTAATTAAATGGAATAACTGCATCATGAAGATTAAAAAATATGTGAACTTTAAAGAAACATGAAAAATGCCGTATGATGTGATATGAACCATTTAAATGAGAGAGCAACATTGACAGTAGTTATGATATAAAGATAACTCCCTTTACCACAGTGAAGAAACTTCTACCAAATAGAAGTCAACAACTACTTTGCAATTTAATAAAATAATAATATTTATATAGCACTTAATATGTGCCAGGCATTTTGCTAAGTGCTTCACAATTATTATCTCACTTAAGCCTTTCAACAATCTTGGGAGTTAGATGCTATTATTATTACAAATGAGGAAACTGAGGCAAATAGTGGTTAAGTGATTTGCCCAAGGTCACACAGCTAGTATCTAAGACCATATTTGAATTCCAGTCTTCCTCACTCTAGTCCCAGAACTCTATCCATTGCACCACCAAACTACCTCAATTTTTGAGTCTTTAAAAATTGTCTGCAAAGCAGCACTTCTTAAACGGTGGGTTGTGACCCCATACAGGGTTGACAAAAAATTGGCAACAGTAAAAGGTTTCTGAACATGTAACAAACAAAAATTAATTAAAAATCAAACACATAATGAATTTGAGGTGTTTTTGGCAGTACTAGCCTGTGTTGATTCATGCGACTTCACATGGCTCTGAACACAAAACACGTGCACTTTGCACTGTGCATGCTGTCTCACCCACACAGCGCTGCAAACACTGCCAAAACCAAAAAGGGGCTGGGAGAAGCCCTGTATTAAAGCACTGAGCCATATAACACCCAGGTTCACTCAACAAATCTGTTAGAAACAGGACCTGAATCCAGGTCTGACTCCAAACATATCCATGCATGGTATCCCAGGAGTCTTACTACATTTTTAAACTACTAATGTGTAAAACTCATTAAGACTTTTAAGACACTGCCCTATGCCACACTGTATCTCAGCACCAAACAGCAACAAATCTCAGATAAAAGACAATGACCAATGTTGGTAATGAAGTAATTATTAAAATCAAAATACATAATTTATCCTTTTATAAAAAATTAAAAGCATCATACTACCAAATATAAGATTGCCAACTCTTATTTGCAGTCTTTTATGATATTTTATGTAACTGTCTGGGGTGAGGATTATACTTTGGAGGTGATTTATTTATAAGTTTCTTTGGTCTAAGTCTATACGAAAATAGAACATTCATCAACAGACATTCCAACTACGTGCCAAGATCTAGTGATAACAAAGAAGAATAAGGCAGAGTTCTTGCCTTCATCAAGTTTACAGTTGAATGGGGAAAACATGATGTATCTGTGAAATAAAGGGTGCCATATACTAAGTGGCAAATGAATTGCACCATCAATAAGCATTAAGGCTGACTCAGTGGTGGGAGATATGGCAAACTGTTCAGCAGTAAAATCTTTTCTTTTTTTAATTGGAATTGCTAGGGTTGGTTAGCATGGCTGAAGTAGGACTTGGGTCACCCCTAGAAGTAGAACTAGGGTACATTGAGAGTAAAGGGCACATACATGAGGGGCCAGGGCTCTTTTTTAAAAGTGCATTAGGAGAGGCTGAGGTTGGAAAATTGGCTTGGCTGCTCTTTTTTTGTGGCGGCCAAGAATTGGAAATTGATGGGATGCCCATCGGTTAGGGAATAGCTAATTCCAAGTTATGGTATATGAATGTAATGGAATACTATTCTGCTATAAGAAGTGATGAGCAGGTGGATTTCAGAAAAAACCTGAGAAGACTTACATGAACTGATGATAAGTAAAGTGAGCAGAACCAGGAGAACATTACACACAATGACAGCAACATTGTGTGATGATCAACCATGAGACTTAGCTCTTCCTAGCAACGCAATGATCAATTCCAAAAGAATCATCATGGAATATGCTATCTACATCCAGAGAAAGAACTATGGAGTCTGATGCAGATCAAAGCATACAGTTTTCTATTTTTTCCCCTTTGTTCTGGTTCTTCTTTCACAACATGATTAATGTGTAAATATGTTTAATAACATTGTACATGTGTAGTTTATGTCAGATTGCTTGCTGTCTTGGGGAGGGAGAGAGAAAAGAAATTAGAACTTAAAAATCTTTTAAAAAGTGAATGTTGAAACCTATCTTTACATGTAATTGTAAAAAAATAAAACACTACTAAATGAGAGGAAAAAAAGCTTTAAAAAAGGAAAATCAGCTCGAGGTCAAGGAAGAATCTGAACTTTATTCTAAAACTATTAGGAAGCTAAAAGCTGTGTAGCTTGTTAGGTGCAAAGGATCATATCTAACAATCTCAATATGTGAGATGGATTAGAGGAGAAATGACCTATAGGCTATAAGAACAATATAGAGACTACTTTAATAATTTAGATGTGTGTTTATAGTGTCACATGTTAGAGAAAAAGTAATGGGAATAGAGAAAAGAACAGGGATTTGGCTGAAAAAGATTGAGGCTTAAGTAGATTCTCAGCTTCGTAATGAGTCATCAGTATGGTGTAGCAGCCAAAAAAAAATTAATGCCATATTGGGCCTTATTAAAGATGCATAGGCTCCAAGAAGAAGGTGATAATCCCCCTGTACTCTGTCCTGACCTGGAATAATGTGTCTAGTTCTAGGTGCCACAGTTGAAGAAGGTCGATGATAAGATGCAGTGTGTCCAGAGGAGAACAGCCAAGATGATGAAGGTCCTTGCTTCCATGACACAGAACTAGAGATGCTTAGCTTGGGAGAGTGCCATGATAGATGTCTACAAGTATTTAAATACTTGTCCTGTGAAAGATTAGCCTTGTTCTGTTTTACCCCAAAGAGTAGAACTAGATATAATGAGTGGAAGTTACAAGAATGCAAATTTAATTTTGATGTCAGGAAAAATTTCCTAACAATAAAAGCTATTCTAAAATAATATGGATTTTTGTTATTCAGTCATTTCAGTTGTGTCCAACTCTTCATGACCCCATTTGGGGTTTTCTTGGAAAAGATATTGGAGGGGTTTGCCATTGCCTTCTCCAGCTCATTTTATAGATGAGGAAACTGAGGCAAACAGGGTTAAATGATTTGCCCAGGGTCACACAGTTGTCTGAATTTGAACTCAGGTCTTTGAGTCAAGACCTAGTATTCCACCCACTGTGCCACCTAGCTGCCCCTGACATGGATTATACCAAGAAATTATAGGTTCTCTTATTGAAGAGTCCTCAAGTCCTCATATATTTATGAAGTGGATGTTCCCGTCATGACTGGGTTGAACTAGATGGCTGCTAGGATTCCTTTCAATTCTAAGTTCTGTGATTCTGTGATTTAAGAGATTTTGTGAAGGAACAATCAAAATAATTTGGAGATAGAATGGATAAATGGAAAGGGGCCAAAGATGTTTCCAAGACTTCAGTTGCATAAATGACTTAAGTTCACAGAAATGGTTAAGATGATGGTGATAGTAAAGTATTTTAAGGTGGGGAAAGGAAGTGAGGACTTCACTTTGAGGTATGTTGGGCTTGAGCTAATAGAGAAGTATCTAAGCAGAGCTACCAAACATTGGTGATTCAATTAATTGGAAATGCAAAACTAGAATTTAAGAGAAAATGTGGAACTAAATATAGAGATTTGGAAGACAAGAACATGGAGTGATCATTTAAGGCAAGGTCTCTGAGGAAGAGAAGGTAATTAACACAGTTGACTATACTTTTTATTGGATTATCATATTTAGAGTTTAAAGGCATATTAGAAATTTCTAATTCAACTCCCTCATTTTACAAATGAGAAACTGAGGCTCAGAGACGTGAAGTGATATGGTCACATAGATAGCAAACAACAGATCTGGGATTTGAACTCCGCCTTCTTGATTCCAAACCCAATTGTTCTTTCCCTTTTCATTACTTCTCACTGCCTTCTCAAGCGCATTCAGAAATCTGCTTACAAGTTCTTGCTGACCTAATTTATATCATTTGTTGAAACTCTGGGTTGCTTTTTTTTAACTTTTATTTTTCTCATATATCCCAGTTTTCTCAACAGGAGTCCTTTTAAACCCAAATATTTAATTTGTCCCCTCTACCCAGAGGAGATATGAAATCATATATGACAAAAATAAATTCGTTTATAGCACCTTATTCTTAAATTGTTGCTTTTCACTAATTTATTAGGTCATGCCATCTGGATTTGGGAGGAGTTCTGAGCACGGAACAGAATGAAAAGTCAGACTACATAGCAATTTATTCTAGAAAGATATTTGTATAAGCCCAGAAGAATGAAGCCATCTTCCAAATAGTGGTTATCAACTATAGAGCAGGGACATTTGAAGGTTCCCTGAGACACTTTTAGAGAAAGCCTTCCAAGATAAAAAACTATTTTTATAATGCTAAAATGTCTTAATTTCTGGTATAGTAAATGTGGATAAGTATAATTCACATAAACAAAACCTTTTGTGGGTTCTTCAATCACTTTTATTTTTTATTTTTTTAAAGCAATCGGGGTTAAGTAACTTGCTCAAGGTTACACGGCCAGTTATTATTATTTTTGTGTGGGTGCCCAGTATTGGACACTGGAACTGATCCCAGATCTCCTGACACTGGGGCCCGCACTCTTACTCACTGCGCCACCTGGCTGCCCCTCCTCAATCACTTTTGAGAATGTAAATGAAGGAAGGACTTCTGGGTGATTTGAACAACAAAATCATGGACTAAACATTTTCTCTGATCCATACAACCTCTCCTAAACAGAAATTATATGCTAAAGATAAAACAACTTTAGCTGTCTCTGTAGTATAGGACACTCAGAGCCCAAAAGAAGGTTAAAAAAATCAGAAGCTAGTGGTCTCTGTCTTTGGACTCAGCACTCCAACCTACCTCCCTTACCATGAGCAGCAAAGTTGTATTAACAGACCCAACGCTTATATCAAAACACATCTGTGAATAAATACACAAAATCAAGGGAATGGTCCAATCCTTGACAAGACAAAGGACTCCGTGGAATCGAGGAGAACATTGAACCATAACACATTGTTCCTCAGTGGTTTAAAAAAGAAATGATAATTATGAGTCAGAACTTAAGTCCTGCAAGGCAAAAATAAGGAGAACAGAAAAACTTAAATTTGCAATGGCAAGACTCACCAAAAAACAAAAGAGAAAAACAGGATGGGACTGCAAATACTCAGAAGTTAATATGATTCTGATGAATACTACTGTACTATAAGGAACAATGAGTTCGATGATCTTAGAACATATGGATAGACTTGCACAAAATAATGAAGAGTGACATGAGCAGAACTGAGAGAACGTTGTATACAGTACTAGCGATATCATTTTAAGAATTTTGGATAAATAATCTATTTTAACTATTATAAATACCCAAATTAATTACAAAAGACATATGAAAGAAGATGGTATCTGTATCCAGAGAAAGAAATTATAAATAGAAACATGTATAGAATGGCACACATGTATGTGTATATATGTATATATACACATGAACACACATATACATATTTGTGTCTAATGGTAGCCATCTTGTGGGAAGGAGAGAAATAAAGGAAAAAGAAAGGAAAGTTATATAGTTAAAAGGAATAGCAAGTTGTATATAATACTTTTGCAGTTTCACGCACAATATTATACAATGTTATGGAAATGCTTGTTTCATTCCATAAATTAACAATAAATAAAAATTTTTAAAAAGAAGCTAAGGACAACCTAGAAGAAGAGAAGCAAAAAAAAGAAATAACATTGTAAGAAAATCAGTTCACTGTGCACGCAGAACACATTCATCTTGAAGACAGGCTGCATAGAAGAAATCTAAAGATTGTAGATCTCTGAGAACAGGTCAAAAATCCTTAACATCATAATAAAGGAAATAATACAAGAAAACTGTCCAGAATTTTTGATCATTGGTTGAAAAAATTCATTGAACACCTCTAGAAAAAAAGTCAAGGCTTTAAATTCCAAGACACATAATAGTTAAATTTAACAATTCAATTAGGAAATAAGAGGTTCTGCAAACTACCAGAAGAAAGACCTTCAAATACAAAGGAAAGGACATTTAAAGAATGCAAAATTATTCTACACCCAGTAGAAAATGAAGGAATGAAATCATGTTTTCCAAAGAACATTGGAGCTCAGGACACAGCCCAGTGACCTATCTTGCAAATCTGAGCTTAAGCACATAGGAAAAAAACATGGACATTCAATAATAAAAAAAGTTTGTAATATTAAAAAAACAGAAATGACAAAATTATTTGCTTCTCAAATACCCCCAAACAACAAAAATGGAGGAGTAAATAAATGCAACAGGGAAGGACAGCAACAGAGTACCAAGAGAAAGATCAGTAAAATGTTTCTTTCTAAATTTACACAAGAAGACAGAGGTGAAGGCAGAATCCTGGTAGAGATAATAGTGAAGAGGTGGACAGGGGTCATTATGGACAGCACCTGGTCATACTCTGCCTACAGGTGAACGCTTCTTTAATTGGAACACATTACAGCCGGGGAGGTTACATGAAAGGGGTGGAGAGGAGAAGGGTTTTAGAAAAGAGAATGAGACATGCCAGTGTCAAATCAAGGGCTAGCAATGAAAAATGACCTCTGTTATCTCAGGAAAAGAAGAGCCTGCAGTGGAAGGGGTGAGGAAGGACAAACAATTCAAAAGGAGGGGGGTGGGGGACAAAGGAGACCGTATTTTTGAAGCCCAAGGAATTTATTGCTTTAAAAAGTCTATTTGTGGTGCAGCAAGGTAGTGCAGGGAATAAAGCACCAGCCCTGGAGTCAGAAAGACCTGAGTTCAAATATGGCCTCAGACAGTTGAAATACTTACTAGATGTGTGACCTTGGGCAAATCATTTAACCCCAACTGCCTTGCCTTCCCCCTCCAAAAAAAAAAAAAGAAAAATTCTACTTGTCCTTGGTCGGGGGTAGTTGGAGCCCCTCTGGGGACAACTGGCACCTGAAAGAGTGGGAATAGACACAGGGAGGAGACTTTCAGACCAAAAAAAAGAGGTCAACAAGAGAAAGTATAGATTAGTTGTGGGGACTACCATGAGGCATTATCCTCTCTGACACTATAATAGTTGGCACTGTTCTGAGAGTGAGGTACAAAAGAAAAGGGCAGTCCATGGTGAGTCTTACAATGTAGTGGCTGAAAGTTCCTAGAAAGGGAGCCTAAAACCTGGCAAGCTTTGATTGTATGAAGAATACAAAGAACAGAGACAGACCAAATGATTGTAGGGGTCGTGGAGCAGAAAATGAGGGTCTAAAGTAAATAGAGAAACTGGATAATGAAAGAATAAAAAAATAAGAGAAATCCTTTTTGGAAAAGGGTACAAAAAGTTAAATTTGAGAAAGTAATGAACAAGACTAGCTGAAGGGGAAGAGAAGAAGGAGACATCTACCTGATTAACTTAGAGGGGAAAGAGGGGAGGAAATAAATAAGCAGAGAGAAGAATTAATGAATAAAAGCCCAAAGAGGAAGAGATAACAAATCAGAAGAGAGGATCAGGGCTGAGGGGAAGAAAGCCACCTTAAAATAAAAGATTAAAGTAACTGAAGGAACATAATACTGTGTTTATAACATGAGGGGAGAAAAATAGTAACTTGAAAAAATCCCCTTATTTTAGAGACAAATGGAGGAAATTATAAACTTCACCCATGACTTCAAATGGGAATGGATTTCACTGGATTAAACATTCTAATGAGATGAAAAAAAGAGTGACAGATTAGATAAGAAAACGAAACCCTACAATCTGTTGCTTATAAGAAACACATTTTAAAAAATTAAAAAACAGAGGGAAGAACCAGCATGGTGAAGTAAAGGTAGGGACTTGCCTGAGTGCAAGTGTTCCTTCCTGTGTCCATTCCCCCCTCCCCCTCCAAACAACTTTAAAATAAGGCCTCAAAATGAATTCTGGAGTAGCAATAAAAGTTTTGGGTGAAACAAGTTTCCAGCCCAAGGTAGCTTAGAAGGTCAGTAGGAAAGATCTATTTCACTAGGCTGAGAGTGGAGCACAGTCCATCTAACACCAGGCCAGCAAGACAGCAGCAGGCCCTGGGGGCAACTGAATG
This sequence comes from Petaurus breviceps papuanus, assembly GCF_028583685.1. Taxonomy (NCBI): domain Eukaryota; kingdom Metazoa; phylum Chordata; class Mammalia; order Diprotodontia; family Petauridae; genus Petaurus; species Petaurus breviceps. Next base: position 15,268,692 of record NW_027185616.1, read on the forward strand.
AGCTTCTGAGGCTTCTGGAGCTCTCAGCCCACAGAGGGTAAAAAGATCAGACAACTGGTCAGAAGGAGATTTACAGGGGACCTTTTTTGCTGGTACTAGGCACAGGACTATGTTGCATTGCCCATATTTAGTGGGTCACAATTTAGAAGGAGCACAAGCAGGAACTGGGATGCTGGTCATTATTCTAGGGTGGAAAAGAGGCTTTTGGTCACTCACAGACCAGAGCACAGGCCAAGAGAACAGTGACTACAGCTCTCCTTAGATCATACCACCATGGAAAAACTAAAAAAAAGTACAGATTCTCCAGAACTAGCTCTGAAAACCGCAGCACCAAAAAACCTAAAGCTTAAGACAGTGCCCCTTCAACCTTGGAAGCAGAGCACAACTTTAAAATAAAGTTAAAAATCAAGAAAAATACTGAAAAATGAGCAAACAATAACAACAAAAAAAGAACTTGACCATAGAAAGTTACTATGGAGACAAGGAAGATCAAAACATAAACTCACAAGAAGACAATGAAATCAAAGCAGCTAGCTACATGGAAAGCCTGAAAGAAAAATGTAAGTTAATCTCAGGTCCCAAAGGAACTCCTAGAAGACCTTTAAAAGGATTTTAAAAATCAAATAAGAGAGGTGAAGAAAAACTGAGAAAAGAAATTAGAGTAGTGCAAGAAAATCAGGAGTCAGGAGCTTGACAAAGGAGGCACACACACACATACACACAAAATAAAAGAAATTAGACCTTAGAAAACAGAATAATCCAAATGGTGGAGGAGGCAAAAAACCCCACTGAAGACAACTCCTTAAAAATCAGAATTGCCCAAGTGGAAAAAAAAAGATGTACAAAAATTCACTGAAGAGGACTTAAAAAGCAGAATTGGTCAAATGTAAAAGAAGGTACAAAAGCTTACTGAGGAAAATAACTTCTTAAAAATTAGAATTGGGCAAGTGGAAGCTAATGACTCCATCAGACATCAGGAAGCAATAAAACATAAATCAAAAGAATTTAAAAATAAAAGATAATGTGAAATATCTCAGTGGAAAAACAACTGTCCTGTACAATAGATTGAGGAAAGATAATTGAAGAATTATTTGTCAACCCGACAACCACAATTAAAAAAAAGCCCAAATATCATATTTCAAGAAATTATCAAGGAAAACTCTCCTGATATTTTAGAAACAGAGGAAAAAATAAAAATGGAAAGAATCCACCTGTCACCTCCAGAATGAAATCCCAAAATGACAACTCTCAGGAATATCATAGCCAAATTCTTGAGCTCCCAAGAAAATGTTGCAAGCAGCCAAAAAAGAAACACTTAAAATATCATGGAACCACAGTCAGGATAATACATTTGCAATGTGTACATTAATTTGTTCTAGAAATGCTAGTTATAGCAATAAGACAAGAAAAACAAATCAAAGGGATTAGAACAATAAGGAAATAAAACTTCATTCTTTGTGGACAATACAATGGTATACTTAGAGAATCCTAGAGAATCAACAAAAAAAATGCTAGTTGAAATAATTAACAATTTTATCAAAGTTGCAAGATATAAAATAAAACCACACAAACCATCAACATTTCTATATATTGTCAATAAAGTCTAACAGTAAGAGATAGAAAGAGAAATTCCATGTAAGATAATTAAAGACAATATAAAACACTTGGGACTCTACCTACCAAGACAAAGCCAGGAACTATATGGACACAATTACATGAAACTTTTCACACAAATAAAGCCAGACATTAACAGCTGGAAAAATAGTAATTGCTTATGGGGAGGCTGAGCCAATATAATGAAAATGACAAGCCTACCAAAAATAATTTACCTATTTAGTGCCAAAGCAACGAGACCACCAAAAATTGTTTTATAGAACTAGAAAAAACAGGAACAAAATTCATCTGGAAGAACAAAAGGTCAAGAATATCAAAGGTAAAATGGCAAATCCTGGAGGGGATATGGAAAAATCAGGATATTAACATTCTGTTGGTGGAGTTGTGAACTGATTCAACTATTCAAGAGAGAAATTTGGAACTATGTTCAAAGGTTATAAAATTGTGCATACCCCTTGACCCAATAATAACACTGTATATAGGTCTGTATCCCTAAGAGATTAAAAAAAATTCAACGAACATTGGAATAAACAAACTAATCAACACTGACTCAAAACTTTTAAAAATCCTATCAAATGAATTGTAGTGATTTATCCAAGAACTCATTCATTATGGTCAAATGGAATTTTTAGATAAAACTATTTGTGTTTTCTTAGAACCAGCAAAGATACTAATTGAGATGATTAATAGTTTCAACAAAATTGCAAGCTTCACAATAAGTCCACAAAAATCAACAACATTTCTACATAATAATAACAAACAGAGGAAGCAGTAACAGAAGTGGAAATCTCATTCCAAATAACTATATAATGTGGGAATAGTGGATAGGGTACCAACCCTGGAGTCAGAAGGACCTGAGTTCAAATCCAGCTTCAGACACTATTTGTGTGAACCTGGGCAAGTCACTATACCCTAATTGCCTCCAAAAATTTTTAAAAAAAGACTCAACTATAAAATTCATAAAATAGCTGGGGATCAATCTACTAAAGTACAAAAAAACTTGTATAGGTATAATTACAAAACACTCTTTAAAGAAATATAGAACCCTAAATAACTAGAAGAATATTCCATGCTCATGGCTAGGTTGTGCCAATATAATAAAAATGATAATACTGTCAAAATTAATTTACCCTATTAATGTTATACTAATCAAATTATCAAAAGAATGCTTTATATAATTTGATAAAATAATAACATCATCAATTTAGAAAAACAAAAGATCTAAGCCATCAATGATATGAATGATGAAAATGATGAAAAGATGTAAGAACACAGGGGGAATAGCACTTCCACTCCCCAAACTTTGTTATAGTCATCTGCTGTTGGTTAAAGCATATAGAGACAAATCAATGGAACAGACTAGACAAGGGAGACTCACAAACAACAGAACTCAAGAACCCAGTATCCAATAAAGTGGAAAACATAATTTATATACAGAAAAACTCTCTTTTTGATAAAACTTCTGAGGAAACTAGAAAGCAATCTGGCAGTAATTAGGCTTAAACCAATATCTTAGACACTTTACAATAGATTGTAAATGTAATATCATTTTAATATTAAAGATAATACAATAAAAATAGAAGAGAAACAGATCATATACCTCTCAAAACTGTAGGTAAGAGATGTATTCTCAACCACATGAGAGAGAGGCAATTACAGAAGCTAAAATAGAAAAAAAAATTGATTAGTTAAAAATGAAAAGCTTCTGCACAGTCAAAATTAATGTATGTTTAAGAATGGAAGTAAATGGGAAAAAACCTCTGTTTAGGACTTGGTGTCCAAGATCCATAAACAATTAGTGTGCATGTGCGTGCACATGTGTGCGTGTTTGCATGTGTGTATGTGTATGTATGTGTGTGCACATGTGTCTATGTGTAAAGGGGGAGATGGATGTATATATTTTCTGATAAATGGTCTAAGCATAGGAACAAACCATTATCAAAAGAATAACTGCAAAGTATTTACACCCAGGTGAAAAAAAATACTACAAATCATTAATAATAAGAGAAATGGAAGTTAAGATAACCCTGAGGTTTCACCTCATGCCCTGAAAAATTTGCAAAAATTACAAAAAATTACAATACTCAATGTAGGAGGGGTTATGGAAAGATAGGCATACTAATACATTGTTGATGGAGCTATGAAAGGTACTGTCATTTTTGAAAGCTATTTAGAATTATGCAAAAAAAAGTGACTAAAATGAACATACTCTTTGACCCAGAGATACCATTGCTGGGCTTATATTCTTACGAAGTCATTATTAAGAAAAAGGACCCATATACTCTAAAATATTTATAGCAATACTTTTTATGAAACCTAAGCATTGAGAGCAAAGTAAATGGCTAACTGGAGAATGGCTAAACAAATTGTGGTACATGAAGGTAATGGAATATTACTGTGCTGTAATAAGTTATGTGTATAATGAATAAAGAGAAGGATGGAAAAATCTGTATGAGCTGGCATCAAGTGAAGCAAAGTCAAGAAAATATTATACATAGTAACTACAACAATGTAAATGGAAAGAACAACGACACTAAAAAGTCAAAAGTAAATGTAACAAAATTATAAAGCTCAAATGAAAAGGTATAAGAAGACATACCAAATCTACCCCTTTGTGAAGGTGGGAGATACTACACATTGTACATATTTACAGACTTTCTCAGTGTATCAATAAGTTGTGCTGACTTTTTCCTTTTCTCTAAAAAAATTCTATTTGTCATATGGTATGACTTTCTGGGAAGAGGAAGGAGAAGGATAGTTAGAATACTATGATGATATAAAAAATAGAAAATATTAATAAAAACAAGTTTAAAGGATGTAAAGGGATCCTGAGACCAAAAAATTTAAGAACCACTTCTCTAAAGGTCTTACCTGAGAATGCCTACTAAACACTAAAACTCCAAGGCAAGACATTTTGTTCCTTTTTGAAGAACTATTGGATTTCTTAAGTCAACCTAATAAATGTCAAAAATTTATCAAGCAAGAAATTTTATTTTGATCATCTTTTCTTACCTACATTTGTTTATTCACAAATTTATTGAGCACCTGCTGTATTATAGGCACTGTACTACGCACTGAGAATCCAAAGACAAAATAAAAATAAAATAGTCCATTCTCATGGAACTTTCTTTGTACCAATAAATATGTAGTAAAATGGCCCTTTTATGGCATTCCTTTCTATTCATCTTGTCAAAATTATTACTAAAGCCTCTAGTAGGAGTCAAGTCAGGAGTGTACTGGAGTCAGCACCAATCCAATTGTTAAAATTTCAGTATGAACATTTATACCTTGGAAATCAATAAACTATACATTTGGGCTTGATTTGTTGTTTACTTGATTTAGTCTTAGAGTGATGGAGAAAATGCTAATATGCAGAACAAACTTACAAGTGTGTCATGGGAACCCCTAGTTAAATATTTACCAGCACACCTTCTCTTAGAGAGCTAAGACTCTGAGAAACTAAGGAACTTCCCCAGGGTTACTATAGAGCCAATGCAATATTCACAGAACCCATGATCACTATAAATATACTCACATAGTGCTCAATCACAAAATATAACAGACTCTCCATATAGAAGACAGAAGCAAAATATTTATTCAGATACCAGAAAACCAAATCCCCAAACCAGTAAGCTTATTCCATCATAGTAGCAAAGAAGTTAATAAGCCATAACAGCACAGAGAGCCACAGCATCCTTTAGCCTTCCCACAAACCCACAAAAGAACAATATTTACTCACAAGCTTATCTGTCTCCCTTGGAAACATCTTCTCCTCCCAACTGTCTAGCTTGCGCTGACTCTCAGCTTCCTGTGGGCTCTGCTCCACCCTTCACCAAACTCCTCCCACCACAGGCTCCATGTGATTATGTTCAGCCTATTAGGGGGCAGAGTTTATTTTCAAAGCAAGGAAGGTCTTCAAATTCCCTTAGGCTTATTAAGGGGCAGGAAAGATCTTCAAATTACCATAACAGTTACCCACTCAAGATGTGTCAGAATCATGATTTGAACTGAGGTCTTTACAGCTTTTAGACTGGCTCTCTACTATGCTAAATTACCTCTAGTACATGAAAGGTTTTTCAGAAGTACAACAAAGCCTAGAAATATTTCTTTCCCCAGAATACAGTAAAGTTGGGAAAGTGTAAGGTAGTTTGACACTCTACCCTACATGCTTCAAAAAACAGTGATGGGGAATTGAAAAATCACACTGCTCCCCTCCTGGTTCCACTAGCTGTCCTAGGGGAAATCATGGTAGATTAAATAACAACAAAGAAAAGACTGGTGTGCTCTTAAAGCCTACCACAAATCTGGAGTCTTGAAAGAGCATACTAATCTATTCCTTATTGTGGTGCTGAGCTTCAATGTAGAAAGAGGAAAAATTTACCTAGGTAATCACTATTCCAATGAAATAATAGATCTAGTCTCTTTGCCCTTCTAATGGCGTGCTGGTAAATGGTAGAGAAAACCACAGGAGGAGGCAACTACAGATGCCATCTTACAAGGTTACTGGAGGTACAAGCTAGTCACAAAGCCAGAGGAGCCATGGTAGAGGAATACCAACCTGAGGGAACACCTCTCCAAGAGTCTCCTTCTGAAAATCTACCCAAGACAATACTGTCATTGATCAAGCACATACAGGCCTCTTGGGTGGGGAGGCTTACTCACAGGTATGGCTATTTCTCTGGGCTTTGAAATAAGATCTATTTGTTTCTCTCAACCTAGCAATAAACTTATTTTTGTGCACAGAGCCTTGTGAACCTGTGTGTTGATAAGGGAGGTTATTAATTACATATTGAGGGTATATATTATATATGGAAGCTCCTAGATCAATTGGTGGGGGCAATGGGCCAGAAAATTGAGAATCTCCCAAACAGCACTTAAATACTCTCATGTTAGGAGAGAGCCTCTGACACAAGGTTATATAAGATTCCCAAAATGTATTACATCACATAGATGGACAATAGATTATAGGAGAAGCTCACATGTGGATTCAGGATTATGTAACTTATTTATATTCCTTTCTAGTTTAAACATAACTTTAAAATGGAAAAAAGTTACCTAGCATATTAAAATTGTATTTTGGGGGCAGCTAGGTGGTGCAGTGAATATAGCACCGGCCCAGGAGTCAGGAGGACCTGAGTTCAAATCCAACCTCAGACACTTAATGGTCACTAGCTGTGTGATTTTGGGCGAGTCACTTAACCCCAACTGCCCTGGCTTCCCCCTCCAAAACCCCCCCACTGTATTTCAGTGATTAAACTAGGAAATATGCCACTTCATTGATTACGCTATGGTCTTTGCTTTAGTGAATCACAACATGTGACAAGACTTCAAAGAGAAGGGAGTATGAGGAGGACCAGATCATCTTATCTGTATGGAGGCCAACATGCAACAGTAAGAACCAAACATGGAACCGCTGGGTGGTTTTAGATTGAAAAAGGAGTATAACAAAGCTGTATATTGTTACCTTATTTAACTTATAGACGTCATGTGATATGCCAGGCTGGATGAATGCAAAGTTGGCAGAAAGTGAGAAGGAGCCAAAAAACCTCTCTATGAGGGTAAAAGAGGAGAGTGTAAAAGCTGGCCTAAAGATGAACACAAAAACACTGAGATCTTGGCAAACGATCCCATCACTTCCTGGCAAATGGAGAAGAAATGGAAGCAGTGTCAGATTTCATATTCTTGGGTTTAAAGATCACTACAGAGAGTGCCTATAGCCATGAAATTAAAAGATGCTTGTTCTTTGGAAGGAAAGCCATGTCAAATCTGGACAGACTTACTAAAAAGCAGAGACATTACATTGCCAATAAAGGTCCATATAGTCAAAGTTATGGTTTTTCCAGTAGTAATGTCTGGCTGTGAGAGTTGGATTATAGAGAAAGTTGAGCACTACAGAATCAACACTATCAAATTGTGGTGCTAGAAAAGACTTTTTAGAATTCCTTGGACAGCAAGGAAAGCAAATCAGTCAATACTTTAAAGAAATTAATTCAGACTATTTACTGGAAGGTCAAATACTGAATCTGGAGATTAAATACTTTGGCAACATAACAAGAAGATGAGACTCATTAGGAAAGACCCTAATGTTGAGAAAGACTGAAAGCAAAAGGAAAGGGGGATGGCAACAGATGAGATGGATAGTGTCATGGAAACAATGACCATGAACTTGGACAGACTTCAAGAGACGGTGGAGGATGGAAGGGACCATGGACACCAAAAAGGCTCATCTAGCTATAATGTACAACATAATGATAAATTGTTAGCATTTATAAAGTGTTTTAAGGTTTGCAAAATACTATAGATAGATATAGACCTTATTTTATCCTTAGAACAGCCCTGGGAGGAAGGTGCCATTATTGTCCCCATTTTATAGATGAGAAGCCTGAGGCAAAGAGAGGCTATGTGACTTCTCCAAAGTCACACAGGTAATAATGGCTGAGCCAGGATCTGAACTCTGGTCTTCCTGACTCCAAGTTCCTTACTCGATATACTGTGCCACCTACTTGCTTCAATGCTTCATGATAAATCATGCAAAAGGATGGCCAACTTGGGGCAGCTAGGTGGCACAGTGAATGCAGCACCTGCCCTGGAGTCAGGAGGACCTGAGTTCAAATCCAGTCTCAGACACTTAACACTTACTAGCCGTGTGACATTGGTCAAGTCACTTAACTCCAATTGCCCCTCCAAAAAAAAGGCAAAAAAAAAAAAGGATGGCCAACTTGTCATCCAAAATACGATGGGTGTCATAACCAATTCTAAATTTTATCTATGAATTTTGAAAATAAAATAACCTAAATATGCTCTAGACTGTTTGACCTACTCAACATTTTTTTAATCTTGAATATTTCATTTTTCATGGACTAACACAAATTGTTGGAAATTGGTTCATCTACATGACTCCATCTATTAATTCAATAAACATATTATAGATGAGTGTTACAGCAGAATGGATATCAGCCTCAGTCTTAGAAGACCTAATTTTCAGTCCCCACTCCAGCCATGTAAACAATAGTCACTTAACCTTTCTAAGCCTCCCTTTGCTTATATATGAAACTTATATATGAGTGATAGGATTTATAATATTAGAGTATCACAGTATCTAACGTTTTGAAAGGGAATTTTTAGTAGGCATCTAGTCTGAATGATACATGAAAAGAATCCCCATCATAACATACCCAAGTGGTTAATCCACAGACACTGCTTGGAGACCTCAAAATAAAGGGAGCTCAGCATTTCCCAAGGTAACCAATTCCATTTTTGGACATCTCTAAGTATTATTTTGTTGTTGTTCAGTCATTTCAGTCCTGTCCAACTCTGTGACCCCATTTGGGGTTTTCTTGGCAAAGACACTGGAATGGTTTGCCATTTCCTTCTCCAGATCATTTTACAGATGAGGAAATGCTAAGTTCAGAGAAGCTCATCACAAAGTTGGCTAGAGATAATCATTTTGTTGGCTGCAGCAAATCAAGAAGACTGTCTTTTGGAACACAGCAAGGATTACAATCTGTCTCTCAGGAGAGGGAGCGCCCATGCTAATATAACAGATAATATAATATAACAGATAATAATACAGATCCCCGTAAGGAAGGGCCTGCCATCTGCCTTAACTGTTGGATGCTAAAGGAGAAGGAAAGAAAAGTAAGCTCCAGTTTTGTGTCACTATAGTGCCTAGCATGCACCAGATTCCTTCTAAACATTTCTTGATTGATTGCATTCTACATATCCAAGAATACTGCTTTCATTCAGTAATCCTAGGGCTTGATCATAAGAGAGCTTGAATAATAGATATAGTCTCCTATATCAGTGGGAGGTGCCTTAATCATTTCCAAAAATTTTTTTCAAAGCTCAAGTGAATTTTCAGTATTGCCCATGTCCAATCTACATCATAACAACATTCATTCACTCATTCATAAGGCAACTAGGTAGTACAATTGGTAAATCCCTGGGCCTGGAGTCAGGAGGACATGAATTCAAATCTGACTTCAGATATTTAATAACCATGCGACTTTAGACGAGTCACTTAACCTTTTGTCTCAGTTTCCTCAACTTATTTCTAAAGTGTTTAGCACAATGACTGGCACAGAGTAGGAACTATGTGCTAGCTACTATTTTGATTATATTAATATTATGTATGATTATATATTATGATGATGATACTAGCTTTTTTATTACAACTATTATTGTCATTTGACAATCAGTTTGGTGACACTGTGTACAAGGAGAAGCAGCTATAGAAGAGTCAATAGAGAACTGATCTTGAAATAAGGAAGACCTGAACTGAAGGCCTGCCTCTGGCTGAGTGATCAAGGACAAGTCATTTAATTTTCAGGTGCTCAAGTCCAGGAGTGTCAAATTCCCAAAGAAACAGGAGCCACTAAACCTTGTGTACATAAAGAGCCCTACAATCCCATGTTGACTTAATAGTCACATATTAACATCATCTATGTTCTATTTCATTTTTATTTATTTTGCTAAATATCTCCCAATTACATTTTACTCTGGTTTTAACCCACTTCAGTGTGTGCCAAGAGCTTGACATCTCTACTTTGAACAGTTTTCTAAGGTGATAAATTGTAAAGAAAGTACCAACACACGTTGGTAGAGGGAGTTTTCTCACCTGGGAGTTCCTGTACAAAAAGAATTACAAGTCCAATCTCTATCCCTATAATGCACTGTGATAGGTACATAGGGCAACACAAAGCTGATTAAAGCAGGATGCCTACACTCATGGAGTTTACAATGTAGGTGGGAAGATTTGCCTCAAAAATATGCAATGCTCTGTTATAATTATATGACAACCATATCATATCTGAAGTGCTGAATGAGATCAGAAATAAACATCGGCATTCTAGAATGTTAGGCAAGGTTGGAATGGAAGATAAAATTTCTTGTTGGGGGAATCAATGAAGGTATAAGGAAGGAGAGTGTCTGAGCTGAGATGGGTAGTATTTCAAAAGGCAGAAAGGGAGAGGGCATTCCAGACATAGGGAACAGAATGACGAAAGGCATAGAGATGGAAAGTACTGAATATGGACACAGGATGACAAATGGCCCAGTTTGGCAAAAGCATTTTGTAAATTAAGAGCGGTGGTGCTATGGGACAATGGTTTTCATAGGAGACAAGTGCTTATTCACTTTTGGTCTTTTTATTTTTTCTGAAGCTTCTTTCATGCCAAGAATGTTGTATGATTATTTCATTAAAAACTGAGCAATTTTCCTTAACATTTGTGCTCAATTCTTTCCTATAGATCCTAACACTGCTGACATCTGAGATGTAACTAAAACCAGCACACAAAAGAGGAACAATAGGTGGTTTTCTAAGTGGATACGTTAGGATAGGTAAGGCCTAATATACCTCATCTACCAGCTCTCTGTGATGACTGGAATTTCTACCACTCCTTCAAGGTCAAGATACTATTTCTGTAAGGTCCAAGATCAAATGGAACTTTCATATAAAGTACTTCCCTTGTACTTTGATTGTGGTGCTTATATCCTGTCTTGAACCACGGTTATTTATGTACTTGTCTCTTTTACACAATAAACTCTTTAAAGGTTAGAATTTTATGTTCCTTGAGAGAAGGAAAAAAAAGCAAAAGTCCTTCACCTTTCTTTGTATCCTTAGCCCTTATCAAAGTGCCTGGCACATAGTGGGTGCCTAATAAATGTTAATTTATTTATGACTGACTTCATAGTGTAATGCCAAGCAAAGGCAACATCCAAGGTTCAAAATACCAGCATAGAAGCCCTCCATTTTATTCAGTGACAAATTAAGAACAGAGAAAATCAAAATACAGCATTCACCAATTGTAATTCAATAATTTCCAAGTACTACTCTACCCCTGGGTAGTACATTCATTTGGTGAATCACAAAGTCCCTCTTCCAAGTATTACTCCACCCCTGGACAGTACATTCATTTAGT
>NW_027185616.1:15280235-15351647 GCF_028583685.1 Petaurus breviceps papuanus
CCCTCTTCCAAGTATTACTCCACCCCTGGACAGTACATTCATTTAGTCAATCACAAAGCCCCTCTTCTCAAATAGATATTAGTTTCCAATCATAAACAAAGTACATTCATTTGGTCAGTCACAGAGCACAAAAAAAGTCAAGTTTTCCACCCCTGGATCACAACTGAGTTACAATTATCATCAGTTAATGCCAAGCACCTTCTCAAAAGGGGCAGTAGAGAGCACAAAGGCCATCTACCCCTGAGTTAAACAAGGTTAAGATATCATCACAGCATTTAATACCCAAAGAGAGGTCTTTTCTTCATCTTGACCCAAGACAAGTTCTCAGCAATCTTTGTTCCTGGGGAGACAAAGCTTAGCAAGGCCACAGGATACATTGCCAGTGTCCTCATTAATTCATTCTCTGTCTGCAGAACAGACCCCTGAAAACATTAGCAAGACCCTCTTCCAGGATTTCTGTAAACATACAACAAGAAAATCCTTCTTCAGGAGCTCTGAACCAACAGCAAGGTTCCAGAACCTCTGCAACAACAGCACTGTCCTTCACCAGCAGACAAATCTGGCAAAACAACATCAAAACAGAAAGACAAAATACTGGCATCACAGCCATGTCTCCTCAGTCCTTGGCAGCTCTGGGTGGCAGCTCTCAAAAGTCCTGGGCAGCTCGAACTGGCCCTCAGCAATCCTCTCTCTCTCTCTCTGCCTCCATGATGCTGCTTCCATCTCTCTTCCTCTGCTTGTGCCTCTCCAAATCCATGGCACCAGCTCCTCCCAATTCAGCCCTCTCTTTTCATGTCAACAAGTCCATCCCACAAGTGGCATTCACAAGCTCTGGGTTTTAACACTCAACCCAAACCAAGCCAATACAGGGGGATCTTTAAATTCCATTACGATTACACATAGTCATTAGTCAATAAAGTCAATCAGTGCACCATGCATTACCAGAGAGCGTCCAGATCACCTTTGTATGCTCATAGGAGGTACCCAACTGATAATTGTTGAACTGAATTCCGTTGATGGGTAACATATTTAGCAACTATTAATGCATTACTGTGGACTTGTTTTTAGATCAATTACTCAGCAGGATTGTTAAGGAAAAGAAAGTGAGACAAATTTTGATGGGGTCTTGTAGCATGGGAAAGGTATATAATATTGGCCACTTAGTAAGTAGGAAAGGATCAGAGAAGGCATTGTAAAGAGTAGGGTTGGAGGAAGCAGAGAGAAGGCTAGCAGCATGCAAAGTACAAAAAGACAAATGAGAAGGGTTCCAACAATAATCTTTGCCAGCCTCATAATACTGCCAAGGTTGGCCCTGGTTTGGGGGTATATAACTTGATCAATATGGGAACTCCCTCTGTCTAGTCAGAAAGGTCACAGACCATCTCTGTTTTAGCAGATAAGTCTTAAAGATAGTGAAGTGGTGACCAAAGGGTTTCTTGCATCACAGTATCTGATGAGCTTTTCTATATAGGATTGATTGATCTGAGGCCACTCAATCACAGAATCTTGGAAATGGAAGAAACCTTGTGTTTGTCCTTCGTTTTCAAAAAGGATATGATGACATGACTTGCAGTTCACTTTGATTTGAGTGAGGGAGGGCTGTGCAAGGTCACCAGCCTCACTTTCTCCTCCAGAGCCATCTGGGTCCAATGACCAGATATTCATCAGGATAATTGGACATGGATAGGCCTCTTTAAGAAGTGAGTCCAGGGATGACCCCTTTAATTAGAAAAAAAGAAGGAGAAATCAGGCTGGGAAGGGAAGACCCTCAGCATTGCTGTTCCAAAGAGAAAGTTACCATTGACATCTACTCTAAGCCAGCAGGGCCCAAAATACAGCCATTAAGTGGAGCTTGGTCAGGGACCTATTGTAATCCACTCTATGAGCTTCAGAGTGAACTGGATTTAAGGTTTTGTAAAAGAAGAAAGAAAGAAAGGAACCTTATAATTCATTTAAACCAAGGGTTCTTAATCAGAGATCTAGAAATCATTTAGTCATTTAAGCAGTCATTATATGAGAGAGCAGTCTGATTGCACTTTTTTTTTTAAAGCAATCGGGGTTAAGTAACTTGCTCAAGGTTACATGGCCAGGTGTTTCTGGGTGGGTGCTAAGTGTCTGAGCCCGGGATTCAATCTCCAGGTCTTCTCAACACTGGAGCCGGTGCTCTTACTCGCTGTGCTACCTGGCCGCCCCGTGATTGCACTTTCATGACAGTCCTTGAAATATTTGAAAATACCTAGTATGACCACTTTTGCTGTGTCTGCCTCCATTCTATCAGCTATGAACTCAAGGCGTAGTCTGCACCTTCTTTGACATTTCTCTTACCCAACATAATGAAAAAAACTTTTTAATTCTCCATAGTTGCCTATTTTAAGCATCTGCAGTCCTGACATTATTTTGTATCACCCTCATTTTGCATCAATCATCATTTACCTGACTTTTGGGGTCTTAAGCAAGAGGTGTCAGAAAAGTCACCTCAGGAATAACTGGCTTGTAGTTTCCAAGTATTCATAGCCGTGACCATTTTGTTGTTGTTGTTGGTAGCGGTTTTAATTGATCCTTTGTGGTTCCTAGCACTGAGAAGCAGAGCTCATCCAATGATGGATTTTTCATCCATGAATTCAAGTGATAACTTCAGGTGAGTAATTTGCTTGGGGCAGTACACCAGTAAACCCGTAATACCACAATAGATGTACTAATGTAATGTTTGGTGCATGCCCAGATCACCTAAGATAGAAGCATCCACTCAGGGATCTGCGTTTGGGAGAATAAATTGGGTTTGGCCTAATGTGTTTGGAAGTAATCCTTATTAGAGTAAGAATTCCTTTCATCTTTAAATCTACCTGACTGAGGTGCAGTTGAGCTCTCCTTCTGGCAGCATTCAGGAGTGAAGGTCTGTAGTAACAAGCACCCTAGCACACCCAGGATGGCCTGCTAGCAAAGGTTCCTCTGATCTGCTTTCCTAAAGGAAAGATAACTTCAAAAGGGGAAACGATCTTACTTTAATTACAGATAAGTAGAAAATACAAGCACAGATTCAACAGACAGGGCTCTTACTGTCCGAACAAAGTAATACAACCACCTACATACACCACTTGACCAGGATAGCACAAATCTCCACAACTACTCAGAGTACTGCCCATGGAACCAAAAGGTCCTTCTCACAAGCGAACCCCCAAAGTAAAAGACCAACCTTCCCGTGTATATAGTTTTCAACTAATAGGCTTCCAGCCAGAAGGCATCAAAACTCTCCTGACTCAGTGCCTAATTAGATTAGCACCAAAAGGTGTGAAAGCCTTTCTACAAGGAAGCCTTCCCTAAACAAGCTTCCCCCTGATCAAGCTCCTCCCCCAATGGGCTCTAAGTGACTCAGGATGTATCACATTATGAAAGCAGCAAGCCATCTGTGGCTGAAATACCTGTGTACCTTTAGACCTGGGAACACGACTCCTGTTCCAAGGGAAAAGGGGACATGTCACATAGACCTATTTTTTTGTTTTGTTTTATGGTGTTTTTTTTTCTTTTTAGAGGGGGGAAGCCAGGGCAATTGGGGTTAAATGACTTGCCCAAGGTCACACCGCTAGTAAGTGTTAAGTGTCTGAGGCCGGATTTGAACTTGAACTCCTGACTCCAGTGCCGGTGCTCTATTCACTGTGCCACCTAGTC
Source organism: Petaurus breviceps papuanus (assembly GCF_028583685.1). Classification (NCBI taxonomy): domain Eukaryota; kingdom Metazoa; phylum Chordata; class Mammalia; order Diprotodontia; family Petauridae; genus Petaurus; species Petaurus breviceps. Next base: position 15,283,902 of record NW_027185616.1, read on the forward strand.
GCTCCCCACACATAGACCTATTAATGGATAAGGAAGATCTTTTGTAGTCCATTAACACTATAAGGACTCCTTCACTCATAGCAAGGGTGACATGCAGTAAATTTGAGGGGAGTAAAGAGAGGGAAGGCCTAGAGGGTCATCTTCCCTTAGACCTTGTGGTCCCAAGAAATGGGTTGGGATTTTGGTCTCATTTGGTTTGTCCTTTTCATTTTAAATGATAGGTAATGGAGTTCTCAGCCCCAGAGCTCAAGTCATGGTGATGTTGGAGCCCAGGATTCTGGGCCTGATGTTTTGATCAGTCCAGGAGGAAACCCCTGAGAAGTGGGTAGGGGATGAGACACAAGCCCAAGAAGGACATTGAACTCAGAGTTTGGTGCAATTAAGGTACTAAGGCTATGTAGGGATGGAACTGAGCTGTAAACTTAATCCTCCTCTTCTCCCGCAGGAACCAAGGTGTGTAAGGTGCATTATGTCACCCAGATGTTAGGAGGGGGCAGAAAATAATTGTGCATTTGTTTTCACTACACTTTTGAAGTAAACACTGCCTTATAAAACCTAATCTGACTGTCGAATGGTTAAATGGAATTACAGTGTTAGGAACTCTAGCAAAAATGGGAACACAATTTATGGGGGCTTTAGACCTCCTGAGACCCTAAGAATAAAAGAGGACAACTGGGGAAGGGTGTAAAGGTGACCCATCTGGTTTTCAGAGGGCAAAGGTATTGCTGTTCAACTAAGCAGTAATTCTCAAATTCAGTTTAAACAAAACTTTGGGAGAATCCTTGCACTGAACCTCTATCATTATTATTTCAAATATCCATTAACAGATGATCTAAGATTTATTTTAAAAAAAACAACTTGGAGTGTTTCTGGGCTTCTTACAGCACAGTTTGACAAGCCTTCCCCTAAGACAAACTCCAGGAGATCAGAAATCTCTGGTGGATCAGAAGGGTGAAAGCTCCATTGTTTTGGGTTTTCTGTCACATGTGAATAGGAAACTTGCAAAACGACCTACACTTAAGACTTTTTTTTTTTTGCTTTTTGGAGGGGGGAAGGCAGGGCAATTGGGGTTAAGTGACTTGCCCAAGGTCACATGGCTAATAAGTGTTAAGTGTCTGAAGCCAAATTTGAACTCAGGTCTTCCTTACTCCAGGGCCAGTGCTCTATTCACTGCACCATCTAGCTGCCCCAAGTCTCTTTTTTTTTGGGGGGGGAAGACATTTTCTAAAAAGTTCTCTCGATGATAATTCCCATTTCTGTATCACATTACATCTATAGGGCACTTTTCATCCCACCTCCACAGTTCTCAGAATAGTAACATATCCAGGCCAATAGAGTGTAAGAAACAGAATTCAGATAACAGCCTTTTGATCCCCAAGTTCAGTGCTTTCCCCACTATACCTTTCTAATGTCTTTCTACAATCTTATTAGAAGGGATGGAATGACCTTATGTATTTTACAGGATAATTTTTATAGAGATGGACAAAGATAAACAATATCTTTCAAAATCAAAGTTTTAATGCTGCCCAGCTCCTAACAGAAAAGTGTCAGACTCAAGGTACAGACTGAGACCTTGCTTTGGATATGTCCAATGAAGGAGTTTGTTTTGCTTTCCTATACATTTTTGCAATAGGGATTTTGATTTTCTTTCTCAGTGGATTAATTTTATCAAAAGAAATAAAATTGAATTTTAAAAACAATAAGAATGTATCCACAAGTCTGCTTGGTAGATTTCATTATGCATATGTAGGATCGTAGATCCAGGGCTAGCAGTGCTAGAGGTCACCTAGTCCAGCCACCTCATTTTACAGATGAGGAAGCCTGAGGCCCCCTGATGCTAAGGGACTTACTTGCCCATGGTTTTGTAGATGATAAGTAGCAGAGCTGACATTTGAACTCTAGTCCTATGGCTCCAAATTAACCAATCTTTCCACCCTATCAGACTGGCTCCATTTTATAGCAGAAATCCATGGGTTCCATTCAGTACATGAAATATTTACCTCTCAATTATAAGCACCATTTGTAAAGCACAGGCGAGACTATCACTACTTCGCTCAAGAAGTTTGAGAGGCTCCCTAGCATGAAATACAAATTCCTTCTCTTTGACATTTAAAGCCCTTCACGACCTAGATCTAACCCAACTCTCTGATTGGTTTCTTATTACCTTCCTTTACATGCTCTAAGTTATGAACAAATAGGCCTATTTACTGTTGCCCATATATTATATCCCATTTTCCACCTGTGGGGGTTTACATAATATATGCCCACACCTGAAATGTTCTTCTTACAACCATATCTCTTTGACTTACTTTTTTTTGGTTCAAGAGCCAATCCCCTTATGATACCTTTTGTTCATCTCTCTTATAAATGCCCTATCCCTGAAATCACCATCCTCTACGTGACTGCTCACACATCACCCCTGCACCGACAAGAACAGACAACATCTGGGGGAGAAGGTATTTTCTCCAGCTACCTTTTGGACTAACTAATAATATCCTTATTCCCCCATCCCTCTGAGAGGGACCCAGAATCCATGCTATACTTAGACCCTCGGATGCACTGCCCCCTTTTCACTCAATGGTGGGCCAGGATGCTTAAGTCACTCATCCTGTAGAACAGACATGACTACTCCCATACTACCTGGATGAGCAAGGAGTCACTCTTGTTATATGGAAAACCAGCATCTGCCCTGCTACTGAATCCTAAGCTCCTCTGGGACTTATTATTTGGTTTTCTGCTATGTGTTCATACACTCAGACATTCATGTCTGACTTGCCTAAGAAAGCCCTAAATGTTCCTACATATGTCATCTCCTGAAATTAGAGTGTGAGCTTTTTAAGATCACGTACTGCATTGCTATTTTATTTGTCTGACTGACAAGTAGCACTGTGCTTGGCAAAAAATAACAATGCTTTTTCTTCCCTTCTTTCTTTATATTGATATGTCTGCATACATGATGTTTCCTTTCGGTAAAATATAAGTTCCTTGAGGTCAGGGATTATTTCATTCTTGTATTTGAACATCCAGGGCCTAACCCAGTGTCTTGAACATAGTAGGTCCTTGATGAATGCTTATTGAATGAATACATGGCAAGGCCTTTTTATGGGGAAAAAACATACAAAGATTTTTTAAAAAGGAATCTCTGGCCTCAAGAATCATAAAATGTAGTAAGGATATGCACAAATAATTATAAATTAGAATGTGATAAATGCAAAGCAGAAATAAAAAAAATTTGAGGCAGGAGAAATTACTTCAAGTTGGGTCAAAGAGAAAAAGTATCATGGTACTTGAGTTGGGCTTTGAAGGGAGGTAGAAATTTTGATACACAGAGATGGGGAAAGGCACAAGAAAAGGCATAGATAGACACAGAGTTTGATGGGTATAGAGGAAAATGAGTAGTTCACGTTGAATTTAAAATGAGGCGAGAAAGGGAAAAGGCAGTATGTTAAAGTAAGGAAAATACTGAATTTCAAATCAGAGGATGTGAGTTCAAATTCTAGCTCTGCCACTCATCGCCTATGTGACCTCAGGAAGGTTGCATAATCGCTCTAGGATTCCGTTTCCTCAACAGTAAAATGAAGACCGTGTACTAGAGAACTTTAAAGTTCTCTTCGAGTTCTAAATCTAATATAGATGACTCTTGAAAGCCAAGCTAAAGAGTTTGTTTGGTAGGTAAGTCAGAAACAAATCAAGATTTTGGGGTAGAGGAGGGATGTGGTCAGAGTGAAAAACTTTGAAGTGTATGTAGGCATTAGAGTGAGGGATGGATTGGAGAGGAAACGAAGTTAGAGGCAAGTGAGAAGTTTTGGATAGACCAAAGAGAGGTCATAAGGAGGTGAACTAAGGTCATGTCAGTGCAGCAGAAAAGAAATGAACTTGAGAAATATTGGGGAGAGTGAGTGCATAGAATTTGACAACATATCCTTTAATTTTTTTTTTGCCTTTTTTTGGAGGGCAATTAGGGTTAAGTGACTTCCCCAAGGTCACACAGCTACTTTTTGTGTTGTGTCTGAGTCTGGATTTGAACTCAGGTCCTTCTGACTTCAGGGCTCTATTCACTGCACCACCTAGCCCCCCGTATCCTTTACTTTTTATTTTTTAATTCACTAAATAATTTGTGTAGTGTTTGCAGATAACAAGTTGCAAACATATTACAAATGTAGCGATCTCCTAAAGTGACCCATTTTGTCTCTATTATATCTGTCATGATCCTGTTTTCCCATCTCTGGCACTATATATCCTCATACTTTCCAGTTTTTAAGTCTATTTTCTGCCCACCTGATATAACTTAGAGAAATCGAGACACATTTCAACTATTTTCGCCTGTCTCCCTCAGGTCTGTAGTGTTCATAGCAACTGGGTTTCCACAAACACACAATGAGTAACTCTTTCAATGGACACAGATTTAAAGCATCCATTAAGTGCTTGGTGTACTGGGTTTCATCGACAGCTGGGCCACACAGACTACTAGTCAGATGTTTTATGCTTGAATAACTGGAGTGGGATGTACATGAATGAATTATATAAGAAATTGTGCTTAAAATACTGATTCAAGATAAATAGAATCCAAAATTCAGGTTTTTATGAGTAAATGAGGTAATTTTTTTAAGTGGGAGATTGATCACAAGATTTCTTTGTTATATTGTCATTGTCCCTGTTCTTAAATATTGGATTACATTTTTCCTAGACTATTCATGAGCTCAATATATAGTTAATATATTCTTTCTAAAGCATTAGAGCAAGGAGTCTTAATTTTTGTGCATATAGGTCATGAACAAAACTTTTTAGTCATCTGGTAAAGAGTATGAACCAATTCTCGGACTTTCTTAAATATATGTCATAAAATCCATAAGATTACAAAGGAAATCATTTATGTTGAAATGATGTAACTTTTTTTAACCCTTCCAAGTTCTTAAAACTATTGAAATCTAAAGACAGATTTGGGGGCTTATGGATAAAATGTTAAGAATTCTGTATTAGAAAATGAATTAGATTCTTCTTTTTAAAAAATTCTTGTATTTAAAAAAAGCATGCTATGCTGGCAAGTGCAATTAAGATCAACTAATGTGGGGTGGCTAGACAGTGCAGTGAATGGAGCACTGGACCTGGAGTCAGGAGGACCTGAGTTCAAATCCCACCTCAGGACACTTGACACGCTTATTAGCCATGTGACCTTGGGCAAGTCACTTAACCCCAATTGCCCTCCAGAAAGCAAAAACAAAAAAAAGTCAATTATTAAAAAAAACAGTTTCACTTGGATATTTGGGATCAAATACATACGGAAATCAGCACTGATTTATACTTTTGAATATTTCAGATAGAACATATCTCCCCAAATCAGTCAACATTAAGAACTATTTATTGTGATATAATAGTTCTTGATTCCCTTTGCAAAATAAAGTCATGATTCCATTGTGAAAAGGGCATATTGACTATTAAAGAAATGAGTGGATTACTGGAAAAGAATCCTCTTATAACTGCAGATTTGATCTGATTAATCAGAATTGTTTTTGAATTATGTTTGTCTACTTGTTTCCAATCATTATTACAAATCTCATTAAATTATATAGTGTTAGTACAAGACAAAAATCATGCCATAAGTATTGTTCCTAGTAATTTAACTCTCCTTATCTTCATTTTAGAGAGAAAATAATTATGAAAAATTTGGATCATACATTCGAATTTTCATCAATTATAGCAAAACAGTGATAACTTTCTATCTTACGTATGTATAAAACATTTTTCGAGGACCTCTATTGAGGCAATGCCTGCAACATACCTGTGCTCAGAATTGTATATCGTATTCATGTAGAAAATACATATTGATTTTGTTTTATTTTTATCAGATCTATGCTTTGGGCAGAGGGGCAACTTGATGTGAAAAGTATGAAAAATCCAGATAAATTTAGATCTAAAATACCTATTCACATTTATATAGTTGCAGATATTTTTACAATTATATTTTAGAAGTCTTCTTCCCAAATCCACCTCAAAATGTCATTTAAGTAAAATGAAAGAAACAGGATATCCTTTAGATATTTTGACTATTTAAGTTAGAATGCTATACAATGGTAGACCAATCAGCAATTCAGCTATGCGCCATTTTCTTCCCATCCTTTGAGAAATCCCCAAAGGAATGTGATTTGTTTGTATAGGAAGATACCAATCTTTAAAATTCATAAACTGTAAATCAAAACTTTCTGGAATCTAAAATTAGTGATTGTCCACATAAAAAAACTTTAACTAAATCTTAGTCTATGAAGTCAAAAGAAATGAACATGGCCTCTCCTGACCCGTGTTATAACTGGATATCCTGTGTGTGACATGTAAACTAAGATATAATCAGGAAGTTTTTTAGATAACTCCATGATTTAAAATAGCACAAATAAGACACAGGCCTCTCTTCAACACTCTACACATGGGTATTGGACATCTGTAGTGTATTCAGGAAGTATTAAAATGAACCAATTTTTTCTACCTATTATTGTCCACAGCAGAAGCCTATCTGAATTTGTGTTCACCTGGAGAAGAGGAGTTTTCGTTTTAAAATTTGGGATTTTCTAAAAATAGTACGGTGAACATGTGACTTATGTTGGGAGGAGGGCCCTAATTCTAAGTGTTGCTTCTCTATTATGGCCAGTTTACATTCCTAATCTTACAGCTCCCACATTTCTGTAGAACCTCTATAGGAAAGGCACTTTCTCGGGCTACTTTCTATAGAGATATTACAATCAAGAAAACAATAGTCTAATGGCCAGAAGAGGCCTTGGAGAAGGGGTTCTTAACTTGGGGTCCATGCCTCTGTAGATAAATTTGAAAGAGTTCCTGAAATTGAATGGGGGAAATATCTCATTTGTATTTCAATATAATTAGTTTCCTTTCAGAGGATGTGAGTTCAAACTAGAATCTAGCTCTGCCACTCATCTATGTGACCTCAGGAAACACATAATCTTATTCATTTTATACTTTTAAAACTATTCTGAAAAGGGGCCCCTAGGTTCCATCAGACTGCTATAGGAGTCAATGATACAAAAAAAGGTTAAGAATTCCTGCATTAATGGTCATCCAAATCTACCACAACATTTTTTCAGAGGAGGGAACTGCATCCCAGAGACATTGAGTGACTTACCCAAGGGTCACAAAGAGGCAGTCTGGATCTGAGTTGAGGTCCTCCGACTTCTAATTTACTTTCCATGTTACTTGGGTGCTATAAAATAGGCTATTCCAAACCAGAAATATAATCTTTTTTTTGGTTTAAAGAAAGAAAATAGGAAAAGCCTATCTTTTAAAAAATAGATTCCTTCCACTTTGTTTTTCTAACTCCTTAACTATGTGCTTTTCCCTTTCATGGGGCTTCTAGTATTCATTCACTCCTGCCCAGTCTTTGTGAAAACTTTCACCATCTCAGAGTACCTGTTTCTTCCACGAAATTAAGTGCTTTTTAACCCCTGCTTTCCCCATCTCAGAGTACCTGTTTCTGCCACTAAAGTAAATGGTTTTTAGAATGCTTTGTAAACCAGAGGCTGTTACTAGGGGCCGCTGGCACTTCACAGCACACTAAGTAGCCCTTTCCCCAGCCTAACAAATCGCCGGCCAGGAATGATCAGGCCGCAAACATTCCTGCTAGGGTAACAGGTGCTCACCAGTTTCTTAAGTTGCTTTCGTTTCCCCTGATGTGGTGTTATTTCCGGTGCATTTGAATGGCCCAGAAAAAAACTTGGGCCATCTCCCGCTTGGCCAAATCCTGTCTCAAAAGGTATTCTTAACTGTTTTTTTTTTTTTTAACTCTTAGCGTTTTATATTAATTAGGGTTTTTTTTTCTCTTTCACAACCTGCAGCCTATTTGAAAATACAACTAAGTTGGGGGGAAAATAATTTTCGAATTAGAAACTACAGAAGTTTAAGGGCTTCTTAAGATTGATTTAGAGAACAAAGATAATATTTAAAAAGTGCTTAACATGGTACCAGGCAGATCATAAATGCTTGTTCCCCTCCCAGGAAGAAGCCTTAAGAATCCAAGCACTTCTTTTTACAAATGGAACCGACTGCGGTTGAGAGGGGTTGAGAAGGGTTCAAGATTTGTCTAAGGTCCCACAGCTAGCAGGAGCTTGAGGCAGGACTCAAAGCAGGGTCTTCCAGCCAACACTGTATCCATATACTGAGGTTAACCATATATAAAAACAAACAAACAAAAACTCCCCTCTTACCCCTTTCAACCACACCAAAGTTTGGCTCATGCAATCAGGAGAATGACTTCAACAGCAGGGGGTCTACCTGCCTCAACTTTCCCTGGCAATCTAAGACAGGTATTCTGTGAGCAGACTTTTGGTTGGAAAGACACCACACCAGCCAAATGCAAAGAGACCAAGATTGCTTCTTTATACAGTTTCCCTCCCTTCCCTTTACTCCTGCCCTCCCTCCTACGCAGTCCCAAGAATGACTGAACACCCACAGAGTGTTAATAGCTGCAGCTGTGAGAGAGAGCGACACACACACACACACACGAGACACACACACATGCACACACACACATGACACGCACACACACACACACACACACACACACTTGAACAGTGACTATGCAAGAAGATGAGTTTGTTCAAACCAACCTTTTGGAAGTTTCTCAGCCAGGCTGAAGGCAGCCAAGGCAAGGATGTGTACAAGTGGAATGTTGACTGGCTCTCTCATGGTTATAATCCAAGATGGAGGGGGAGGGGGGGGTGAGAAGAAATCTCTGTCCCAGCAAAGATAGGAAAATGCCCCCCCAGGTTACATTTTAAAGCTTGGTTTGTTACCAAGGGTCTCCTCCTACGGACTGTCTGTGCTCCAAGCTCCGCAGGGGCTAAGTATAATCAGGAATTCTCAGACTTGGCTGAGTGATGGACACGGCCAGCTGCTGGGCATCCACTTAGGTCAGTATGCAAACGTGGGTCTGGAGAAACAAGAGAATGCAAATCCCTTTTAAGAAATGGCAGGGGATACAATGCCAGATGCTTTCCCCAAACAATAACTTAACCTGAGTGGTACTTTGTTTTTCCGCTGATCTTTCAAATCGGTTTATGAAAATCCATCTAGATTGCAGTACTCTATCTGAGGAGTTGGCAATCCCTCCCACCTCTTCCTTCAATGATCGTCACCTTCTATCCTATCTTCACTACATACTTTCCTTTTGATTTCTCTCCTCCCAGTTCTCATTCAAGGCTCCTCTTAGACCCAATCAAAGCCAACAACCCTTCTCACTTAAATCCAATTCATTTGCAAGTCATGACACCATCTTCCTGATGTCATGGTTCTCTTCAAGAAAGGACAATTACACACACACACACACATACACACACACACACAGCTAACCCAAATCTCCTAACTCCTGTATGGTCTCAAATAATTTCCCTACATCTTTCCCTTCTCCTTTTCCTCTTTCTCACTACTCCCTCTTCCCTTTTCATTTTGCTTCACCTCTCTATTTCCTCCTCTTCTTCCTCTCTACTTTTCCCAACTTTTTACTCCTTCTACTTTACCCCTTCATGCCTACCCTTCAAATGTCCTCCGGGTTTGATTTTTATCCCCTCCCTTGATCAGTTTGCTAGTATGAGTTTATCCTTTCTTTTATCCAGAATTAAAGATGCTACTATTTCTCAAATTGTCTTTCTATCTCCCAGTCTGAGTTTGGCCTTCCCCTGAATTCCCAGGACCATTCCCAGCATCTTTTCATCTATCTTTTGAAATTATGCCATCTTTCTTGCCTTTGTGGTATTTTTCCCTTTTCGTAACTCCCTTGATTTCTACCTTCTTTAGATAAGAATTTGAGTCATCTAATTGTGACATTTTTAAAAATAAAATTAATCAACAGAGTTAATTTAGCTGGCTAAGCGGCTACCCCCTTCACATCTTCATTTTTGCTTCTCCCAAGTTATGTAAGACTTTGAAAACAAAGGCAGAGAATAGAATTCCATTCTTTGGTCAAGAGGTGTGACTTCTTAGATCATTTCCTAGGATCATAGCTTTAGAACTCTAAGGGAACAAACACTGTTGTTCACAATAGGCTTTCATTAAGTGGTGTGTGCCTCTTAATCTAAAATATACTGCCACCTTCAAACTAATGTGGCTGTTGTTTTCAGTCTTGACTCCTCAGATCCCATCGTTTTAGATTTGAGGAAACAGAAAACCTCTGCCTCTTGGCTTCCCTGCCTTCCTTTAAGATTCAATTCAAATCTCACCTTCTGCAAGGGACCTTTCCTAGTTTACTGCCCCCCACCTAGATCTCACACATTCTGCTCGTGCATCCCTTCTAGATTACTTCCCATTTACACAATGTGTATCTTGCATAATTGTTTGCATGATGTATCCCACATTAAAACGTGAGCTTCTTAAGGACACCAATCCCACTTTTGCCTTTTTATCCCCCCCTTATCACAGTGCCAACACATAGTAAGCATTTATTTGCTTATTGACTAATTGACTGACTGATAAAAAGATTGTGGGCCTGAATTTTCTGTCCAGTTTTATTTCCCATTACTTTCTCATGCGAACTCGTTCTAGTGGGGACAGTGTCATTATTCTCCCCCTTCCCCCATTGTGTATAGTTTCACTTTCCTCATCACCTATTACTACTACTACTCATCCCTCAAGGGACAGCTCCCTTTCTAGCTCATTCATCCAACAAATATTTATTGAAAACAAATTATGTGTTAATACACAATACAAGATATGCATTATGTCCCCACTGTGCTGGGACCATGAGACAAAGATATACAGAAATAGCTCCTGATCACAAGAAGCTTGTCAATACCTCTTTAACCTCTTTAAGGCCCCTTTAGCACACCTTGGAGTCTTCCTTTTCTACTTATTTCTTGTATAAAACAATTAATGCTCTATTTAAGGACAGAGATAACAGTACTATACCTTATAATATATCATGACATATATCCCGATATAACGTCATGATATATAATGATATTATTATATGACATTGTAATAAAATGATATACTACATCATCAAATTATGAAATTTTTCTGTGTAAGCAATTTAGCACTTTGTTTTCTCAGTTTCACCCATTAAAGTCTTACTCCATAGGCTTTATTTATTGTGTTAAGGTGACTCAGTCCTTTCCAAGTCTAGGCCAGTGGAGGGCAGCAAGCTAGAAAGGCTTCAGTGATGACACAATCTGACAATTGACTGACAATGTTCAAAGGACTAGTCTGGTTTTTTATTTGTTTTGTGTCTTAAATCTCAGAATTACTATACCAATTATAGACTTCATAAAGCTTAGACCTGAAAAGGACCTTGGATATTATGTAATCCAATTCCCTCAAGTTATAAATGAGAAGACTGAGGCCCAGAGAGATGAAGTGACTTTCTCAGGGTCACAAAGTTATTACACAACAAAGTTAAGGTTCCAGCCTCAGTCCTCAGACTTCCAAATCCAGTGTTCTTCAAAAACAACAAGAAAGGGAAACAAAGGTCTGGGAGGGAGAATTTGCAGTGAAGTTTCCCCATTCTGAAAAATCAAATCTCGAGTGGCTTCAGCATCCACTAGGCCTAAGTTTAGAGGTCACCTGACCTTACAGGAATCTGGGACTTTGAGCAATGGAGACCGTCCCCAGGCCACCTCAGCACAAGATATGCCACATAAGGATAAAACTGCCTTCCTGGCCTTGCATAGGACACCCACATGTTTCCGTGTCCTTTGTCTCCCAGATAGATTCCCACACTTAGGTTGTGGGCCGGCCTCCCTACCAATGAGAGTGAAGGCCAGGTGGGGGTTGGTTCCTGCATGAGAAGGTTACATAACCATGGGCTTGCTTCTACCTGTTGCTCTCTCCCTGGCAGACACCAACTGAGCGACAGGGGCAGAGCCCTTTCTCATGAGAAAGAATAAATAAACTTTTCTCTGCTTTCCTGAGCAGTCTCCGAACTCATTTACTGTGCTGTTGCACACAGGTCTATAGTGATATATACAGGCACATTCCTGCTCCTGCTTCTACCACTGCTACTTTCCCCCCAATTTCCTTGATGCAGACCATCCTGGTGCAACCGAGGAGACACCCCCACCCCCACCAACTTGCAATGACCTACAAGAAGCATAAGGAGTCAAGACTGAAAACGATCACCACATTTGTTTGAAGGTGGCAGTACGATTTAAGGTTAAGAGGGGAACACCACTTAATAAAAGCCTATTGTGAACGATGGGGCAGATCAGATTCTGATCAGATGGGCAGTTAATCAAAGTTGGAACTGGAGGCTGAAGATACAATTGATGTATTTGAGCAGCAGACAGGAGGCATTTCCTAAAAAGGAGACCTGCAACTCTACTCCACCACACTCCTAAGGAAAACAATACATTCACAATTAGAAAACCAAGATTTGGTTCGTCCACGTCCTGACTGTCATTGCAGTATGCTTTTCTCTTTTCTTTGATTCCTTTCCCCCATTCCTTTATTGTATTGATAATCTTTATAAGTCATATTTTGGCCAAAGTCCGAATTAATCAAACAAACTTGTTTGGTTGATTTTAAAATGCCTTTCCCTGTGTTAACAACTTCAAAGACCAGAGGTGAGATTCCCTTTATCTTGGGTCTTACTCCACATGGGAGCAGAACAGACATCCTGAGACCATGAAATGTAAATAGCCCTGCTCTGGTCATTGTCAATTTGCATTTACAACCAAGGAACTCTGTTTCTCATATAGATGGCAACAAATAGAAGGCATGAAGTTTTGCGACGCAGTCATGCTGAACTGGGAGGGTCCAAAAATGTATAAAAAGTCTCAGGATTCCTCTGCTCATCAGTCAGGACTTTAGTCCTGCACTCCTTGTGCAAGTACTGCTAGCCTTAAGGGAATAGTGAACAAATAATGTAATTTTTATATGATTATTTGTTTGTATCCTTTAACCAAAGTTTTTCTAAAGGTTGACAGTAAATAAAATAACTTGTACATGTGCACAGGCATCACATGCATATATTTTTTTAAACAAATGACCAGTGGGTTTTTTGTTTTTTGTTTTTGCTTTTTTGGAGGGCAATTAGGATTAAGTAACTTGCCCAAGGTTACACGGCTAGTTTTTTTGTGTGGGTGTTAAGTGTCTGAGTCCGGAACAGAACTCAGGTCTTCCTGACTCCAGGGCCGGCACTTTACTCAATGGGGCACCTAGCTGCCCCCAAATGACTGGTGTTTTGATCAACATCAAATGGAGATGGGGAGGGGAAAAAACAAACTGGTTCCATGAAAATATCTCTTTTCTTTACTAGTGACGTGCTTATTTGAATTTTATCTTTATATTGCAGTAAGTTATTTTGCTCTCACTGTTTTACAACAAAAACAATGACAACACATGCAAATCCTTGCATAGCTTGTTTGGATAATCTCCATGTATCATTGTAAAACCAAGGATGGTTTTGTAAATTTTTTGTAGGTGGATGTTACATGCAGAGCAATCTGTCTTTTAGTAGGGATAAATTACCATAAATAAATTCATCTAGATAGTTTTCCTTTCAAGTGAAACATATTGTTGTTTAAATAAACTCCTTGTTTAAAAAAAATAATAATGTATGCAGGCACATTTCTACTGAATGTAGGATAAGATTCTCTGGCAGAGTTTATGAGTTGTGTTGAACAGCCAAGTCTATTAGCATCTTTTAGGGCTGTAGTGACAATGCAATATTCACAGCACTGATGGTCACTATAAATATACCTGCATGGTTCTTGATCACAAAATATAACAGACTCTCTGTATATAAGGTAGAAGCAAAACAGTTATTCAGACACCAGAAAAACAAATCCCAAAACCATTAAGCCAATTCCATCACAGTAGCGCAGAAGTTAATAAGTTACAAAAACACAGAGAGCTATACCATCCTTTAGACTTCCCACAAACCCACACAAAACCAATATTTACTCATAAGCCTATCTATCTCCCTCAGAAGCATCCTCTCCCCCCAACCGTCTAGCTTGCTCTGACTCCCAGCTTCCTGTGGGTTCTGCTCCACCTTTCAGTAGACTCTTTGTCACAGGCTCCATGTGACTACATTCAGCCTATTGGGGGGCAGAGTTTATTTTCAAAGCAGGGAAGGTCTTCAAATTCCCTTAGGCTTATTAAGGGACAGGGAAGATCTCCAAATTACCATTATAAGGCCATCTTCATAATCAATGGCCAGACACTTGGTGATGTGGATGTGTTACCCTGAGATAAACTCTCTAGATGAAGTTATAATGAAATATGCTATCTCTGCAGTGCTTCACATCTATATTTCTCTTACAAAAATATTATTTTGATTTTTCCTTGAAATTCAAATAATATTGTTCTTTTCTCAATAAAAGGAACTTTGCAAGAAAGTCAACTGCATTAATATTAATGTTGATGATGGTTGCTCATCACCAAAGTGTTGGCTCCGGTCATGCCCCAACTCTTCATGACCCAATTTGGGGTTTTCTTACAAAGATACTAGAATGGCTTGCCATTTCCTCCTCCAGCTCATCTTGCAGATCAAGAAACTGAGTTAAACAGGGCTAAGTGACATGCTCAGAGTCACACAGACCAGATTTGAACTCATGAAGAGGAACCTTCTTGACCTCAGATCTGGGCCACTCTCTTCACCATACTACCTAGCTGCCCCAAAATACTGGCTACTTTGTGATATTTTTTTCTAGCCACAGCAACTGATGAAGACTATCTACTAAGGCATGTAGTAGTTTGCAATTTGCACTGGCAAAGAAAGTACCCAATACTGAATGAATGAATAAATCAATGTTAAATGCTTACTACAAGCACAGCATTGTACTAAGTACTGGAGAGATACAAATAAGAAAGTAAGACGTTCTCTGCTCTCAAGGAATTCACATTCTAATTGGGGGAGACACTACATATGGAAAGTTTCAGCTGCATGTTAGATGGAAAATTCCTCTAGTCCTTCGGGTGTAGTGGCAAAGCAGATGCTAATACCTCTTTTTAAAGTCATTGTTTGAAGCCACTGTTCCTAGGCTCTTGGATTCAAGATCTTAGGCTATCCCCATGAGGGTCTGAGGGGAGATGGGGGTCAGGATGGTAGGATAGTCTGACTTGCTCGGCTCACACTATTTCCTGTTTTGCCCTCAGAGTACCTTGTGAAAATCCCCAGACTCACAGGCCCTGTGTATGAAAACACAGAATGGCAGTTGATAAGGATGACTGGACCTTTCTCGGCAGGAGTTGTTTCCCTGGATTGAGGTTGTGAGGGCTGGGCTGAGAGCAGGAATAATGTTCCGATGGATACTGCCACCTGAGGGCTTCTGTGGCTATTTATCTGTTGGTCAGTGGTTCCTGGTGGTGACGAGTAAGTTGTGCCTCCTCTCTATAAATATTCCTCCTCTCACTAATGGCTATAGGGGCTGGAGTGTAGGCATATCTGGTGACTCAAGGATCACGGCTTTTCCTAAGGCTCTTGGGTTTCTTCTGAGCTGTCCCCATCAGGATCTGAACAAAGACAGTGGTCAAGGTGGGTGGTGGTTTATTTGCTTACAACATGCTGCCCTTTGTCTCTCCCTCAGGATCCCTTGCTTCTAGGTAAGCCTAGCATGCCTGCCCTGGAGGTCTCAATCAGCTCTGACTTTTTTATTGGAAGCCAGGGATCCTAAAGGGCTTGGCTTTTCTAGAAGCCTCCTCCAATAGCTTTAATACTGATGAAATAGTAAGATGGTACGACAGACTGAAAAAGTCAACCACTGATACTTGTGTGTTTGGTTCACTGTTGTTCATTCGCTTAGTCATGTCTGTCTTTCCCTCCTCCACTATTTCCCGAAATCTGTCCAAGCTCATAGTTTGGTTCACTCATTACTTCCTACGTGTGTGTCTTGTTTCTCCAATTAGACTGTACACTTTGTGTGGTCAGGTATGTTAACTATGCCTTTTTTAAAACACATACTGACTAGCATAGGAATAAGTATATGCATGGGTTAGGGATAGGGACCAGACCTATAATTTGGCATGGGGAACTCCCGAGTGAGGAAATTCCCTCCACCAATTCAGGTTGGCGCTCTCTGAGGAATTTATGGTTGTGGAAGTTGAATTAGGAGACTTTTTCTTCATCTTCTAGTCTTAGCTAGCTGCCTAGAGCAGTGAGAGTGAAATAAGTTGCCCAGGATCCTCCAGCCAGTTTTTGTCATAAGCAGGACTTGAACTCAGGTCTTCCTTGCTTCAAGGCCAGTTCTGTCCACTGCACTACACAGCTTCTCATATATAAGGATCTTAAATATTGTCATATCAGAATCATAGGCAGTTGATGGATCCAGGAAAGATGGTAGGAATTCCATCCTACTAGGTAGGACTGGAAGAGCTAATAAAATAATGGAAACAAAAAAGGAACGGGTAAACGATGGGAGGGCACCACATTGGGAAATTGCAAAAGGCCCCTGGTTAAGACGATGGTGAGGTATATGAGGAGGCAGTCAAGAACCAAACGACATCTGGGGGCCAGTGTGAGACAGAGAGTGAGAAATAGAACAATTTGGACAGTAAACGTAAGGTGTCAGTGCAAAAGATCTCTGAAATTACAGCAATTCTGAGCCTGGCAGGTAGTCTCTTCTATTCCTCACTAGGATATGAGTCATTTGTGGGATATGGCCTTTATGTGCAAAGAGAAGAGGAATTATGGGACCGAAATTCTTAACCTCGAGTGCACCCTTATCTCTGACTCTTGGTCAGATTTGAAGGGATCTATGAACATGAATGGGGGAAATATTGCATCTTTATTTTCATTAACCTTTGGTTTCCTTTGTGATCCTTGTACATTTAAAAATGTTGTTTGAAAAGGGATGCGTAGGCTTCATCCAACTGCCAGATTGGTCCAAGACACACACTAAAAAGGTTAAGAACTCTTCCTCTAGGAGGTGGTGAATTAGTAACCCAACTAGAAAGGGAACTTTGGTGACAGATCAAATCCTGATATTTCTTGAAATATCTTTATCTCGATCTATTTATCTACCTCCCTCCCTATCTATATACCCATACCTAGGTGGCACAGTGGATAGAGTGCTGAACCTGGAGTCAGGAAGTCAGAAAGAACTGCAAATCTGGCCTCAGTTTCTTACTAGCTGTGACCTGGCCAAGTCATTTAACCCTGTTTGCCTCAGTTTCCTCATATGTAAAATGAGCTGGAGAAGGAAATGACAAATCACTCCAGTATCTTTGCCAAGAAGACCCTAAATGGGATCACAGTCAGACACAACTGAACAAGAAGAAAACACATACACACACACGCACACGCAAACAAGTTGTTTTTCAGTCATGTCTGACTCTATCCATTGTACCACCTAGCTGCCCCCGAGCCACTTAGCTGCCCCATATACATACATACATATATGTATATGTATATATTTTCTCTTCAAAATAATGCATTTTTAAAAATAACGTATGGCTAACCATGAAGTCATCTATGCAATGAAACTGTGCTCAACGATCTCTAAAGGCCCTTCCAGCTGTCGTATCCTATAGGTATATTAGTCTCTCAGGTCAGATGCAGACTGCCCAGTTTCTGGATTCTCTGTACGCTGTCTGAGATATTCTATCATTGCATAATGTTACTTTTCAAGGAAGTTTCCTGTCTAAAATACCAAAAATGCTTCCCTGATACCGATGTTAATTATTTACTAATTTGAGCTTAGATTGTGATGAGGATCTAGCCTGGCCTTAAAGTCATGGAAGCCTCTAAAAAAGTGAGTGTTTTCAAATTTAAGGTCTACTGCTTTTGGTGGCCTCTAATACAACTTTGGGCTTATTTTACCAGTATCTTTGGCCATCTCAGTTGAAGACATTATTGGGAAGAAAAGCCAAGAAAAGACCCAGGACAGTCAATGTCCAGCACACCAACACCATCCCCAACTCATGTGGTTTAATCTGTCCTTCTGGTAAGAAAATAAGATGCTGGCCTAAAGAGCTGGCCTTCAGAAGTTAAGCCTTTTAAATGACACCTTTTATAATCAAGTCAGCTCATTAACTAAGTTACTCTGGATGGAGCCTCAAATGGGCCTGGCATTTATACTAACTGACTTTGTAGTAAATAGTGTTATGTTATGGAGACAGTGTTTGTCAAAGAACATGAGTTGTTAATTCATCAGAGGATAAAAGTTTATCCCCATGACTATAAAACCCCCAGATGTCTGTGTTCTGTGTGAAAGGAAATGAAAGTTTATTCAATATAAAAATATGTGCTTTTCACTGTAGTTATTTCTACTAACCAATGAATCAACAAATATTTGTTATGCCCCACTTACAAGGCAGTCCACTTGCCAGGGACTGTGTTAAATTCTGAGGCTACAAAAAGAGGCAAAAGACAGTCCCTGACCTCAAGGAGTTTACAATCTAATGTAATCACCATTTCTGCCATCTTTTTCCTCCGATAAGCATATTTACTTTATTTTATTCCACTTACGTTCACTTCCCTGTGTGATATATGCTATCATTATGAATTATTCACCCCTTAGTACAGGTCATTTATGCCTCAGTAGACTGTTTCCATGAATTGCTGTGACTGAAAAATTCAATATTTGGTGGTCAACCTTCTGTTGACTTTCGCTAGTCTGGTCTTTGGGCAGCTAGCTGACACAGTAGAGAGTGCTGGGCCTGGAGTCAGGAAGATCTAAGTTCAAATCTGGCATCAAACAGTTGTATGACCATACATGAGTTATTTAACCCTGTTTGCCTCAGTTTCCTCATTTGTAGAATGAGGAGAAGGAAATAGCAAACCACTCCAGTATCTTTGCCAGGAAACCCTAAAAGGGGTCATGGAGAGTTGGACGTGACTGAAAAATGACTGAACAACAAAAGTCTGGTTTTTGACAGAGATCAATGTGATTCATCACCAAGAATGGACTGAAAGAACTTCAGGCTAATAAAGTCTGTGACTCCACCAGAATTATGTTCTGCTGTCATAGCCTTCAAAAATAGAGTCCTTTCTATACCACAGTGATGAATCAGAGCAGGATTCCAGTGGCAAGAAAGCTTTAGACATCCATTTTGATAACCTGAATATTTTTAAGGTACATTATTGATTGAAGAATATGGAATAGTGAAAAGAACATTGGACTTGGCACATGAAGACCTCAGCTATTCTACTTCAGCTAGGTGGCCTTGGGCAAGTAATTTAACCTCTCTGAGTCTCAGTTTCCTCATTGTAAAATGAAAGGAATAAATGCAAAAAACATTGTGTTTAATATGTGCAAAGGACTGTGTTAGGATATGAATATAGTATTCCCTCTAATTATACTATCTAGCTTATAGAATTATTATGAAGTTAGTGGTTATTAAATAGAATAGTGCTATGTAAATGTGAATAGTTACCATCATTCTTATTACATTGGACTATGGTACCCTAAGAGGGAGAACATTCCAAAGCCTTGAATAATTCAGTCATTGACCTGCAAAGTGTGCGTTAGTATTGGTTTCTGACTGAGCTAAGGAATAACTATATATTCAGAGAGTGTAGGTTGGGTGCCTTACTAAGGAGAAAGGGAAAGGCCTTGAGAAGAATTTTCTCTACTCACCAGAGTGAAGTGTTGCTTGAAACACAAAGGGAAACAGACAAGAAGGATTAGGGGAGAAAACTGACCTGTGGTAGGAGGTTAGAGGGTAGAAGAACACAACACATAAAGAAAGGGAAAAGTACTTTCCAATCACCCAGTTTTGCAAACTTGGAGTATTCTTTAGGTCTTGTCTCTTCTTCATCCCTCCACCCACACCTCCATAGTTGCTTAAGTTTCGTCAATTCTTCCTCCATGACTTCTCTTCCATGAAGAATCCCATGGGAGTTCCATCTATCTACTTCTCTTTATTCACATGATTCTAGCTCTGGTTCAGTATCTAGTCAACTCTAACATGGACTGTTACAACAACCTTCTTGTTAGTTTCTCTGCCTCCATTTTCTTCCATCCCTGATCCATCCTCCATAAAGCTACCAAAAAAAAATCTCCATACAGCAAAAGTGTTCCCAATTAAAAAGCTTTTGTGGACCTCTATTGACTCTCTGACAAAGCATGAAGTCCTCATTCTGATTTTATTTTATCTTCCCCAACTTATTTGACATTATTCCCATCCATATTCTCAGAATTCCAAGCAAACTTGACTCTTTGAAATGGATACTTCACCTTCCTGTGATTATAATGCATTCTCTCCTCACTTCAGCATCTCCATCTAGAACCTGTATCTAGTCAACCAAGAAGCTTTGCTTGGTTTCAACTCCATGGAACATGGTGCCCCACCTAGGATGAGCTGATCATCGGAAATCTCATCATTATATCAATTGACTTGAATTTTTTGATACTCTGACACCTCAGCTCCCTCAGTTTCCTCTCCCCTCTAATTGGACAGCAGGGGGCTAGAGCACTAAACTCCTCCTAAGGTCATATTTTTTACAAGACTTGGATCTGAACTTTCCAGGTAACACTCCACTGTCCATCAACAGCTCTGCTAGATTTCAACTCCACAGAACATAATGCCCCCATCACAAATACCCCCTCATCAGGCCTCCAGCACTTTTTAGTTTCCTTTTGTGCATTGTTTTTCCACCTTAGATTGTAAGTTCCTTGATGGCATGGACAGTCTTTCTTTTTCTTATTTGTAACCTCAGAACTTGGCACAGTACATAGTTGGCAGTTAATAAATATTTATTGAATTGAAATTAATTTAATTAAGTGACACACCAGATAGAGCTCTGGACCTGGAGTCAGAAAGACCTGAGTGCAAATCCTGCCTCAGTTACTTTCTAGCTTTGTTACCTTGGGCAAATCACTTAAGCTCTGCCTCTCTCAGTTTCCCCATCTGTAAAATAGGGATAACGATAAAACCTATGCCATAGGGAACAAATAATTACATTGCTAAATGGAGATACAAGGTAGTAAAGTTAACCCCAATTTAGAATACAGTCTTTTTTGCAAAATGATTCCATTTATATCTGTGCTTAATGAAGATTCTTTTCTTTTTTTTTTATCATTTTAATTTACTATTTGTTTCAAACATTCTTTTCTTTTTAAATTTTCAGTTCCAAATACTCTTCCTCCCAACCCTTCACCTAATCACTGAGAAGGCAAGCAATGTATCAACTAATTATGGGTGTGAAATCATGCAGAATATATCCATATTAGCCATATATTTTTAAAAGGCTAAATATTTTGGAATCTCTTTTAGGAGGTGATTGGTAGATTCTTTCAATTTCTATTTTTTTCCTCTGAATCTAAGACATGCAGTCAGTTTTCCTTGACAATTTCCTGAAATATGATGTCTTGGTTCTTTCTTTGATCATGACTTTCACGTTGTCGAATAATTCTTAACTTATCTCTCCTCAATCTATTTTTCAGGTTAGTTGTTTTTCTGATGAAATACTTCCACAATTTCTTCTATTTTTTTCATTCTTTTGACTTTGTTGTATTGTTCCTTAATGTCTCATGGAGTCATTAGTTTTCAGTTGTCCAATTCTAATTTTTAAGGAATTATTTTCTTCAGTGAGATTTTGTACCGCTTTTTCCATTTGGTCAATTCTGTTTTTTAATGTATCATTTTCTTCAGGTGTTTTGTGCCTCTTTTAACAAACTGTTAATTCTCTTTTCATAATTTTCTTGTATTGCTCTCATTTCTTTTCCCAATTTCTCCCCTACCACCCATCTCTTTCTTTAACTCTTCCAGGAACTCTTGTTAGATTTAGCTCCAATTAGCATTTTTTTATAGCCATTTTCACATTGTTGACTTCTGAGTTTATATCTTGATCTTCCCTGCCACTACAGTATTTTTAATAGCCAAATTATTCATTTTTCTGGCCTATTTCTTGACTTTTAACTATATTAAAGTTGAACTTTGCTCACATAGGGATGAGGAGGCACTGTCCCAAGCTTTAGGCTTTTTCATGTTACTGTTTTCAGAGCTAGTTCTGGGGATCTGCAAGTTTTTGGTGCTTTCAAAGTACTGTGAACCTGGTAGAGACATGGTCACTGTTTTCGTGGTCTGCACTCTGATCTTTCCCCAGGAAGGGCTCCTGGTTCCCTATGGACACAAAAGCTGGTGCTCCTCTTTGCTTTAGAACTGTGATCAGGGAACACCTCCCTTGTGACCTACCACCAATATTTCTCTCTGCCCTGGAACTGTGACACAGAATTGCATATAGGCAATAGTGTTGCCAATCAGTGGCAGCTTTACCTAGTCCCAGCAAAGGATCCCTTGTAATTTCTTTCTCACCAGCTGTTTGATCCTCTTACTGTCTCTAGACTGAGAACTTCTGAAACTGCTATTGCAGCTGCCAAGATTAATTCCTAAAAACACTCTCTTTGAGATCATTAAAGAAGGAAAAGGACCTACATGTACAAAAAATATTTATAGTAGCCCTTTTCATGGTGGCAAAATATTGGAAATTGAAGGGATGCCCATCAGCTGGGGAATGGTTGAACAAGCTATGATATAGAAGTGTAATGGAATACTATTGTGCAATAAGAAACAACGAACAGTCAGATTTCAGAAAAATCTGGAAGGATTTGTACAAACTGACGCAAAGTGTATGTGATGATCAACTATGAATGACTCAGCTCTCCTCAGCAACACAATGATCCAAGGCAAGTACAGACTCATAAAGGAAAATGCTATCCACATCCAGATAAAGAACTGATGGACTCTGAATATAAATTGAAGAATACTTTTTCCATTTATTGTTTTTCATGTTTTTTTCTTTTAATC
Source organism: Petaurus breviceps papuanus (assembly GCF_028583685.1). Classification (NCBI taxonomy): domain Eukaryota; kingdom Metazoa; phylum Chordata; class Mammalia; order Diprotodontia; family Petauridae; genus Petaurus; species Petaurus breviceps. The sequence continues at coordinate 15,306,588 of NW_027185616.1, forward strand.
TATTTCTTCTTTCACAACTTTGACTAAATATGGACATATATTTTGCATAAAAGCCCATGTATAACCTACATCAAATTGTCTACCATTTTTGGAAGAGGGGAAGGGAGAGAGGGAAGGAGAAAATTTGGAACTCAAAATCAGGTAAAAATGAATGCTAAAATCTGTCTTGACATGTAATTGGGAAAAAATAAAATGCTATAAAATTTAAAAATAAAAACATTCTCTTCAGTTTCTAACAAAACAAAAATTAGCACCAAGTTCTAGATAATCCAGTGAACTGTTATAAATGCAAGAAGAAACTCATTAAGTTTTTGTAGCTATATATTTTCCAATTTTCATAAACAAACTTTCTGGAAATGAATACAGGAAGCTTGACATAGATGAGAAGCAGACTTGTATGGTGGAAAAAAAATGGATTTGAGTCAGGAAAATTGAGTTTGTATACTGACAGTGATACTTAGTAGCTATGTGGTGATGGATAAGTCACTCAACTTCTCTGTTCCTCATTTTCCTTATCTATACAGTGGAGATAAAAAATACTCACACTACCTGCCTTTCCATTTGTTGTGAGGAAAGCTCTTTGTAAATCTTACAGGGCTGTATAAATATGGGTTCTTATAGAACAGAGGAGAAGAGCAAGAACAGAGCCACCTCTTCTGAACTCCACCTCTACTCTCACAGAGCAAGTAAAAAATCATACAAACTTCTGTAACTGAGAGAATCAGATTAGGTTTAAAGAAGCGAATGGGAACAAGATTTCATTAAACATTTACTATCTGCCAGGCACTATGCTAAGTGCTTTGCAGAGGTCTCATTTGATTCTCATAACTTCCGTGTGAGGTAAGCTTCTACCACTATCTCCATTTACAGTTGAGGAAACTGAGGCAAATCGTAGGTGACTTGCCCAGAGTCATGTACCTTGTAAGTTTCTGAGACTGAATTTGAACTCAGATCTTTCTGACTCAAATCACAGCACTATATCCACTGGACAACTCCCCTGAACACCTAGAAATAAGAGTTGTCAATATTAGACATGATCAAAAGATTAAGGAAAAAAGATTAGGAACAGAGATTAAGGAAAGGAAATAGTCCATATCTGTGAAGATTTTTTAATGATTAAAAAAAAGATACTCCACTAAATAGACTAGATAAATGTTTTTCAACCTTAAATATAATCTTCCCAAAGTAGATTTTCTACCCTGTAATTCTAGCTCTGGCTCTTTTTGGGCAAGCTCTGCTTGTGTTTTCTGCCTTCCTCTCTCCATTATGTCCTTCTGTTCATTCACCTGAATTAGAACCCAGCTCAGAGGGGTAAAGGGGAATTAGTGGAACTGGAGAATCTGATCCTGCCATAAAAGCGGAGCTACCATTGTTTTGGGTTCTGCATATTACTCACATGCATATAAACTTCTTTTTGTGTAGCTCTTTTCTGTATTTGTTATCACAGTCAGAAGTACTTTTTTCAGAGACCTATTCCCTTACCCTTTCCCTTAGAAAATGTGTAGAAACAAATGTCCTTTGGGCTAAAAAGAAGTATAGATTGAAAATCTAGTGATGGAAATGCACTCAGAGGCTGTCTCATCCAACCATCTAATTTTATAGATGAGGAAACTGAGGCCCAAGAAAGTAAAGTAACTTGCCTAGGTAGTATCAGAGGTGGGATTTGAACCAAGGACTTTTGACTTCAGAATTAGTGTTCTCACCATTGCCAATACTAGAAGATAGAATCACACCAGAGGAGTCTTTCTTTGGAATCTAAAATTCTCACTGTATTAGTTTCCCCAGTAGCACCTGCCCTAGAAACAGAAAAGGATAGTGAAAACAGCCTGTTTTTCCTCTTGACTGGAAGCTTTGCTCAAGCCTGGGGGATCCTGGCATTGCTAGCATTAAAAAAATGATCAAAGTATAGATAACTGGAAATGGAATATATCATTCATATCACAAGGAGAGACAACAAAGATAGAGAAAAAGCATGATGCTGATAAATGAACCAAGGTTATTGCAAGATTTTCATATTATTGATTCCTTTTGAATCAGTATTCCTATGGAAATTTGGTTTTATTTTCAGAAGCAACAGATTGAGTCCTGGGCTTGATACAAAGAATGCCCAAGGTCAAATCCTAAGTAGCTATGTGAACTTGGGTAAGTTATTTGACCTCTAAGTGTCTCAAACAGCTCTCTAAGACTTAGCCATTAAGTCACAGTTAAGTTTTGGTCAGCATTGATAGAGGTAGTTCCCACAGTGACAGTTGGCCAAGATGACAGTCACACAACATCTCTGTATTTGTATATATGTTTTCATTGCAGAAATATCAGTTTCCATATATGAATGTACATTATGTTTGACCCATTAGTACCATGTTCTGGGTCATACCACCTGTTCATATTTTAATACTAAAAAATACCCTCCAGCTCTAGATCTTCTAATCTACGATACGCCTATGAGTGTTGTCTATTGAGTCAGACCATCTGCTGGTGCAATGTGGTGGGTCACACCACCTGTTAGTGCAACCTTTTGGGTCACATGCCTGCTAGTGCATTGCATTGGGTCACATTTCCTGTTAGTGTGATCAGCTTTGCAAATGTGCACCAAAAATTTAGCAGCCCGCATTCTTAACCAGGAGAGTCACAGAGTGAAGTCAACACAATCAGTTCTCTCTTCTCCCAACCCAGAATGGGTTGTTACTAACTCAAGAAAGGCATGAGAGTGACTCAGTGTAGAAATGGGCTAAATAATGGCATCTTACTGCATCATCTCCTACCACTGCTTGTGGGAATGTATCAATGAGAGCTAGTATTTTTCTTTCTGATGATAGTCAGCTTTTAGCGACACGCACTAATTAGAATTGACTAAGTTAAGAAAAAAATTATACACATAACTTGGATAGGTTCTCCTATGATACCTTTCCTGTTTTCTTAAAATTCTTTTATTCCACTCTGCATTTATTTCTAAGCTGAATTTGAAAGTCTACTACTGTCTATGTGCTCCTCCACCAGCTTCAAAAAATTTGCCTTCTCATGAATCCTCTCCTCTGAGTTCTCCTTTTCTGTTTCCTCTCCTGGTTCCTCATCTTTCCCTAAATGCTCAGCTGGTTCTCTTCCCTCATTATGCTCTCTGTTTCAGCATAGTTTCATCCTACAGCTTTCACTAAAACTTCTGTGGAGATGCCTTCCAAGTCAACATCTAGCCCTGAGCTCTCTCTTGAGTGTCAGTCTCTCCCTGCCTGGAGGACATCTCTCTCTGGATGTCACACTGGCATCTCAAATCAAGTCAGAAATTATCTTATCTATCTTTCTTCCAAATGATCTGCTCCAACACTTAGCACAGTGCCTGATGCATAGTAGGTGCTTAATTAATTCTTGTTCAATTACTCCTTCTAACTTTACCATCTCGGTCTATGGTTATCTCACTCACGCAATTGACCATGTTTAAAGCTAGTGTTATTTTAGATGCTTCTCACTTCCTCACCTTTCATATTCAATCACCAAGTCCCTTGAATTTTCTATAATATTCCTTCTATTTCTTCTTCTTTCTAGATTTTCCTACTATAGTCACCCTGGTACAAGACCTCCTTACTGCCTCCTTACTGCCAAGACTCCTCTGCAACAGCATCCTAACAGATCTTAGCCCTCCATTCTCTGTCTCAATACATCCACAATGCCACTAGCAGGTTAATTTTGCTTATCCAAAATCTAGTCAAGTTATTCCTCTGCTCAGAAATGTTCATCACACAAGTAAAATTGAAGCTCTTTGTCAACGCTTTAAGACCTTCCTCCTTTGTTGCTAGCTTACATTTCCAACGTTATACACGGCTCATCTGTTCTCCTTTTCATAGGCTCATAACTCTAGAGCTGGGAGGAAACTTGAAGACCATCTAGGTTAGTGGTGCCAAACTCAAATAGAAATAGTTGCCACTAAACCATACATAAGGATTCCTGTGAGCCAGCATATTGACCTAGTTTTCAATTGTATTAGGATCTATTTTTTATGGTATTTCTATTTAGTTAAATATTTCCCGATTGCATTTAATCTGGTACACAGGCTGAGGAGTGTTGTGGGCATGGCCCCCAGGCCCCATGTTTGGCACCTTTGATCTAGGCCAGTCTCCTCATTTTACAGATGAGGAAACCAAGGCCCAGAAAGGATAAGGGACTTGTCCATGCTTGTTGTTGTTCAGTCATTTTCAGTTCTATTGAACTCTTTATTTGGGATTCTCTTGGCAAAGATGCTGGAGTGGTTTGCCATTTTCTTTTCCAGCTCATTTTGCAGATGAGGAAACTAAGGCAAACAGGGTTAAGTAACTTGTCCAGGTTCACATAGCTAGTAAATGTCTGAGGCCAAATTTGAACTTAGGAAAATGACTCCTCCTGACTCCAAAGCTAACACTCTATCCACTGCATCACCTAGCTGCACCTACTACACAGGTAGTACCAATAATTTTAGCCCTGGTCCTCTGACTCCATTTTATTTATGTATATTTATATATGTAATTTATTTATGTAATATTTATTTATATATTATTATTCCATTTTATTTATTATATTTAATTATTCCATTTTAGAGAATTGATTACTTTGGTTTAATTGACTTACTCTTTTAAAAATTTATTTCCATAATGTAGTACAATAAAAAGATGATTGCACATGAAACTACAAATCTATTATGCACAATTTGCTATTCCTTTCAAATATACAACAGAATTTTCATGTAAATTTATTTTCCCTCTCTTCTCCCCCCCCCCTGCCATGGCTACCATTAGACACAAATAGGTATTATACACACATGCACACACACATGTACATACACACATATACAATTTTTCTATGCATGCTTCTATTTATCAATTCTTTCTTTAGATGCAGATAGGGTCTTTCTTCATATTTCCTTCATAGTTAATTTGACTACTTATAATAGACAAAATGACTTATTTACTCAAAGTCATTCTTAAAACTATATTGCTATTACTATTTTCAATGTTTTCTTAGCCCTATTTATTTCGCTTCATTATTTTATGCAAATCTTTCCATGTTTTTCTAAATCATTGAGTTCATAATTTCTTATAGCACAGTAGTATGCCATTACAATCATATACCACATAATTTAAGGCATTCTAAACAATGCATGTTTAATTGATTTACTTGTAGTTTCTAGGAAATGCTCTGTGCTTTCCTGCCTATGGGCCATTGCTCACATTGTTCCTTGTGCATGGAATTTCCTTTCTCTCTCTCACTTCACATTTTGAATCACTATGCATCTTTTAAAGCTCAAGTTGAATATTACCTCCTCTACGATGTTTCCCTGTGTACCCTCACTATCAATTTTTCCTCTTGTATCTCACACGGCATATCGCCTTCTAAATCTCTAAGGCACCTGTATTTTAAATTTTAGTTTAGTTCTTTGTTTATATGCTTTATCTCTCTATAGTATGGTAAACTACATGAGGGCAGAAGCCATACCTTGCAGAATTTCATCTCTCCCCCAGAACCTCCTAGTAGTGTGCTTTGTTCATCACAAGATTTAAGTAGCTAAATCAATTTTCTGAATAGAGTTGGTACTGAATAAATACTTTTTGGATGAATAAGTAAATGGATATATCTTGAACCAACTGTCTACCAATAGCAAAGTATAATCACTGTGCTAGTTATATGAATGTTCAGGAAGTGAGTATGTCAAGTAGATCGATACAATTGCTGTCTGAAGGCTCACATCATTGGAAATGACACACAGGGAAGAGAAATTGCAAGTTTAGCAGCATAGCATAAAGCACTGGACTAGGGGGATGGAGACAGTTTCTCTGATAAGCTCTGTATGATTTCGTAATTTAAGCACTTTTCTCAATACCATCCTTGAATTTATGCAAAAATTAAATAAGTAGTTTCTGTGAAATACTGTAACTTCCATATAGGCACTATTAAATGCATCTAGTGGAAACAAAATGAAAAAGGAAAAATAAAACTTTCTTCTGGTCTTTCTTCACTTTCAAATGGTAACTGTTCTGGTAGCTATAATTACTAGCTACTAAGCACACAAACAATGCTTTGCGGCTTTTTCTCAATGTTATCCAGTCGGTAGGAAGAATGGTAAAAGTAATATTTAGTAGGCAGGCCTAGGTTGTATTAAATATTGAAACTTCTGAGTTACCATTTGTATGGGTTTGTACGCATTGTTGTAACACCTGCTGAATAGAATACAATGTCTATCTTCCCAGGCCAGATATAATTGTCAGTGTTTCATGTTCAGTGGTCCACTTTTAGAGACTGAAGCAGTTGTTAGTTGTATCTCTATGGATCAGGAGCATTGCTGATGCTAGCAGTGAACAGATGTTTTTTTTTTTTTTAATGCACGTTCTCTCCTCTCATCTTTCTGAGGTTCGTGCCTATCACGTCAGCTAAAAATAGAGATAGTTAAGTCACGTAATGGTTTATCAGTAAGTCATTACTTCAACATACCTTAAAAGCCATTAATTAATAGGCTTGTATCTTATATTACTGGGTTTTCCACTCCCTATATGATCATAGGAAAGTCATTTAAACCTTTGTGTGCCTCATTTCTACCCCGCCTCTAAATTATGGGAACAAGATTATTTGCTTCTGCTGGATTCAAAGACACACAGAATACACTGAATTCTCTAAATAAAGGTGACATAAAATGGAATCATGGAAGGTTTTGTTTTTTTTTTACCAATGCTTTGATGTCTTTTGTATTTCATTTTCAAATATGTTCCTCCCTGTTCTTCGTCTCAAGGGAAACAATCCTTTTTAACAAGTAACAAAAACAAAAACAAAGAAAGAGAAAGAAAAGAAAGAGGGAAGGAAACAAATGAAGAACAATTTGGGAAAACTAACCACTGGACTCCCTCTGCCTCATAAAGTTCTTTTCTTCCTTTATGACACAGTCATACACCATCTTCTGCGTAAAGCCTTTCATGACCCATCAATTGTTAGTGCCATACCTCTCCAAATATATTTTAACTACTCTGTATTTTTTTTACTTTACATTTATGTCATATATACTTGTAGATATACTTATCTCTCTCATTAGAATGTAAGTTTTTTGTGACTTAAAAATGTTTCCATTTTTGTACTTGTATTCACCATGCTTGTCACAGTGCCTGGAACAATTTAATAAACGCTTTTTGATTGATTATGGAAATAATTCCACACTCATATCCTCTACTTCTAAAAAGAATGGAAGGAGATGCATTTTCTGGATCTTTTTCCCCAGGCAAATTTCTTGGTCATTATAATTGAACAGTTTTTCACTTTTTGGTTTCTATGCCATCACCCCACAAAAAAGATATTTAAGATATTTATATTTCTTTATTTTTCTCTCCTATTTTTCTCAACATAGTATAGAAAGAAAGGAGATTGCCAATTTGGTATTCATTTCCATCTTAAAGATTTTGACTCTGAAAAAAAGCTAATAGCCAATGTTCCCCCCCCCAAAAAAAGTAAAAGGCAGCATTAAGCTAAATTAATACTTTAGGGGAAAGGAAATCACTATCTGGAAAATCAATTTGAGCCTGAAACTAGAACTTTCTTTTCTGTCTGCAGGCTTCTGAAGTCCAAAAGTAAACATGATATATACCCATGAAATCAATTCACAGCCAGACATCTGCATTGCAGAGGGATTTAACATTTTTTTCTTTTATTAAAAAAAGTCCGTTGATGTTTTTTGTTGTTTCATTTCCAAAAATATCATGTCCCCTTTCCCCCCTACCCAATGAGTGATTATGTTCCTCATAAAAATGATTTTTTTAAATTATAATTAGTTAATATTCTTTAGTAAGTTCTACTGGATGACATGATCCTGAGCATGAGAAAGAGACTATTTTCTCTCATGGAAAAAAAATGGACTGTTTGGCAAATTAACGAACTCAACTTCATTTTAGCTGCTGAACCATCTTACTGGGGGAAAAACAAATGGTAAGAAAGAAACTAAGAACTGGAGGAAGATTATTATAGGCTGATGTGGAACTTATTCATTCCTGCAATATATCTTCCTCCAAGAAGTCCAGCTTGAGGTCAGCTTAAGTCCATAGTGAATATTGACTGAAGAATCCAACTTTTCTCTTACTTCCTCCTAAATTAGGGATAAATAAGAAGGAGGGAGACGAGCATTTATTAAGCACTTATTATATAACAGCCATTTTGCTGAGTGCATTACAAATATTATCTCTTTGATTCTCACAGCAACTCAGGGAGATAAGTGGTATTATTATCCCGATTTACAGTTCAGGAAACTGAGACAAACAGAGATTAAATGATCTGCCCAACACCATACATCTGGTATTTGAGTCTATATTTGAATTTAGGTCTTTTTAACTCCAGATCCAGCATTCTAACCACTGTACTACCCAGTTGTTTCAAAGGCATAACGATCTCAAGTAGGTCTTCAGATGCATATTTTGACCTTTTGGCAGCCTCTTCTCAAAACAATGAGTTTAGTTTGTGTAAGTGTTAAGTGTCTGAGGCCGAATTTGAACTCAGGTCCTCCTGACTCCAGGGCTGGTGCTTTATTCACCTTTCCACCTAGCCACCCCGCTGTACTTTACTATTATAGAAACATAACAACTTGCTCAAAGGAAAGATTATTTCTTCACATCAGATCTTTCTTAAAGTTGTATTAATACCCTTCCTTTTTGTTGTTATTGTTGTTGTTTTGTTTGTCTTTTGTCTTGAAGAGGATCATGACATTGGGAAGGTGATGGCATGACTTGCAAGTGAATTGGATTTAAGTGAGGGAGGACTGTGCAAAGTCACCAGCCTCACTTTCTCCTCCAGAGCCATCTGGGTCCAGTGGCCAGATAGGGATCAGGATGACTGGAGATGGCCCTGGATGCAGTGGGAGACCTTGGTCTTTTTAAGCTAAGGTTTTTCCCAGGTTTCAATTTGTCTGAGGCAAATGACTCCTTAGGGGCAAAATCTTACAAAACAATATGCTTTGGGTCATTCTTTCCTCCTGTACTGAAGTAGAATGGTCACATTCTACATGGAACACAGAACTAGGTATCATTCCTTATAAATAGAAATTAGAAAATAATCTAGAGTTAAAGGAAAGGAAGTAATTGGTGTGATTGCTCAAAACAATCTTGATATGAGTGAGGAAGTGGATTCTTCTACTATAATGGTCTCCCTATTCTAGACATGTTTCATTTTAGTGGTACCCTTTCTAAATTGTGGTTCTTAGAGCTAAATATTAGAAAAAATCTGAAAAGGACAGAGTCCCACCCATATTCTGGATACTATAACTCCCCTAATGTAGCCTAAGACCCCATTCATTTTTAATGTCTACTTGAGGAAAACAACCAGAAATTAGGATTGCCAGTGTGAATACAAGCACCTCAATAAAACTACTCAGCAGGGATGGATAGAAAGTAGATAAAGTGGTACAGATTTTCTGTGCTAACCACTAATTTATTCAAAATGTAATCACAAATATGGCTTTGGAGGTGTATTACTATAATCCCTGTTGTTGGGAAGGCTGAGGCTACTGGATCACTTAAGTTGGGGAGTTCTGAGCTTTAGAAGGACTAGAGATCTAATACAGGCACAAATATAGAGAGCCCCTGGGATTGTAGAGCCACCCGGATGACTAAGGAGGGGCAAAGTGCCCACACTGGAAAAAAAAGGGGCAGGTTAAAGTTTCTGTGCTGGTTAGTATTGGATTGGGCCCCTTCCAACCCTGGATGATACAGAGACCCAGTCTCTCTCTCTGTCTCTCTCTCTGTCTCTCTCTCTTTTTGTCTCTCTCTCTCTCTCTCTCTCTCTCTCTCTCTCTCTCTCTCTCTCTGTCTCTCTCTCTGTGTCTCTATCTCTGTCTCTCTCTCTGTGTCTCTCTGTGTCTCTCTTTCTCTCTCTGTCTCTCTCTTTCTCTCTCTCTGTCTTTCTCGCTCTCTCTCTCTCTCATACACACACACACACGTAATTATGTTGAAATGTGTGTCTACTGGGAATATATAGCATTCATAATACCAGTCCATGTATGCGACAGCACAGAACAGTGGTTAAGTTACTGGACTTGGAGTTAAGTAAATCTGGGTTTGAATGCTACCTTAAGCACATTACTAACTGTGTGCCTCTGGGCAAGTCATTTAACTTTTCTTAGCCTCAGTTTCCTCATCTGTAAAATAGGAATAATAACACCACTAACCTCATAGAGTTGTTATGGGGATCAAATGAGATAATATGCACAAAGTGCTTTACAAACATTGTAATACTATTATAATTTTTTTGGAAATTCAAACCTTTTGTATATTAAGGAGTCATAATTAATAGAAAAACATTCTTAAAAGCCTGAAGAACAAAGTCAAAGAGGTCTCTCATGGAAAGCATCTGAATCTTTTTTGACACATATTGCAAATGTAGAATCACATTTCTTAAACTCTTATATCAGCATAGCTCATAGCCTTTCTTATAATAATCATTATCATTATAACAATAATTATAAATCATTGAGCTGCTAATGGGGCATCAGTTTAACAATGCCAATTCAGATTTATTAAGTGATACCACATGCAAGTCAAACTTACACTGTCCAAAATAGAAGTTAGATTCTTTACCCAAAATATCCTCCACACATCCTTCTAGTTACTTTGTTTTGCTACCTTGGAATTTTCTCTGTTCTATTTCCCTCACCCTCTCAAATCCAATAGTTGTTAAAGACTTTTGCCTCTAATTCTAAAGCATTTCTCACAAATGTTCCCTTCTCTCTGCTCAGAAGGTCACCACTCAAGTTCAGGGCTTTATCAACTTTGACCTGAATTATTGTTTTAGCTTTCTAATTGACTTTCAAGATTTTTCTTTTTTTTCAAGGTTTTCATGTTTCCCCCCTCTACAATCTGTCTTTCACACAGCTACCAAAATCCTACAACATAGGTTTAAACATATCAGTCTTATACTAAAGAAGCTTTGGTGGTCCCCCTAGCCACTGGAATAAAATATGAACTTCTCAGTCTGACATTTAAAACCTACTGGACTCCAGCTCCAACTCATCTTGCCATACATTTCATATTAATGTCCTCCAGGGTCTCTACATCTCAGCCAGATTGGATTTCTAGCAGTTCTCAAACTTATTATTTCATCTTCTATCAGCAAATATGCTTCCCCCAACATCCAAAATGCTATGGCTCTTTATCTTCACCTTCAAGAATCATTGTCTTCTTCATCCAAGGCAGAACTCCACTTCTACCACCTACTGAACTTTTTAGTGACCTCTCAATTCTCCAATCACCTATGAATTATATGGTAAATATTGTATCTTGTCTCCCTCCCTTCACCTCCCTGATTCTCAGAATAAAATGGAATGTCCTTACAAACAAAGGACTGTTTCAATTTTGTCTTTCTGTTCCCAGTACTTAGTAGCTAATGCCAAGCCCAGCAACCAAGCAACCTAGGGCTGAACCATTACAGCAAACAAGGCCATTTCTGAAGAAGGTAGTGCCTGTTTTAGGCACCATAATCAGGACAAATCAGGGCCCACCCATGCCATCTAGTAGTATGGGGACAGATTTTGACCTAAACTCAAGCCCAGAAACTGATGATAGAGATAAAGGTAAATAGACTAGCATACACACACACACACACACACACACACACACACACACCATATACATATGTACATATATGCATATGGGGGTATATAAATACACAATAAATACCTTGGACTGAGAGATACCAAAAAAAGAAGATAATAACTCCACAAGAAGTCCAAGTAGAGCTTCAGAGAAAGGAATTTCCTAGACTCAAAAACTACAAAAATATGTGGAAGAAATGAAACTGATACAAAATGGAATAACTTGGAGGGAAATAATGACAAGAGGAATTAATACTTTAGAACAGATAGTGATAAACCCTACCCAAGAACTGGAAACTGAAAATTAGAATGAGTTAAACCAAAAACAATGATCTGGTAGGACAATAAGAAATATTAAGACAAAATTAAAAGTTTTTATTTAAAGAGTGTAAAGAATATGTCAAAGATAAACTTAATATAAAAAGTCAAGGAAGGGTAAACTAAAAATCATACAACTAAGCTACAAATTATGACCAAAATAAAAATCTTAAGTAACATGTTTCAATAAAATATAAGTGAAAACTGCCCAGATCTCACAGAATTAGAGGGCAAACTCAGTTTTGAGTTTGCCCTTTAATTTCACCAGTCACTTCCTGAAAGAAACCACAAATTTGAAATTCCCAGGAATGTTATACTAAAATATAGAGCTTTCAGTCAAAGAAAAATAGTGCAAGTAGATAATAAGAAAGAGATCAAGTACAAAGGAGCTGCAGTTATGATCACACAAGACTTAGTAACTGCTACCTTAAAGAAGCAGAGAGCTTGGAATATGATTATCCATAAGGTAAAAGACAAAGGCTTATAACCAAGACTAACCTCTATGGCAAAAATCAAGTATTATCCTACATAGAGAAAATGGATTTTAATGAAATAGAATTTTCTAAGCATTTGTTATGAAAAAAGTGAAAACTGAGTATATATTTTGAAATGGAAATAAAGGGGTCAAGGAAAATATGGAAAAGTATATACATTTGATCAGTTGGAAAGGATTATGTGGGAACAAACTGTATGCTAATAGGAGGGCAAAGGAACAAGTTCCTTCTTAGAACATCAATGTCTTCAGATGTCAGAAAGTTAAATAAGAAAGACAGAGGACCCAGGAATAGCTTTGCTCTGTTTTGACAATCAGAAGATAGTTGGACTACAAGTGTATGTATATTCTCTGTATGTATATAAACATTTATAAACACTTATATACATGTGCCTATAGGTAAATGAGCACCTTTTCATATAGATATATGCTTCTATACATACACACATGTATATGTTACATATATGTGTGTGTATGAAAGAGTCCTTCCCAGGTTTATGAGATGCTTAATTACTACCTTTCTTACTATATTGCTTGATTAAATGCCTTTAATTTGAACTAATTGTGTCCAATGGATGACTGTTAAAGATAAACACATTGGTAGGGGCTTGTGAGTTATGTTTTCAGATGATAAGGACCTAGAGTATAAGAACCTGGGGCAACCGTTCTCTAGTAGACTCAACATGACCCAGAGAGATGATTCATTTGCTAGGGATTCTCAATAAGTATTTGTCCAAATTAACTGGGAAAAAAATCACAATTATATAGAAGTTTTCAGTTAATAAAGTGCTTTGCTGACAACAGTTCTCCAAGGTAGATAATAATATTATCTCTCCTTTACAGATGAGAAAATAGGTTCAGAGAGGTTATTAATATTATACAGATGGTAATAATAACAATGACAATAATTCACTTATATAGTGTTGTGTTTTTGTTTTTGTTTTTTTGCTCTTTGGAGGGGGGAAGGCAGGGCAATTGGGGTTAAGTGACTTGCCCAAGGTCACATGGCTAGTAAGTGTTAAGTGTCTGAGGCTGGATTTGAACTCAGGTCCTCCTGATTCCAGGGCTAGAATTATAATATTCACTGGGCCAGCTTGTAAAACACTTACATAGTGTTTTAAGGTTTACAAATACAAGTCTTATAACCCACGATCCATAACTCAATATTTCTTGATGGACTATGAAATGAAGATAATTATATTGGACACTTATTATCTTCATCTTTTTCTCTGAACCAGTGTTGGTGGAGGATGAGGAATAGAGGGCTAGGCTACAGGTACAGTTACAAGGCAATTTGAAACTATCTGTAATTTTTTAAAAATTGTATTGGGTATATATGTACCTAGGTGAATCCTAAATCCCTAGCACACATTAAAATAGATAGATAGATAGATAGATAGATAGATAGATAGATAGATAGATAGATAGATAGATAATACAAAGAAATACTATGTGTGTTCTTTACTGCCAGAGGTATCTCAGAGAACTCATAGGAGTGGGGGTTAGATGTTAACAGAGTATCACTGATTTTAATATCTGAATTCCATGTTATAAGCAAGGAGCACTCCTATGAAATATACTCTGTAAGTTTAAAAATTCTCTATTTCATTGCATGATCCCACTGAATTCTGAATGTAAATTTATTTCATTTCTTTTTAGGTTTGATGTTCCATTATTTCAGAATGAAATGTATATTGAAGGTCCCACATAGGCTACAGTATGCCTCCAACAGACTGTTTGTCTGCACGACTCTGAAACATAACTCTTTCCTGGCAGAGTCCATTTTGCTGGCAGCTGGAAGACTGGCCCAAGGGCTGGTGCCAGGAGTTCGGTAGTTCTTGGGTAGTTGTGCACTGCTTGTACAATGTGGGTAGCTAAGGGCAGTGCAGGATGGACAGCTGTGTTCCAGCTTCATCCTTTGGCAGAACACTAGCAACTCATTTTTCCTGGGCTTTGGCAATCTGTTGGATCAGGACACTATTTCTTTTATTTCCCTAGGTTTAGTCTGACCATTTTCACTACTTGAACCCCAACACTGTTCAGCTTAAGAATCCAAGAGAAGTAGTATAGCATAGCAGAAAGAGTTCTGGAATTAGAAAACCTTGATTTAAATCCACACTTCCAACTCTAACTAGCCGTGTGAACTTTTGTCCGGTCATTACTTCTTGGAATCTTGACTTACTTTTACATAAAATGGAGACCCATAAGATAGACCTATGTCTATCTTATGTCACTGTTATAAGGATGAAATGGTATCAAAGAACCATGAATATGGTTATTTATCATTTATTTATTTATTATTAATTTAGTTTAATTTAATAAATTTATTATAATTATGTATTATATATAATTTATATATAATCCATATTTATATATATTTTTGTGAGCTATGTTTTCAGATGATAAGGACCTAGAGTATAAGAACCTGGGGCAACCATTCTCTAGTAGACTCAACGTGATCTAGAGGGATGATTTATTTGCTAGGGATTCTCAATAAGTATTTATCCAAATGAACTGGAAAAAAACCTCCAACACATTTATATAAAAGTTTGCAGTCAATAAAATGCTTTGCTGACAACAATTCTCCAAGGTAGATAATAATATTATCTCTCCTTTACAGATGAGCAAATGGGTTCAGATATATATATATATATATATATATATATATATATGTTATAACATAATTATATTTAACTTATATAATAAATAGATTAATTTAATTCTTATTTATTTTTTATTATGGTGTAAAGTATAATGAAAATACAAAAAGGTATTATTGTCATCGATCACTATTTAAGAGCCTGCTATGTGCCAGACACAATGCTAAGCACTGGGGATCCAAAAAGAGACAGGATGCAGTTCTTTTCTTCAAGACACTTAAAATTTAATGGAGGAGACAACATGCAAACAAATACATAAAAAACAAGCTATGTACAGGATAAACAGGTGCTAAAATTAAGAGGGTTTGAGAAAAGCTTCTTATAAAAGAAATTATTTTAGTTGGGACTTAAAGGAAGGCAGGAAAGGCAGTAGACAGAGTTGAGGCCAGAGAGTATTCCAGGCATGGGGCACAGCCAGAGAAAATGCCTGAGCCAAGAGATGGTGTCTTATATGATTATCACAACGATTACATTGCTATGCTGATGAACAGATGGAGATAGGCAGATAGGCAGTGCAGTAGAAAGAATGCTAGGCCTAGAGTCAAGAAGACCTGAGTTCAGATCCAATAACAGATACCTACTAGCTGTGTGACCCTGGACAAGTCAATTAACCCTGTCTGCCTCATTTTCCTCATCTGTAAGATGATCTGGAGAAGGAAATAGCAAGCCACTCCAGTATCTTTGCTAAAAAAAATCCTTAAATGGAGTCATGAAGAGTTGTACATGACTGAAATGACTGAACAAAATGGACACAGATAGAAGTACTCTTGGTTTTTCCAGAGTCCACAATCCCATGATGTTTTAACCCTTCAGTTCCAGGCTATCAATGAAAGGAAAAGACTACCACAGTGGCCACTAATATACATTAATGGTCTGATAGAAATATGTAGATCAAAGACCTATTCCCCTAATATGTAAGTAGTCTAAAGAGATGAACAAAAGAGTTTTCAGAATAATAAGGTGACAGATTTATGGAAGTGTAATGCTGCATGCATTACCAGATGAAATCATTTCAATGGCAAATTTTGCTGGATTATTTTTCCTCATACCAAGAAATGGGTTGGTAGAACATGATTATAGTTTAACTATAAATAAAACTTTTTTGCAATGGCATCAGTCCATCTAAGTCCTTTAGCTCTTATTGGGAGAACTTATTGGGAGAAATAGATGATTTTCTTGATTTCCATTTAAATGTAAAATATACTTAGAAATGAAAAAAAACATGCATACACATACATATACATGCACAAACTAACTCTCCCCAAAAGAATTGGAGTTAAACAAGACAACAACTTCAGCTATTTCAATCCTATTAAGTACTAGAGAGAACATTTGATCCAACATCTCTTCATTTTAAAGATGAGGAAACTGTTATTAAGGGATGTGTGTGTTGCCCCAAATCACTGCTACCTAGTGACAGAGGGAGTACAGAGCCAATTTCATTTCATTTCACTTATTTTCAACAAAGAAGTTTTCATTTTAGTATTTTAAAATCCCTAAAAATTAACACTTCCTACAATTTTTTTCCATTGTGGAAAAATTATATTAGCATCCTTATTACCAACTGCAGTATCTAGCACACAGTAGGAGATTAATTAATGTTTGTTGATAGAGAAAGAAAAAACCTTCTAAAATGAAATAATGTTAAGATGAATTCTCTGTTAGCAGTTTTGGACAGGTAGGAGAGTGGGAAACTTTAAGACTGCTCCAAAGTGTGAGAGAACCCCCAAGGAAAGTCATACTGTTTTCAACTTTTTTCAAATCTTTGCTTATATGTCAAAGAAAGTTTAGGAATATAAGGAGGGATAGTATAATGGGATTTAGAGTTTTATTGTTGTTCAGTTGTCTCGTACTCTTTGTGACCCTGTGGACAAAGATACTAAGTGGTTTGCCATTCCCTTTTCTAGTGGATAAAGGCAAATAGAGGTTAAGTGACTTGTCTAGGGTCACCCCAACTAGTAACTCAGCTCTTTCTGACTTCAAGCCCAGTGCTTTATCCACTGAGTCACCTAGACGCCTTCCACAACAAACAAATAAAAAAGTTACACTGGTGATTAGTAGAGATGACATTTGATATGATGCGCATTGTACATTGTTGATCTCAATGTGCATTGTACAACATTCTTCCCTTCCCTCTACTAGCATACACTCTACTAGCATACACAGTGGCCTCAGGTAATATTAAGCAGAAACTCATTTTTTGTTTTCTGACATAGAACTATGTGAAAGTTCTTTTTCCTTGGTCTGATACTTTGATCCTATATAAAACTAGATTTAAAATTTTACTGAAAGATAAGCTGGCTTTCCCTAAAAATATGTCCAGAGTAGGTCCCACACATATCCTGGGTAATACAGTCTAGTATCTCATTGTAGGGAACTTCAGTTTAAATTTTGGATAGACCATTACAAATTTCAGAAAAGATTTCCTTGCCTCTAATCAAGTGCAAAAATAGATTTCTAATAAAAAGTAAATATATTTTCTCATGAAATCGCTTGCAGTGCACAAACTGGATAGCCACAGCTGACAGAATTGAGTTCAGTGAAACCAAAGAGGTCACTGCTTCTGGCTTGAATATAACTCTGCTCCTGTATTTGAGTTATGCGTGAATGTGAGCCCTTCTTAGGGGAGTGAAGTTCTTTTCAGTAATGCAGGCACTGAGCCTGGATTATGGAGGATTACCACCCATTACAAGACATTTTAAAATGTGATTCACCTGTTCCAAAAATGTTTATCCTTATGGACATATTCTTGCTAAAGTGCCATCTATACCATTTAAAAAGTGATTCTTTTGGGGGCTGGTCCATGGGGTGGGGGGGGGAGAATTGATTTTATGCCAAACTAAGCTTTTCAGTCTTTCTGAGAACCAAACTTTCTGAAAGAGTATTGGGCTCAATATCACAAGATCACAGAATTGGAAGGGAGCTCAAAATTCATCTATTTTAACTTGCCAGCTAGTGATGGAGTCCTTTTTATAAAAACCCAACAGATGGTCTTTCAGCCTTTGCTTAAATACTTTCAATGACAAGGAGCTTATAATGGCACCCATTCTATTGTTGGACAGCTCCAGTTGTTAGTAGAGCTCTTTGCTGTATTGGACCTGAAATCTACCTCTTTGTAATTTAGGATGATGGGATCGTAGGCTCATAGAATTAGAGCTAGACCTCCCCTTCTTAGTTCTAGATCTGCTTTCTGTAGCAACACAGAACACAATTCAGTTGTAACTAGGGTGGGTTGGTGGGAGAATTGCCAAAGAAAAAGAAATCTGGTTTATGGTTGAAAATGAAAAATTAAGAACAAGGTGGGTCAAATAATAGGGTGGGGAAGGTATAGAGCCAAGCAGGGGAAATAACCAAATGATGAGAGTGGAGCTGGCAGCAGACTTTTACTGGGAGAAGAGCTTGGGTTTTCTCAAGCAAAAACAGGGTGAGTAGATCAGGGAAGAAAACCTGGTCCTGACCCAGAAAGTATGTCCCCATCAGTGCAGACAGTGATGACCCTTTGGAAGCTACCTTTCAGCATACTTTGCTGCTCAGGGAGAGGGGGTGAGCTGGGAAGTATTGATCTAAAGTGAGGAGCTCCTGAGGTGGGAAGGGGGCAGCAGGGTAGTAAGAAGGACAGGAGTTAGGGGAAGGAAGCTGCTCCCTGCTGGTGGGCTATGTTTTCCTGGGGAATGTCCCTACTTCTCCTGTAATAGGAATCTTTTTTTTTAATCCAGTTTTGCCCTCCTCATCTTCCCAGACTTTTCTAAGGCCTGGAACCATATATCTAAGCAGAAGGATGAGGTTGAAAGTGTGGTCAGCTTCTCTGTGAGGAGAAGTGGAATATTTTAGGGATCCTAGATGGATTCCCAAACTAAACAAATTGGAGTATAAAACAGCTAGGGATAGGGCTGCCTCTGGGAAGGAAAATGGTTCACTAGACCAAGGAGTTCTCTTCAACTGACTCTGCCTTTTAGCAGTGAGACCTGGGTGGGTAGGATGAAGGAGAGAGACATTTCATCCAAGCCCAAGCAGGGGAAGAAGCCAGCTTCTCAAGTTCTGCTGGACAGCCAATGCTTCTTGGAAATGATTTTGTTTCCCCATCTCCTGGGTGTTTTTATTTCCCATTTTAAAAAAAATTGCCCTCTCATGTTCCTTTGGGGCATGAGGGTGAGTAGACCAGGGAAGAAAACCTGGTCCTGACCCGGAAAGCTGGTCCCCATCAGTGCAGAAAGTGGTGACCCTTTGGAAAGCTACCTTTCAGCATGCTTGCTGCCAAGGGAGAAGGGGTGAGCTGGGAAGTCTAGGGCATGGCTAGAGAGACCAAGGGACCTCCTCTGTGTTTAGCTGCCTGACCTGAGTCATGAGATCAGAGTTTCTAGCACCAAAAGGGATATTCCAGATCCCCTAAATGAAGCCAATTTTGTTGTGTGTGTGCATACACACAGTGTGTAACAAATATAGATAGTCAAGCAAAACATATTCCCACATGTCCAAAAATATGTTTTCTTCTATCTCTTGAGTCCATTACCTTGGTAGCATACTTGTTTACTGGTCCCCTGGAGTTGTGATTGGTCAATGCATTAATCAGAGTTCTTAAATCTTTTAAGTTTTTTTTTTGTCTTTAGAATGTTGTTGTTTTATTTAAATAAGTCTTTTGGTTCTTCTCACTTCACTCTGCATCTGTTCATACAAGTCTTCCAAGGTTTCGCTGGAACCATCTCTTCAGTTATTTCTTAGGGCACAGTAGTATCCCATTATATTTACATGTTATCAAATTATCTTATCTTGTCTGATCCTTACAACAACCCTTTGAGGCAGGTACTTTCATGATTCCCATTTTAGAGATGAGGTAAAATATCATAGTTTATTTAGTTATTCCACAATTAATAGGTGCCCTCCTAAGTTTCTACTTCTTTGCCACCATAATAGTTACCATTCATATGTGTGTATAAACATATATATGTATATGAATATATATGTATATGTATGTGGGTGTCTTTGCAAAGTGCTTTGAATAAATCATCTCATTTGGTCCCATCAATAATCCTGTGAGGTAGATGTTCTAGAATTATCCCCACTTTACAAATGAGAAAACTGAAACTGAGAGATGCTATTATGTGACGTCCAGGGTCCCACCATTATTAAGTGTCTGAGCCTTGATTTGAGCTCAGGTTTTCTGGATTCTAAGTCTAGCGCTCTAGCCACACTGTCACTTGTCAGCTTCTATGGGAAAAAAAGAGTTGGTATAAATATTTTTGTGTGTATGAGTCCTTTTCCTCTTTTTTTAAAAAAATTTTGGAGTATATGTAGTGGTATTGCTGGGTCAAAAGGTTGGACAGTTTAGTGATTTGGGGGATAGTCCCAGTTGCTTTCCAGAATGACTGGGATAATTCAAAGATTCCTTAATGGTGCATCAATATTTTTTTGGCCATAGACTCTCTAACATTTGTTAGTTGCCTTTTTTCTTATCAGTTTTTCTATTTGATAGGTGTGGGTAGAATCTCAGATCAGCCTTAATTTTTCTAACTGTTAGTGATTTAGAGCATTTTTTATTTCATATGACTATAGATAGCTTGGATTTCTTCCTTTCAAAACTAGCTTTTTATAAAGAAAGTCCAATTTTAATAAACTGGCTTAAAGAACACTGGTCTGAGAGTCAGGAGAACTCTGCTTTACACCTTGCTCTGACATTAATTCTGTGTCTCTGTTATCTCCTCTCTAAAATGAGAAGCTTGGATGATGTATTGGCTAAGGTGCTTTCCTGCTCTAACATATTAGGGGACTTTGAAATTTGGGGTTCATTTGACTCTCCCTCGGTTTGCCACAATTTCGGAAAGAGTTGAATGAGTCTTCCTCTGTAAACTTAAGTTAATCGTTTCTCTTCTCTGGGAATTGTTGTGTTACATTCAGAATTAGACAAGATAATCTGGCTCTGACATGGAGATATTTGTGTGGGTGGGGAAAGAGGTTGGCTTCAAGATTCCTTTTAGCTTCCTTGCTGAAAGAATCTCTCTGTTTGCTTTATGGTTTACCACTCGACCACTATCTGCTTGTATTCACACTTTTTGCATGCCAAGTGTGATTATTCTTGATGCCTAGAGACTATGGTTAGTGTGAATAGGAATCTAACGAATGGTCCCCTGCCTTTGGAGCAGTGGGTGTGAGTAGACTTTCCTACTGTGTCTTTGTGGTATCCTGGAGGTATAGTGTATATGCCTCACACAGTAGGCACTGCTTGGCTCAGGACACAGATGCTAGCAAATTGTTCAAATTTCCATCTTTCACCTGCCATCAAGGTTCACCCAGCATTCATCACTGGGGAAGATTGACTTCTCAATACGAAAAGTAGGCTCTCCAATTCTGTCATTCTTTGACTCTTTACCCACATCCTGGTAACTCTAGAGGCAATTTCATTTTTTTGGCTTTAGTCTACAGTTTTGAAGAAATGGGGAAATCAGTAAAAAGAGTACCCCAGGCACAAATATGAATCAGACATGAATCGGGTAGTGTACTCCCATGCAGAAAAGGGAATGCTAAGCATAAAAGAATCATACTATATATTTCAGAATGATTAATTTACCACTGATAGGATAATCCTTCAAGAGGCCAATATTCAGTTCTACTTGGGCCATAGCCAGTTATTACAAGTCTGCTAAATAGCCAGTTTATATTTCACCTCCACTGAGCGCAGTCCAATCAAATATGATCTTTCCCAGGGACCTTGTCTCTGATGCCAACTCTTTTCTTGGCACCAGCAACTATATTTTACTTTCATAGATGCTACTGCACCTCACCTGACCTCACAGGACCTTTTAAAGCTCACAGGGTCAATGCTGAAGGAAAGAAACACAAGAGAGTCAAAGAACTCAAAGTCCTGACTAGTTGAATCAACACTACTCATGGGGAATCTCCTGTCACCATTAATTCAGGCAAGAGATGGGTTGTTTTTCTCTACTCCCACAATGATATTAGTTTTTGTCACCTAGAAAGCTGCAGCCCAAAACAACTAACTGCCAGTCAGAAGCTTATTATGTCATGTGCTACACCCCCATTCCCTTTCTGTTCTCCTGGGGTAGAAGGGAAGACCAAGGGACTGCTTAGGGTCTGTCATATCATTCTGAAGTACCAAAAAGTGTTTTTAAGCACAGGAAACCACATGTCCAGGAGTAGTCATTATCTCCAAAGACCCAAGCAATGAGTTACCATTAGAGTACCCCAAAGTTTTCAGGGGAGCTCTGTGCATTTTCCCAGGGATAGCTGTGTAGGCTCATTAAGCCTAAATTAAATTGCTAAATTATATGTCGTGTCATGTCTATATATGTGGCATCATGTCTCATTCAGTGATGTGGCATCTACCTCCCTCCTCAAAAATGAATTCGTTAGGCTCCCCTTCTTTGCCACTGTACATGGTTTATACTGCTTGCCTAAGTACAAAACCTCCTATTTATGCCTCTGGCAAGTCTACGCCTTTATATGTCAGTCCTTCAAGTCCTAAAATATATTAAAGTATTAAATGTTAAAACATACTAAATATATGAAAATACATCACATCTCACCTTAGTTCTCTCATCCCCTGATGTTCTCTTCTCTCTGGGTTTTCATGCTTTTCCTCTCTCTGATTCTCCTCTTATTGGCCTGACTGCTCCTTCTAAATCCCCTTTGATCAATCATCATCCATGTGATATTCACTAACTGAGTGTGTGTGTTCCCAGAGCTATACCCTGGGCACTCTTCTCTTTTCTCTCTGTACTTTATTACTTGGTAATCCCATCAGCTCCCATGGGGCTCAATTGTTATCTCCATGCAGATGACTTTGAGATCTATCAATTGATCCACCAATTGATTGAATCCATCAATCTTGAGCTCTAATCATCCATCATGAATTGCCTATTGAAGATTTTGAATTAGCTGGTATTGCCCTAATATACAGTAAATTCATAGTAGCACCATATTGGTTTGTTAGGTGGCATAGTAGATAGAATACTGGGTCTGGAGTCAGGAAGACTCCTCTTCCTGAGTTCAAATCTGACCTCAGATACTTACTCCCTGTGTGACCCTGTTTGCCTCAGCTTCCTCATCTATGAAATGAGCTGGAGAAGGAAATGGCAAACTATTCCAGTATCTTTGCCAAGAAAACTCCAAATGGGGTCATGAAGAGTTGGACATGCCTGGAAAAAGTGAACAAAAGGGCCACATTACCTCTGTCTGGATTTGAAGCTTTTCACAATCTGGCCCCTCCCAGAAAAGAAAGAAGACTTTCCCATATTACCCCTTCCATACATTCTATGCTCTAACCACTCTAGCCTACATACTATTCCTTACACGTGATATTCCATCTCCCATGCCTAGAATGCTCTCCCTTTTCACCTCTGCCTCTTGGAATCCCTGCCCCCCTTCAAAACTGCTGCCTCCTCAAAGCCACAATGTGTTCATTTTATATGTATATTTATATATTGTACTTCATCTCCCTGTCTAGGAGGTATATTCCCTGAGAGCAGTGGCAGCTTCATATTTGCCATCTTACTAGTATTTTATATGCCAAGTACACGATAGGCATTTAGTAAATGCAGGCTAGTCCATTGATTCTCCTGTGACAAGCTTTTCATACAAAAAGGAACAAGCCAGAAAGTAACAGTCATGTCATGGAAAGAACACTGTCTCTGCATTCATAGTAGCTTGGTTCAAATCCCACATCTTCTATGCAGTTCCCCTGTGCCCTTTGGCAAGTCACTTTAGCTCAGTTGTTTTTCAGTTATGTCTACTCTTCATGACCCCATTTGGGGTTTTCTTGGCAAAGATACTGAAGTGGTTTACCATTTCCTTCTCCAGCTCATTTTACAGATGAGGAAACTGAGGCAAGCAGGGTTCAGTGACTTGCCCAGGGTCACACAGCTAGTACATGTCCCAGGTCATATTTGAACTCAGGAAGATGAGTCTTCCTGATTCCAAGCCCAACACTCTATCTACTGAACCACCTAGCTTCCCTAGCTGCAAGTCACTTAAGTCCCTCTGAAGTCTTACATCATCTTTAAAATGAAGAGGTTGTACTAGAGGAGCTCTGAGGCTCCCCTTCTGGAGCTAAATCTATCATTTTTGTGATTGTCTTTTTCTAAATACACTCGAATTTGTCAGTATTCCTCTTAAAAAGCGACACCCAGAATTGGTTAAATGCCTGACTAGAGGCAGCTGGTAGTGAAATGGAGAGAAACTGGACCTGGAGTCATGAAAGAGCTGAGTTCAAATTCAGTCTCACACACTTACTGTGTGATTCCAGGCAAATCATATAACACATGTTTGCCTCGGTTTTCTTCAGGTGCAAAATGGGGACAATTATAGGATCTCCCTTGTGGCAGTATTGTGAAGCTCAAATGAAATATTTGTAAAAAAGAATCTAGCATAATAAATGGCACATAGTAGACACTATATAATTGCTTGTTCTCTTCCTTCTCTAATACAGATTACAGTGTGAATATTATTTCCTGTCTGGACACTATGTATTGAACCCTGAAAGTATTCTAGATTTTTTTTAGCAATTTTCTTCCACTATTGGTCCATGTTATGCTTTCAGTCAACTAAACCACCCAGATCTTTTCCCACAAGAATTGTTGTTAAGCCAAATTGTCTCCTTATGTGTGGGCTGATTTTTTGAACCCAAATGTGGTATTTTTACATTTGTGCCTGTTACATTTCTCCTTCTCTTCATCCCAGTGCTCCTCTTCAGACCATGAGCACTATGACTGTCATTTATAACGTTATCCATCTCTCCTGGGTTGTATGAAATGTGCATTTTATATGTCTACTTCACCATATCATTACAAAACTGAAAATGCATTGTAGAAAGTTATGAAGATATGAGTAATAGCTGTGAAATGATGAGGCATTTTTCCAAGATAACACCAATAGGAAAATTGGGGGATTTTTTCTTCCTCTAATATTGTATTTTAAAATATCCCATCAATTTGTGAATTTAATTTCATAATCAGGGGACCAAGAAGAAATGTGCATAGCCAGATATTCTGAATTGCTTTGACTTTTATTTGGCTCTAAACTTATATTTTTATTGAGCAAAATAATTATCCTTTTAAAATATCACTCCTTTTCCTCGATAGTCATATGAAACCAATACCGTTATTCATGGGAAAAGAGGAGTTCTTTACCAAAGAATAATCTCCAAGTTTCCTTTATGAACTTAGATTTTTAAAAATGATCTTTTGATTTACTAGCCTTCATGTTCCATGCTCTGATCTTTAGAACATTCATTTTATTATTATATATTTCAACTTTTAGTATATTCTCAAGGGATCAAAAGAAACCCAGGTAACTTTTTCCCCCATAGCATAATTTCTTGATTTATCTTTCTAAATCTCTTTTTTTCTTAAGTGGTTCAGCCTGCACACACAGTTTCCTTTTTCTCAATAGCAGCTTTGTTCCTTCTCCAGGTTCATTTTGGAGAGAGAAAAAAAATTATCCCTGCATAAAAATTACTACTTTGTATTTAGCCTTCAGAATAAAATTTTATTGTCTTTATTTTCCAAAATCTGGTCATAAGAAAAAAATGCTAAAACATCTTACAAATATTCCATTTTAGAAGAAAACTAAATACAACCCTTCCTACAAAGACATTATTTCCTTTCTGGCACAGCTACCTCAAACCTAGGCCATATATTTAGAGTTGGAAGAGACCTTAGAAGCCAATGAGATCTCTTTATTTCACAGATGACACAATAGAGGGCCAGATAATTAAATTATATTGTTTTTACTTGTGGGAGAGAGAATGTGCCCCTAGTTGGGGGAGAAGTTTTGTACTAACTGCTCTTACGTTAATAAGTGGCATGAAAGAAAGAGACCATTTTGAACTGAACTAGTAGAGGAAATTTTAATGAAGAAGGAAGAATCACTTGAAAGAATTTTAAATAGAAGTAAGATCTGACTAGGCAGGGGACCATTCTATGTTAAGATTAGCAAAGACAAAAGAGGCAGAACAAATATATGGTCATTTGTGGTGTGGTAAATAGATAATATTTGGAAGAAAAGATTCACTTTGGGGGAATGTTAGGATATAGGGGTTCTGTGGTCCATTTTTTAGTTAAATAGTGATGTGATAACAAATGGCAAGATAATTAATCTAGTTAGGAGAAAATGAAATTAGAGGAAAGAGAGCCTAGCTTTATGGAGACTTAGTAGATCAAATTCCTAGGAAAAACTGTCAACACCCATTGCCTCTGTTTTATCTCCTCTCATTTCACAGTTCTTTGTAATCTGGCTTTCACTTTTATTATTCAATTGAAAATCTCTCTCTAAAGTTACTAATGATCTCCTAATTGTCAGATCTAATAGCCGTTTCTCAATGCTCATCACTCTTGACCTCTCTGCAGCACGGAACGCTGTGGACCGCCATCGGTTCCTAGACACTCTTCCCACTCTGGATTTTCAGACATTACTCTAAGTTCTCTTCTTGTCACATGATATTTCCTCAGTCTCCTTGGCTGGATCATCATCCATGCCTTGAATATTAATAGTGGGTGTACCCCAAGGTTTTGTCCTGGGCCTTCTCGTCTTATCTATACTTTATCACTTGATTATCTTATTACCGTACATGAATTCAGTTATTATCTCTATTCAGATTACATGCAAATATATGTATGCATATATATTTGTATACATACTTGTATACACACACACACACATATATATATACACACAGTGTCCCTAAAGTCTGGACACATAGGAAATCTCATTAACTATGCATATTTTCAAGAAATGAAATGAATGACATTTTCAACAACATTTTATTTAATTAGCATAAACTTTAGCCATGATAATTTCATATGGAATAAAAGCTTTCATTAGCTATTGGGGACTATTTTCCATATTAATGAGATTAATTTCATTAAATTAATGAGATTTCTTATGTATCTCATGTCTTTTTATGAAATCTCATTTATGCTAATTAAATAAAATGTTGTTGAAAATTTCGTTTATTTCATTTCATGAAAATATACATAGTTAATGAGATTTTCTACATGTCCAGACTTTAGGGGCACCCTATATGTGTGTGTGTATGTATACACATTCAACCCTAGTTTCCTGAACACCAAAACTACATCATGAACTGCTTAACAGACATTTCAAACCATATGTCCCAGATGCCAAGCTCAACATGTTTAAAATTTCATTTACTCAAAACTATCCCTCTCTCAAACTATCCTATTACTACTGTGGGGGCATGACCAACCTTCTACTCATGCAAGTTTGTGATCTTGGTTTTATCCTTAACTCCATGTTCTCACTTACCTCTTGCATCCAGTTGGTACAAAATCTCATTTCTAGCTCTATACCATCTTTTGCATTTGTCCTCATTTCTTTTTCAAATTAAGTTATTTATAATCAATTAACAAAATTCAGTTTTCTTTCCTTCCCACTTCCTATCCCCATTGGGGAAAAAAAAAGAAAAACAAAACCTTGTAAAAAAATTACATATCATCAAACAGAAACGCTCATATTGACTATTTCCAAATATGTATACCATCCCTCTTTTTTGGTCATCTTTATTTATTTTGTAAATGTGCGGTAGAATACCAGAGTTATTTTAATTATCCTTTACCTAATTATTAGTTAATTTTTTAAAAAATTACTATTGATAACATGGATGTCTTCCATTGAGAATTGCTTATTCCATATTCTTCCTCCCTATTTTTCATCTCTAGTGAATTACTTTTCTTTTTTCTTACTTTTTCTTTTCAGATCATGAAAATATAACAATGCTGCTCATAGGTCCTCTATCTTATTTACTTTCTCTATGACTCTTAAAGATGTTGGATATCTGAAGAGACACATTTCTTCTCTCCCTATTAAAATAGGAACACTTCATCTTTATATGATCCTTTCTATTTACTCAAACGTGTTTGCCTTTCTGGGAAGCTAGGTGGCACAGTGAGTCAGAAGACATATTCCAGAGTTCAAATCTAACCTCAGATGCTTCCTAACTGTGTTACTTTGGGCAAGTTACTTAACCCTGTTTGCCTCAGTTCCTCATCTGTAAAATGAACTGGAGAAGGAAATTGCAAAACACTCCAAGATCTTTGCAAAGAAAACCCCAAAACGGGTCACAAAGAGTCACACATGCCTAAAAAATGACTAAACAACAAAATTTACCTTTCTGCATTTCTCTTGACTCCTGCATTTGGAATTCATAATATTTATTCAATTCTGGTATCTCCATCAAGAATACTTGACAGTCCTATATTGCATTAAAGGTCTATTTCTATTCTAATGTTAACTTCTTTGGTTCTGTCTGAATAAAACATTTCAGTTTTATGTTATAAAAATTGCATATTTTATCTTGTATGATCCTCTCTCTCCTTTGTCTCATAATGAACTCTTCCCCTATTCATCATGGTCAAAAGTATTATCTTCCTTTCTCCTCAATTTTTTAAATGTCCTTTTATATCTAAGACATATATACATTTGAAGTTAATTCTGATATATGGTATGACAGGATAGCTCTTACAGATCTGTAGCATCTGAACCACTAAAAGAGCACCATCTTTTAATACAGCACAGCTGTTCTATGGATCGCGTGTGCGAGGCAGGAGGGGATTTCCTGGTACTGATTTGTTAATTTATGTGCCCTCCAGAGCACCGGCCAGTTCAGTTGAATTGAATCCCAAGTGCTCTTTATGGTACATCTGTTACATGTAATCAATTGGCCCAGTTCACAATGTCTTCCAGGCAGTACTCAGCTCAAAGCCATAAAAGCTAGAATGGCATCTTCTTCATCAAGTGAGCTGGTATTGATTATTTCTTATGGACATGCTGAACTTTTCTACAAATGCATAAGAATGCACTGTCCTAGCATCTTGTATTGATATGACAATTCTGATAGCACATGGGGTGGATAGCTAGTAACTTTTTTTTTGGAGGGGGGAAAGCAAGGCAATTTGGGTTAAGTGACTTGCCCAAGGTCATACAACTAGTAAGTGTGTCAAGCCTCTGAGGCCAAATTTGAACTCAGGTCCTCCTGACTTCAGGATTTGTGTTCTATTCACTGTGCCACCTAGCTGCCCCGCTAGTCACTTTCTTAGGATGACTGAGATAGAGTAGTGGTTAGCTATTTAGGATAAGTAAGCATTTTATATATACTTTTCAGAAGAGAAAAGGTAAAGGGATGTTAGACATAATATCACCTTCACATTGCAAATGAGGCAAGACTATTATTAACTTTCACACCAATGTGTTCTTCAAGTCACTCTCTCCTCTTTCCCTCAAAATTTCTCTTCGCAGCATGAAAGACAATGAACTGTTTTTAAGAACAAGTCTGCTGTATTTAGGGCATTTTTTTTTGCTTGAGAAAGCCTAACATAGTTGAAAGAGTTAAGAAAGTTCTACTTGAAGTTATGCCTCTGACACTCAATCGTCAGGCTCTAAGTTGCCACATTTGTAAAAAATTGAAATCCATCAGTCTTGTGCTATTATATAATTCTGCTGTTATGGTGGTGTAATGGGGATGCAAATTTGGAAGATCTTCCCTGCCCCTAGGCTAAAGTGCACCTGAAGCCTTGGGTGGGAGGCTTGTTTTTCAGTAAATACTTCTTGATTGGCCAGTGAGTCAATAAGGTTTTTACATTCTCTGAGCCAGGAGAAGGCTATATTAACCCTGATGTGTAGCTTTGTTTTGGGACTCACTTTGAAAAGTGTTCTGTGATTTGATCTGAATTCTGGGAAGCCGTTGTTGAGAGTCCCCCGGCTTTGAAAAACCCAGATGTGGAAACCCAGATGTTGACTGGGTATGGATGTAATGGCTGGACAGTTTGGAAAGCTGTCTACTTGATCTGTTTCTGTCTTGATAATTCTGTCTGTGTATTTTGAAGTTCGGGGTGCTGACCTTTTTCCCCTGAACAAGGTAAACGATATATGTCCGACTGATTAAAGTAAGCTTGTTAACCCATTTTGAGTTGCTTTCCTTTAACAAAGCAGATCCAAGAACCTGTATGGGCAGCAAACCCTGAGGACGCGCTTGGGGTGCTTGCTGCTACAGGTGGTTCTATGCTGTTAGGGTGATTCTCTTCTTCCCATTTCTTCCTTCTTTCTACACAATATTTCTTTTCTTGTTCAAATTCAAATCTTCTCCTTGAATAGCAAAAGAAAATTATAGAAGTAAGACATTTAGAAAGGGGAGGGGAAAATGGGGACTAATGGAGGGAAGAAATGGAATAGTAGGTAAAATAGAAGGAACTTTGATAAATAGTAGTATTTTATATTGAAATAGTAATAGAAAACTTGAGAACTCCTTCCCTTAGAAAGAAAACTGAGTGTTACTAGTGTTCTTGTAGATTTCATTAGATATTAACAAACCCGTCAACCATTCATTGTTCCTAGAGTAGTACTGGAGTGTTCTCAAGTTTTCCCTGAAGATGGAAGTTAGTGTTTTTTAATGATCTAGTCCATCATTCTGTGTCACTTGAGCTATTTAGGTAATGGATATGGTAAAAGGGAATAGAATATGTGGCTTTTTAGCCCATTCCCTTACAAGGGTTAAAAGTCTTTTTGAAGAGACATTAATAAAATGATGACTGTAAGGGGCTTTGGAGTTGTTCTCTCCCTGCTATATGAATTTGTGACAGAAACAAAAAGCTAAAATTCGATATTGTATTCTCTAAGATTACAAGAGACCAATCTGCCCGGAGGTCCCTGATAACCAACCAGAGCGCCTGAGACCACTAACATACATAAACAAATAGACCTACACCCTGTACACTGTGTATAACAAACATTTAATGTCTTTTGTATTTGAAAGTACTTCTGACTAGGCTATTTAAACATTTTTAAATATCAGTAAGACTGCCAATGAAAAGCAGTGACTTGTAGTAGAAAAAAATACATGGAGTCAGAAGAGTCCGTATGCAAGTCTCAGCATTAACACACACTATCTGTGACACTTTGGGCAAGGCACTTAACCCCCTGAAACTTCATTTCCTGAGATCTAAATTGGGGATGATACTAATATGTATGTGACTTATCTTACAGAGTTCTTGTGAGGAAAATCCTTTTGTAGTCAGACTATTTATGAAAAAATAAAAAGCACTCACTAGCAATTAGAAAAATGTAAATTTTTAAATGCTTGATGTACCACCTAGCATGTATCAGACAAAAAAAATGGAAAATAAAAATGTTGGAATATGAAAAACATTATTGCACTTTTAGAATAGCTATGATTGTTCTATTATGGAAAGCATTTTGGAACTTTGCTCCCAAAGTATTAAACTGTGCATATCTTTTGACCCAGTGATACTGCTACTAGATTTATACCCTAAAGTGATCAAAGAAAGAGGCACCTATGTACAAAAACCACTTACTTATAGCAGCTCTCTTTGTGGTGGCAAACAATTAGAAACTGAGGGGACGTGCCTCCATTGGGGAAGAGATTAATGTTACAGTATATGAATGCAACACAATACTGTTGTTTTTTGTAAGACATTTTTAAAAATCTGGAAACATTTGTATGAAATGGTACAACGTGAAGTGAGCAGAATAAGGAAAAT
The DNA here is from genome assembly GCF_028583685.1 of Petaurus breviceps papuanus. Classification (NCBI taxonomy): domain Eukaryota; kingdom Metazoa; phylum Chordata; class Mammalia; order Diprotodontia; family Petauridae; genus Petaurus; species Petaurus breviceps. Next base: position 15,338,157 of record NW_027185616.1, read on the forward strand.
AATCTATACAATAGCAGCGATATTGTAAAGATAATCAACTTTGAAAGACTTAGTTAACCCTGATGAGCAAAATGACCAACCACAGCTCCAAAAGATGTGCCATCCACCTCCAGGCCGAGAGCTGATGGACTGGAAACATTTTATTCTCTGTTCTGTCTTGTTATTATCTTTGTTGTTGTTGACCAATGTGTAAACTTGTTTTTCATGACAATACATATTTGTTATGTATTATATTTTTCTTTACTTCTCAATGGATGAGGGAGGGACAGGTCAGAGGTTTAGAATTTGGAACTGAAAAAATAAGATTAAATTTTGAAAAAGTAAAGTGCCTTTGTTAAAGTAAAAAATAACATGTAAATGTGAATTTTTATTATTTCCTGAAGTTTCTGTCTAAATTCAAGTGATTATTTCCTTTTGGAGAATTCCATTCAATTTTGTAGTGGAAAAATTTCATATTTCATTTTTTAGGGGAAATCCTGAATACACACAACACATACACAAACACACACAAACCCTTTAAGTGCCCAATATGTCTAAAATATGATGCAAAGTGCTCGACAATTACGTTATATTAGGAAAATGTAATATCCTTGAAGTCAGAATCTGTTTTAATTTTTCTCTTTGTTATCTCAGTGACTTAAACAAATAGGAACCTAATAAAAGTTTAATGAATTTAATGGGAAAAAATAGTACATAGTCTCTTTTCTTATGGAACTTAGAGTCTAATGGAGGATACAACACATACATACATAAATACAGTGCAAAGTGGTATATAATATGCAATGGAAGTCTATGTGAGATGTAGCAAGAATTGTGTGAATAAAAGTAGAGATAGTGAACTATAGGACTCTATGGGAAACAGTTGGCTTAGGTTTAGAATTTATACATGGAAATATTGTAAAATAAGCTCTCCTTTTACAGATGGAGAAACTGAGGCAGGAAGTTTAAGTGACCTTTCCAAGGTCACATAGCTAGTAAGTATCTGAGGAAGGATTAAAACTCAGCCTTTCCTAACTCTAAGTCCAGTTCTCTGTCCACTCTACCACTTAGTTGACCTTAAAGTTCAGCTAGTTTTACCCCACATTTGGCAGATAGGGAAGCTGAGGCCCAATGCAGTTAAGTGACTTGCCTAAAGTCATACAAATAATAAGCAGCAGTGCCAAGATTCCAATTCAAGTCTTCTAACTACAAATCCTCTATTTTTCCCAATGGAAATTATTATGAGATGATCTTCCCCCAAGGGAAAAATCATTTGCTATTTCAATATAGTGTAAATGTTTAATCTGTTAAGGTATCATGCTGAATATTAATGAAACATGGAGCTACTCAGATTCATTCATTTTGAAGGGGTATATTTTTTAATGAACTCCACATTATCTGAAGAGGCAGCTATGTGGTTCAGAGGATAGACCATTTGGTCTGGAGTCAGGAAAACCTGAATCCAGTGTCAGACACTAGCTGTGTGACCCTGGACATGTCATTAAATCTTTGTTTGCTTTAATGCACTGGAGAAAGAAATGACAAATTACTCTCGTATCTTTGCCAGGAAAACCCCATGGGTAGTATTGGCATGATATCACCTTTGGGTCACAAAGAGTCAGATAGAATTGAATGACAGGACAGCAACAACATTATCTGAATCATTAGTCATGAACTGAGTTCAAATCCATCTTCAGATACTCGCTATGTGACACTGGGCAAGTCATTTAACTTCAATGTGCCTTCAAATCCTCAACTATAAAATGGGGATAATAATGGTACCTACCTCAAAGGGTGATTGTGAGGATCCAATGAGATGATGTTCGTGCCAGGCACATAGTAGGAGCTTAATGAACACTTGTTCCCTTCCCTTACCACCTACCCTTATTACTGGTATGATGTTCCATAGTGTATAAATATAGCCCTTCATTTAGGTGGGGTATGATATTTTTACCCTATTCAAAGATTCTCATTTGTGCTTTAATGTTGGAGTGTGCTGGTGGGAAACAATTGAGGAGACAGCTGATGTCATAGTTCACACTATTCTTGACTTGGATTAGCATCTGATTCTATTTGCCAAACATGGTACCACATGCTTGGTAGTGGGATTATCCAGCAATAGCAAATAGACATGTGACTTAGTGACTTTATGATAGTCCACAGTTAGAGGCTGACTGTTCATGGTTCCGTGGGAGTGTAGGGTTGTTGGCAAAGTTTCCTAGTGTATTGACACCCTGGAAAGCATGTGCCAGGGTCTTATGACAACTTTTATCTGCTATGTCAAAAGGACAAGGACTTTTGTTACTGGCAAAGCTTCTTTTCCATTCCCTATTCTACATACAAAGGGTAACATTAGCAGAATGGTAGGCAGAAAATTATATTGTGAAATAAACTCATCTTGAGACTGAGGTCTTTACCCAATTGTAGATTTGGTGGGGTGGTCAACCTACAGAGGCTACACCTGTGAGAAGAGTGAGTAGCTTGTCATAGGCTACTTAATCTGTGGATCTCATTGCAGATTGCCCAGCAAGTTGGCATGTAATGTGAGATGGAAGGTCCACTGCCACTCACTTACTGCATCTGCTCAGAGCTCTTCTGGTTGGAAGACGTTGGCACCAGCTTTTGCTGTAGCTTGATAAATATGATTAGGTTTTTCTGCAAGCCAAATAACATTTTAAGTGCTCTCTTGAAATCATAAATCAGTCATGTTCTCTCTCATCTAAGAAGAAGATCATGCTATAGCAATTTTTAATCTCTTTCAGCAGAGTTAAAGTTGGCTTCTCTGAAGGGATAGTCTGGCACTGAAAGTACCATAAAACAAATTAAATTAACGAGTATTTGTTAAGCATCTCTTACTCCTTCAAGCTAGACTCTGTGTGGGTACAATCCTTACCTTCAAAAACAATTTTGCTGCTGGGGAAGAAAATAAACGTTAAAATTTAAATAAAAATAAAATATTTAAATAACGGTTAATAACAACAGTAAATGGGATCAAAAGATCTAGACTTAAAACAGTAGGGACCTGGATGGTAAGCCAGTCCAAACCCATCATTTTACAGATGAAGAAGTGAAGGCTTAGAAAGGCTGGAGTCTAGGCATAGAGGCACAGCTGGTGTCACAAAGAGTCAATGTTTTATTTCTAAATGAACGGGACAGGCAGCAATTGCTTTGGAATTGAGAGGCAGGAAAGATCACAAATGCCTGATCAGGGAATCAGGGAAGCCTTCCTAGAAGGAGTGAGATTCAATTTGAATGCTGGGTAGAATTTGGATTTGGATAGACAAAGGGGATAGGGAGGGGCATTAATACAGGATGGAGTCATGTGGACAAAAATTACAAAGGTAGAAAAGTTTACTCTGGAAGAGTAAGTAAAGAATATTGACTAAAAACATGCTGACTAAATATTGATGTGGGAAGAAAGTGATAGTAACTCAGAGATAACTTGTAAAGACAACTGGGCATTATGTTATAAGCCACGTGTAGCCATTGAAGGTTTGGAAGAGGTCATCAGCATAATAAAAGTAGTATTTTCAAAATATCAATTGAAGAATATTGTTTAGGATGGATAGGAAGGAGAGACTAGAGACAGAGAAAGTAAATAGATGGCTATTGCTGCCACACAATTCTTGCCACATCTCACATAACCTGAGTTTTGCCTATCACTTATGTTCTGTTTAGCACTGTAGTTATTTATGCATGTGTTGTATCCTCCGTTAGACTCTAAGTTCCATAAGGGAAGAGACCAGGTTTTTATTTTTTCCCCCATTAAATTCATTAAGCTTTTATTTGGTCCCTATTTGTTTAAGTCACACATACACACACACGTTTTACCCATAGGTCCTTTTCCTCTTTCTTTGATCTTTTTGCAGTATAGACTTAATCTCAGTATCGTACAATAAATTTGGGGGCATAGTTCCAAATTGCTTCCCAGAATGGTTAGACCAATCCATAGTTCTCTTATCAGAACATGCATTGGAGTAACTTTTCCCATAGTCCCTCCTGCATTTGCCATTATTTTCCTTAAAACAAAAACTTTGCCATTCTGCTGTGGATGAGAGGGTACCTCAGAGTTGTTTTAATTGACACAGTTATAACTTGACAGCACTTTGAATGCCATGTATATTGTCATACCATGGTATTTTTTTTATTACCAGTGCATATCAATCATGCCAAAATGAGGGGAAAGGGAGGGAGGAGAAAAATATTTTATTATGATTTTTTGAGCTCAGAGCTGAAATTAGAATTTTTGGAATAAGAACTGCCCTGTTACAAAGCATCAAATGTCATTGGAAATTAGATTTTGCAGAAGACTTGATAATATTTCTTAATAAGTTCAACCTAAAATTACAAGCCAAAGCAGCATTCATATACAAACTTTGCAAAACTATAGAAAGTTAATTCAATAACAACTAATATTGTTTGAATCACAAGTAATGTAAAGTTGCTTTATATACTTCCTTTGCTGTCAAAAGTTAAAACAAAGCAAGATCTTCATTCCCATACAAATTTGTAGCAGACATATTTTCTAAGTTCAAACTAAAGTTCTAGAGCCATTTTTTTTTGTACTTTGAAACAAGTGTAAAAGAAATTCACATTTCAAAATCCATTTAACTGTACAATTAAGGAGATTCTATCTAAGCTTCCTTTAAGTAGATAATCAACAATGTAATGGTTAAAAGAAAAATATAAGGAGAAAAATCTAATAGAATTCTATAAATGCTTTCCAGGCAATGAATACACTCAATTAAAATAATTTGCTCATAAATTAATATCAGTATTTGATGGTACCTAAATATGTGAAAAGATATTTTTAAAGATGAGATATGTATAGGTATAAAAATGGAATGCAAATTTTCATTTATTAATTTTTATCTATACTGTGAATTTTTTATCTAACTGTGAATGACTTAGCTCTTCTCAGCAATACAATGATGCAAGACAATTCCGAAGGACCATGCTGGAAAGTTCTATCCACATTCAGAGAAAGAACTGATGTAATCAGAGTTCAGATTGAAACATACTATTTTAACTTTCTTTATTTTTATGTTTTTTTCCCTTTTAGTCTTTTCTTTTTTTACAACATGAGCAATATAGAAACGTTTTACATGATTGCACATATATAACATATCAAATTGCTTACCATTTTAGGGGTAAGGAGGGAAAGGAAAAAATTTGGAAGTCAATTTAAAAAAATTACTGTTAAAATTGTCTTCATATTTAATTGAAAAAATAGAATACAAATTTTTTTTTTTTTTTGCTTTTTGGAGGAGGGAAGTCAGGGCAATTGGGTTTAAGTGACTTGCCCTAGGTCACACCCGCTAGTAAATGTTAAGTGTCTGAGGATGGATTTGAACTCAGGTACTCTTAACTCCAGGATGGCTGCTCTATTCACTGCATCGCCCTGAAGTACTATATAAAAAAAAAGAACATGATGGAGAAAATGTTGGCAATGTAGATTAATCTTAAAAATGTGTCAGTTACACATTTTTTTACAGTCAGTTGTTAACAGCATGCCCCTGAATATGAAAGCAAGGCAAAGATGAAAGTTCAAATTCTTCCAGAAAATTATATTTATATGTTCCTGATCTGAGAAGAATACACACCTGGGGAAGTGAAAATAGGGATTTAAATGACAAACAGACTCCAACAGGATGTTTGGACTTCAGGTCAGAGCTTAGGATAAAAATAGAACCCTCCTTCAAGATCCACATGACCCAGTATTTCTCTGTTATTTTATTAAAAAGAAAAATTTTAAAGCAATGACAAGTGTGCTAATAATTTTGGTAAATGAAATTTTGGATTTTATGCTCTGATTTTTTTTAAGAGAAAAGAAATAGGGAAAGGTCATGGGTTATGTTTAAGGAGGCTTCTAAAGAATAGTATGAGTCAGATAAGAGTTGTGCCAGAGGGGTAGCAGAGAGGAAGGGGAGCTCTGGATAAACACTCACATTTCACTTGGGCTGTGTTCTTAATCCTGCTATCACATAGCAGGTGAAAGACAGGTGCTGTATGATGCTATTCTTGGCAGAAGAGAATAACGTATGAAGGGAGCCAGCATTCATAACTGAACCATGACCTTTTCCTACCTGGCGTTCTGTCTAAGAGGAATTGGGCAAAGGCCTGATGGAATGAAAAGGAACAGGCTATCAATAGAACAAAAGTCAGTGGGAGCATACTAAATTCCAAAATACAAGCAAAGGGTCTGAAAAACAGAGTCGGAAGACAGGGTTCAGATTCAATAAAGTCAGAGGCAATAGGAGGAATGATAAGCAAAAGGCTGGAATTATGTGAGGGGTAGAATTCAGCGAGACAATTTAGGATGGATCTTTAGGATCTTTTGGCATTAGCATTTGAAACGAGGTTGCTGGGAGAAATATCAATAATCTCAGATATGCATACAATACCACTCAGATGGCAGAAAGTGAAGAATGTGTGTGAAAGAAGAGAGTATAAAAGCTGGCTTGAACATTAACTTAAAAAAAAAAACAGAAAAAAACTAAGATCTTGGCAGTTGGTTCCATCACTTCCTGGCAAACAGAGGAAGAAGAAATGGAAGCAGAGTGAGATTTTATATTCTTTGGCTCAAAGATTACTTCAGATGGAGATTGCAGCCATGAAATTGAAAGACTCCTGCTCCTTGAAAGGAAAACTATGGCAAATCTGGACAGCATACTAAAAAGCAGAGACATCACCTTGCCAGTAAAGGTCCATATAGTCAAAACTATGGTTTTTCCAATAGCAACGTATGGCTGTGAGTGTTATACTATAAGGAAAGCTGAGCAACACAGAATTGATGCTTTTTTATTGTGGTGCTGAAGAGACTTTTCAGAGTCTTTTGGACAGCAAGGAGGTCAGAACACTCAATACTTAAGGAAATTAATTCCAACTGTTCACTGGAAAGTCAGATACTGAAGCTGAAGCTTAAATACTTTGGTCATATAATGAAAAGACAGGACTCATTGGAAAAGACCCTGATGTTGGGAAAGATTGAAGGAAAAAGGAAAAAGATGAGATGGACAGAGAGCATCATGGAAACAATGAACATGAACTGGGACAGACTTTGAGAAATAGTGGAAGACAGAAGGGCCTGGGGTGCTATGATTTATGGTATCATAAAGAGTTGAATACAACTTAAAGATTGAACAACAAATATGAATCTAGGTCTTCTGTGTCAAAGTCCAGTCCTCAATCTCCTGCCTTCCCTGGCTTTTTGTAAGTCACAGATAAAATTCTACCTCCTATAGGAAGCCTTTCCTGATCCCCCTTAATTCTAGTACCCCTCCATTGATCATTTGTGGTTTTACCTTGTATATAGCTATTCTGCCCAGATGTTGCATGTTGTTTCTTGCATTAGACTGTGGTAGCAGGGACTAACTTTTACCTATCTTTGTATCTTCAGTTCTTAGCATAGTGCCTAGCAAAAAGTAAGCACTTAATAAATGTTTATTGATTATAACTGACTACTCTCTTTCTACCACATACCCCACCATGTCACATTTTTAAACTCCTATTAAGCATATCCTGGGAGAAAATATCTTACATAGATCTGACAGTATCCTTAGGTTTCTTAGTGTGGCATTTCCCTGATAGTTGCTTGAAACATGATACTTCTAGGCCTGACATTCTGTAAATCTAGATTAAATGGGTATAGGACATAGAATAGCAATCCTGGTACAGGTATAAGCATGAATTATACCTGGCTAGTTCTGGGTTCTCCCCATGTTCTCAAATTATGTAGGTGAATATAATGGTAATGGGAATTTTAAGATCTTCCCTGCCCCTTAATAAGCCTAAGGGAATTTGAAGACCTACCCTGCTTTGAAAAATATACTGTGCCCCAGTAGGCTGAATTTAATCACATGGAGCCTGTAGTAGAAGGAGTTTGCTAAAGGGTGGAGCAGAGCCCACAGGAAACTGGGAGTCAAAACAAGCTAGACAGTTGGAAGGAGAGGACGCTTCTGAGGGAGACAGATAGCCTTGTGGGTAAATATTGGTCTTGTGTTGGTTTGTGGGAAGGCTAACTGATGCTGTGACCCTCTGTGCTGTTGTGGCTTATTAACTTCTTTGCTACTATGATGTAATAGACTTACTTGTTTCAGGATTCGGTTTTCTAGTGTCTGAATAAAAGTTTTGCTTCTGTGTTATCTATGGAGAGTCTGTTATATTTTGTGATCAAGCACTGTGCAGGTATATTTATTGTGACTGTTGGCACTGTGAATATTGCATTGGTGCTACAGTGACTCCTATTAATTAATCAATAAACAATCATTTATTAAGTGTTTTCTATGTTTAAGGCACTATGATAGATCCTGGAGATATGATGATTAAAAGTGACATAGTCCCTACCCTCAAGAAACTTAGATTCTAATGAAATCCTAGTTCATTGGGTAGAAGTTAGAGTTAGTAATATGCCAAAGTGAGAGACCATAAAGTCTTTCAGGCTACTACAATACCACAGTGGAGATCACCATATTTTAATAGTCTCATCTTTAGTTTTAAATTGTGGTTTTGAGGATGATTTCAAGAAATGTATTAAACAGACTGGGCCTATTACATAGAGGATGACAGAGGGTCTTAGAGTCATAATGACTTGTGTTCAAATCTTGCTCATGATTTATTTTAGTTGTGTGCTCATGGGCATACCACCCACCCTCTAAGTGGCCTGGCTGATTCTCTAAGCAAAGGAATGGTTTATCTGCTTCAGTTAAAGGAGTTTACACACTGAGAGTCCCTTTGATACAATCATTGATGCCAAGCCACCAAAAATTCAATGGAATTAGATATAAATACAGATGATATTATCAAAATATTATAGAAACCATCCAAACATTTGTCAAAAATAATGATTTCTTCCACTACCAGTCTTGAACTGATGTAGTAGTGCCTTGTTTGACTTTTTTGTACTGTTGAGATGTTTGGATTGGGAATTTAACCATACCTTATACCCCATAGGTTTTCATTCAGCTTATTCCTTTTCTGGTCACATAAAAAGTCGTGTTCTTCTTACTGGAGAATTTTGAGACCTACTAAAAGGGGATTTGGGTGCATAGATGAAGAGAGAGTAAACATCTATCAAGACTTTTGGAATCAACCAAGCCAATAAGTAAGGAAAGGGGGTAAGGGGAAATCCTTTGCTCTCATTCCACATAAGAGATGTACAGTTCTGTGCATCAAAAAGGAAAATAGTTATTCACTAACACTTTATTTCAGGGAAAGAAGTAATAAAATAAGAATTAGAACAGCCTTTTTGGAAGGTAAGGTGACCTGTTAAAAGTCAAAGAAGGATGTAATTGTATAAGGGAATTTAGTCTAAACCTCTATGAAATATAGAAAGACAGAGGGCAGTTGTATCCATCTTAATATCTGTCTCCAACCCACCTCACTACTCTGGGACTAAAAGACTTTCACAAAAGATTTACCTTTACTAGTGATGCTCAAAGCAATAGGTTTTTATCATAAGGATGTTGTGACTTGTATTAGAGAAGGCTTGAAATGTATACTGAGACATCTAGGGATCAGGGCAAAGAAACTGAGATATGAAGCAAAAAACAAACAAACAAACAAAACCACATCCAGGTACCATTTATTGGAGGAACAATGATAAAACTTGGTTTCATTTACTTACTGGAAGGGTGTTGTTAAATCTCAAGTGTATTGCTGTTCACCAGGACATTAATATAATAGGATAAGTACACACCTCAAGAATAAGATGTTTCCAGTATAATATGTGAATATTCTATCAAGAATTTGGAGGGAAACATACACAAGAATTATATAGGTCTAAAATGAGTTTGGGCTTTATCAGTAGTAGTAGAACCTTCAAATAATAAATCATGGATCCTTCAAAATATTAGCATGAAAATAACAATATTTTTCCTTTTCAGAGAAGTATGGAAACCTTTTTTGTTAAGACCAAAGCATAAAATATCCTCATTTCTTTACCATTTTGCTAATTAGTTTATATTTTAAACTGTCATCCTCAGTTGACTTGTCTCTTTACCTCACTAAGAGATGTTACAGGGGTGATTTTTGAGGATTTGGGGAGAGGTCCTCTATCTTTTAATAGGTATTGTAGTTGTTTAATAGTAGATGTTAAAGTTCAGTAAGAAATGATAATAGTCTATACTAGTGGGGAGGCATTAGTATCAAACATGCTGAAAAAGTTTAGCTGAAAGTATACGGGGTTTGGAGAGGAAGACCTAGACTTGAACACCTAGGCAACCTTGGGCAAGTCATATAACTTCTCGGGGTCTCAACTTTTTCATGATTAAAACAATGGGTATGATTATATTACCTTTAAGGTTCTTTCCAGTTCTAAATCTACAAAGCTTTATCTATTTTCCATTGTTTAGCATCAATAGGTTTCTTGGGGATATGTTTGCTTAGAGCTATTATTAACAGTCTGGGGTGTTGTCTTCTTCCATTTTTTGTGTCGGTCTTTGCCATTTCTTAAATGACTATGATCTAATTACACATAGACAGTTGATTTGGAAAGGACTTTCCCAATGGTAATGAGCTACTCTTTTCTTTTAAGATATAATAAATTAATCCTTTCATTTCTTGTATTGTCTGGGGCTCACCATGTCTAATTCTATCAATTTATTAGTTACGTATAAGCAAAAGACTTTTGGGTGGCTCACAAACTTTTGATCTCTTATTTTCTTTATTACTGAGTCACATTTTCCATTGTGTACTTCTTATTTATCTTCTCTTGTGCTGTTTGAAGTCACAAAGCGTAAATATGTATGTTGGCTTTGTGTAAAGGATCAAATTCTTCATAGAAATTCTCTATATTTTCATCTTCTATGGTAGAAGTTAGTTCAGGAGCCATAATCATCCATTATAGTTATCTTTTGGCTTATGTGTGCTATAAGTCGCATATGAGTCTGCAATATGAGATGACTGAATGTCTGAAAAAATGACGCATGATGAAATCCATTTAACCAATGCCTTTACTTATTTCTCTGAGAAGAATCTGTGATTCATAATTCTATTAACTTGCAATTTCCTTATGTCTTTTGGTTTTATTTATAGTAAAAATATCGCAAAATTTTAGGTGAACAGGAACTCATTGAATTCAGAGGTCATTTAGTGCATTCATAGCCAGAAAGGAACTTTCATTATAATCCTCCCAGCAATTAGTCATCAGTCTTTTGCTTCAAACTTCAAAGGAGGAGAAACCCTCTACTTCCTAAAGCAGAGGTGGGGAACCTGCGGGCCCAAGGCCACATGTGACCCTCTAGGTCCTCAAGTGTAGCCCTTTGATGGAATCCACACTTCACAGAAGTGAATAATACAAATGGATATGATTTCACAAAAGTGAAGTTTGGATTCAATCAAAGGGCTGCCCTTGAGAACCCAGAGGGCCACATGTGGCCTTGAGGCCCCAGGTTCCTCACCCCTGAACTAAAGCAACTCATTTCACTTTTTGATAGCTTTTAATTTTTAATATGCTTTTCCTGCCATCAAGTGTCAATTTTCATCTTTTCAACTTCCACCCATTGCTCACTTCCTGGCCAACCAGAACAAATCTAGTCCTGCATCAATGTTGTTAGTTCTTCCAGTAGAATGAGAGCCCGTTGATTATTGGCAAGGATCTCACATTTAGAAAACTAAATGCAAATTAATGCAAATATGCAAGTGAATCTGTAATCTCATTGATGTGAGTATTCATTCCAGTGATCTGAACGTCTACCTTGGCCATCTGTACAATGCTTTCTTGTCCCCAGTCTTCAGTAAGTTAACCTCATGAGATCTTACCAACATAATGAATGACCTTTATTATTTCCTCATTATATCATCAACATGTCATTGGAGTATATGAGCTGCCCAGCAGTTATCCTTTGCTCTTACCGTGTGAAGTATCTTTATAAAGAATGTCAAAAACCTGAGAGATTAAAGGACTAGCCAAGGATCAAAGAGAGCGAGTATCAGAGGCACGATGTGAACACACATGTTCTAGGGTTTTAGACTTGTTGTATATAAGCTACACCAGATTTCCTCTCAACAATTCCATAGAATTCTTTTTTACTTCCTCCCCCCAGCTCTTTCTCTGCTGACTTTATTTTAATCACTTATTTATAACTTATTATTAACCAAAATAACTCATTAAGGACTGGCCTACTAAGTAGGACTGGGTGGCGATGAACAGTCAACCCCAATATTTAAGAACACACATATGTGAATTGGGTTCCTTACCGCTATCTAGCTCCCGAATTGGCTTCTCCCTCTGAAGAATAAGGATTCTACCACATTTATAACTTCTGGGTGTGCCCACCAATGGACTTCAGAAGGATCTGCTTAACAAAAGGAGGAGTGAGGAAGGGTATTTTTTTTTTTTGGCCTTATTAATAAAGTTTTCGGTCATAGTTTGGGACGAGTTCTGTAGCAGTAGTAAGTCTTTCAAGACAGCTAGGGGCCGCCAGGTGGCGCAATGAATAGAGCACCAGCCTCGGAGTCAAGAGGACATGAGTTAAAATATGGCCTCAGACACTTGACACACTAACAGCGTGGCTTTGGGCAAGTCACTTAACCCTAATTGCTTTGCCTTCCCCCTTCCAAAAAAAAAACCCATAAAAAAAAAAACAATGAGCCATCTGGCTCTGCCTGTAAAGTTGTAAGCTTATTAGGAAGACAGCTTTCATAGTATAGTGCCTGCTTCCTTCCTTGTTGGCCTTGATGAACTTTGTAGGAATTTGGAATTGATACCAGAAAGGAGTGCTACATTCCTTAAATACCTAAGGAGCAGTCCTGAGGCCTGCTCCTGTGAGATGTCCTTTGGAAAGACTTTAGGTCCTAGAAATTCTGTCCTTACAAACAACGGACTTCCTCTTCCCATCCACAAAAGCCCTTTTAAGTACGAGAGAACTAAGGAAAGAGGTTATGGAAGTACGATTTGAGTTGGTCACTATAGAAACATCATGATTTATCTTGCCTTGAAGATAATATGATTAAAAGTTTAAAAAATTAAGCTGTTGCCTTGTTTATTTAATTCCTCCCTCTCCCAAACCTGCACCCCCCCCCCCCAATACTATGATTTTATCAGTGTAGGAGTTCTAGATGAGGGAATTTTCAATCTAGACATAGATTACTTTTCTGCAATGTCTTGCTTTTTTTTTTTTGGAGGCAATCAGGGTTAAGTGACTTGCCCAGGGTTGCCCAGTTACTATCTGTGGACAGATTTGAACTCAAGTTCTCCTGACTTTTGGGCCATTTCCAATGTCTTGTATTTAACAGTTTCCTGGTTCACTGAGAAGGTATGAAACTTACCCAGGGTTACACAACCAGGAGATGTCAGAGGCTGACTTGAATCCAGGTCCTCCTCATTCCAAGGTCAGTCCTTAATTGGTTGTTTTGATTAATAATAAGTAATAAATAAATGACTGAAATAAGTCCAGTGTGAAAGAGCTCCTTTGGCACTAGCTCTCTCTCTCTCTCTCTCTCTCTCTCTCTCTCTCTCTCTCTCTATATATATATATATATATATATATATATATATATATATATATATAT